>NW_027325372.1:12786039-13986039 GCF_036924035.1 Leuresthes tenuis | reverse complement strand
ACCTGGCCCTGACCTGGGCAGAGTCAGAGTCAGGTCACACGGACAGTTTCTGGAAAAAAAAACACCTCCATATGTGCGCGTTTAGCATGAGGACCGAAGCAGCTCCTCTACTTTTATCTGGTTAACCATCGACAGAACAAAACATGCTCATAAGCTACTTTCATCGACACTTTCTGTTTGTTTCATGGCATTTAATTTCATAACTTGACATCATGTAAAGACATGTAAAGGATCAAAACATTTTGCTGGTTTAATTCACATGTCTTGTACAAACAAATGTCACATGTTTGTTCACCATGCATAAACGAAAACTTCTTGTGTGTGCACACACAGCTTCACTTGCTTTGTGAGGCAGCTAGATGTTCCTTCAGGTGTAGAAGATGACATTTACATGATCATTTATCTTGCAAGTTTCTAAGTTATGGATAGAGTGTATTAGAGGAGAATTTGGGCACCGATACATTATCAATTTCCTTGAGGACCATTCATTGTATTACCTTTAATATCAGAAGAGCCCCTTCAGGTCTCAAGCCCAAATATGAAATTTCACTTATTTCTCCTCAGTATTGGTGCACCGGCATTTATTTAATTTATCGGTTCCAGCTGTCATTGGCTGGGCTGTAAACATGTTAACGTCAGGTTGGACTCGCTCATTTTTGCAAGGTTTGCCGAATTTGGGGGTTTAAAAGTAAAGACAATTTGTTTATTCTTTTATTAGCATCCATTTACAGACAAAAGCAGCTCAGATGGATGCTCAAAAACTGACAGACTACAGACATGAAAACATGCGATGAACCTATTTTGCTACCAGATGGTTTAACAGATCACACAACCAGTCATGCTTTGCTGATATGTTTGGTTTGGTTTCACTCCTGAGAAATGGTGACAGACATAGTTCAATTATTTTCTGAAAGCGCCAACCTTTTCATAAACTGACCTTCTCCCACCAATAACTCGTCAGCCTTTAATGCCCAGGGTTGCCTTACAGACTCCAAGAAAAGTCATATTTCAGTGTCTGAAATAGATACCATGAGATAGCAGACCATTAATATGTGCTGCTGAAATCCCTGTGACAAGATTTGTGACCATAAATAAAATTTAACATTAATTCATACAATAACAAATCATTAAAGTCAACCAACTCTGTAGTTATTTAAAGTGTGAGATGATGAGAGATAATTCTGAGGAGGGTGATTCTCTGTATTGCCGAATGTTTTGCTTCCTCCAGCTTCTGATGCTGTGATTCCTCACAACTCTTGATGAGTGGATGTAGCAGTGATACGGGTTTACACAGAGGAGGTGGTGCTGAGCCGAGGAGGGTGCTGTGTTTTGAGCTCCAACCTGTTAGTCACAGACATCAATGTGTTTACATAGGTCAAATCCCATAGCTGTGCGTTCCTTTAAGCCCAGGGTCTGGGAAAGTTTGTGGAAAGAGTATTGAGATCCACTGTGGTGGAAAGGGCATTGTCTGGCTCGCTGATCCTCACTGCACCGGACAGATAGAGGGGGATCAATCCCCGGAGAGGAGGTCAGGGGTGGGATGAGGGGTGTTGGGCAAGGGACGGGATCGTGGGCACAACAGTATGCCCATCATTGTCTCCTACAGCAAGTGAGCTTATTGGGGGCCTGATAAGAGATCAGCAGTGTTCTGACTCTGTCTGGTTCTGTCTATACCAATAAATATGCTGGCAAGCCTGCATACAGGATTCTTTTTCTTTGGGCTTTTTCAGAAGCTTTGTTGTTTATATAGCTGTTTTTGAAGTGTCTGTTCTTGGTCACTGTGACGTTTGGCTCCACTCAAGGACTCAAGAAAAACTTACTCACTGATGGAGGGCTGGTTGACAGAAACGGAGACCATCCAGTCTATTTCCCAGCATTCCTTTCCCTTATAAAAAGATAACAAGCGATTGGGCACTGGAAGTCTCTTGGGCCTGGAGTGCAAAAACAGGATGGGAATTGGCTTTGGGAGAATGTTTTGATCATGACTAGCACAGACAGCAGAGACTGGTTGCAGCTAAGCTAAGACCAAAGTGCATGGCATGATGGGAATTTGTGGGCATTTGCCAAGGTTTCTTGAGAACAAATCTGCTGGCAAGCAAGAGAAGTAAGGATGCGGTTCTCTTTCAATAGTGTTTGAATATGTTTATAAATGTTTTGTCCTGTATTGATGTTGGTAGACTAAGGTGGTGTTCCCTTTCTAGCAGCCTATCTTCTCCTTCCTGTTTAATATCTGGAGGGTGGAAGTGGCAGAAGGAAATGGGGAATTCTGTGTTCCTTAGTTTTGAATACTGTAGGAATGCAATAAGGCGGTGTCCAGCTATAAATACTTTGTTTTCAGGATGTTGAAAGCTATTTTCTAGCACCGTAACACCACTCATAACCCTTAGTGCTTTTTCTATTAATAACACAAAGTGTTTGTGCGGGGAATATATTTCTGACAAGTGTCGTTTGAAAGAATCCATACTTTTAAATAACTCTGTTATAAGAAACATCACAGCTGATTCTCTCTTCACTCTAATCTCATCTGATTCATTATCATTTCTGCTTTATGCACAGGTGGGGAGAAGACAGAGACTTTAATGGGACGCCAAGAAAATACTGGGTATGTCTAATTTTTTTACCAGTACAAAAAAATTAGTTTATTCTGCTTGCCCAACTCGACAAGCATGTTAAAAAAACAATACTGACTTATTCTTCCTTAGGATTCTCAATACATTAGTGATTCAATTTTTATTTGAAAACTTAACAAGTGCATTATCTGGAGGATCGAACTATTTTGTATCACCACAATTACACCTTTTTTTGTAAAACTGACACTGTAAAATGTAAATTAAAAACAATGCAATGATTTGCAAAATCTAAATAAATAAAAAAACAACATTTCATTCATAATAGAAGATAGAAAACATATAAAACATGTTGTTGCCGTCAAATTTAACATGACCCGATATTTGTCATGACTTCCTTTGGGATTGGGATTTTTAAAAAAACTTTATTTTGGAGCAATGCAACTTTTTTTCCGTTTGATTTTAACTGACAAGTTGTCTGATGAATTTTATGTCCAGCTTGCTGCTAACTCCTGGGGGAAGAACTGGGGAGAGAATGGCTTCTTCCGCATCGCTCGGGGGGACAATGAATGCGAGATTGAAACATTTGTGATTGGTGTGTGGGGAAGAATCACAATGGAAGACATGCACAATCATCATCACCAGCATCGTCGCCGACAGATTTAAAGACACTGCAGATGTTACAAACCCCACAGTGACCTTTGATTTTTTCCCTACTTTGGTTGGTTTAGTCAACGCAGAAGATAACCTCACAGAAAGTCTCATCACATCTCTTCACCTACAAGGCTGGCAGAGGGACAGCCACAAAATCAACCGCAGAGCCTTCGCTTATTACACCTCAATTCATGCTGGGCATCTATACAACCCCCTCTTTCCACCTTCTCCACCATTTTAACTGTATAACCCCCACCCACCCCTCTTTTACTGTCAGTCAGAATTTGTTGCACCAAAAAACAAAGAAAAACTAAGCTAAAGCTCTTTCACTTTGCCTCACATTCAGGCACCTCAGGTACCTACAGCTTCAAAGATCACACTTCCCAGAATCCTGAGAAGGATTTCTGATAGAACGAGTTCATGTCAAAGATGGGTGATGATAGAGAGAGACGCTCAGTCTGATCCTTTTATACTGTAGTCTTTCCTAGCTCTAAATCTATCAATCAGATGGACCATTTACTAGTGGAAAGGTTTGGAAAAGTGGAAATCTGAGAGCCAAATTTTTCGACGTCCAACCCTTTCAGAGAGACACAACCTGCTGAACAGTGTAACCCGATAATATATCATAGATGACCTTCTGACATCTACCTGCCGTCTTTGCAAAGGCGAAGTTTTACCTGTACCCTCAGCTTATAGAGGACACCTGTGCAGAGTTTCTTACATATTTCAGTAAAAATATAGCTTGTGAGACTGGAAACACAAGGCAAAATAGTGTAGTGCCATATTACAAATAGAAATTCTCTTAATACCAAAAGACTTCAACCCCCACCCACCCCCATCTACTCTGCCTGGATGTTACAAATCAGCTCTTTTTTTACATGTCTACAATGTAGCAGACACTGTCAGTAGATGTCATAATATTAGCTACTCACATATCATTAGCTCTTGGCTGCAGGTGAAAAAGAATGCGACGTATAGAAGTCTCTGCAAGTAATGATAAAGACAGAAATAAAAGCCATGCTGCCACGCCCAATCCCAAGATTTAACATTGTATCACCGATCCGTTTGAGAGGTTGAAAAGACTGTAAAGCCTTAATGAAACAGAGCTGACCACTGTAAAAGGAAGTATGTATAGTCGTCTTAATTTACTCTGTTCTGTGTACACTGTTATAATTTGAGTTGAAGATTTTATTTTTGTTGCAGTTATGTTTTAAAGTTATATTTTACTATGTGTTTTAGATGTAAGGTGTGTAGAAACCTTCATAACATCTTTTCTGCTTAGTTGTTAGTGTTTTAACGCATTGACGAGGATGAGAGTTGGGATACTGCTGCTGCTAATGTCCAGTCTGTGCCACAATATTTGTCTTTAAGCGTTTGTAATGAACGTCGGTAGCCACTTCTAACGAACAAATATTCAATTCAAATGGGCTGCAAAAGAGCTGTATGAATAATTTTTTCTTCTTTTTTGTTGTTTTAAAAAGGTGCTTTTTAACATGTTCCCCAAGTCCCATGCAGATCTTTGCTAGACTATCATGTTTTTTTCAGATGTCTTCATTTTAGTTCAGCCTCACTTGAAAAGGAAAACTCAGTTTGTTATTACCACGTATCTTAGATTATACCCCGGCCCGCTTCAGTTATGGCTTCAAAAGAATTTTTCATTTCTCTGTCATCATGTCTTGTGATCTTTAAGGCCTTTCCACCGTTTCCTTCAGGCGTGATGAGGCAGAAAGATATAAAAGCAAAGAAAAATGTCTGCATGGACAAGCAATGTGCAATGTGGTGCAGAGGCTAGAGATTACTGGAGCAGCTGCTGCACATCTTGCATGCGATGTCCTGAATCTTTGCTTCTATTTTTAAGTAAGCAAAGGAAGAAACAAATCAACAGCAGCCAGTCAACACAAAGTTCACAAAATATTTACAGTAATAAACGATTGGAAAATGGGAGATTGAGCTCCTTTTACAGAAGAGAGAGAGATATGCTGCTGTCAATCTGCTCTTAGCTTCTTTGCAACAAAGAGGAAAGTCAACTAGACAAAAAAATAAGAAAATAAATAGTTGTTTTATTATTTTACTGTGTTGTAGTCCTCACTGCTGGTGCTACCATTCTGAAACAGGTCGCCGAAGTGGTGTGGAAGCAAAAACAATGTAAAAGGCCTGAAATGGAAACGAAAGCTGGATTTTTTTTCTGCTGACATCTTACTCTCATACAAGTTAAAGCACATTAAGGTTCATTGTTGTCTTTGATCTAAATAACATAAAGAACAAAGCAAGAAAATATTTTAGCATCCTTAAGTTGCTGACCAAGAATGGGACCAATTACACCTGTTTTACTTAGGATTCCCTTCAAATTGAACAAATCGAACAGAAACCCCTCAAGATCTGCAGCAGACATCCACTCAAACATTGTGTATTTAGTGTAAAATGAACCACTTTATATTCACTCGTGTAGGCTTTATTTATGACAAGATGTGTAAATTATATACTTTTATTTTTCTTTGTTATCATGTGCAATGTGTCATTATCTCTGTCTCTTGTATGGTGTGTGCAAAACACAATGCCATGTTAGTGTTCACTTCCACAATAAAGTCTTTCCAAAACCAGACTCATGTCACTGGCACCTAGAATATTAGTTTAATGCGTTCAAACAAAGAGAAATGATCCAGAGGAAAGTTATGTGTGCATGAATGGATTTTGGTAGTGAGCAGCAGCGTGAGGGACGGGGCGCTGGGTGATCAGAATAGTCGGGTGGGATGAGGGCAGTTTTTATAAGGTCCTGCTGTGTCAGCGTCCTTTCCATCACCGAGAGCAATAACTCTGGCCATTAATCAGTGGCAGAGGACGTGAATATGCATCAAGGATTGTAAATGCATTTAAATGTCGCAAAGATTTGACTTTAATTACACGCTGCATCCCGTTTAATTACAAGCAAATGATCTGACCATTAGGGCGAAGAAGTTCAAAAGTATTTAGGGAATCAATAGTGTGTGAGTGTGATTTCATTGAGGTGGAAAGTATATAAAAATGTTTATTCATATATTTATCTTATTCCTATTCCTTTAAATTTATTGTGCTGTAAGAACAGGGTATTAGTGTGTTTTGAATATCTTCGCCTCGGTGTGTGAATCTGTGAGTGAAAATCTGTGAAACAAATAACAGGTCTACAATTAGCCATCTGGGGCTAGTCTTCACACAATCAGCAGGGTCTGTCAGTGAAGACTGCCAGATGTTCTCTCTGACAGCAACTAAAATGTGGATGCAGACCTGCTGTTTTCAGCACAGACACTTGGAGGGGTGGCCATTACCTTGCATTCCTGTGTTGAATCACTCACCTATAAAACTACTTATTAAGCTGTGAGTGCCTGCCTATATGCTGGTCAGCTTCTGTTCATTACTAATGTGTACCTTTACACACTACGTTTCTGTGTCAAACACATCTGTCTCCCGTCCTCTAGCTCCCTCTTTACAACCAATTTTTAATAACTCTTTGAGTTTGCATTCAACTGGATGAATAAAGATTTTTTTAGTGATAGAAAACATACTTGAAAGATAATAAACAATATTTTTCTTAAATTAGTCAATGAATCCATTTATTGTTGTGGATTTATACAATGGATGCCTGGTCTTTTATCTCTCTGATGTATAGTGATGGTACAGAAAAGATATTAAAATCACTTCCACTCTGTATAACCTCTATTACTTCAATCAGAATGAAAGCCTTACAAAATGATAAAAAACCAACATCTAACTAATACATTTTATGGCAGATGTCTTGTATGTTCTTAACAAAGCGACCTTTGAGCCTACTTTGTAGTTGATTAATTGTTATTTCATTGTCACATGAGTTTCAAATACAGATAAATGACGAATATTTGGTTCAAGCCAAGTTCAGTATGTATATATGTAGAGATTGTAGAGGGCCGACCTGATCAAATTCCCATTTTGCTGTGTCAAGTAAAAAAGTTCCTAAAATCGGTGTGGTGATATTTGTAAGCACCAAAATCTGCTATTTCTAATTCGTCTCTCTTTTTGCAGTTTATAGGTTTTATTTTGATTTGATTCATCATTTAATTGATTGATTGATTTTCCATAGCTACTGCATCTTATTCAGGGTGGCACAGGGGCTGTAGTCTATCCCAGCTGCCGATGGGCGAGATGCAGGAAAGATTGCCAGGGTTTCATCGTTTATCAAATTCTAAATTCAAAACCAATACACTAAAAGCTACAGCTGAGGTGGAACTATTGTACTCTTAAATGTAAGTTAGACCATGTCTACTCCAACATAAAATATGGCTACAAGACTGTAACCTGTCCCTACTTAGGGCCGTAAGATCACCTCTCCCTACTCCGGTTCCCCATATACACCCCCCTCAGAAGAACCTAAATGATTACAGGTCCATTGCACACACAAACTAGTTCTACCTCATATCAAAGTCTGTCTCCCTTTCACATCACACCCTCACCAGTCTGCGTACAAAGCTAACAGATCCACAGAGGATGCCATCAACAGCGCAGTCCACACAGCCCTCAACCACTTGGAATAGAGAGACTGTTATGTGAGAACATTTTTCATTGACTAGAACTCTGCTCTGAGCACAGTATAAATAAGAATAAATGAATGAATAAACGAAAAAGTCTCTATTCTCTATTGTCTAAGACCTGACCTTAGTAGAAGCTTTAGAGAGGGTTAGGAAAGAATCTGGCGAAAAGCACACATTATTGGAGAGTTTATCTCTTTACAGCAGCCACAGAGCCCAGTATGGAAACTTGGATCAAGGGATCTGTCCACTGACTGTTTACATTTCTATCATTGTTTCTGCTTCACTGAGAAGCCAAAGCATTCATTACCTCAGCAGGTACCGCTGTCCTCTCCTTCCAGCTGATGGACAAGGATGGGCGAATACCAAGAAAAAAAAAGAGGATATCATGTCCAATGGCAAAGTCAGTGGGATAATCAGTGGCAATGGAACAATCAGTAATGGAACAATCAGTGGCAATAGAACAACCAGTAGTGGAACAATCAGTGGCAATAGAACAATCGGTAGTGGAACAATCAGTGGCTGATCGGTAATCAGCGGCTGAACCCACCCTGGTCCCCCGGTCCAAGTGCATGATGTTTCTACCATTCGTGGTACAAACACAAGCAAGCACAAACAGCATCTACCCACTTTTCTGTTTGCTGTCATTTTGACTGAAGTCAGGATCTGCTGACAAAAATGCTACGAAATATCTTGCTGGCAGCCAGACGTGAAGCCCTTTCCTAAAACAAGCCAACAAAGAACACAAATTCTACTATTAGTTTAGGGAAATTCTTCAAGAGTGGCTTGAGAAAAGTATATGTGCCACACAGCTTTGAAGTATTGCTCACTGCCTTTTTAACTCACAGTTTTACATTATGTATCCTTCCACAGTATATAATGTCCACTATTATGAAGCACTTCCTGAAGGGAAACATGGTTTCATTTTTGTCTTAAATTTCCCACACTATAAGGAGCTGAAAGATTGTAGATGCAGATAAATGATAAACCAAAATGTTTCCTTATTACAATGTTCAATCCCTGATATATATGTATCAGTGTGACTTCCACATTCTTCATTCAAATCTTCATAAATGCTTAGTTGTGTGATTATCAGTGGGATTTTTTTTTTTTTAAATTTATTTTCTTCTGTAGTGAGATGTTTTAGTGCTGCCATCTTCTGGTGTATTTGAGCACAAAAGCAGGAAATTTACATAAGCACTGAGAAACAACTTTATTGAGTGCTCCAAGTTAAAAATTTAGAATGATCTGATAAAGAAAACATTAGCCACATGATTATTGTTTGTTTTTTTCTGTGATAACGTAATGACCAATCCAAGGAGAAAAAAAAATCTATATTTCACTGACTTTTTAAAAAACATAAATCAAAGACTTCCAGTAACGGCAGCAGATGTCATCTGTTCTGTAGATCAGTCAAACTGCCTTGATGCTTTCTGCTTGTCTTCTATCCAAATTAAAAGTGTCATGTGTCTTTTTTGTAAACAAGCTGTCTGTCTTCCTCTAGCGTGGGCCAGTTCCTCTCCTGCGCTCACACATTCTGTAGGCACATATGTAGAAAATACCTGCAATACACAGAGAAAATGGTTTGGATATTTCACAGTAATGCTTGCATCATGAGGTGTTGATGTTATGGGTGCAGATGAGCCCCCCTGACATTTCTCACCTGCAAAGAATGTCATGAGCATGGCCACCCAGCCCAAAATGTAGGACCAGGAGAAGCGCCAGTCACCGAAGCGCCTTCCCAGGAAGTTGACTGTCACTCCAGTGTAGATCGCCATACCGAGCAGAACAAAGAAAGCTGAAAGGGGGACGAGGAGGGACATGTCAGAGTTACTGTGAGGAGCATTCAAAGGTAAATTTGAAGTGATGTACCTCCATTTTTTGCTGTTTTATTCTTCTTTTCATTGTGATTTCTGCTATTATGTATATGGAATACTCTTACTTTTGCTGCTAGATATTAATTGTAATACTTCTGCACTTTCACTTAAGTAAAAAAAATTAAATCCATAACTATTATGCTTACCTGTAACAGATTTTTTTCAACATTTGGACACTGATATGTTCACTTAAGTACAAGATCTGAGTGCCTTCCCCTCCTTTGATTATATCAGTGGAAATGTATGTGTTTCTGTTTGAGTGTTTATCGAGTCAAAAGACGAAAAAAAAAGCACTCACTGGAGACAAAAAACATGATTCCTGCTGCAAAGGAGCGGTTGAACCTTTCGAATGAGGAGAAGTGTGAAAAGGACATTATGCCAGCGATGATGCCTGCAAAGCACGACATCCCCGACAGGATCATGAAGGCCCTGGTGGCATTCCAGTAAGCTGAAAGAAAGCAGGTCGAACAAACCAATGACATCTTTAAAACCTGTTTTAACACTACTGATGCAAAGTGCTGGAAAATGTTTGGGATTTTCACTCTTCAGCTCCCTGGATTCCCCTGTTGTGCTCACATAGACTATATATCTACTGATAGTATCCCATTTCACAATTGATCAAGCATTAACTGATTAGCCCTAAAATATTCTGAGACATTGAAGAAAACAGTTGCAGCATTTGAAAATGTTTGTGGTGTCATAATTTTCAGTCACTTTACGCTTTAAAAGACACACTGGGAATCTCACCTATGCTGTCCGTCTGCATGTAGCACTTGTTGGACATGCAGTACCTCCAGAGACCTTGGTGGGCATAGTTTCCCGAGAGACGATACTGCATCCAGTAATCCGTGGCAGTGGAGACCACTAATAGGATATTACCCACGATAG
Source organism: Leuresthes tenuis (assembly GCF_036924035.1). Taxonomy (NCBI): domain Eukaryota; kingdom Metazoa; phylum Chordata; class Actinopteri; order Atheriniformes; family Atherinopsidae; genus Leuresthes; species Leuresthes tenuis. The sequence goes on along the minus strand of NW_027325372.1, from coordinate 13,975,518 downwards.
CACAAAACAGGCCCCCTCCCATGAAGCTATACATCTTGAGTTGAGACGATGGGGCAGCTGCAGAGCAACTGTTAAAAAGGTTAAACATACGACAGGTGTCACAAAAGAAGGATTTTTGTAATAGGGTCAGAATTGAGATTTAAGACACTGCACACTTCATGTTTGATCAAGATCTGTGATGCAACTTTTAAAGACTTAGACATACATACACTTGATGACTTAAATACTACACATTTCTTCAAAAGAAGACCATTAAGAACTTAAAGAATGTATTCAGGTGTGTTCGTGGGAATTCTGCCTGCACTGCAGGAAAAGGTGGAAACAGGGAAAGTTAGTTTGATAGACGTTAACCTGTACAATTCTGGAGAGCTGTTTGGAAAACACTGGTACTAGCCTATCACAGAGCCAATCCAATTAAAAAAAAAATATATATATAAAAAGCGTCAAAACTGAAAAATGTTACTTTGTATATGAACCTGTTACAAGCACATTTAAAGCTGTGCGAACCACAATTTTGTACTAAAACAGCATAGTTTTTTACAGATTTGAAAGAAAACATATTTACCTCCTCTTTATTTGGGACATGGCTAATGGACGTCTAAAGCAAAACCTGTTGAAAAGCTATTTTTTGTGATGCTGCTGTTTGTAGTCGTCCCCTCTCCAAATCCTCACGTCACAGCAGCACTCGTATATCAGAAACGAGGTTATATCCGATTCTGCCAGCCTCTATCGCTATCGGGGATACACTCAAAAGCGACCCAGAAATTTGATCCCTTACCTTGTTTCTGGAAATGCACGGCCTCTTCTGCCCACCTTCGAGAGTAAAGATAGAAAACAGGTGGATGGAAAACAGAAAGGACTGTTGCTCACTTCGCGGGGGAGAGAGAGAGAGAGAGAGAGAGAGAGAGAGTCACAGACAACACTACAACCAAAAAGGCATCCCCTAGTCTTTTTTGTTGATGAAAGCAAAATCCTTTGCTGTCATCTGTGTCCCTGTGTGGGTTGCACCTGAAAGAGACCCTACAGTGCATGTGACCCTGTACATTGGGATGTGTATATGTGCCTGTGCGGGGTTACTGGGGCCTCAGAGAAGGGGTAGTGGTCCATGTTTCTTTTTTTAGGGGGTTTTGTTTGTTTGTAAATGGTGTACTCTGGAACTGGGGATATGCATAGGTATGCAGGACTGTCTGTGTCAATGCAACATGCTGAAACAGACACTTCTCTTTCAGGGCTGTCCCACCGGGGCGCCACATATAGAGGGGGTGCTCTACAGTATAGAGACAATACCTGTGTATGTCTAAAACAGGACTGCCTCAGCTCTAATAGAATATATGTTTCATTAAAAGCTAAAACCTAAATACAATAATCAAAATAATTTTTTCAGCCACCAAGATGAGTCGAGGAAATAAGTGCTATGCGTCCTTCTGTCTTTGCGAGGACATTAAATTGAATAACTTACTCACGCTTACTCATCTTAAATCTAACCTTAACTTGGAAGCAAAAACTTCGCCCTCAAATTCTTTAAAGCTGTGAAGACCAAACCAAGTTGTCCTCACACTGCAGAAGCATCCTCACTGTGATGCTTGTAGACATTTTGTCCAAATATCTTCGTCTGACGGAGACTCAGTTACTTAATCAATAGAATCTTATATTCTGTTGAAAAACAGAGAAGCATACAAACCATGAAGCAATTTGTACATTAGTGTCAAACATTCAAGGCAACAAGGCAGTTTACAGGCTGCTGAGTAAACTCGTAACAACAGATCGAGCCAACCAAGTGTAGAAACCTCAAATTCTTCAGTGTCATGTTTGTCTATTGGAAAAACTTTTTACATACAATGAGGCAATTACAGAAACTTCGGCAAGTGGCAAAATTATATTAACAATATCTAATTAAATCAACTTTCATAAATAGTGTTTGCAATCTGAATTAGAAAGCAAGGTTGGGGGTTTCGTAGGTTTGCTATTTGAGCTTTGTGCGTGTGTTCAAGTGTAGGAGTGTGCTTAACTTTATATTTTAATCACTCAGTCCATGTGAAACAAACAACAACTTTTGCAACACCTCGACTTTTGAAGTTAATTCGGCAGAAGCAGCCAAAGAATGACGTACTAGATGCCGTGTGACAACTGATGACATTGGGATGTGAAAATGAGCTTAAAGACAAATGAGACAGGATGTGTTTTTTCCTCAGATTCAGTAACAGCTGTGTGTGTGGGGGATTTTACATTTTGAAGAGAAATATTTGACTTAGCTCCCCAGAGATCCACAGAGAGCCATCATGTTTTTTTTCTCCTGTCGGCAGCTGTCAGAGAAATAATGACACTGAATACTGAAAAGCAGGATCCCTCCATCTCATCACAGTTATTTAAATCATTTGCACAATATAACAGGATACTTTAAAAGAGAGTCAAGAGTGCTCAAATTAGAGATACAGTAGACTGAGTAATCTGGATTGACTATGTGTACTGATAGGGTTTAGAGGCAGCTGCTCTCATTATTGATCAAGCCATTATCTCCTCCTCGTGTGGTCGTTGTGGAACAGTTACTGTCTTCTCATTGTTGTGATAAATTTGATGTTGTTGGCGTCAGGATATCAACAATAAAAAGAAGGATATGATTACCATATGTGTACATGCGGAGTGGGGTAGAGTGGGAGGGCTGGCAAATGAAAAGACTTCTGGGTGCAAGGTAGGTGGTGAACATGGAAAGACCGAATAATGGTATGATCCATGCGGAGGGGGGGGGGGGTTAGATTGTTGAAAGAGAGGGTAAATAGATCCAAAATGGTGAGAAGAGAAATGTTCTATCTTTAATATACTTACGGAAAAAAAATAAGTACAAACAAAAAATATTTTTTTTCCTCCATCACACACATTCACACACTGATGGATGCATCTGTAGGACACTTCTACATGGGAAGCCTGGAGACAAACCACCGACCTTCTGATCGATAGATGATTCCTCCTGAGCCACTGCCACCCCCAGCTGAACAAAGCAACAAATTATGTTACCGTAGTAACATGATTTTCTTTAATCAAATAGAACTCAAATAGTTATCTTTGTAGCCAAGGAAAACAGCTGGAAATAAATGCTTATATACAGTCTGGAAACCTGGTTGTCATTATAGACTCAGACATGAATTTTAAGAGCCATATAAAGTCAGTAAAGCAGTCAAATTCAAAGTAAACACAAAAAATTGTGCTACAAAAAAATGGACTAGACTCGGTGAATAATTCAGTCTGAAAATGTCATGTTGTAATGGAGAAAAAAGTGGTCACCACAAGGATAATTCAAGGATTAAATTACTAATGTCTCAAAGTGATTTTAAAAAAGCTGCTCCGTGCATGCAGGATCAAAATTGATCAAATATTTTCTGTATTTTCTATATAATGAATATTTCATGAACCATGGATCCTCTGTTCACTCTGCCTCTGAATTAAAACAAAAAAATGTAGGGCTTCCTTCAGTATTTATGCACCATATTTGTGCAACAAACTTCTGGAGAGCTGAAAGTCTGCTGCAACCCTTATTTATCTTAAATAAGACCTTATGGCTCACTCGTGTTCCACTGCATTTCTTAGACTGAATGAAATTGAAGGACATTAGCAAAAAAGTGACTGCAACATATCTTTTAATCAGTTTTATCCACCCACCCCCCCCACTAACTTTTTCTGTTGAATGGATTTCTGTTGATACATTTTGTTTGATTGCATTCTATAAGTGACCTTTTTCTATAAGGTGAGTTTAAGTCACCTTGTTGCTGAATTGTGCTTTATGAACAAATGTACCACGACTTGTCTTTTGTTCAACCAGATTTCAAAATTTTAAAAGATAGTTAACTTATCATCACTTAATACACCGTAAATTAACCCACAAAATAAACCACTTATTATGTCTTACAGTTGTCATATAAGTACTCCCAAGGCTGGTTTTGTAAAAAAAAAGTTTGACCTCTTATGACCCGGAAGCTGACGCTAGACCTGAGCTTTTCCATCGGCGGAGTAAAGATGGCTGACCAAGGCGCCGCAGATCCTGGTAACAACAACAATAATAAACCTGAAGCCTCGGAGGGAACTATTATTAAGGTCACAGTGAAAACCCCTAAAGACAAGGAAGAAATCGCCATCGCAGAAGATGCCTCTGTTACTCAGGTTTGTCGATCTCTCAGCTGACGCGTGCTGTTCATCGCCGTGCTCCAACGTCATGCCCCTACCCACAACTTCAGCTAGGAAGCTAACTCGTTAGCTCTTTTAGCATTTGTCGCCACTCTTACCGGCTAACTGGGAGTGTGTGGGATAAAGAGGTTGTGTGTAATTGAAGAAATATTGCTTAGGTTAACAATTAGTCGGCGACATGAACGTTGTTGACATTAAACAGAGAAATATGACCGCTCTAAGATTTGAAATGGCTAACCGGCTAGCCAGGCAGCGGGTAGCTAGTGAGCTAACTCAGCATTCGAGTCGACCCAGTGTTAGCAACTATGTAGCCAAACAAGTGTCAGCTGACGGTTACGTTCTCGCTGTGATCATTGCAGCAAGAAATAATAACCTGATAGAACCATGGAAGTGGTTACGGACAGTTGATGTATTGTATCGCTTTCGTTTCCTATTTCATCTCAACCGCTTAAAAAAGCCAAAGCTTGCTATCACTCTAGAACATTCTCACTGCTGCCCCTGAGTCATTCTGCTTTCTTGGGGATTTCTAGTATTCTCAGGGCTACAGTCGTCTAGGTGACGTGTTGCAATGACACCATAACGCAATTTATGTAACCAGATTGAACTCAGAGTTTTAGTTAGCTCTGTTTGCGTTGGCTGGTTACTTTTTTTTTTTACAAATTCTAAGTGACTGTATGTATCTCATGGTTTATTTTCCACGTTTTAGTTATTCCAACCTTGAACTTGTATTTTCTTTATATACACAGCTTCACAAATTCTATATATGTCAGTGATTTGGATTTGTTGAGCTTAAGATAGAAAAAGTAGCGGTATGAACCGACCGCTGAGAACCGGCATGAACAAGGCTAATTTTCCACATTTATTACTATCCAATTCAGTGGTAGCTTTTTCAAAGCAGTTGCTTATCTTCGGTGGTATACACACACTCACACACACTGAAATGGGTTAATAGAATTTTTTTCTCATTTATTTTTTCAAGGATCACATACAAAAATATTAATCTAAGACTGAAAGAGATGGATTGCACTTTATTTAGCTACTGGCTAATTTTTACCTGCTGTTCCTTGGCAAGTAGGCACTGCTGTACATAAGAAATATTTATTATTCATTAATGATTACACTAGTTTTATACAGAATGACCCCACTGCAACCTAAACTACTACACCATAGTACATAGTATATTAGCTTCTTTTTTTTTCTATTAAGCCAGTGGAAGCAAATCTGTCTAACACGTTTCAGGCCATAGACCTTCTTGCTAGCACTATGCAATAATTCAACTTATTTGCATCCAAAGTATGTAAATGACACGAATAAGAGTGACTTACGATATCAAGGCTAAAATTGTCTGTTGGAACAGAGTCAAAGACTAATGGTAATTTGGCAGATTTAGTGCAGGGCCACTGCTAATAGGATAAGTAAAAGGACTTTTGTGGGAATGGAATCTGTGCGGTCTTAATATTGAAGCAAAACAAAACCCCGCTAGAGCAGCATGCACAAGGGAGATATAATAACCTCTTCTTTAAACTGTATGAGTTGTGTTGAAATATTCACAACGATAATGAGCTTTTCATCAGGGTTAAGAATTCTGTAAAATTGATATCTTTAATCTTCTTTGCTTGGTTTCTACAGAAAAAACTAATTGACAGCCCCAACACTGGCTAATTTGAGGGTTTCTCTGACATGGAAGGGTTATTGGAGGATCTTTGGTTTGAATGCATTTTATAACTTCACCACTAGATGTCACCAAATCCTCTCCGCTCATTTGATATTCTTTTTTTTTTCTTTCATGAATGTTATTCAAATTGTTGCATCCTTTCCCATTTGTCTACCTATTTTGTGTGTCAGTGCTGCGTAGCACGGAGGAAAATAAGTGTTAATAGACAAAGCCAGACTATAACAAGGTAACAGTTTGATCAGGCTCGCAGTTTGGGCCCTGCAAAAAAACCTGCAACACACGTAGATACGGGAACAAGCTTCAAGTAGCACAGATGGCAGGAGTACGGGAAAAATAAGCGACGGACGAAAACGAAAAAACATAATGTTGAAATTTACTGAAAAGGCATAAAACACGAGCTCAATATTTATACGCCATTGATAAGTATATAATTTCAGTTGATTAAAAGGAAAAAAGTCTTGCATAACAAGCCAGTCTCCGTTGCTTTTTGTTTCCTTGGAAAGAGTCCCAGTGTTTTGGTGTCAGTTTCTATTTGCATCTGTATTTGAATGTGCGTATTTTCTGTCTTACAGTTCAAAGAAGAGATCTCGAGGCGGTTCAAAGCCAAACAGGACCAGTTGGTTCTGATTTTTGCCGGGAAGATCTTGAAAGATGGCGACAGTCTCAGCCAACATGGCATCAAAGATGGCCTGACAGTTCATCTAGTTATAAAGACGGCACACAAGTAAGGCTACAGTTTTACACAAAGCATGCTGGTTGAGCAGGACTTTATCGCTGCCCCTTTTCAACCAAAGCAGTTTCAGTTCTGGTTGACTGCTGGTGCTGGAGCCAGTTCTAAGTTGGTTTTCCACAGTCGAGAAGAACAGTTTAAGACAAGTTTAACAAATTAGTGTTTTCCTTGTTTTCCGCTCTAAACTAATGTCTCAGTATGCCCGGCTTAGATTTTAAATGCTGCTTTTAAACAACAGTTGGTGTTTGTGTTGGTTTTGCTCTCTGCAACACGGATCAATGTTTCCAAATGCTAACCGGTATTTATGAACGGCTATATAAATGGGATTCATGTACGCTGTTTCGAGCAGAATCTACGAACACGAGCTGACTTTATCGAAACTGTTAGCTGTAAATGGTGATGGTGAATGCCATTTTATTCGCCGCACTGGGCTACATTCACAGATGACCATATAAAACAGCAGGATAATGAGACCTCATGTTGTTCCACTGCTGCTTCCACATTCATGCTTAAACTCAGTTTTTGATTGCTCTCCATTGAATTAGGCAGACTACATGCTACACTGGCTCTGCATTATTAGACATGGCGGTCACTCCGTTTCAGGTAGTGTGGTTGGTCTCCTTAACCCCGCCCCCCAGTGCTTGCAGTTCTTTGCCCTCGCCTGGCAAAGAGTTGGTACCAGCGTAGAACTATTTTTTTTGTGCTGGAGCCAGAACTTTGGCGGTTGAAACACATAAAACATGTTTTAAGTCTAGTTCAGAACTAGGACTGCTTTACATGGTATGAACTGAAATGAGCACTTTTTCACATGGCTACAAATAAATCTCTTTAGGTCAGGAGATGGCGGTAGCACCTCAGCCTCAAGTTCAGCCTCCACTCAGGCAGGCAGCACCTCCGCCTCCAGTCCGGGCACCAACCCCACCTCCACAACTGGCTCTACTGGCTCAGCACCACCATCCACGCAGACGCCCAACATTTTGAGTGAGTCCATTTGTGTGTAATTACTTGCATTCTAAAACCATTTACACTCAGGGATTATTGTGTGTTTAACAACCACTTACCGACCTACCCTCCCTCAGCTGGTTTTGGCGACCTGGCTAGTCTGGCTGGAATGGGCATGGGCTCGGCCAACTTCATGGAACTGCAGCAGCAGATGCAGAGGCAACTCATGTCAAACCCGGAGATGCTTTCTCAGATTATGGAGAACCCACTGGTGCAGAACATGATGTCCAACCCTGACCTGATGAGACAGATGATCATGGCTAATCCTCAGATGCAACAGCTGATGGAACGCAACCCGGAGATATCCCACATGCTTAATAACCCTGAGCTCATGCGACAGGTAAAAGAAATTAAGAGGGACTGAAAGGCAATTCTCTATTTAAGAGAAACATCATTTTAGTGAGTTCCCACTGTGGTTCGTTCAGGATTTGGCTTGCTGTATTTGAAATAAACCTCAACAGACACACTTCCTCTTCCCTTTTTATCTTGCCTCCCAGACCATGGAGCTGGCCAGGAACCCAGCTATGATGCAGGAAATGATGCGAAACCAGGACCGGGCTCTGAGCAACTTGGAGAGCATCCCAGGAGGTTACAATGCCTTGAGGAGGATGTACACAGACATCCAGGAACCCATGTTCAGCGCTGCCAGGGAACAGGTATCCAGGAGAGATTGTTTACATTTTGAATCCGTTGTTGCGTACTGTTCCTTGTTGTGGTGTCATTTGCCAGTTTTGCACGTGTAACTAAATGTGGTCTTTTTCTGTGTTTCCAAATGTGTTCAAACTCTTTCCTTGTAGTTTGGGAACAACCCATTCTCAGCTCTTGGAGGAGGTTCTGAGTCTGGTGTCCAGCCTTCGCGGACAGAGAACAGAGAGCCCCTGCCCAACCCATGGGGACCACCAAATTCTTCGAACCCCTCTGAGAGTGGAGGGGGAACCACAGGAGGCACTAGTACCACGGGGGGTACCACCAACCCCAGTGTGTCCAACCCTCTTGGCATTAATCCTGGCAATCTGGGGAATGGTAAGCTAGAGTAGGCTTTTGTGTATTTGCACATAATTCAGTTACTCTTATTAACTTGTGCGTACATCGTCTTTTCTTTTTTTTTTTTTTTTTTTGGTCAGGCATGTTCAACAGTCCGGGCATGCAGAGTCTACTGCAACAGATCTCAGAAAACCCTCAGCTGATGCAGAACATGCTCTCTGCTCCCTACATGCGCAGCATGATGCAGTCACTGTCTCAAAACCCAGAGTTAGCTTCCCAGGTAAGGAACAGGGAAAAAACAGCATTTACACACATGCATACACAGCTCTGTAGGAAATATCTGCTGTTTATTACGGAGTTAATAGAAACTCGAGCTGGAACTGGTTTACACTGGAACGCTTTCTAAGCGATAAGGTCACTAATTCTTCAGAGTCCCGTTGTTTTTGTGCTTCAACAATAGTTTTTCTTTTTTTTTTTCATCAAAATGCCAAAGCAAATGAAATTTAAATATCAATATTGGTGCATAAACAGCATAGTCCTGCGTGGAATTACTAATAACCCTGCTTTTTCCTCTCCCAGGTTTTGATGAATAATCCATTGTTTGCTGGAAACCCACAGCTGCAGGAACAGTTCAGATCTCAGCTGCCTGTCTTCCTTCAGCAGGTACCACATGTTTGTCCACATGTCTTATTCCCAGCTCTGGATTTCTCTAAAAAAATAGAAAGAGAGGGGGGAAAAAAAGACACAGATTACTAACAAACAATGCCCACTTTTACAGTGTCCTTTCCTCAGTGTTCAACCATCTTATGCTTGCTTCTGTCCTAAAGCCACACCTGAAATGACCAGGTTTTGTGATTTGATCAAATTGTCCATATGGGCCCCATTAGTCCAGCAACTGGTGATTGCTTCTTATTCATGGAACATATATGTACACCCTCTACACGACATAGTGATCAAACGATAGTGACTTTAGTCAGAGGCTTCTTCAGCTTCAGACCCCTCTGGGTCATTCCTGCCTATAACAGTGGCATTAAACAATTGCTCTTCGTGTCTTCTTGGTCTTTCTCTTTTTATTTATTTGTTTATTTTTGTCTAAATCATCAATCATTCATTATGCCGCATCAGTATAATATCCCTTTGGGGATTAATAATGCATTATTCTATTCCATTCTCTTCTTATCTATTTGCATCTAGGCGTTTGTGTTCCATAAAGAGCCGTCTGTGAATCTCTGTAATGCATAATTGATTATTTCAGTCATCACAGAGTTTCACTTTTTTCTGCGTTTTAAACGGGCTAAACCAGTGGACCTGAACGCCTCAGTTTGCCCTCATTGCAAACATATAATGCTGATGGACACCTTTGCTTGCCTCAAGTAGATGAGTACGGTGCCTGATGAAACAGATGAAAAGAGATTCATGAATCGACATTTCTTTCAGCGGCCGTTAATCAGACAACAACTAGTGAAGACACGTGTCATTTGGTCTCTGACTTTTATTTATTTTTATTGAGAGCCAAATCTTTTCAGTGAGACTTTGCTTTGCTTGGAGGCATCCTTTACATGTTAGCAAGTTGAACCTAAATTTGTTTAATGAGATTGTTTTTTTAAAAATCTGCCAGTCGTAGATGACCAATAGCACATTACAGTTTATGGCGGGACGATTGGACAAATATTGGTAATCTGCGACCAGCAGATTCGAACCAGTCAAACCTTGCAACTGAGCCTCCAGTGGGGTCCACATGATAAATGTCGACAGAGGCTTCATACCTGCTTCTCGTGTTTGTTTTGTTTTTTTTTAAACCCCAGCTTTGTAAGGGGGAATGTATTTAGTTTGTGTTACACGTCAAACGGCTCCTTATACTTTTAATAAAGAAAATACCGTATTTCTTAAAGCTTCTTTTCTGTGGTTAGTTTGTGAGCCCTGTTTCTGTTGGCTTACAGATGCAGAACCCGGAGGCTCTGTCCGTGATGACCAATCCCAGGGCCATGCAAGCTTTAATGCAGATCCAACAGGGTCTACAGACGCTGCAGACAGAAGCCCCAGGCCTCATGCCCAGGTCTGATTCCATAGACGGATACACACACACACACACACACACACACACGTTGCATTTTCATAGAAGGATTTATTTTAACACGTTTCCTTTTGGTCCAGTTTGGTGCCAGGTGGGATTCCTGGCATACCCACAGGAGGGGGCATGTCCACAGAGAACCCTGCCTCCCCTCCCAGTAGTGCTGGAACAAACACCACCCAGCAGCAGCTGATGCAACAGATGCTCCAGATGTTTGCTGGAGGAGGTGGAGGAGGAGGTGGAAGCGCAACGGTAACACATCCACCTATATGCACAGGACTCGAATTATTGAAACCTATATGATGCTTTGTCTTTTTTCCCTTTGAGCCTCTCTTACTTTTCTCCCCGCAGACCCAGACACCAGAGGTCCGGTTCCAGTCCCAGCTGGACCAGCTTAACGCCATGGGCTTCATCAACCGCGAGGCCAACCTGCAGGCCCTAATCGCTACCGGAGGAGACATCAACGCCGCTATTGAGAGACTGCTGGGCTCACAGCCCTCGTAAAGACATACAGTACATATTGACACACAGACACGCTCATAATTACATAAGTAATTCATAAACACACCCAGCATCGACAGAAAACCAAGAGAAATTTAAGTGCATTGTTCCAAACATTACAGAAGACACTTGGGCAGGAACTGCAAGACCCTCACTCTTCATCTGTTCTCACATCATTCCCTTTTTCCCCTTATTTTTCTTTTTGGCACCATCCTACCAGGTCTGTCTCAGAATTCTGCTGTTAAGTCGGACTGAACCACTCTCACTTCGAAGGGTTCTCTGATGTAGAGAGAAGGAGCTAAAACCTGTCTTGGAGAGGGATTGCCAACCGTTTTCTTCATTCATTGTTTTTTTTTTTTTCTGTTTTTTTTTTTTTTTTTTTTTCAAATAAATTTGGAGTAGACCGTTGTAGGCAAACGTTTATGTGATACAGATTGAGCCTTGTGTGGTGGGGTTGGCAGTTAGCTCTGTCATTTATGGCTACTGTGAGACAGTTTGGTAGTTTCCTGGTAGACGGGAAGTAATCCTGAACGTGAACAGGAGGATTCCATGTCCATACAGATGTTCAGCCTCATTCCTCCCCCTTTCCCGGGTTATCGAGTCTACACACACACGCGCGCGGCTGTTTTTGCCCAACAGCTTCCACTATTTATTGCAAGCGGCTAATGATATGACACCCTGCACACTTCCCTGAAGTTGTAATTTGTCATTCCAGATCAAAGTGCCCACCCACGAGTGCACAGTGTCTTTTTCCTTCTGAGACACCTGCTGTCCCACTCTGCCCTATGAGAGCATTGTCAGCAAACTACAGCCACACTCAGTGGGTTAATTAGACACCTCCCCTCTCCACTTCTCACATCATCATACAGGACTTTAACCATAATTGAGTCTCACATCGCAGCATCCCTGAAGCAGAGGTTGCTGTTAGTATGAATAAGAATGATACAAACAAGCTTTCCTTTCATTTTAATCTGATTATTTGTTCTTTTTTTTTTCTTTTGAGGTGCATTTAGTACCTAGAGATGAGAATGATTTGTTTCACATTAATGTGGAAATCAAATGTGTAAAATAATGAGAAAAGGGGAGGCTTTAAAAACAATTCTGGTATGGTGACATCATACATTTCTTAAATCATAAGTCTAGATTGTTTTATTATTATTATTATTATTATTATTATTATTATTTTCCTTTTTGAAATTCTCAGCATTGTAGTTGTGGTAACCTTGGCAACTGCTTCAATAGCTTTGCTTTGTCTGTTGACCTCAGCTGAAAAGAAAAACCCATCTCCCAGTTGAAAATGTTGGAACTAACTTTTAACAGTACTGTACTAAAAAAAAAGTAATAAATCATGGTTAAAAATGGACCAAGAGCGTGTCACTTGATTACAGCCTGGCGATGGTTTCAGGTGAAGGTTAAACGATGTACTGTGTTTTAAGGTTCTGCTTCTTTTTGTGTAAAAAGGAAAGAAAAAAAGACAAAACAATCAATGTGCTTTTTGGTGTGGTTTTTTTGTTGGGGGGGGGGGGTTTCATATTCGAAAAATATGTCAAGTAGAGTTTGGATTTGTGTGCAAACATATTTAGGCATGTGTTTTCCTCAAATTGTTCCAGGATATAATGCAAATGGATATAAACAAATAATACAGAGCAGGAGATCTTAGTTTTATACACGAGTGAAGTTTGTACACAGAAGCACTAACGCAGATCTGCATATCTGCCTTTATTCAGTGACTATTGTCTTTATTTTGGTCCTAAAGAGTAGTCGCAGCAATTGGCAAAATTCAAACACCTGCCTCTGAATATTGACTCTGTTGTGTACATAAATACTTATCAGGAACACCGTCAGATAATTACACCGGTTCATTTTGAACAAAGCCAGTTAGTAGTTGTAGGAAGGGCATGTCACTATAAATCATTAGTGTTTCCTGACGGCCTTCGATCCTTTTAATGTGAGCCTGACCTTTGAAATTCTTGCACTGCTTATGTGTCACAAAGTGTTGGAACGACATAACTGTCAAAAAATTAAAGCTGAAAATTAGAACATCGGATCAATTCAAGCCATCTCCCCAGTGGTGTAAAATGACACTAGTGGTGAAAGGGCGACATGTTCCGGCGCACAGATTTACCTGTTGGGTGAGGTCTCTTTGTCTTACAAATGATCAGAATCCCAGAGTGAAAAGAGCGTAGCAGAGGGTGGAGCCTGCACCTGTGAGTGGTTCTACCTGTTCCACCTGCTCTCCTTCCACTGGCCCTCCTTTGGGTGTCAGCTGATGAGCTATCAGGGATTCCTGGCACTTCCCGTTTACCCTCAATCAGGAGCTGCACCTATTCACGGACACAGAAGGAGGTCTTTTTTTCTTTTTCTTTTTTTTTCTTTTTCCTCTCCATTCTCGCCTTCATTCTTTCTGTACTGGAGGAGTGAGGCTATAATTGCTTTCTCTGCTCATGGTAAAAGCTCCAAAAGTGGCTTCAGGATACTCATTAAGTGGAACAGAGACCCGTCGCCACTGAATGCAGCATGGGGACTGATGATTCGTACAATTTTGTCTTTAAAGGTGAGTCATGCTTATCTGTGGTTGTGAAGGAAGAGATAGCGTGGTGCGGTGTTTTTTTTCTACTGTGTATTTGTGCATGTTGAAGTTGTCAAGTGCAACTATAATAGTAGCTGCTTGCTGTAATTTTTCAAGGAAAAAAAAAGGGAGCAAGGAAAGGAGGAAGTGACTGCTTCCTGACCAGCAGGCTGCAAACTATTTGACCTTTGACCCGTTAGCGACGCATACATTCTTACCGTTGACTTGGAACGTGTAACGTGTGTGTGTCCTTATTTTCCTCATTAAAATAAACCACTGCTGATTTTCCGCTCCAAAGTAAAGTCATTCACAGGGAGCGTCTGCCATATTTGTGTGATGTCACGATGTCTGGTGTCTTGTGTGACAGAAAGTCTGCACTTGTTAGATGAGATTAAAGATATGATTGGCTACCATTTCAGCCCGTTCACATTTCTGCATTTTTACAGGTTCTCTTTAAATGTAATCATATGTGATTTCTTCGTCTGCTTAGTGGTTTTGATAGGGGAGTCTGGTGTGGGAAAGAGCAACCTTCTCTCCCGCTTCACGAAAAATGAATTCAATCACGACAGCCGTACCACCATTGGCGTCGAGTTCAGCACGAGGACTGTTCAGCTGGACAACTTCACCATCAAAGCTCAAATCTGGGACACAGCAGGGCTGGAGCGCTACAGGGCTATCACCTCAGCGTGGGTACACACACTCTGACACACCACGAATGCTTTCAAAAGAAGTGAGAATGAGCTCAAGATGACTGGCTCACACTCAATGGCAGTTTTTAGTGACACATGTTCCAGTACATGTAATCAAGTCGTATCTCTTCCACGTTAATCAAACATTATCATAACTGCACCCAATCTGAAAACAAGATCTAACTCGTTTGTTTGGTTTTTGTCGTTTGGTGGATTCAGCTACTACCGAGGAGCCGTTGGAGCACTGTTGGTGTTTGACATCAGTAAGCACCTGACCTATGAAAGTGCAGAGAGGTGGCTGAAAGAGCTGTATGACCATGCAGATCCTCACATGGTAGTGATGCTAGTGGGAAACAAGTCAGACCTGGAGAGCCTCAGGACCGTGCCCACAGATGAGGCCAGAGCCTTTGCAGGTGGATGAGCTACTCTTGTTGTAGAATGCGTTTACATTTCAAATCCTTGCCATTATTTTTGTGAAAATAATCCAATGTATGTGAGCAAAACTCTGTGTTTGTTGGTTATGATCTTTGCATCTCTACCAATTCAGACAAAAAAGGGCTCATGTACATGGAGACGTCGGCTTTGGACTCTACAAACGTTGAAGCTGCTTTCAACGAAGTTCTTATGGGTAAAAAGCAACAAAGACACACATCCTCACTTTGATTTGTGTGTACTGACAGTGTCGGGTGCAGACCTGAAATGTTTGTCTCTGTTCTTTCCAGCCATCCATAGGAAAGTGGCCAGCAGAGAGGTGACCCGTGGCTCCATCAGCGCTGTGACCCTGTCCAGCCCCATTGGACCAGCCAGCGAGGCTGAGGGGGAGCGAAAAAGCTGCTGCAGCCGCTCTTAATCTGACTGACTGCTGCCCCCATAAAGATTTCTGCCGTCTGTTGAGCCAGCATCATGCTGGACTAAAAGCAGCCTTAAATTCAGCCTGAGGACTGAGGTAGAGCAGTCACAGTTAAACTGCTTTAAATATAAAAGCTGTACAGTTTATAACTCATTGATTATGTGTTGCAAACATAAAGTAAATCATAATTTATACATGGTGCTTCTTTTGGTGGTTTATTGGCTTTAAAAAAAACAAACAAAAAAAATTCTTCATGCTTTTTGAGATGGTTTGTAAAGTTTTATTGCTTTTATAAAATAATTACTTTGGGATTCACTTGGAATAAATTCCACTATGTCAATTAATCTGAATCTAATTACTATTATTTACACACATAAAGCAGTAGAGTGAGTAAGAGAGAGTGTTCTAATTTCACATTACATACTTTTGTTATACACTTGAGCGGTCTAAAGTTTGCTAAAACTTTTTCCAGTTTATATCGAAATGTAGTTGCTTCAGGTCCAGTTAAGTTGACTGACTTCCAGCTTTCCTACAGCAATGAAGAAAGCCTTGGAGTTTTTTTCCAACTAATCCCTTCTTCCATTTACAGTTTTTGTTCGAGTACTTATGTTTTCTTTTATTCCTTGTTCAGTTCACACCAAACCAGCAAGATATCATCGAGTGTGAAGACTATGCCGGTCTTCTGTTATATAGAGTCTACAATCTAGTTATTTTCTTCTCGTATTAGGAGCAAACATAAGCCTAACAAACCAGTCTGTCCTTTCTCACTTATCTGTTTGTTCCTAACCAGTCCGAGATAAATATTTGACGACACTACCTCAGTCCCTTATTGACCTTAAATGCATCAGAGAACAGAAAAAAAGGTTTGTAGGTTTATCGCTAAAAGTTTTTTTGGCATCTGTACGTATTGTTGCCTTTTTATAAACGTAGTTATGCCACGTCTTAATCTCTGAAAAGCTTTGTTTTATATGGGATTGATTTGATGTATGCGTTTTTGGCGACTTAGATGCTCGAACGTACATAAAAACTGGAAAAATGTACCAAAACATTTGATCAGTAATAAAAAAATAATAATTTGATGTAGTAGCCTGATGGGACACAGCAAATCTGAACTGATTTATAAGTTGTTATAGTTGGATAGTTCAGATCATATAAATCATGATCTTTGGGTTTTATTTGCATATCATAACAAGTGAAATGCTCTCCCTGTGATGATGAGACAGCTTCATTTTAAAGGTGTTGGAGCCAAAACCTGGTGTCCAGGCATGTCTTGAAAGTGTTGTATCTCCTCTCAGCCTGTAGATGGCAGTGCTGGTGTTTTGAATTTGAAATGTTTGACGCCTGATGATGCAGTGTTCAAATGCATTTGTTCCAGATCTAATTTACCCATTGACTCCAGTATGTCTCATAGAACCATCTAAACCCCTGCTGGTCATTTCATTAATGATCATGATGTTGAGCTCATGTGGGGGGGTTTTCCTCATGGTAGCAGCCCTCTGCGCCCTCTTGACAGACGAGTCCATGAACCAGGGAATTAAGTCACATTTTTGCACACAAAGTATAAATTCATTTATGTCTGAGTCTGTGCATACACATAGGATCTCCATACTTTGGATGTGATAGGACAGGCTCATATGGCACAACTCAGCGAACGTATATCTACAGCAGTGCTAGTTAATGACATTCTGGACTGATAGTGCTCTATCTCTGGCGAACAGATGTGCGCGAGGAGCCTTTGCTGTGGTTTTGGTGTGTATGCAGGGGTGTGTGCGCAGACTCCCCCAAGCAAGATTTCTCTGCCGGAGACGATTTTGCCACAGCGAAATGACCACAAATGCTTTTATTAAGTCTCTCTTATGAAAATATGATAGGGAGACTCGGCAGCAGGCAGTAAATGTTTAATTATATCCTGTGAATGAAGATATTTTTATGGGCTGGGTAAAGACATCTGGAGTAATAATCCATGTATGCTGAGCAGGCCGTGCAGGTTGAAATCCTGGTCATGAAATCTTTAAATCTCGCTTCGTCCTCTTTAGCCTGGAGTCAAAGGATGTGTTTGTAAAAAATTTGGAAATTAAAAAAAAATTACAAGCTTTCCGCTCTTTGTGTGAGTGGAGGAGCACTGAGCAATGAAGCAACAGTTTCTCACCACTTCACAGATTCTCACAAATTCCTCCTCTATCAATGTCTTTCTGACCTCACCCTAAAGGCAAGGCTCTTGCTGTGGTTGGAAAGAATTGGATTTAACACATACATGTGATGGCTATTACCGCCATGCTACTAGACATGTGTAGCTTGTAAAAAGTGCATCTAAAACCAGGACTCAGATGTTAAAGTGCTGGCACCTCTGACCCCAACGTGGGTCTGTTTATCTACTGTTTATGATTTCTCCGCCTCTAGCACTTTGCTTCTGTGGGGAGTCTTATCTTCCAAGAATTTACAGCTGCGGAACCACAGCTGTATGGGTTTTATTGTGATCTTTATATTTCATGTGACCTTTGACCCCACGGAAAAGGGATTCTCTAAAAGCAGTACTTATGAAATCCATCATTCCTATGGTTGTGGGGTTTTTCTATCCTCCCCCCAGCTTCTAAGCTATATTTACAGAGCTCATTTTCTGTTGTTTATTTCTGCTTCCTGGGTTTGTTGTGTATTTATGTGATTACAAGAGATAAAAGTCCGCCATTCGGCACAAACTTCCATTCACATGTACGTCATCTCAAAAAACAACTAAACTCAGACGGTCTGCTTATCATATTCTCAAGAAAAAAAGGCTATACTTCAGCTAAACCCCCAATTTTTCCATTTAGTTTAGAAACCAGGAAGAAGAAACGTATTTATCTTGTTAAAGAATACTTCCGGATAGCTGAAAAACAAAAAGAAATAACTGATATAAGTCAGGCAGCTGTGGTTCAGAGGGCTGAGCAGATCATGAAACAATCAAAGGACTCATGGTTTAATTCCCCAGCTCTGCAGTGTCGTTTTGCACAACTGGACACTAAATTACTCCTGATGGTCAGACTACCACCTTTGATGGCAGCTCACAGCCATTCATCTGGCCGTGGTGATCAAATGCAGGACACTTAGTGAAAATATGCGGATACTGTAGGGTTGACTGAGTGGTGAAAGCATGAAAGAATAGATTTTAAAATGTTCCACAGCCCATATTTTTTCAGTTTCCTTCTTTTCTTTATAGCAGTGGATTAGTGTGGCATATTTACAGCGCCGTTCAGTTTGGCCAAAACTTAAGATAAATCTAAACTGAGGAAATATTTCAAACTGGTGTGTCCCAGCTTGGTCCCAACAAAGTCGCAACCATCACCGACATCTCTTTCTAAAGGAAGTAAATGAATAAACTTTTATTTTTTTACCCAACAGATGGATGTCGTAAGTTAAGAGCAAGGAAGCTTGCTTAAATATATACTTAAATATGCTCCCAAACCTGCCTCCATCCACACAAAACAAGTCGAACTCCACTAGGACCACGACCACAAAAGTCCAGATGGGCGGAGAGGAGTTTGGCAATATGTGGTTCCAAACAGGAGGGAAGCCATGTTTATTGTGGCAGAGAGGTGGCAAAAAAAGCTAATCAGATGAAAATGGGAAAACTCCAATGTTTTGTGAAGATGTTGGGTTGTAGGCAACAAGCAGAAACGATCTGTAGTAATTATCAAACCACCCGGACATCTCCTTGACAGATTGCTCTCAAAAGTGACTGAGTTGGACTGAGTGTTGTGCTTTTGTCAAATATATAGTCAGCTAAATATCAAAATGTACACCTTGTTAACTTGTTCTCATGGTGTCTGTTATGCATTATAGGACATTTCACAGGCAAAAACAATCATCAACTCCATGGGACTTGTGACTCCTTCCTCCCCCACTCTCTAATTTGACTAAAAAACAGTTGGATTTTGCACTAAACATATCATGAAGACAGACTCTCTTCCACTCATTTATCTACGAGGCACTGCAAGTATGAGAGGGCATGTTGGTAAGTTTATTTTTTTCTAATGTGTTTTCTTTCTCCATTCATTCTTGTTTGCTATTCATGTCGCTAGGGACTAACATCAGCCGGGCTGCGAACAGGCTGTGTATCCATGCTGCATTTCAAGGCTGCGTCCAACGTTTCCCAAGGAAAACACACTGTGTCTGTGGCACGCAGCTCAGAAAATCTACAGAGAAGCAGGCTTTTCCCACGAAGGCAGAATGCATGTGGTGTCAAGCCTCTCATACAGCTCTGGAGCAATCAATCCTGGACTGGACTGCCTCTGTTTCCTGGGCAGACAGACCTGCACAGGTGTACTGCTGTGTCGCTGAAAATGAACTAAGTAAAAAACTGTCACTGCATATCAAGTGAAAAGTCTATGATTCAGACACTCAATGATTGAGAGTTAGAAGACCTGGACATCTTTTTCATCATTGAGTGAGTGAGTTTTCAGAGTCAGAGGAAAAGGTTGAGAGATGGAGATGTGGGTGGAGCCTATTAGCATACTTGCAGATTTCCATCACAGAAGCTGGAATCATGCTCCATGCAGTTTTGAGACCATAAGTTTTTTTGTGGCAAAAACTTCAAATTTTACAGATGAGGCAGGGGATCAGGAACTACTGGAGTGGGGCATTAAAATGTTGCATTGCCTCATCATGACAGCTATACTTAAGGGTCGAGTTAAAATACGTAGCTCTTTAACTCACAGTTACATTTGCTTTGTGTTACTGTATTCATTTGTGTAGGCATGGTGCTCCGTTTGTGCGTGGAAACCAAAGGCTAAGCATAAGAGTGCAACACCCCGCCATGCCTCCTCTCTCCATCATCTGATATCTGTCAGTGCGTGTCAGCAAATAACACAGATTTAAAATTTCCACGTCAGCTCACAACATCACATAAATAGAATCAAAGTCAATGCACGTTGATTACCATGGTGATGTTGTTATGGCGACCAGTCAAAGGAGAGGTGAGCTGATGGGTGGTTGTGTGTTCAGACTCTCATTTCTCCAAAAATGCACAGTGAAAAGAGAACTGAAAACGATCTGTGGGAGACGTTGTGAGACGAAAAGTGTTTATCACTCCTGCTTGAACCCTGGAGCTGTCTTGTCACAGCTCAGCTTGGTATGACGTTATAAAGTGCCTAAAATCATTTTTCAATGCAGTTTCTTTGTATAATTATCAACCGCTCTGTTTTTGACACAGCTCCAAGTCAACTAACTAATTCGGAAGCGTCTAATTTCACAACGGAGTGCTTTGCTGTCCACACTCGACACCCTGCTGGGGTCATCTTTCTCTTTTTTTTTCCCAGTTTCCAATCAAACAGGTTGCCAGCAACCAACAGATCCGAGAGCCCTAGCATCAGGTCGCATGACATAACATTACATACGCCTGTTGCCATGACAGCCTTGGTGGTTGTCTGTGAGTCTGTGAAGCTAAAAGGCTGCAGGTGTAAAGATGATACACTGAACCATTATTTGAGTGCTGCTGTCAGCTGAAACCTGAGGCCAGAAACAGCATTAACTAAAACTGTTAATGAGCTAGCTCCACTGAGACAGGTGAGCTTTCTGCTCACTGTTGAATTTATGTTGTTGTCTGAGTGATGACATCTGGAGAGTTTGAGGCAGATCATGTTTTAGGCTTTGACTGGCAACTTTCCTACCCACAAAAGTGCAGTAAAGTCTTTCATTTACAGTCAGAACTCGACTTTTTCCTGGTTTTGTTTGCCGGCTCTGACCACAAATTTCCACACTCATGTAATTTTTGACTACTCTTACAACATTTGACTGCAGTGGCTCTGAGGTGCGAAATACAACACGATTGAACAAATTACAACAAACAAAAAAAACCCCAACAACACTGAAGAAGTTTGTGAATCTAAAAACTATAAGCATCTGACTCGTTTTGTCGTACACTAACTTTTGTCGTACACGGGGGCAGATTTACGGGGTTCCTAGACCATTTTGCTTCACTGTTGCTTTACAATTTTTGTGGATTTTGGATGGTGTCTTTGTGGCCTCGTCAACATAACAACAAATTCATGTGTATGGCTGTACACGTGCGAAGGCTGATGGAGATTTGCATGACTGTAGGGGGAGACAAAGAGCAAAAATACCAAATTCTCTGGCGTTACTTTAAAAACATGCAACAGTCTAAGAGAAAAATATTACCAAAAAAAAGCATGACAACAAAAGAGAAAACAAAATCTAAACAAACACACTAAATAAAAATTCACTATGTAACTCGTCCTACAGCGTTGAGGAAAACAGATGGTGTGCTTTTACTTTTGGTCTCAATCAGTCAATCAATCAACATCTTAGGCATAGATTACAGTCGTTATATCGGTCAAAGTTTAAACCGATCCCGTGAAGTTGCACTTCTGTTTTGTTGTGTTTTGGGACGTGCTCTTTTCTTTCATGCTTTTTGCTGCAGTGTTTTTCCGTTTTTGTTCTCTAATTGCATTGGTGCCATTGGCTTTGTGGTGCTTTTCATCTCAGGATCACTGCATTTTGCCCACTGCATCAAAGGTTTGCAACATTTTAGACGTCGCGCTCAACAACACACGCTGAAAGCGAAGAGGTAGCTAAAACTAAAACATGAAACTCAGAGCTCCCAGATGTGTGAAAGAGAGAAAAAAAACCTGCAGGAGAAACTTTTCAGGTTCTCCTTCCGAAGAAGAGGGGAGAGGCAGTAATACCACACAGCCTCTACACAGTGCTCTGCTCTTTCTCAGAGGAACACAAAACACTTGGCAACACACTAAGTGACAAAAGGGGCGTGAAATTGAGTTTATGAGTAGATATTTCCATGTCTGTATTTTTCTCCCCCTTCGCTTTTGTTCCATGTGGCTCATGAATGGAGGTGCAGTCCAGATGAAATGGCTCAGCGAGTAGATATGACGACACTCTATTTATTTGTAGATGAATGCAAAATACAGTGATGTTTTACTGAATCAATACTGTCATTTTACTGAATGAACCTGATCAAGGCCTCAGTGTATGCAGATATCATGTGTGTGCAGAGGACAGCAGCTGTTGAATTTGACAGCCTGTCTGAGATAAGTCTCCCTGGAGTTTTGGATTGTGGGAAAACACTTGCTGTTGCCCCCACTTTCTTTTCACACAGGAAAGTTGAACCGAGGCCACGCTGCCAAAACATACAATTCATCTGAACTGACAGTGATTCTTCTTTCTTTGAAAAGCTACGCGTTTGAATGCATATTTGTAAGCCTGTAGGGTGGGATGTTTTCAGCTGGTTTGTGCGGTTACTGTAGTTGTCCTGTGTAGTTTCCTCTCCATGCAGGGGAAAGCTCCAGGATGCATCTAAAAATACCATGAGCCCAAGAGGAAAAGAAGTGAGGATGGGAAAGCATTTACAGATGCATAAGAGGAACACATCACTCCTTCCCCAATACAGCAGCCTGGAAGGGTGGCCAGCAATCTTACTGGCTTGTTCTTGTGAGCTGCATGCTTGGAAAATAAATAAATAAAAATAATGATTTTCTTTTTTTTTTAAAGGGAAAAAAATGAAACGCCACGCTGCCTGTGTTACTTACATCCAGAAGTGCTTTTCTGGTGTTGGTACTGAGGGCTGAACTAACCCTGGGTGGTACTCCACTGTCACACTCATTAAGGTAATTTCAGTCTGTTAACGGAATTCAAACCAGATTTGTGGGAGATGGAGATACAGGAGTAGATTTTTACACGAATCTTGAAGACATGAGTAGGAGGAGGAACGGTGGGCAGTGTAGAGGAGGAGGAGGAGGAGGAGGAGGAGGAGGCGGAGGAGGAGGGAATCCAGATGGGAAGGAGCAGCCCGCGGCTCCGCTGCAGAGAGAAGGAGACACCAGTGGAGAAGACGAGAATCCTCATCTCTGCCCGGAGATGAAAATTACTTTTATCAAACACTAATCTGTCGGACTTCATTGGGTGCCGTCATGTATTTTGGTACGTAAACGCAGCATTTTTAATATCACGGGAGTTTTGATAAAATTTTGATAAAAGCGGAGTCACTTGTTGCCATGTCATTTTAGATATGAGCTTTGTGAAGTCAGTCACCTGAACAGGCAGCTGTGATGCACGTTGATTTTTAAGCTTAGAGACTGTGGTTTTGGACATCACAGTTTAGTCTTTATCTTTGTCTTGAATAGATGAAGAACTGTGCAACAATAGTTATGCAAGGGTGCAACAGCAGAGATAGACTACATGCAGAAAATGATGGCAGAGGCGCGCGTTCTTCTGCTTTGAGTACCTCACAATATTTCTCACAAGGCAGTTAAAGCTAAGAAAAAAATAGTGGTTTGAACCTTAAATGCAAGATATAGTAATCACGACTGGCTACGGATAATTTTGAAATTTGACATGATCGAGCGTTAACTTCGTGAGTGTTTGTGTGTGCGCGCGCGCGCGTGTGTGTCGTGGTCTAGTCTCTCACGTCCACGTGTTTCGTGCCATCTCATAAGTTTCCTCACAAGTCATTTCTCGTAAGAGCCATACCTGTGTCAACCACGCATGAGAGTTGCATGCCACGCACAGGCACAAACACACACGACTTTTGCCAAAAGCAGTAAGACTAATGGCAGAGCGGATGGGCGTGTTGTTTGATTTTGATTATGATGATTACACACTCGCGCGGCTTCTGATTCAAGCTGTAATCAAGATCAGAGGACATGCAAACTAAAGGCTCCTCAATCAGAGCTCGACGACACAAACAGGGCGCTTTTCACAAAGGACTGGATAGGCTTCGCACGCGCGCGTGTGTGTGCGCTTATGTGTGGAACTTCAATTTTGATCTATTGTGTTAGATGATGTGGTCTGTTATTTAGGTGTGTGTGAGAGAAAAAATTCTTGCTGAAGTGCTCTTTTAAAAGATTGCCAAGAAAAGAAAAAAGAAAAAATTACTGGACAGATGGAAGAAGAAATAATAAATTGCTACCCTGAATGATTATACCCATAGAATGCTTTTGTTATCAGCCATGAGTGAAACATGCGCACAAACAATATTAAATGTGAAGTTTTACATGAACTTTTCAACAGATTAGTCCTCTTTCAATCAGAGGGTTGATGGTACAACTCCCAACTTCCCTTGTCCACATGTTGGAGTATCCTTGAGCAAGTGGCTGAATCCCACATGGGAACAATGTGATTCTTGCTTGTTGTAAATCCCTCCAGATAAAAGCATCTAATAAATGGGTATAATGAAGTTATGTGTAAGTCATACCTAATTCTGTAAGATAACAGAGACTCATGTTATTTTAAAAGGTCCAATCTTAATCAGCAAACAGAATTACATTCTTACACTAAGTGTGATTCATTTGATTTCACTGCCAGTGCTGTTGACAAGTTCTTCAATCAAAACAACCTTATAGGTCATCTGTTCATATCCTTAAATGTGACCCATAAGGCAGTCCTGTATAAAGTACTGCCTCTATATATGTGACAGGAAGGAAACACAACTCATATGAGCATTTCCAAATTGGAGCACATGTCATTCTCAAGTTTTTCGTTTAACCAGCCACAAAATGCTCAAGACCAACGTATAACAACTGATACAACGTAATTGTTTTCTTCATGGACACCATTTCACTGGTTGCCGTAATGGTTACACGTAAGCACAACGTCCTGGTTGAATTTAGGCAATGATATCACTTGGTTAGGGTTAGAAATTGATCGTGGACTGAATGGACAGACTGAAATATATTGTTTTTACAATGGAGCCGTCATCCTGTTATTTCACACTTCGCAAGCAGTTGCTCTCATGACAGCTGACGGTCATGTATTCCTCTTACATATTATATCTCATCAGGTAGGTGGGCAGTAACTGATGAGTGGGTGTGTTAAACCATTCAGATTAACAATATCTAATATTTACCCGTATGAATGGGCTTCAGATTGTTGTGATTGTTCGGGTTACATCACACATTCATCCATATTTTTTTAAAGCCAGAATCCAAATTAGATGAAAACAATAAAGTTTTGAGCACAAAATGATGTTCTCTCTGCTCTGTTAGCTCTCATCATCATTATCATCATCTAAATGAATTCACGTAATCTCTGTTTGCTCCACATGTTCATCTAGCTGCCTTTGTCCTCCCTGCTGTGTTGTCTCTCAGGTAATGTGTGTCACAGCGCTGTGCTGCCACTGGCTCGTCCCACGCTGGGCAGGACCCAGCCCTCCCCTGACCCAAAAGCCCTCCTCCCCTTCCATCTGCTGCCTCGATTCGCCGACGTGAGTACTGTCAGTCATCAAGGCTGTCATGGCAACCAAATTCTCGCCACGCTTTTTAATCAAAACCCAAATTGTTCACTTTATCGCACCAGTTTTTGCTGCAAGTGGACGACTTAATTTCACGGAATGTTGTGGCTGTGTGGAGTTAAATGTTCCATACCCAGCTGGTTGTATGAGCACACTGCCTACACCTTTCCAAATATATCACCTGTGATGCAGAGAGCAGTGACATTTCCACACAACCTGGGGGGTGGAGCTGCTTCTTTGGTATTCCTCATGCAGTGCTTTTCTTAGAGCTATCTGCCGTAGTTTGAGGAGGGTGAAGGTGGAGGGAACTAATGCAGGCCAAGCGATCCCCGAGGAGAGCTGATGTGTCAGGAGTGGCCGAGGGCTGATGTATGGTTTACAAGCGAGTCATGTCTTATCTCTTTATAAAATCCTCGCTGCATAATACATGAAATCCTTTTTTTTTTCTGGCTTGAATCAGTGTAGCAGAAGTAATGGAGCAGTCTTGTGTGTGCATATTTCAAGCCAACAAATTGTGATACGTTTCTTTTGTTGTTGTTGTTGTTGTTAATGTTGCTGATTCGGCCTCATGCATAAAGCAGAGAGGTTAAACCTGAAATGTAGTAAAAGCTAAAACAAAGTCACTCATAAAACCCATCACTGAGACTGACCCTCTTTTTTTCCTCTCACGTTTGTACTTTTTTCTCATTTTTAAATGATAATCTGTTGTTAGATTTCTGGAAGAGAGGCTCGGATAGACACGAAAGCTTGGCCAGAAACAGAACTGCATGTGTTTGTCTACAGTTTCTGGGCTGTCAGAGTGCAGTGCTCTACATCTGAATGCCTTTGTGAAAAAGCCAAACTGCCTAGAAATGGGACATTTGTCTATGTAAGCCCTCTCTCTCTATATCATCCTATTCTCCTCTCGTCTCCATCCTTCTCGGCCACCCCTTCCACTTTCTGCTTTACACTTGCTGTACTCTCCTCTTTACTTCAGCTCTGTGGTCATATATGTTTTTCCCTCTTTGTCTCCTGCCATCATCTGTCTCATACCACACATTCTCATTTTCTCCCTTTTTGTGGCTCTTAGCTCCTCTCCTCTCCATCACCTCTCTGCTGACCTTTCCCTCTTCTTCATTCATCACAACAAACCCAATTCAAAATATTACTCTTCAATATGTTGGCATGTTTCACCTTTCCAAAGCTTTCTTGTACCGGATGACCCTAAACCATTTCTTTAAAAATCTCTCCCTACTGAGCCCTTCAAATCTATTTCATTTTATTCCCTTGCTTCTCCCAGTCTGCAGCAACATTGTCAAGCTTGTAAAAAGTCACCACGGCGTTCTGGAAATCTACATTTTTGCACATTTGAACTCTTTTTTTTCTACAATGAAGTTCAAAAGCATCAAATAAACAGCCAAATCATAAACCCCTCCTGCCACTTCTTTGAACTCATAGACTGCTGTTGACATCAGGCTGTCATCTCAATTAATGATTACCATATTGTCTGTGAGATGTCAGAAAATTGTTACACAGGCCAAATCCACTAAATATTTGATTTTCAGTCTTATATGATTCATAGTCATGGAATCTTTCGCCATTTTGCATAAAAGAAAACAATTGGTTTGTTTTGACTTTATTGTATAAATGAAACAAATGGCAGAAAATAGAATATTGTCTCAAGTTATTTTGTCGGAGACTCCGTATTGAACTTGTTGGTGTGTGGTTAGTAGGCACACAGCTGAACTGTGGAAGCGTGCCTTTTCACCTGGAACATGTGTTTTCATGTGTGTTTTTTTCTTTTTCTTGTGTGTGTTTATAAGCCGACATTCTCTCTTTAGTAGATGCAGTGTGCATCTGCCTCCATAAAGCGCCGCACAGGAGTTTGTTTGGTGCCCACATGTGCATCGTCACGGTTACAGGGTTGCGTGCGTGCCGATGTTTGTCATGATCCAGATCTTCAAACTTCCCCCAGCTAGTTTGGCTTGTAGTTTGACAGTTTTTGCTTCATAAGTGGAAAGTGAAAAATGGCGTTTCCAAGAAAAAAGTCATTTAAATGACAAAGAACCAAAAGCAGCAGCTCATTCATCACAAATTCTCTCCTTTTTGGTTCTTGACGTCATGCGTTCATGCACAGCAGTCACTCTGGTACACAAAGTAAATCAACGAATATTCATCATCATAAATGCTGACGCTCTTGATAATGATCCAGGTAAATGTCTACTCTGCTTCCCTTGGCCATACGTCTCAACCATGACTCACTGGAGCTGAGCATGTCTGACATGCCGCCACCCCTGAGTGTGAGGAAGTTTCCAGAACAAATATGCTGATTATAACTGATGCTGTGTGGTGTATGTGATGTCTTTATTTGTTGTATTATTACTGAGTAAGATTTGTTTCATCAGCTCATATGGTGTCTGTGTGTGCAGAGGAAAGAGAGGAAATAAGTAAAGAGGGCAGGCTGACTTTGCCACAGGTGCGAGTCGATTTTTAAAGTGCAGAGTGGGAGTCAAGGGAAAGAAAGTGAGTCCTTGGGGAAGCAGGGAAGTGACTTTGATCAGATGAAGACGAAGAGGGAAATAAGAGTTCAGAGGTAAGCAGATGGAGGGGTGGAGTGAGGAACGTGTGATGGAAGGTCAAACGGCAATACAGGAGCCCTGGGGCTGAGGAGGGTGGGAGGCAGCCTGTAACTGATGTTAAGATGCAGTCTTATCCAGAGAAGCATAAAACTGCTCTTAGAAATGTTTTAACACAAAGTTGTAGATGTTTTCCTTCACATTATCTCTTGATTAGATTTGGTTTTCACATAATACACAGAATAATGGTGCATATTGTTATGGGGGTGTGTTTGAATTTCAGAATACACAAACAGCTGCAGGGAAGAAGGAAGATAAGAGACCAGCGAGTGAAGAGGTGCATTCCTGTGCTGCTGCTGCTGCCTTGAGTGATCAAAGAAAGAGTGAAAGATCACACATACACAGATTCTGTTTTTGACGTTTGAAGAGGAGTTTAGCTTTCGCGCTCAAGAAAAATGCAAAATCTCTTGTGAGGGGCTATATGTCCCCCTTTCTAAGGCTAACAGAACCAGCTGGCTGACCCATTACAACTTGCATTTTTACATCAGTGCCAGCCTCCGTGCTGTGACTGCTTATATGACTCCCCTTGTTTAATTTGCCGTTTAAAGGTTTGTTTTGCTCTACACAGTCCAGTTGGGTTTTATTACACTGAGTATTAATGCTCATTACAGTTTACAGGTATGTCCTGAGGTGTGCTGTTGTGTGGTCTGATGCTGAAAACTTGTTTGATAGTGAAACTAAGCACAAACTTAGCACAAGAACTAATTATTTTGTAACTATTGAGCTGGAAAGACATTACCACTGTCAGTCTAACGGAGTGTTGCTGGAACATGCCTGGATGAGTCACCCCTGTGGGTTTTAAAGGTGGCAGTAAAAAGTTTGTTGTTTGTTTAAAATGGATAGCAGAGGCTGCGGTCAACATGGCTTCATGGTGGTCCAAATGGACTCCACTAATGAAGAGAGGAAAAGCAATCAGAATATCTTTAGAGGATTTAAAAAATAAAAAAAATCTCTGCTACATAACTTATTCCACACTGCCTCAGAACAGCCAATGAGTTAGTGAGGATTGAGTCACTGTGACCAGTGCAAGAAGCTTGACCAACTCTGGTACGATATTATGAACATTTAGTCCCAATCCAATTTCAACACTTGCCTCTTCCAGTTTCTATCCTTCCATTTGCATTTTCAAGGTAAAGAACTATGGTGTTATCCATTAAAAAATAAAAAATTCTAGTTTTAATGGAACATTTCTACACAGTTTACTACATGATCAACACATGGTTCAATAAAGGGTTCCAAGTACTCTAAACAATGCAGAGGTTAATTCAATATTAATAGAAGTCACTACGTTTTATGATATTATACATGCCCCAAACTGATCCACCGGAAGTCTGAGATCTTGAAGATGTTTTAATTTTCTTACATTTCTCCAATTTTTCTGCAGACAGTTGAAAAACATGCCTACAGCCTGCACAGCCTGTAGGATACAGTGTAATGCCATCCCTTACTGTTGTAGTAGTTTACAGTGTCTGTCCCTGAGAAGAAATGATAATTACTGGATTTAATCAGCTCCTGTAAGTGTGTGCATAGCCCTAAGCATGCTGAGGGTGACATGTTATTACTCACGATAAGAAATTAATCTGTTTGGTTTGTATTGGCAGGTACAACACTAATCTGGTGTAAACAAGCTTTTACAATATGAGAGCTCACAACAGAGCCTGTTTACATCATGTTGCACACAAATCTTGGCATGTGTGATAAGCAGGTTGTATAGAAAGTGACCTCTCAGCTGGTGCTCTTCGCTGCACTTTTCTGTTGTTTTGGTAGGCTGCGCTCTCCTGAGATTCTGTAATCTGACACCTATCAGTGGGTTACCATGGAACAGAGCTTGTTGAAAGAGATTACTACAGCAGTATTTGCTAATAGTGCCATTCCAGAGAATCTCGCTTTCTCTGTGTATGTTGCCATCAGAGCTGATCTATGTTTTGGTAGCCGGTTCTGCAATGCCTGCATGTTAGTGTATGCGAGTTGCTCCCTTTGAAACTGATGGCTCTCCCTGTTTTTGTAAACAGGAATGACCATTGGTTTAGTCTGTAGTGTTCCAACTGGATGTAATCCCCATGATTCTTCTCAAAGGTAGAAACCACATCCTTAAGCTAAAAGGGCTTCAAAGGGAGGGGCAAAACCAGAGTAAACATTGGTAATGTTCTCCCAGGACAGACAGCCGTATGGGCTCCTAAAAGGCCCCAGATTTACTCTGGCTCCACTGGATTTATCTGAGATGCTTGCGTTTCAACCAGTGGTTTTGAATGTTTTACTCTGTACCTTTAATCACAGAATAAACCGTGCTTGCCAGCTAGAGGTGGAAGCGAGATACTTAGGAATATTTTACTGAAAAAAAAGCTAGATGAGATGTGGAGTATGCAGTGTTTACAGAGTTTAAAAATTTTTTATGCTGGTTTTCAGCCATGAAAACATTAAGTTTAAATTAGTCTGATGTGAATCTATAACTTTCTGTTCTACAAGCCAGTTTTGACTGCCATTCTTCCAGCTTGCAGGTATTGGATGTTTTATACGTTTTAACTGGGTCACTTTAAGTCACTTTAACCCTGTTGCTGTGTCAACGCTCGTGATAAAAAATTTACATGACACTAGAAAAAAAATACCAAACCCAGACTGTTAAAATGCATCTAAACATGTTAGTCCAACCAAAATCATCTGAAATCAAATCAACGCAATCAAAATCTATAAGGCTAACAAATCTATATGTACAATCAGCAAGACTCAAATGGACCTAGGCACATGCTAAACAAAGTAAAGTTTATATCTATACAACCGACTTCTCAGTAAAGCTGCTCTCAGTCACATTTTTCTTTTGTAATACAGGTAAACACGTCAGACATTTTGAATGAAAATTAGCCTGTTAAGACCTGTCAGCTTGTGGTCTCTTAAAGGATTCCCAGACTGTCGCTATGCTCTAATAGAATTATGAGTTTCTCTGAAGTGTCATATGACAAAATTACCATTCAAGTACTTTAAAGATACCATCTGTGCAGTGAACTAGCCGTGCTTACATGTATGATGATCTCCACAGAGAAAGTTGGAATGTATGTGCTTGCCCAGAGTTGCAGCGTCTGACATAATTTAGACAATATAGCTTGGCTCAACTGTGCATGCAGCTGTGCTGAGTGTAAATTTGGGAGCTCTGAAAGGAGAACATTAGCATGCTCCCAGCATGTCATTTAAGGTTCAAGGTTAATTTATTGTCATGAATAGATTAACCTGAAATGCTTAACATACTGACACAGGAAGAGATAATTTTCACAACCCAACACAGTCTTTTGTTATACAGTAAGACACAAATCATGACCTTTCCTTTTCCTTTGTTGCAGATGGATCACATCCACAAAGCTCTGATTAGCCCTGGGTTTGGGCTGACTCCACCCCTGAAAAGGAAGGCCAGTTCCTGTGGTGTCTGTCGGCTGAGATTCAACTCTGAGGTGGGCGCTGTCACTTCGGAAACACACTGAATTGTTTTTCTCTCAAGGTTTTTCACACACCCTTTCTTGGCAGTTCAATGGCTGAGAAGACCTGCCCTAGTAATTGGCTGTTTGACTGGTTCTGAGGTGGTTGAGCTGTCTCAGAACTGGCTGAATTGGAAACGCCTCTATAATTTGACCTCTGAAAAGAATTAATGTTTGTATTAGTTTATTCACAGAAAGGGCTGTTGTTGCCAGAACTGCAACGTATTGCCGTTACTTCTTTTTCAAACATGAGATAAAGTCTTAATGCGCTGCTGTCAGAAATAATACATGCTGTTAGAAAAAACATGATCAACTGTCACCATGCAATTTACTGAAAACCGATGTTAACAAGCATTCACATATGGAATATTGCAACTTTGAGGTATTTGTAGCCCTATTTCTGCATTTTGAAACAACTGCATATCACTCTGAGAATCACAGAAGCCTCTGAATCTGCTGCGGCTACATTTCTGTTCCCTTTTCAGTTTTGTGTGATATAACGTAAAAAGAAATCAAATCTGTCAGGTTTTTGTATTGGTGCACATTCAATTTACACTGGTGTTTGCTGTCACACAGGCACAGGCCTCTTCCCATTATAGCGGCACAAGGCATGCAAAAAGGCTGAAAGCTCTGGACGCCCCAGATTCGAAGATCAGGACCTCTGAACCAGTCGCTAAGGAAACCACATCGCAAATCCTCTCGTCACCCTGCTCGCAACCCAGCAGCTCTGAAACAACATCAGAAGGTGTGTGTCTGTGCAGGCACTCATGCTTTCACACAGCTTGTGTGTGTGTGTGTGTGTGTGTGCAGACTTCAGATGCATGACAGTGTTAGGATATATGAACATACATCTCTTTTTTTCTTTTTTTTTTCCCAGTCACGACTTTAACTCTTTGATGTGATAACCCTCCTGCTGCGTTGGGTTGCTCAGTGCATAGATTAAAGGTTGAGCATTATCCTCCGCTCCTTCTTCGTGTCTACATTTTCTGACCTCATTCAGTGGCCTCCTGAGATCAAACGCACATTGAAAATGCTTTGAATGTGATCTGTGGGCAGCTGTACAGCGCGTGTGTGAGTGTTTTCATGCGCCTGAAGCATGTGTCTGGAGGCATGTCAGCGTTAGTGTGGGGGTGGGTCAAAACACCGACTGCTTTCCAGCATATATATCTACAGTCATTGTGCTACTCTTATGTGCGTGTGGGCATTTAAAAAAAATAAAAAAATACACATTTCACAGTTCAAAAACACAAGTATTGAAAGAT
Source organism: Leuresthes tenuis (assembly GCF_036924035.1). Lineage (NCBI taxonomy): Eukaryota > Metazoa > Chordata > Actinopteri > Atheriniformes > Atherinopsidae > Leuresthes > Leuresthes tenuis. The sequence goes on along the minus strand of NW_027325372.1, from coordinate 13,942,693 downwards.
TCTAGTTGACACCACTGATATCCCAGTTTGTTTATGTTAGAAACATTATGAACATTTTTAGTTTGGAGTTTGTTTCAGGGAAATAGACGAGAGCTCTCTTAGGATCACTTCAGTAAGAGAGGGCGACAAACAGATTCCCACTCAGCGTGGCAGCGCTAATCATTATTATTAGCAAAGAGCAAAGCGCAAAGCATGTGCTCCTACAGGGGCAAGTTAGTCTGTCTCCGAAAAGATGAAAGAGCCAGATCATCTCTACTAAAGACTGTCGGTTGAAGTGCTTGCAGGCAGATAAGAAGGGGAAAGCAAGTTAATAGCGTTGGCAGTCACCTGTGGCTTGGTGAAGATTTTGTTTGATTACTCTAAAAATGTGATGATTAGTGCTTCTGTAAGCTGCAAGAACTATAGTGAAGTGGGAAAATGTTTCCCTTAGATCCAAGAAACATTCAAATGGTTCAGTGGGTGATGAACTCAACAATTCTGTTCATAATGTTTATTGACAGAATTTTTGGCAAAGCCGTGATTGAGCTGCTCTCCAGCTCAGTGAGCTCAAGATCACGTCTTTGGCTTTTGCAGATGATGTAGTCCTGTTGGCTTCATTGCACAGTGACCCCCAGCTTTTTCAGGGTTTGTTTGCTTCCAAATGAGAGTTAGCATCTCCAAGTCTGAGGTCTTGGTTCTTAGATGAAAAAAGATGGATTGTTAGTGGGCTGTTGAGGAAAAGTTGCTGGCTCAAGTTGAGGAGTTCAGGTAGCTTTGGGACTTTTACATGACAGGGGGGGAGAATGGAGCAGGATAATTATAGGCAGTTCAGTGCATCGTCTGCTCTGAATTGGATGTTGTATCGATCTGTGAAGAAACAACTGAATCAAAAGCTGTCTGTCTTGGTCTGTCCAGGGTTAGGGTTAGGTCCAACCTTCATCTTTGGTCACATGTAGTGGGGGATGACCAAGAGGACAAGATCAGCTATACAAGAAGCTGAGCTGGTGCTCAGAAATTGGCACGATCACTGGTTCGACTCCTGGCTTCTAAGTGTCTTTGGCAAGATACTCAACCTCTCTCTTGGGCTCATTAGTATGAGAGTCACTTGTAAACTGCTACAGTTCTGCTAAATCATTTAACATAAATATCTTGGCTTAGAAACTGTTTGTCAGACTTACTGACAAACTTTTTAGAGTAGAGCTGCTGCTTCTCTGAATCAGAAGGATACAGGTTGAGTGGTTTAGGCGTTTGACGAGGACCTGTCCTACTGGGTGGCAGATGGTGGACACGCTGGAGAGATTGAGTGTCTGCTTATCATCTTACAAAGCGACCATCTCTCTTTCTCTCCCCACATCTTTCCTTTCTTACAATATCTTTTCGTAACTTAATCTCTTACTGCTTTTTTTGCCTTCATCTTAGAGCCATCAGCCCCAAACCCTACCTCAGAGACAGCACCATCGACCAGCAGCCCCTCTGAAACTTTCAAAGAGTCTTCTGACCTCGCCCTGCCTGCCAGTCCGAGGACCACAGACAAAGAGACACAAAAACATGTGGCAGTAGAGGCTCCAGAAGGGGAGACAGAGGAAGAGAAAGCTATGCGTCTCCTCTACTGCTCCCTCTGCAAGGTGGCTGTCAACTCAGCCTCCCAGCTCCAGGCCCACAACAGTGGTGAGAAACTGTCGATGTGTTGTCAAACTGAGCCTATATGTCCTGTATTTGAACTTCTGTGATGTGACTTTATGTATGCTCAGGTACTAAGCACAAAACAATGCTTGAGGCCAGAAGTGGCGATGGAGCCATCAAGTCCTTCCCAAGAATGGGGGTCAAAGCTAAGTTGGCCGCTCCATCTGAGCCACCGACTGGACTCCAGAACAAAACTTTCCATTGTGAGATCTGCGATGTGCACGTCAACTCTGAGACTCAGCTCAAACAGGTTAGTCGGAGTGTATTTTCAGCAAATAAGCAAAGATTTGGAGTGGGCAGGTTGTTGTATTTGTTTATTCCATCAAGTTGATACAAGATTTGATAAAACTCCAATAAAACTCTGATACATACAGCAATCACCAACAGCATTAAAGCAACTTGCCTCGTATTTTTTATGCCCTTCTTGTACTGCTAAAACATCTTGGACATCCACAGTTGATCCTTTTGGTTCTGTGGGCTACTGAGTGGGGCCTCATTTTTCACACAGATGCATCTGATCCCTATCTGGTCTGAATAATCAGATTGGGATCTGGTGAGTTTAGAGGCCAGGTCAACACCTCAGGCTCCGTGGTTCTTCAAACAGTTCCTGAGTAGTTTTTGCAGCGTTGGAGGAGCTAACTGTCTTGCTCGAGTGACCGTCTGCTGCGATTGGGAAGGGTTGTTAATCACGTTTAAAAAAACAATCCCGCTTCGTCCCTTTGGCCCTACCACTTTCTCATAGCACCTGTTTTACAGGGGTAAGGTAGTGGTTAATAAGCCACCCAAAATGGTCCCCAGTGTTCCGGTTGAAGGATGAGATGATCACCTCTTCTTGATTTAAAAAAAGAATAGGGACTCCTTATCCCTGTAAGAGTCTTAAAGCCAAGAGTTGGGGCCAAGGAAGGGAATTGGGACTGGACCTCATTCACATGAAAACCAAGAGCAAAGGTTTAATGGTGTAACATAGCATTGCATTGAGATGAACAATGTTAATACATCATCTACCTATCAGTGGTTTTAATGTTGTGGTTGATCAGTGTAAATGGCAGGTGGTCTTGGTGCAGCCAAGGTATTTTAAATATTTCTGTCTCAAAACTTAAAACTAACTAACAGTGATTAAAAAAAGATGGTTGACTGATATTCAGTGCAAACATAAACTAAAAATATTTAGCTATTTGTTGAATTTCCATCAATCTTTCCTCGTTTCGTTGTCATATAGGTTGTCCAGAAGTCTGAATTCCCACTCTCTGTTGCCAGGTTTTCCAACATAATTTGTTCATTTACAATTTGTTCTCCTTTGTATTAGGTTTATCAGTTTCTGCTCTTCTTCTGCAGCTCTGGCAGGCAAATTGGCACCATCTACAGCTTATTGCAGTGATCCAAGTCTTAATAATCACATAATGGTGGTGACTGGAAAAGCGCATAAATTCACGTCTTATTTAGCAGATTTTCCTGAAAATTTAGTGTCAATTTATGAAAGATTGAGATCCTGTAATTATGTTCTGTAACCTTTAGCTTTAAAAACATCGAGGTTTAATGTTCTCCGTGAACAGAAAAGGCTTTGTTCCTTTCTTGGCTGCTACCAAAGTTTATTCTATGTTTTATTGCTTCTTGTGTGATTCAACGATTATTCTGCACCTTTCGGGGCTCGAGACAGAAAACACAGTAAGATCTTCCAGGTAACTGGAAGTGTGATGCTGGCTCATCACACTTTTTGTGCGTGTAAAGCTATAAAAAGGTCAACTTTCACTCGGATAAGTTAAGATCACCTACTCAAACGTTTGAACATAGCCATCGTCACTTTATTCATCGTACACTATAAGAGAAAATACAGGATCATGCTTTTTTTACTTTTACTTTTACTGGGTTTCAGGTGTGAACATCTCACACCTGTCACTGCAGGGGAGTTAAAATCCATGCTCCCTCGAGATAATTAGTACAAAGCTACTAAGGCTCTTCTAGTTGAGAGAGCATTTGAATCTGACGCTTGGCTCTCTGTTCGTGATAGGAATGCATACCCTTGGTCTTCACACCTAATTGTTAAAAAGTTAACTCTGGCCAGGTGCTCATGAATATTTAACAGTTCACTGCTGATTGTGTGCCATGCTGGCTATAGCCATCTGCTTGTGCTGGTCAATCAAATCAAAAAGAGATCCAAACCCGCCCCTCATGAATATTTTGAATCTAAAAGTCGGAGCCGACAGATTACAAGCATTCGGCCTGAAATGCCAACATAGGAATTTTGATTAAGTTTCCTTTACTTTTCCTCTTCACAAATTATCGAAATTTCCAAGCAAAAGCGACCGTTGCCCTCTTGTTTTGTCCGTGCGTTCTTTATGCCGCTGCGTGTGTCTGTCTGAGACTGTTTTCCTGTCTGTTTATCTGTGAGTTTCTCTTCTCCGCTCCAGCACATCAGCAGCAGGAGACACAAGGACAGAGCAGCAGGTAAACCAGCCAAGCCGAAGTTCAGCCCTTACTCTCCCACCCAGCGTCACCAGGGTCTCCAAGCAGTGAGTACTCTGCTGTTTCTTGACTCACCGTTCTTTCACCCCTCATCACTGTGTTGTGTGTTCATGAGCTGATCCTCAGGAGCCTCTTCCAGGAAGCTCCACTCCCTGCTGCAAGTGTGAGAAATGATCAGTGATATGGACTTAAGAGTGACATGTTTTGCACTGCTCTAGTCCTGTGGATGGGTTTCAGGTTGTGTAAAACTATTGACATGATTTCATTGGAATTAATGGGATGGCTTATGCCTCTGTTGGTCAAGTACATACTACTTCGTACTTTCTTATTTCTCTCCACTTTCCCACTTAAATTGTTCAATGTCCTCAAGGGAAAAAAAAAACTGTATAGCAGTTTGTTTGTTTGTGTTTCGCCCTCAGATAAGGCTGACTCTACGGAAGAACCAAGACCTGAACAAACCCCTGGCCTCTTGTCTGCTGCAACGTCAGCTCTCTGTTGCCGCTGCTGCTGCCATGGCATCGTTGCCCCCCTTCCCCCTCCAGCCCGCTGCAAACTCGAGCCCCTCCCTGTTTCACAGTCAGCCCCTCCCTCAGGCGCTGCTTCATCCGGCCCCCTCACCCATCTGTTCAACACACACATCAGTTCTGTTTTCCCCCTACTGACCCCGTCGATGACTCAGTCAGCTCTGAACAACAGCTGAGCAAGACACAGGACCTGATCAAGATGTGATACAGAGCTGTGCTCCCTATGGTCTCCATACCAACAGGGTGTCACGAAGCAGAGCTGAAGAGCTGGGACTAGTTATGATAAAAGACGTTTAAAGCAGCAAATGAGAGAAAACAAAGCATGTGTGTGACTTTGTAAGGGTGCATGCACAGATGTAGTTGTCAGAGAAGTGCAGCATTCTCAGTTTATTTCTGAATATATATGACAAAGATACTGAATGGTGTTGTTCCATGATGACTATAACTGTGTTTTCTTTTAACAGTGGCTTGCAAGATTTTGGAACACCAGGTTATAATTGATGATAACGTAAAATATGATTTTTCTGAAAGGGATTAGGTTCAAGACGAAACATGTCTTTTTTTTCTGATAACTCTTAAATATTACTTTTTATATCCATCTTTTATGGATTCAAGATAAGAAAGGAAAAGGGTTGAAGCAAACATTTGGACACCGTGTGTTGTGTGTACTTGCACTTTGGCAAGTCTCACAACCTCTGAATAGTTTTTTGCTCCAGCATAGAGGCTTTCGGGAACTTGTTTTGGTAGATTTTTACCTTTTAAAGGCTGTTTAAAAGTTCTGATGATTAGTCAGTGTCATAACTGTTAGAGAGCTGTGAGAATGCTCCCACCTTGTTGAATGAGAGGGTTTTGTGGCTGGTGAGCTAAGTGTAAGTGCTACTCATGGTGAGGCTATAGACATTATCCCCATCTACAACAACTCAAACCTCAAGGATTTCATAGAGGTTTGAACGCACACTATATATTGTGATTTTTACACCACTTCACTTTTACATCAGACTGTTATTTATTTTGTTGCCATTTAATCAACTGAAGAATGTCCTAATTGTGCTGCATTATTACATCCATTGTGGCGCAGAGTCCATCAGGAGTAATGTCAGACTTGTTGGATAGCTTACTGCTGGTCATGACTTTTGTGAAGATTGAAGAGATGCTTTGTTTTTGTGCTTTTTTCTCATTCTCATGGTCTCAAAGTTGGTATTTTTTGATTAGACAGTTGATCACAGTACAAAGTAACTGCTTAGAGGAGCTCATGCCTAATAATTGTTGTGAAAAGCTTTCAGATTTGCATCATCTGGCCTTTCCTAATCATCACTGTGGATATGGTATAACACCAACAAGCTAATAAAGGTCTCAGACTGTGGCTAATTAATTCTATTAAGATCAGGAGCTCAAATCTCTTGAGGTGCCAAAATGTTTGCATGCTTCTCCTTCACTCCTTCTAAATGATATGACGCACGAATCTTCCTTCAAATGTATTGAAAAATATTGAAACTTTAACTTCGTAACAATTTCATCTGCTACTCACAGTGAAAAGGATTTCGACCAAGGGTGCCCACATTTTTGCATGTCACTGAAAGTCTGTAAGTTTGTATTCTCAGCCATCCAGGTCATGGTGATGCTAAGAGCTTGAAAAAGAGCCACTGGACATCTTGGTTCTTGAAGACCTTTTTACAGCTCATCCGAAAGGCTTCTTCCGTTCTAAACTAGTTGCATTGATTCCTCTCTCGAACCATTAGTCTTCTCAGTCCAGAATGTGTAGATTACAGTCCTCAAAAGAGTGTCCCTTCTCCTTCAGATGTAAGTGAACAGCTGATCTATGTTAAACTGGAATAATCATCTTTGAACAGAGGAGCTGGTCTCAGGTATCACTTCCTCGCACTTACAATGCAGCCTTGACTCTCCTCCCAAGGCGGTTTCACAACCATTCACAGCTTGGATCCTGTGACAAAAACAGGCTCTTTCAGGCAGGTCAACAACTCACAGGTGAGAATGGCGACCCACACATTGGTCAGGTGGTTCAGTGACCTTAACGACCCACCAAATGTGGACTGCTCCTCTACGGCTTATAGGCCGATACTCCCCACCACCAAGTTTAAAACTTGAGAGGCCTTACGAATGGGAGATGAAGAAGTCCAGTTGCCCTTATCCAAGTTCTTAGGATCACTGAAAGTATGAATGCCACTTTATTATTTTTCATTAAACATTTGCTGTGGACACGTAAAAGGATTGCAGAAGTTTCTTGTTTGTCTTTCTGAGGCTAAAAGCTTTCTCCCAGAGTCATTAATGAAAATGGCTAACGTTGTGTTTTATGTGTAATATATTGAATAGATAAGGGCAAAATTGAATCAGCATACGATACTGGTCATCTGTTTGTCAGATGGAAATCTGTTCAAGAGACTCATTCAGAAAGAGTGAATGCTTGAACAAATATTTATGATTTTTTTCATCAACTGCTTGTATATGAGCTCATTTAGACATTGCCAAAAAAACCCATAGAACTTCCTTCACTGTGATAAATCAGAGCAGGAATGTTCTGCCCGATGTTATTATCGGCCTCTCTAATGACGTTTTACACTGGAGCCCCTAGCAATGTGGTCAATTTGGTGTACTAGTGTTTTTAAGAAAGGTTGTTCTAAAAGATGTGAGTGTGTGCTGCTGCCTGTCAGTACAAGTGCAGACCTGATGAAATGAGTGTGTGCGACTGCTAATGGCATTCCTGTACTGACGTTATCTAAATGATGGTCTTATATATGCTTTTAGAGGTCATAGTCAGGTCAGAGACTGTATGACTTCTGCTTTCTCAACTTTGCATGACCCTGCACCCTTTTTTTCTTGTTTTGTTCTTTTAGCAGCCATCTGACATCAAACTGGATTAATCAGCGAAATATTTTTTACTTCTGTCTCCCGCAGTCAATCCAGAGTAAATAGCTCAGAGGCCCAGTTCATAGAATTAGCATCCAATCAATCATTTTCTCCTGATTCTCCCAGTCTGAACAGGGTTCATTATCGTTATGATTATTAATCGTCCGGGTTGATGATTTTCAACATCTGTGCAGGATGCTCAATTCTCCACAGAATGCTGGAATTCAAACTTCCACTGGCCTCTTAACTCCCTGGCTCATTCGCTCGCCAGCCTTCACTCCCCTTTCTTCTTCGCTTTATGTCATCTTTCTTTGGTTATCTCACAATACAGTCATGGCTTCTCTCTCCACAGCTCTCAGTCTCTCTCTCTCCACCATCAAGTTCATGGCAGGCAGTCGTACATGCAGTAATAAACGTGTTCGTATTACAAAAGCCTAACTTGGCATTCAGGGAATTTTTCTTTCTCCTCTACCTGGAGAGACTACAAAGGTACAATGCTGACTTGTGAATGTCATGTGAGGGCAGCTTTGCTTGCTGTTCACTCAGACAAAAGACTGTAATAAGCTCTTGGCACGAGGGCGCAACATTTTGACTTCTGCACATTGCATTTTATTCCAAATCATAAAACAAAAGGTGGTCATGGGTAAATGCAACGAGACAGCAAACAACAGAAATGAGGGATGGAAAGAAAGGATTTTATTCAAATAATGGAAAATGTACAATTGCAAAACTTTTCTTACAAGCTGCTTGTAAAGTCTACATTGCAATAAGTGTAGTAAGTAAGTCAAATAAAAAGAAATACTGAGGGAAATGTTGAAGCTATATAACTCGCTCAATATTAGCCAAAAGCATAAAGACAAAGATGTATCGATATATAATGTCCACATATTTACTTTCTATCTATGAGTTGGAGGACATATCCAACATTCTATATGTAAACTGACTGCATTCTCACACAATGACTGCAAACACAAGAGAAAAAGTATATTCAACGTTTCTTTCTCAGTGAGTAAAAGACAGTAAAGGCCTTGGTAAAGCCTTAAACTTGGGCCTATTGAAGTGGTCCATAGTTGATTCAGAAGTGTGTTTAAAAATGTTTACCTGTTATAGAGGCCATTCTCTTTTCATCGTCACTGCTTTTACAGTTTATTTGTGGTTTTGCTGTAAAATGCTGCTATTTAATTAATCCAGTCTACAATCTATCACCGTAAGGTTCCTTGGGCCTCTCTGCACGTTTACTTGCGCAGTTGTGTTGAGCTCCGGCTATCGTTCGAATTGGACATTCAACTGGACCACAATCCCTGTTCCAATTTACATGCACAGGTTCACCTCCTTCGGTTGAATGGCCGATTTAACTTATTGACTGTAGAATGTCAAAGACCGCAGCACTGTTGACCAAACCTTCAAGATATTCTGCTGATTCTAACTTTCTCTTTGCAAGATCATTGCACATGTAAGTACGGCTGAATTCACTGCAGAAGTGTTGTCTCTAAGTTACTTGTAGAAAATGAAAGTTTTCCATATTAAGCTGTGGTTATAGAATTATGATTTTGTTATTAGAGTAGAGAGACCGCAAAGGTGATGCGAGTTAGTGGTCGATTGTCTTTTACAATTTCCGAAGAGCGGTCTGAATAAAGATAAAGAAAAATATTCATGAATGAGAGCAGCTTTATTGATGATTTAGCTGTGTTCATATACATTTACACTTTACTGTTCCCACAAAAAGATGCAAAGCGATGGAAATTAAGGAGCATGTGCAGAGCCTGAGACCATTTGAGTGTATTTGAGCACACACACAGAACTGATTTGGCCCACAACTGCATTATTGGGATACGTTAGCCCAGTTTTGAGAAGCTCAGTTTCAAGCAATTTTGGTCGGACAAATATGTTTACATGTTGTTTTTTTTTTGTTCTAGTGTAATCTAAAGTCCTTGCTGACAGCAACAATCCCAAAGCTTTTCACCTTTCAGTTTGGAGAGAAAATGTCTTTTGTCCAGACAATCTGCCACTATTTCCTCTCACTTTCTTTTGGTCTAATTCCTTTTTCATTGCTGCCAGAACGATCTGTTTTAACTTCCTCACCTCACAGTTTTTCTTTCCGAAATGCATTGAACTCGTTCAGATGGTAATTTCCAAACTTCTGACGCTGTCGTTTGTGGTGAAAGTCTGGGAAAGGTTTTCTTCTGAAAATCCTTCCAGGCAGGGGTATATTTGTGCAGGTGTGGCTGCGTGAGAGAACAGTGCACCGCCGCTCCACGGTCTCCCAAAACCTCCTGAAGGTCTTTGCAATCAGATGGGGCTTTGATTAATCTTTTTGACTATCCCACAGGCAGTTCTCTCTGAAAGTTTTCTCCTTCTTTCAGACTTCAACTTGACCTCCATAATTCCTGTTAACTGCAGCTTCTTGATTACTTTATGACCTACAGAAACCTGAAAATGCCTCTTGGGCAGAAATTAATTACTTTGATTGATTAATTTTTTTTAGAGGTGGGCGTCTACTTAGATAAGCCCATGAATACTGATAACTGGGACAAGATTAAGGATTTTGGGAAGTCAGAGTCTTTGTACAACTTTGAAACTTGCTTCAGCTGGATTTTCATGGTGCACAACAAGCAAATTCAAACCTTAACCAATTAATCGAATTAAGAGGCGAGAGGTTAAACCTCTTGGAGTGCAAAAAATTTTACTTGTTGCTGCGTTCCTTTATGGAAAAAAGAAAAGTACCCACAAATTTTGCCTGAAATATATATATATATTTTTTTTTTTAAAGGAATGTTTGCCTCTCAGAGATTTTATTGACTTCTACCCATATACAGAAATTTCACCAGTGGTCTTGGTTTAAAGGTAACATAAAAAAAAATCTGCCTACCAGCACATGTCAAAGTTTAAGTGTGAAAATGGTAATTATGGGGAATGGGGTTGTAAGGAAGGCGGTTATACAATGGATACTTTGAGGTTTATAAAGGACTACGTTTTGGCCCGAAACAAAAACTTCCTGGCACATGAAACCGGATTGCGTTAAACGTGATGAAAGTAGTCTACAAAGGTTGGCACTTTGACACTACAAATTGAAGCAAATTGAGGCTGTGGGAGCATTGTTTCTCCAGCTCAAGTGAGCAGACTGAAGGTGTTTTAGTAAAGAGGAGCCGTGATACAACCACCATCTGTCTGCATCAGCATGCTTCCAAAGCTATACAGGGAGCAAGAGTTTAAAGTTCACACATAAATGTCAATTCCACCTCTTCCCTGAGTTTCATTTTTTGCTCTTGCAGCAGCAGACAGGATTTGTTAAGCACTGTGAGGCTTTCCGGTCCCGCAGGAGGCACCGCGGTGGGTATGGCATGGAGCAACAGATCAGTATAAAGAGGGGGGTTGGGTGTGAAGTAAATGGCCCAGCAGGGTGTTCAAGAGCAAGCTGGAAGGCATATTGACCAACCTGCAACCCACAGTGCTGCTGTTGTCTGGGCTGAAATGAATGTGACGGCAAAGGAGTGCTCCTTCAGTTGGATTTGTTGGCAGTGCAGCCTGAAAATGGCTTTACATCCATGGAAGGGAAAATGTCATAACATGGCCTTTCTGCACTGTTTTAGTATATAAAAGAGAATAATAAGTTTTACATTAATACATCAACAGAGATGTATTTTTCTACATTTTCTGTAGGTGTGTGTGTGAATTGAAAAATACAGTCATGTTTAAAAGAAAGTGCACCTTATTTCAAATATAAGGTGCACTTTCTGGTGCCTTGCCACGTCTTAAAATTGGGTAAATCTGATGGGAAATATTGCATTATCTTACAGAGGTTTTATTTTTTACTAAATCAAAGAGCAGAAGTAGTGTGTGAAAAACACCCCACGATCTAGTAGTTTGTAGAACCAACTTTAGTGGCAGTGATTTGAAGTGACTGTTTACTGTATGATGTTATCAGTCTCACATCATTGTGGAGGAATTTTGGCCAAATTCCATTTGTTTGCTGTTTGGATCATTCGTTCATGCACTTCTCTCTCAAGATCAAATACCAGCATTTCAATCAGGTTGACGTTGGGATTAAGACTGGACCATTGAAACACCTGAAGCTTTCTCTTGCAAATTCTTCCAAACAAGCCTTACTTGTCCAGGCTTGTACGTCTTTTTCTAATTGTATTGACATTAGCTTTAACATTCTACATGGTAACTGAGGCCAGTACAGTCTGAAATGTAGCTTTTGGGTTATTTTTCAATTTCTCTGGGCTCCGACCTTGGGGTGAACTTAATGGGAGGTCCCCTCCTTGGAAATAAAGCATCTATCTTGAATATTTTTAACTTTCAAATAGTCTTTCTTATTGTAGAACAATGAACTCCAAATTGTTTGGAGATGGCCTTATGACCCTTTTCATTGTGATTGGACTCCAGACCAGCAAATTGCCAAAACCTCTGCTTTTATAGAGGCGCTCACTCTTGCTGATGATCAGTTAATCAAGTGGTTTGGATTAGCAGCACCTGACTGCTGCTGACCCTTTTAATTTCTGAGGCGGTAAGGGTGTCCTTAGTTTTCAGCATGCTGCTCCTACATTTTCACTTGGCTTTTGTTTAATGAAAAATGACACTGTGTGATATGTCATGTGCTGTTATTGTTAATCTCTGGTCGTATTTGCCGGCTTTTGAGGTCTATAATGACCAGATGACTTTGTATTTTGTCCTGATATACAAACCTTCAGAACTAAAAGAGGGTTTACTTTCATCTTCACATTGCTGTAGGTGGCCACGTAATGTATTGCGGTTTCTTTATTGATCTAAGTTCCACAAAAAAACAAGTTATAATCTCATTTCCTGGGCTTTTTCTGTCTCACACTTCAGTGTTGCTGGTTGATTACATGGTCAGTGTTATGATTCCATTACTATAAATTGTGAATGTGGCACCATATGCACATTTTCCACATTAAAAAGGGGGGCTGTGTATTTTTGGCCCCAGCAGAGGCCAGAACAGAGATTAGAGTTAATACGTTTCATCTGGTGGCAAAGCTGCTGATCATTTTGTTGGCTGGTCACACTGTCTGGACAGGGGTGTGTGTCTAAAACATCTGACTGGACAGAGATGAATTCATGATCTCTCAATAATGATATCATTACATCACATCCACAGGTTAACACGATTGAACTGTTGTACCAACAAGGCAATCTATTTGTTTACAATCACATGTCTATAGAGGTCTTATCTTTTTTCATGAAAATCTCTTTATCTCTAATTCAGTGAGCTCCTCTTTTTCTCCTACCTGCGATAATAAGCTTCTCTCCAGGCTGCTGACATGTGGCGAATATGGGGTGGTAAGACAGTGTGATGGATTTGTCTATTAAATCAAGCCGTGGAGTCCCTCTGGCTTACTGACTTCATATGTTTCTCTCCCTCAATCTTTGTCTTCTTCTTTCATTCTTTGACATACACACACGCATGCAAAAACACAGAAAAAACATCACTGAGTATTTCCCTGCTGTGAGGGAACATCTGTAACATTTGCTTGCTTTTATTGAGAATTTTACAGCTTTTAAGCAAACAGAAGTGATGTTATTATTAAAACAGTGAGTCATTACTGGTTTGTGTGGCTCACTTTGCTCACTGAGTGCTCACTCAGTCCCAGAACTCACACCTGTTACTATGAAAGCACACATATGTTCGATGTTTTTCTTTCCTTCTTTTGTTCATAATATAGCTTAACTCTTACATATCCTCATGTAAGCAATGGGGAAATAAGTCCACCGAGAGCATACAAAGTGCCAAATGTGTGGTGCCAAAGAAAAACTAATCATGTGTGGTACACCCTGGTCTGCCCTGAAAGTGCAGGCCTGTTTCACGGATGAGACACCCCGCTGAAATCATTTGTTTTCAGTGGGCAACACAGACGACGCTCAAGCTTTACTAAACCCCTCTGTAGCCTCAACGTGCTGCAGCACATCTGCCTGTGTATGCAGCATGCCAGAAGGTGAAATAAGGACATCAAAAATATTGCTTTCTGAGGTAACTTTGAAAAAAAAAAGGCACTTTCAGACAATTACTAGACTGAGACTATGTTTTACAGGGAAATGTATCTAAATCTGTAATCTATAAACTGTCCCACCCACTAAAGATTTAACTTTTGACACTGAAATCTAGCTTTACTATTAACCAATTAATGTTCTTTCTGAGAACTAACTCAAGAAATTTTTTTTTAAAGCACAACAACGTAAAATATATGGTCTTCTTGTATTACATACCTAAACCAATTGGTAGAGGTGGCTCAAGCAGGTTTACTTCCTCAAATTTTGAATAAGATACAGTTAATCACTGAAAACTGTATTCTCCCAAACAGTAGAGGACGACATCAAAGGGCCAAGGACTCTCACATTTCTCACACAAGTGGATGATTGTTGGTACTTATTCCTCCTTTAACATTTGAAAAGTACTGCAAGGAAATCTCATGGACACACACAAACCCACAAAATATGCTGTTCCTCTTGCAGACTTCAATTAGATAATTGTGCAGTCTTCTGATATTTCACTGATATACTGTTAAGAAGTTCACACTTACTGTATATCTCTTCCTTCATATTACTATCATTGCTTAGGAGTGTTAAAAGAATAACTTCAGCTTTTGCAGCAAGTCATTTATTTTGTTCTCTTTAGCTTGATATTACTTTTATCTCTTTGCACATGTACTGTTTCCAATAAACCAATTCAACTCAATTCTGAACTCTGGATGACAAAGTGTTTCATATGTCTGAGGATAATGAAAGTTTTACTGTGGCTTGGCCAATGCAGACTCCTTTCACGTTTATCTAGAAATAGCTAAAGGCAGTAAAAGAAAAGTTTTATTCCAACATCAGCGACAATCAAAGTACAACACAAATGTGCTTTAGTCCACCTTTGACAACTGTCAGAGAACACCCAGTAGTGTTGTGCAGTGTAGTGGCAACGTCTGTTGAGACTTTGATAAACAGCTAAGAGTCGTGGCATGGCATCCCAAAGCACTCCTTCATGTGATTGAATTTATAATCTGGTTCTGAGCAGAGAGCCTTTAACTGACCACCACATCAACTTCAGCCTCAAGCATTCAGCCATCAGTCCTCTGCTCATGAAGATGCATGGTGTTCAAATAAGTTAATGTTACTGTTAGTTTTTACCACATAGTATTATAGAATAACTATTAAGCTGTTGCTGGTATCTGAAAGAATTTCCCTAACCTTATCTGATTTATCCTGACTGCTTGTAACTTGGTTGTCATCGAACTGTTTCTATCTTATTCTGAAAAAAAAAAGATTAATTGTACATTAGCATTGAATTACTGTCAGCAGCTTCACCAGCAAAGAAAAAGTATTTTTTTCCTCTGTAGTTCCTAACTGTATTTATGACTACATTTTGGTCGCTGGAAATGAATTAATTATTTTTTACTGCATTCCTGTAGACACACGATACAAGAAACATTTTTGTCAGTAAGTTACTGTTTGTACACTTAAAGTGGTTGAGCTGCATTTGAGTCTACAGTATGTATCCTGTATTTGATCATTTCTCTAATAGAAATTACACAGCTCTGTCTGGTAATGATAATAAAACATTAATTAATGTAATATAGCCATAATAATAGTTAATATGCCAGCTGATCTCAATTTATCCCACAGAGGGTTGTAGAAGGATTGAGCATAATTTACTCACATCAGATGAGGGGCATGCTACAACCTGAACCTGTCACCAGTCCATCATATGGTCAATACAGAGAGATTTTTACTGATTTTTAAATCAGTAAAAATACATATAAGCAACAAAAACAAACTTTAGCAAGGAATAGGAAGCTTACGTTTCAGACTCCAGACTTAAAGATGCTCAACAGTTTATACTGTAGTAAAGTTTACAGGGAATTCTTGTGAATAATGGCGTTCTCCTAAAGGGTTGTGACAAGTCTCTGTTTTTTTTCCCTTCCAGAGTGCACCTTGGTTCACAGCATGAAGCTAAACGAGAAGGTACTGCTGAGTACTGTCTCATTTCCTTGCAGATGTGAAAAAAAATGTTTACGGAGTGCCATTGTAGATTTCAGTTGAATAAATACTTTCCTTTTTAAGACCAGCCATTTGTTCTCTCTGTTATTTTGAAAATGACAAGTATGATTAATGTCATTTTTTGTCTTCACAGCGTATTGTTCCAAGTGCACACAAAACACTACTGTGCCATTTGTTTAGTTGTTCTCGACACTTTCCTTCATTGACAAAAGGTCCAACTGGATCTTATTAGCTACTGGGCCCTGTAAGTAAATTTTTTTCTCCCCAACAAGTAAAACATATCATATGTTACTTTGACCTCTAAAGTTAAATAAATCGTGAGTCATAATGTAATATCAAGTAACCCAATATTTACAGAACATTTATTAAGCAAAACCTAGGGAGGGAGGCATAAGTAATGAGTGCTTATGAATGCAGAGTGGCTATAAACGAGACAGCTTTAAGCGCATAAACTCATATGGGTGTTTGTTTAGGCCTGATGTCGAAAGCAAAGGGATAAGAGTCCAGACACTTGAGAGGAGTGCCAAAAGACCAACTAGCTCATTTAAAATTCACATTCATCTTGTAACTGAACAACTTTCTGAGCTGTCGTGCAATCTTAGCTTGAAAATGCCTTGGGAGTTTTATAAACCTCAAGGAACACGAATCAAACATTGCTTGTCAGAGGGTTTTGAGATTAACACAATTATCAGCTCCATCCACATGCAGCACAGCGCTTCATAGAGCACAGCGTAAGCTCTTATCTACAGCAGTCAATTATGAACACTTATTCTGGTGGAACTGAATGAGCCTGACCCTTGATGAGTCTTAATCCAATTTACATTTTTTAAAAAGTTGATTCATGGACTGCAGTCTATGAGTTTATTTGGCCGTCATTCCCAGTGGTGCGCAGTCTCCAGCGGTGCTTTGTTTGTTTCTAATTGACAGGAAGGAAAAGGGTGAAAAGGGACTGATTGAGACGCCAAGAATTATAATTAGATAATAATTGTAGAGCTCTGAGGCTGTCTGCTTTTCGTTCCCAAAGGATAAGAATAACAAATACATCCCTACAGGGAGGACTTAAGTTTTACTGTCTTTATTATTGCGCCATCTAGCGACTAGTCACCTCCCTTACAGGAAGTGACGTTTCTGGAAATTCCACCAATCAGCAGCCGCGGCTCTCAATTCGAACGTCAACTTCTGGGGGATGATATGCTTTAATAGTGTGTTATTTTGCGGACTAACTTAAGTCTCATGCCTGTGTTGTGTTGATGTTAGAATACAAACCAAATAACTAATGCTACACAATTTCTGGTAGGTTTAAACAGACGCAGTTTTCATGTATCACGTCGGGCCGTAACTACTGAAAATAACCGAGAGGTCTGGCCAACTAACGTTGACGTGCATGCTAACTTAGCTAAGGCGCTAACACTTTAGCTTCGTAATCATGTTTTGCTAAGATGTGTTATTATGCCACGCTGTTGTACACCTTGAAATGGAGTGTTCTCTGATCATGAACACAGATCCCGAGCCATGATGAAAGAACGGGCCCAGAAGAAGTCTTTCCAGCAGAGTCTGGAGGACATCAAGGAAAGGATGAAGGAGAAGAGAAATAAACGGCTGGCCAGTGCTGCAGCTCCGGGCATGAGACTCCGCAGAACGATGCACAAAAGCAGTGGTAAGTGATAGAACTTATGTAGCATAATAGTTTTGACAGTCAGTAATTTAAAAATTATGGCATTTTGTCACAAAATAAACAAAATCCTTCCTGTATCCCCCCCAGGGACTAATTCTACACACACAATCCTTAAGGGTGTGCAGCTGAACAACAAAGTGCTAGCTGTGGCCCTGCAAGCTGAGAAGGAGAAAGTGAGGCAGCACAGCGCTGTGATTCTGCAGTTGAAAAGGGAGCAGCAAGCCCTGTTTCTTCACCTACTTCTGCTCAAGAGGAAGCTGAAAGAGCAGGAGGCTCTAGCAGCGAATGCTTCAGAGGTACACTCTGAGACATGTTTCCTGTTTATGTCTGTCAGATGCATGTTTCTTAAATCAGGTGGTTCCAAGTCCTGCTACACCTTGCCTCGATAACTGATGCATAATGCCTTTGCAATATTTTATTTCTTTGTGTGCTGATCTAGACTAAAGCTACAGGCATACCTGTTGAATCCCAGCATCCTTTAAATTCAGCAAGGCAAGTTTTTTTTTTTTTTTTTTTTAAAGTGAAATGTTTCTGAAAATTTCAATCATATCGTTTTGCCTGAGTTGACTGTCAGGATGTGTTACCTTTGATTTTACAGAAGAAAGCGGACGAGCCAGAACCTCAACAAGCGTATTCTGTGCCAAGTTTCACCAATTACTGCAGGTAAAAACCTACTCGGTTATTCCAACTATTTATTGGGTATTAGCCATAATAGCTAACATATCTCCACCACAGTATTTTAATGTATATAACAGTAAGCCACATTTAATAGATTTTATCATGTAGATTAGTCTGGGAGCCAGACATGCTTGGTAGGATGCTAATGTACTAATGAAAAATGTACATTTACCAACAAAAAAATAACAAATAAATGTAAGCACACCTGAGTTAGTCAAAGTTTAAAATGAATTGTTAGACCTTTTACTTGACGTTAATAGACATACATTTTTCAGAAATGCAACATTGCCATCAAAATAGCAAGTCAAACACCCCATTCTCTAATAAGCATAGACAATAAACAATGAAATTGTCAGTAGTGCTCTGAACAAGAGCAACGAATGAGTGAATAAATTGCTAATTTCACATAACAGAAGGATGTTGGTTAGGTTAAATCTGTTAGTGATTCAGAATATGTTGACATCTCCCGTTATAGGTTAAAAATAATTGTTTTACAATAGCACGGCAGCCCTCCGAATCGTAACCGGATGGTGAAATGACCAGACATTTGTATACATGTCACAATCAGCTAAACTAAGAATAATTCAAAGCAAAATTACTGATCTAGGTTAGGCCCCAGAAAAAATAAAAATACCCGTTTTGCTTGTTTGCTAAGGTCACAAGTTGCAAAGATGGCCATTAAAGTTATCCTAAGAATGATTTCTAGCCAATTTTAAGTATAGCTGATGATATTCTGCGAATCAGATCTTTAGATTGCTCAGTGACAGAGGTGGTGTCTATCATAACCTTATATCTTGATTTTTGTATTTTATCTTGATAGATCCTCAACCCTCTAAAAAGAATAGAGAACTTCATAGTGACAACGCGGTTACATTGCCATCCACAGTAGGTGTGAGGCGCCGACACACAGACAGAAGAAGCAGGAGGAGGTCTAACCGCATGCAGGAACCAAGCCTGTTGCCTGAGGGAGAAGCTGGATTGGGGGCTGCAATACCAAGTCCTATTCTCAGTGACTGTACAAAACCAAATCAAACACAGAAAGCAGCAGAACCAGAGGTGGCAGGTTATGGTGACACTGATGAATTGTATCACTCTACTCCTGAACCTGCCCCTCCCAAGAAACGACGGCAGCAGGCAAGCAGGAAACAGGCCCAACAGCAGCCCCGCTCCAAACCAGAACCAGCTTCACGGAAACCCGAGAGAGGCCGTAAACCAGAACGTGCCCCATTAAAGAAACCATGGGAGAATCCCAAACCCAGAGCCCGCTCAAAGAGTCGGGATCGGTCAGCTGCAAGGACCAAAACAGCACCTCAACAGCAGGGCAACAAGCTCAACACCTCACTGGGATTTAACGACACCTTTGACTTCGACTGTGAAGAGACGGTCCACGTCGCACCATTCAAGGCCAGGGCAGAGGACAATCAGCCAGCCACACCCGTCTGTGAAGAGGCCCAAGCTGAAGCTGCAGTTTCCAAACAGAGTGAGACAAGCTCGTCATCACCCTCTTCTGAATCCGAGGACAGCCTATATGTCCCTCAGAAGACTAGGCGGAAACAAGCTTCTCCTGACAAGCGCAAAGCCATCACTACTCGTAGAGGCCGGCCCTCGAAAGTAGTCAGACAAAAAGAAAACGTCCCTCCAAAACAGGAGATGGCAGGTGAACGTTTACTTTTGTCCCTCTCAACTTCAGTTTAGTTTGTACTTTTTCAACCATGTCTTCAGAATTTTGTATTTTGTAGTCTTCAGAGATGAAGAATCAACCCCCAAAACAGCAGAGACGGCAAAGGGTGGAGTTGATCTTCACTGCTCACCTGACTTAAGCTTCTCTAACAGCCCCGACTCTGTTGGGTTGGAGCGGGAAAATCCCAAAGGTGAGTAAATGTAAAGGTTTGTTTCGCAGATTATAATACCTTAGGGAAGACTGTTAAGAAAACATGGAGCTGACATGCTGTGTATCTGCATCACGAGTATTTAAAAGCAAAACATTTCCTTTATACTCAACTTGGTTCATTGAGGTTTTTTTTATGGTTATTCTTGATACTAGCACAGTGTAAATGCACTCGTTCTGATGGAATACATTTGTTGGAAGCTGGATATGTCAGTCACCAAACACCACTGACACGAGAAAAGAGGCATTGGTGTTTGTTTCAACAAGCTCATTTCTACCTGTACTCATGGATTTATTAGATTCTGTGTCGCCTATAACAAATATGTTGTCTGATCGTTTAGAAGCTTGATAAACTGTTCTTCTCTATGACACGAATGTCTCTTATTGGGGACGGTTCTGGATAAAACTGGACCGTGTGTGGGTTACAGAGCCACATGGGGAGGAGATGCGGGAGGACCGCTTGCTTCCCGTCAGCCCTCTGGTTGAGGCCGAGATGATGAGAATAGACAGTGTCCTGTCCAATTTCGGAGATACTTCCTGTGAAGCGCCAACTCTTTTACGCCACCAAACGCCACAGAGACACAAAATGTGCACAAAGCGTAAGTCATAGTTTGATCCTGCTGCCGACGTACGTCAGAATTAAGTGTTGCTGTGACAAATATCGTCCTGCTGATGAAATCCTTTCCTCACCAACATCAGTGAACACATGGCTTGGTTATCTTTCCGCCTCTCTGCTGTCTTTACTGGTGTTTTGCACATAAATGTACACTCTTCCCGTTTCCTCTTTTACATCTTTCTTCACATTTCTACAGGTGGGCTTGGTGTAAGGACAGGAGGGAGGGGCTTGAGTCTATGTGATGTGACCAATCTGTCCCCCGCAGCCTATCGCAACTTCTCCTGTGGTGGTTCACGCTCCTCAGATGCCCGATGCTCCACCCCCGTCCCCGCTCGCAAGCGGCGGTGCACCATGGCTGTAGACTACAAGGAGCCCTCGTTAAATGCGTAGGTTCACACACGCCAAGTTTGCATTCTTTTTGTTTTCTTTCCACTACAAGCAGGCTTATTGTTGCTATTCACATCCTGACAGGAAACTTCGCCGTGGAGACAAGTTCACAGATGTGCAGTTCCTCCGCTCTCCTGTTTTCAAGCAGAACTCTGGTAGGAGGTCGGGGCAGAATTCAAGGAATTCCATGAGCGGCCAGCAGCCATTTGAGAAATACAATGAGTCTTTTGTTGGATGTCGCTGAAAGCAGCTGTCTTACTTGACTTTTTGATATGTTGTATATTGGATGGTTTCTATCTCACTCAAGGTGCTGTTTCTTTGTGATGAGCAACTGTGAACAGATACAGATCATTTTAATTTGTACTCTTCTTAGGTTAATGAAGTGAATATTTCCTAAATATGGACAGATTTTTTTTTTGTTTTCCATTATGGGATTGTAAATAAGCGTCTAATAAATTCTGTATCTGAGTATAATTACTGTGTATCTTTAATTGTATGCACCAATAAAGTTTTTATTCTTAAAGGATCCTATAAAGGCTGTTTGCAACTAAATAATGTAGCAGATGATGGCTGGAGGGGGAAAAAAACATTGAGTTGAAAAACACAAAATCATCCTTAGGTTTGTTTTTATTAAGTCTACAAAATAAGATAATTCTATGTCATTAAAACCAATTGTACAAAGAGCATGAAATAATTTTCCCAGACATATTACAAAAGGTTTTTTTCTCCCCACCCCCCCCAAAGTTTGGAAAGTATAAACACCTTTTTACAAAACAGCAAAACTACACAGTATTGCACAATCTTCATTTATCTCCATAGTATAAAGTTCTCAATCTCCATCCGCAGGACAAAAATAAGAAATAAATTAAGACCTTTTCTGTAGCATGATTCTCCTAAATTACAGCACATAAATAAGAATAAACTAAATAATTAAATTAGTCCTCAGCTGACAGTGTAATTTATATTTAAAACGAGAAGAAAAGAAAAAAAAAGAGGCTCTAATTCATGTGAACTAATACTTGGAAAAATAAAAGTGCCTTTTGATAGTCAAACTGCCCCTTTGTGGCTTGATGAAAAAGGTTTTTTTTCTTTTTTTCTTTTTAGTTCTGAAAAAAAAATATACTGTATGTATACACATTTAAAATATACAGTGGGCATAAGTGCTTCAAAATCATTCAAATCTATACAAATTTGCGTTCCTCTTTTGGCAGGATGAACTCATCACAAACTTTGACCTCATTATCCACGTACATGCTCACAAACACTGACAGGAACTTCAACTCCCAGTCACTTTCCTCACAGATAACACTTTTTTTAACCAAAAAAAAAAAAAAAAAAAAAGACTCAACCCACCCAAGACGCGGTTCCTTCACGTGACGTCTACCTGAGTCGAGTTGAGAGGAAAAGGCAGACGCTCAAGAGGCAGTGTGAAAATGAAGGAGACAAACTCCCAGCCGTCCCGCTGCGATGCCTTTGGGTGTCTCGTACAACAACGGAACCTTTGTCCCCCTTCAACATGTGTTCCACCTCTCACTGTCCTTTTCTTTCAGCGAGCCTCTGGGATATGTGATGAAACACCAAGACACAATACTTTTGTTTGCAGCTTCAGTGCTGCAGTGAGGCACTCCCTCATGTCCCATCTTTCAGAGCAAATGTCTGTCTAAGGTGCTGATTCGGGATCTGGGTCAGCCTTCGTCAAATATAAGAGCGCTGATCTGAGACCCTTTTGCACTTTTAACAAAAGATATGTTTCTAAAACCTGCCCACCCCACTATCAGTAGTCCTATTCTTTGCTTGTCCTTTGCATCGCCTAAAACTTCAGTGTCATCCTTGAGGGGTAAACTAATTCCTCTCATCTACTTCTCGATGAGGCCCGCTTCTTTGATCTTGGTGTAGAAGAATTTCTCCAGTAAGTTGGCACACTTGTAGTACTCGCTCTCAGGGGGGTTGTATTCACGACAGTTGGTGAAGATGCGCTGCATGTCGGCCATGAACAGTTTGCGCGTTGTGTAGTACCTGCTCTTCAGACGCTCACTCATCGTCTTGAGGTCTGCGGATGAAAAATGTTAATGGTGAATGTGAGATATAAACTGTAGGACTTAAACATGCTCTTAAATCAAGACTCACTGATGCAACTCAAGCTTGGGACCTTGTTAGGTGTTCTTTATGTGCTAGAAGACTAACAAGCCAAGAGTTGTAGAGAAGTTATACGATCGAGGATGTTTGAGCCATAGGTTGTATATAAAAGACAGATGAGAAGGGGAGCAATTATGCAAAAACCCTATGGTGCAGTACCACTGATAATTGCTGGGGCTCCAAAAACAATCCGGCTCAAATCGACTTCTCCAAATCCTACAGTAACATGTTATTTAATTTAATCAAAACTGATTTCCTAAATCTGACAAAGGCCTACTCCCCTGCAACCTATAACCAGTTTAGGCCACGCTTATGACATAAAAATAGCAATTTTCTCACTTAATCCACGAGGTTAGCTGGTGGAAAATGCGAGAAATGAGTTTCAAATGACTCCTTAATTGATTTAATACACAAAGACAACACAACTGTCTCTCCTAGATCAAGCTGCTCATTTCTTTTATTCACCTCTTTTAGGTTCTCAGGCCCGAGGCCAGACGCAGAACAACGTGTACACATAAAGAACATAGGTAGGCCTTTGCCTCCAAACAAACTGGTATTTATAAAGCAAGAGTCGCGCACGTGTTTATAGCAATGTAAAGAGGACACATTTATACCATAATATTTCACTGAACTTCTTTTTTAAAATGTTTCTCATCATCATTTTCCATAATAGGGGTTTATTTTTATGTACAGTTTATTTTTATGTGTTATATATATTATATTACTTTGAAAAGACAAGTCGCGGCGGTTATGATATTCTGTCCTAAAACTGCTGCGTAGGCTTCTGTGGGGCTGTTACACAAACACACCGTGAGCCATTCGTACATCTGTGATTCCCTCCTAATCATCTTCTAAGCCAGACTGTAGAGGCTGAGCAACCATCCAGTGCATATAAAACAGGAGTTGTCGGTCCTCTGCCCTCACCCTGATGTGACGTGTGAGCCGCTGGTTTATAATCCCACCATTTCTATCCTTTAACCTCTGCAGGGCAGTTTGCTCTGAACTTACAGATGTACAGAGCTGTACGGTTTGTAAAAGAGAACCATTCGCACACAGGGGTTTATAAATCTTGCTAAAAGCATGCACACAGTTTTCAGTACAATCTACATATCTGTTTACACATCTGGTCCCTGGCGTTTGTAACTTACTTGAATTGTAGATAAGTGCTTTCTTGAGCATACATACCCATGGGGAAGCGGATGACTTGGTAGTATCCAGGCGCTTCGGTTTTCTTTACAGGCTCCATGAAAGGCCAGGCATTCTGGTGACTCTAAAATATACGGACCCGTCTGTGTGAATAGGCGTGAGTCACATACAGATGGTGTGTGCATGCGTGTCTGTTCCTCACCTTCACGTGTTGCAGTATAGTTTTTAGAGTGCTGTACAGTTGGTCTGGGTCCTTTAATTCCTTCCTAAAAACACCAAAAGAAACAGAAGGCATTCAGATTATGAGACTGACAAAGACAGCAGAAGCGTGGTCTAGTTTGTCATGTACATGAACAGTGTGTGCATTCCATCAGTTAATCTATAGTTTCCTCTTGTTTTAATTCCAATGAATTTAAGAAAAGACCCCAGACAAGGTCAGACTCTAAGTCCATACGGTTGTTGTGTAGGAAAGAAATTCAACTTCTGTTCCATGTTCTTTATTAGAAATCCCGCCTTTTCCCAGTGTCGAGAATCTATTTAACACATCATACGTTAAAGTAATAACATAGTAAACCTTAACGCACTTACCCTTTTCCCACAGGCTTCCAGCCAGTTTCACCTGTTGATATAATCAAACTCATCGTCAAAATCATGCATGAAAGACAGTCGCCAGCGTGTTGTTCTGCAGAATATGTTGTGTAGTTTCTGGTAACGCACGTATGCCAGGGATGCTTTCAATGGGAATCTGTCGGACTCCATCCTTAAAACAGGACAGCCCTGGATAGACCTTTCTGATCTGAGCCTGCTTCCTTTCTATCAGCTTCTTGATGATCTGAAGGAGATCGATAACGACGGAATAAAGAAATGGCGAGAGTGGGGACAGGGAGAAGCATGAAAGACTTGAATTAAAATTCACCCACGTACCTCTTTCTGCTTCTTGATGATAACAGAGAACTCTGTGTAGGGGATGCTGGGGTTGAGTTCGCAGCCCATGAGTGTGGCTCCCTCATAGTCCTTGATGTAGCCCACATACTTGGCCTTGGGAACCTTGATGTCCTTTGAGAAACCCTAAGAGGAATTAGGAGATGGCTGTTTTCTTGCAGCTCTATACCGTATACAGGGCCAACACCACAAATATTAAGCAACTCAAATTCAAACAAGCAAATAAAACCAAAACAAATAGATTTTGGGAAGGGATTTGGATCACTTGTTCAAAGTGCACGTTTTGACGGACAAAACCTGTTTTACCTGTTTCTTGAAGTAACCAATGGCGTACTCATCAGCATAAGTGAGAAAGTTGAGGATTTCATGCTTTATATGGTATTCCTTTAAGTGGTTCATAAGATGAGTTCCATAACCCTGAAGCCAAACAGCCATAGGTTAGACTTTACCCCACTAAACGGACACCAAACTAAGAAATAAAGGAGGGGGCGCTCCCACCTTGACTTGTTCGTTGGATGTGACAGCACAGAAGACGATCTCTGTAAAGCCTTGTGATGGAAACATCCGGAAGCAGATCCCTCCGATCACACGACCATCCTTGATGAGTGACAACGTCTTGTGCTTCCTGCCAGAAAACAAACAAATGTATTCAGTGTGGCGCTGCGACACGAGTGCTGATAAAGTACAGTTATGGACTCACGGGTCAAAGACCAGCCGTGTGATGTACTCCTTGGGCATCCGGGGAAGCTGGTGGGAGAATACATTCTGAAGGCCGACGAGCCACATCAAGATCCTCTTGTTGGGCTTCTGGTTAAGGGAGTTCCCAATGACGTGGAATTCAATCACACCTCTCCGCTCCTCGAGACGGGCGGCTTCATCACGTGCAGAATGAGCCGACAGCAGGCTGGTCTGCGCAGGGAGGGAAGGAGGCATATAACCACGATGACCTTTCTGTTCCTCTCAGAAAATGTGTTGAATGTGTGTTCTTGTTGTTAGAATTAAGCACACAGCTCAGAAGATGTTTGTAGACTTGCATATCGTGAGTCTACAGAACAACTTTGCAGCATCTTCCACTATTTTTCTTCTTTAAATCTCAGATAACTCTGGTCATATTTTCAGAATATGGAAGTGACCCCATGTGGTACAAGTTCCAAAGCCAAGGAAGACCGAGGAGCTTGGGTTAAAGACTGACATAAGACTACTTAGACCACTAACATAACTAACATTTAGCCTTCCTGACAGACAGACAGACAGCAGGGGTTTGTAGGCAACTGTGTATTACAAACTGCGGTGACATGCCCTTTCACATTTAATCAGATCCATCAGCTGCAGAAGCATAAAGATGGCAGCTATTTTATCAAACTCTGACACAACTCTGCAGTGCTGCCTCTCCTTCAGGATTAAGCTCAAGCTTACGTCTGTCCCCTCTCCAAGGAAGAAAAAGCTTTTGTTTACAAAGCACTACACAACATAATAAAGATATATATATGTACATATCACTGTTTATCATGTCCAACAAAGACATCACAACCTCTGAAAATGTTAGTTAATCTGTGTCTGTTTGCTCAATCTATCATTCAGAGTGCTTTCAGATTTCCCCCTACAGCTGGTTTGGTTGTTTGCCAGTGAGACACAGACACAACATGGGCAGTAGTAGCAAAGATCTGTAAAGATCATCAGAGTTTCTTTTAGGCGAAACTTAACCTTTTCTTTATCTTTAAAAGTCACAGAAACTGTCAGTGTTTCAGCTGTTAGCATCTTTTCCGATCTGTGCGATGAGCTGCTGCAAACAACTGTCCTTACCGGGATTAATAGATTTGTGTTGCACAGAGATGATACAGCACACTCTGGATGTAAGAATTACCTTTCAAAGCACTGCGCTTTGCCCATTTTAAAAAGTAGTTTTTAGCAATGTTTTCTGTAGTTACAGTGACTCAGAGAGATGAAATTAATCCAATGGAGATATAGAACATACAGAGTTAGAGGTTACCTCTGGAATGGCAGCAGGGTCAGTGATGGTTGCCATGACTTCATTGATGAGGTCCATGGGAATGTCACCCACCACCCTGGGTCTCTTGTTTTCTTCATGGGGAAGAGGCTCTGAGGGTTTACGCTTTTCTCCAACTATGACTAATTGTGGACACAGAAAGTAAAATCATCACTCGTCTCTTTTATACCTTCTCACAAGGCACATAAGTGTATCTAAATCAGATTCAACTCAAATTCAAACAAGAACTTAACCTCCATTTGAAGTTGGCTGACTAAAAGCTTATCTCCAGCAGCCACCTTAATATGAAAGGACTATTCTGGGATGTTTTTTGCCGCAGTTTTGCTGTTAAGCCCACCCTTCAAGTAAGTCTTAGGAACTGACTGAGTTACCATTTTCTTTAATTCCAGATTCCATTTGTCATTCTGTTGTATCTTGTTTTAAAGCAGTCAGGGGAAGATGGGCAGATTAATATGCAACAATAACACAGTGATTTAAATTTGAATCATGAGGCTAATATCAGCCTCGACCTCATTGTTTACTGACAGATGTTAGGCAGTTACTTGGCAACACTGTAACCTTTTGAGTAATTCTGGGTCAGTTTGTAATACCTGGGCTTGACTCCAGTACCGAGGCTGGCTTCCTGGCAGGACTGAGACTGCCGCAAGTGGACGGGTCCACTGACACAGGACTGGTGCTATAGTACAGTGGCCTGGTTACCGGGGGAGCACTAATCACTACAGAGAGAGAGGGAAAACATTAATACCATGAAAAAAAATAAAAAATCTTAACAAGCAACTTTGTTGGGGTGTAGTTACCTGTGTGGATGGGAATCTGCCCTCCTGCAACTCCTACCAAAAAGTCTTGGCTCCAGATAGGAGAGCTGTGGCTGTACACCTCCTCCTCCAGCATAGACAAGAACCTGAGCAAAAGAAAACACAACCACTACGTTACTATGTCGCATGCTCTTCTCTGCTGGTGACCTGGTTGCAGTATTGCCTACTGTTTTTCTTCAGGTGAACCTGGTCAGGCCTGATTAGAGACTAAAGATGGGCAGGAATCTTGCCTCACTAAGGGGTCATAACCACAAAAATGCAGTCTATATAACATTATTCTTATCCAACTTAGCTTAACTGATAATAAGGCCTCCACACACCAGTGTAAGCTTAAAAAAAAGATTGAATAATTCTTCAATGTGCACTCTGATGCGTCTCTGGATGTCTTACTTGGGAAAGTGTGTGAGAATGAGAGTGCGCTTCTCAGGGGGAAGCTTGTCCTTCTCCTGTCTGGCCTGCTCCAGCAGCTGCTTCCTCATCACAGTGAACACAGAACGCAACAGTGTGCGGCCGAAGATCTGAGTGGTCTCGTATCGGGGTAGACTGTCGCAGAACTGAGGCACGTTGCAGTAGCAGAGCCATCTGCACAGAGCACGGAAACATCTTTAGGAACTGTACATTAGATGATTTGAAAGCAGGTTAATAGATTATCTGCTTAGTGTTGCTACCTGGTGTAGTTAGCTTTGTATCCAGCTGCGTCGTCATTGGGCACCCTTTGACGTCTCTGAGAGGGCGTTTCCAGTTGCCAGTAGTTGATCTGGTTGAGGAACATCTTAGCAAGCTCCATTATGGTTTGACGTTCCTTAGACGGCAGGTGGCTGAACTTGTACTGGACAAAATTGTTTACTCCCTTTCCGGGAAACACGTGGAAATGGAAAAAGTTGAGGACACACGGCAGGCATGATTGGAAAAGAAGGTTCTTCTTCCATTAGTCATGGGTTTTACCTGTTCAATGCTGGGTTTTTCAAATGGAGGGCTCTCTTGTGCTTCCAACATTGGCTTCCCCATTTGTAGGATGGATTTTCTTAACAGCTGAGAGGTAAACAGAAAATGTACAGGTTCACTTGAATGCAATGCAGGGCTGAACAAAAGAAAACAAAAAAACGTAGTAAATGCAGAAAATTACTTTGAAGAGGGAAAAGTAGACTTGTTTAGTGTCAGCATCCTCCTCTTTGTGAACACATGTGTACAGATACTCCACATCCAGGACTATACCAAGAAGTCTGTTAATTTCCTCTTCTGAAACATTTTCTAGATGGGTCACGTGATCACCTGAGAGAGAGAAAATGATCAGCTCTTCAATCACAAGAGGTGGACGCTTGTTAAGTGCTTTTTTTTTTTCTTTTTTTTTTTCTGTAAGCGTCTTTCGTGACAAGTTGGCATACCCAGAGTGTGAGAGCAGCTCCGACAGGGCTCCTGCAGGTTGACTGTGTTGGACTGCTGGTCAGTTTGAGGCGGTGTAGGAGGGGGGTTTTGACTCTTCCAGCCGTTACACTTACAAGCTCCCTCAGCCTATGAAAAACATAGCAGAAATTAGTAGAAGCAAGAACAAACCCAAACATAAACACCTTTTAAAATATTTATATATATATATATATATATATATATATATATAGTTAGCTTTTTAAATGACTTACTATAAACTGATGCAGCTTGCTTTGATTGAGGAAAAAAATAACAAACTCCGAAAAACGTTTGTAAAGTGAAATTACAATATAATAAGTGCAATCAATCATTTAAAATGAACAGTCAAGTTTTGGCGCTAATCTTCGTTATAAACGGGCAAGAATGGCAAACATACATAACAAAACTTGAAGGAAACCTGCGCTTTACACTCAGGTTGGAATCAAGAGTCTTATCACCGCTGTCAGCTGGAGGAGCTGTTCCGAGCATGCGCACTGAAACAACAACAAACTCCGCCCACCTCAGCAGCTGTCACCCTGTCAAAACAAAGACCCCATCCCTCTCTGCGGATCATACGCTGCATATGCCGAATAAACTCCTCTGTATCAACCACCGTGCTCCTACAAATGGCCCGGAGACACTGTGAAATTTTCCTGTTGGAAGCGTTAGACCGCGCGCGAACAACCCCGTGCTCGGAGCTAGCTACTCCCCAAAACCAGCGCCAAGCCAGTGTTTACGCTCACCACCCCCACCTTGACAGAAACATAGTAACACTGTGAAAAACCTGGACAGTTTGCAGCTGGAAGGCCCTTGCGTAAGAGTCCTGGCGCATTAATAACACTGCGATTATCTTGGTAATTAACGCAGCATTTTCAGTAAACGAGCTCGCGCGAGCAATAATGAAAAAAAAAACCCAACAAAAAAAAAAAACTGAAGCGCAGCAATGGCTTCCTTTGCTGCGCTTGCATTTAGAAAACTATTGCAAGCCCCGCGAACACTCTACAAACATTCAGCCCTCAAAAGTCAAGTTTTCAAAAGTACACCGTCTGCAAAATGCGCATACTTTGCAGGATGAATACACTCCGAGTTTTTCCAGTTTCTTCGGCCGTGGTGACGAGCGGAGTTGCGCCTTCTTCACGGCAATACGTGCGGATCCTCCAGCGGCGCCGGAGCCCTCCGTTCCCCCGGCTCCAGGAGCGGCCGGAACCAGGCCCGCAGCTCCGATGGCCGGCGAACCTTGCTGAATCCCAGCGCTGTCGGCCATGATTCGCACCGAAACCCGAAGGGACCGTAGGCCCCGGGAAATGCTCGCCCCGCGGTCCGCTCTATTCCACAAGCGGAGGATCAGACATGGCGCTCATCCTTATTTTCAATTTCTCGCTGTAGGCCCATTTTCCTCCGCTAGGGGACTCATATAGGATAGGCCAATTCAACTATAATTCAGAGAGGTCACAAAATGCAACCAATTGGAGCAAAAATTTCAAGGTCAAACGAAGTGGGAAAATTGTTGTGCGGAGCCACATCTTGAACGCAGCACACCGTGCTACAAACAGGCTGCGCACATTTATTTGACGTGACACCACGAGACACACGTTAATATTTCAAGTTCGCTCCTCGAAACGACACAAAGAGGGCAAGATACAAAGATAAAAACGGACGAAGTTGTGCAAAGTTTGGAGAAAAATGCAAGTGAGTCCATACACACATCAACAGCCCGATTACAATGATAAATGATCAAATTTATTTCAGTAATTATTTGGTCATTACATAACAGTACTGTAAAATGTTTGCATTTTAAATGTTTCCTGCTGCAAATAAGTGTTCACGCAGAAAAAAAAAACCCAATACAATTTACATCCCTAGTATGTGTTAACTCATTTCATTTTAAATCACCGTTGTGCCAGCTGACAGCTGTTCCTAAATGTGAAATGTTGCGCAGAGGCAGGCATATTGATTCTCCGACCACTTTAAAGGATGCCCGACTCCTCTGGAACTTTTCCCCGCCAAGTGCGTTTGGAAGTTGACGTTCAGGCTACTAACAAGGAGGAGTACTAAGTAACAAGGCATCATTGTCCATACCAAATAATAAGAAAAAGTCTATAACAAGTTTTTCTTTTGTTGAGAAAAAAAAAAAAAGGTACAAGACGAGACATCTAAATAAATGCAATTAGATTTTTTGTTGTCGTTGTTGTTAATTACACTACATACATTTATAAAGACCACCACTTATTATAATTCAACCGTATGTGTGGGGAGAAAAAAAAAAAAAAAAAAAGGAACAGAAACAAAACTCCAAACCCAGATTGTGGCCTTTTTCCTGCCAACTGTACAGTTTTCTTTTTTTTTTTAATTAATTTTTATAAATGATTATCAAGACAACTCCCTAGCAAGCATTAGTCCTGTCACAGGTAAATCAAAAAAGGTAGACTACACTGCAACACCATATTTACAGTATATTATTTATATATTTATATTATGTATATATTTATATCACACTGGCTGAAATTATGACAAGAAAAATTCATGAGCATCTGTTAGTGCAAGGCATGAGTTAGACATAGGAGTAAAAAAAAAAAAAAAGAGTGGATGGGGTGTAACAGACCGTGTGCGCTGATCTACAGTGAAGTTCAGGTCAGAAAGGAGGAAAAAGAAGTCAATGCGTGTATCATTGCGCAAATGTGTGTTCAGTCATGCACACACACACACACACACACTCCAATGTGCATGTGACCAAGTCCACAGATGAAATCAGTCAGCGGCCAGCCCAGGCTCAAAGTGATCATACTGACACACAAGTGTCTCTAAAGCACTATCTGATTAAGAGAAGATGTCGAATACTCACAATGCCAACATCATTATGAAGAACCCCTCACATATTGCAACACCCCACTCACGACCATCTCACCTTTGCTTTTTTACATGGTGCAAACGCAGCAGCTGTCCAGCAATGCTGACAAAATGGAACAGGTGACGACGGAAGTGATCATCAAATGGCAGAGACCTCCAAAACAAAAACAAAAACCCTGACCAAAAAGGGATGAGCTACACGTGATTTATGAAAGGACAGAACACATCACTGATGTGTACCTCTGCGCCAAGCTGGGTGGAGAGATATGCACTGCTCCTCAGACTGCAAAAACATTGCACGATGCCGCTATGGACAGCTACAAGCAGGCGTGGCCCCCGGAGCGGAGCCCACAGGTGGAAAAGGAGAATGTACACGAGTGCTTATAGGGCTTAACAGGGGAGAAAGGAGATGGATAGCAGAGACTTTAAAAGGGCTGTAGTGCACAATTCTCTCTCTCTCTTTTTTTTTTTTTTAAGTTGAAGATAAAAGGGTCCCAGTGACAAGAGAGGGGTGCAGGTTTAAGGATTCCTCTCCGTCTCTCTCCCCTCTGCCTTTCCTTTCTCTGAGACTCACAAACACAGACTCCCTATCTCTAACAGACTTTTTTTTTTGTGCTACTGCAGACCAAAGGTCAGACTATTCATTCTATTCAAGCCCATGTAAGTATACAGCTATGTGCATCCATAATTTCACTAAAATTATAGCAAAAAAAACCCCCGAAACAAACAGTCGTAAAGTCTTTAGCTATTTCAGAAAAGGGAAGCGCCTCAAACTCAAACTCTATCTTATCTACATTTTGAACGAAAACAACGGAGGGGAGGTTGTACTTATGCTTCTACCACCTGCAATCACTGATCTATCAATAACAATTGATAGATGTAACATGATGGATGGCAGAAAGTAAGACAGAGTGGTTAGGAGGCTTCAACAGGTAGCAGCAGAACCATGATGGAGGAAAAGAGGCAGAGCCACGAAGAGAGATCAGCGACATGACCCAGACTTCTCTATTGCAGAAAAAAAAGGGGGGGGGGGGGGTACACAGGGCATCTTTTCTTGTTTTGGTTGGTGACACATTGCATTAGTAGCTGCAGTGGCATCTGGGGGGCATTGACCACATTAGTTACTAGTATATAGGTCTGGAAAAAGTGTGTTCTTCATTCTGGTTAGTTAGAGCAGCATGGGGCCTTGGCTGGCTGGGCGGCCTCCGTCAGGTCCACTCCCCGGTTCCGCCCACTGTTGGCGCCTGGGGCTTGAGGCTCACTTTTTGGCAATCTCTTTGCTGAGGGGAAAATATAATATGAAAATATGAGGGGCAGATTCATCAGTTTAAATCCTTAACACAGAGGAGACTGATTATCTCCATGCAAATGCACGGGGCAAAGCCTATAAACACGCGTTGAGAGTTACCCACCAATAGCCATAAATATCTCATTCACATTCATAGATGTCTTGGCCGACGTCTCCATGAAAAGTAAGCTGTTGTCGTCTGCGTAGGACTGGGCATCCTGTTAACACAGTGTAAACAGCGTGAACGTTCGAGACATCCCTGCACATGCATGCAGACACACGAGCAAGACCATCAGAGGTTATAAGAAGGCTGAAAGTCAAGGCTGCAGATTAATAATCAACATCTTTCTCATGTTTGTTCTGCATGGGATCACATTAAACAAAATACAGCGATAAGAGTGGCAAAACACGTTCAAAAACAAACAGACTAACCTGAAAGTCAACAGCTCTCTTGCTGGCTAGGTCAGCTTTGTTGCCAGACAGAGCAATGACTATATTAGGGCTAGCTTGTCTTTGGAGCTCCTTCACCCAGTTCTTTGCCCGTGCAAAAGACTCCTGCAAAAAGAAGAAGACGCGCCACTCGTTAATACTCTCGCGATGACTTGCATTCAGCGACTCGTTGAGCATGTGATCTAGTGGCATCTTGCAGGCCTGAATAAAAGCCGGTGTCATCAATCCAACTTGAAGCCAGACATGTATTGGGAAAACAGCATTACCAAACTTAGTCAGTGACCTATGAACGTGCCTCGTTTGTGATGTCGTAGACCACGATGGCGGCTTGGGCTCCTCTGTAATACATGGGGGCCAAACTGTGGTAACGCTCCTGACCAGCAGTGTCCCAGATTTCAAACTTCACTGTTGTGTCATCTAGACACACTGTCTGGGTGAGAAAGGCCGCTGCGGATAGGACGAAGACAGGAAGTGAGTCAGCATCCACACCAAACTTTCTCTTTTCACAGCCATTTAAACAACACAGGTCAGGAATACCCCAAAAGACAGAGTTAAGTGTCTAAATGCCCCAGGTATCAAACATTTACATAATTCATTTAAATTAATTCAAATCAAAATGCAAATGGCCTCCGGTGATCACAACACAAAACCTCTTTTGAGGAACAGACTGGTCCGAAGACACGATGCTCACCTCCTATTGTGCTCTCCTGGAATTCGTGGAACTGACCCTTGACAAAGCGAAGCACTAAGCTGGACTTCCCGACAGCCGATTCCCCCAACAGAACCAGCTTAAACTGACAGATCTTGTTCCCTGCATTGGGTCCATTGGGTCTTGTAGCTCCTCCTCGATTGGCCATGACCTAATCAGATCAGATGGTAGCCTTTGTGCCAAACTTCACTATCTGGACTTTTGCTGCAGGAAAAAAAAAAAAAAAAAACGGAACATTTATTACATAGTAATAAACATCCATATCTAAAAAAACATCTGCTTACAATGAGTCAGCAGCTTCCGTTGCAATGTGACACACCAGTGTTTTATTTATTAAAAATAAAACAAAGATCATTAAGAGGCAATTAAAGATAAAACACTTGATCTGACAAGTGCATAAAAAGCACAAAAACTTGACTTTGAAAACAGTGGCAAGACTGATCTATTGCATTTAAGTACTCGAAAGGTCTGAGAAGACCTCAAAAAGCATTCAACCTGCAGCTAGACTGAAAAATCTATCTTATTAAAAATAAATTAAAAATAGTGGCCCCTGTTGTCTGTTCGTAATGAACAGAGAACAGACATGAAAAGTGATGCATCTCGCACAACAAAGTCAAACATCAGCCCGGTGGTATCACTTCTCTATGCTGCGTCTTCTACCAGTTCTGCAGGCGCCATTTCACATAAACTGAAGCGTGATCGTAGAGCGCACGGAAAAGGTGGAGAAACCATCGAGACATCCGTAGAAGTGAGGCTTTCAAGGCTCAGGTTCTGTTGAAATCTTGACTTTTCTGAACCAGAATTGAACCCAACTGGAGAAGAGGCTGGAAATGGAGCGACACAGGAAACATGACGGGATAAGAATTATTCCCTTTGAAGGCTGATATGCGATTATTTGTGAAAAAGGAGTGAATGAAGTCAGTCCCAACATGATCACGACTGATGACTGAATCTATTGACTCCAGAGAGAAGTTGACATTTTTATCTCTGGTCAGTGATACTTTGCTTCATGGCTGCAGCAGCTTCACATTTCCACAATGCTGAGCACATCTATCTTCCTTTTTATTGTAAATGGTTTTATTTTCTTTGTAAAGCACTTTGAATCACCTTGTTGTTGCATAAAAAAAAGTTAACTTGCCTCGACTCCACAGTCTATAGGCTGACCTCCAGTTTTGAACTATTTAATTCTAAAAACTCAGGTTAAAAACAAGAACACAGCCCAGTGGGAAGCTGCCGCTTTGCCAGATTCTGTGTTCATGTCTGCTTGATGCGGACATGATCCTTTTTCATTCCTCACACCAGCACGCTGCAGTTAGTCGCTCTCTACTCACTTTCTGCCCAAAGGCTACACCCCAAAACAGCCAGAGAGCAGCAAAATAACAAGAAACAATATCAGAGAGATATCTCTCGCCGGCCAACAAGGAGTAACATCTTTCTAACAGTTTAGCACAGATTTAATTACCAAAGAGGCAAAGAAAGCCCACCAGAACCACATCCAATAACAGAGAGCTAAAGAAGTCCTGTCATTAACCACGACTGAATTATGACAAGACTGAACGAGTCGAAGACCCGCCCACATAACTCAGCCCTGTTACTGCTGCCAGAGCTGCTCTATGCATTGCATACCGACTTATTTAGGAATGAATTGTGAAGAAAAAAAACCAGACAAATGGCTGTTGTCGAGAGATAATAACAGCCTATGTGTGGCTTTAGAAGGAGAATGTTGTCCATATCAGGATTTGTGGACTCCTATCACTGAATACAAACCTAATGCGCTTTGACAAAACTCTAAACATTAGAACATTAGAACAGTCCTTATTTTCAGAAGCAGAGGAATGATCGTAACTGTCCGGTTCTCATCTGTGCATGGAAAAACAAAGACTTCAGATTCTTGTAAAGTCTATAAAATTGACCCGACTTTAAGCTCTTTAAAGTTTATTCCATACTACAGGACTCTTTAACTGACTGAAACTCACTAATCTGTCAGCTTCTGGGCTCAAGAGCGTTAATTAAACGTTACACAAGTTCAACTCGTCGCAGCATTGGCATATAGGCTTTTTAAAACAAGACAGCTTTAGTTTTACAACTGAGAAGCAAACTTCTGTGATGAAATGGTCACACTCTGTATATGTAGCCAGATTATGCCGGCGCAATCTCTTTAACTCAAGTTGCAGGCCACATTAAAACCACTAATCAAATCAGACGCAACACTGACAGGAAACCCTTAGGGACACGAGTCAATGCACTGAAGTTCTTCACCACAGACTGAGGAGAGACCTGAGAGCTTACTCCATCATCTCCCAGCAGCACTAAGTACATGCTTAAAAAGTTAGTTCACCACAAATGATAAAATTCCCAACTATAGGAATGTAGGCAATGGACTACAGACTATTTTGCATCAAAGCAAACTGACTAATGTGCAGGACATGAAAAAACGTGGGTTTGTGACTTCCATTCTAGATAAAGTGGGATATACAGCCATTCATTTTCAAATGGTCCAGAGACCAGGGGCGCTTTATTTTGTAGATGTAGATTTTATAGATGTTCAACGGCCTGAGTTTGATAACTACCATGCAGATAAACTTTCCACTGAATAGAAATGATAAAATCATAGGGTATCTTGTCAATTAAAGGTCTGAAAAAGAACTTAGGACACATGAAAACAACAAAGGTAAAAAAAAAAAAAAGAAAAAAAGAAGAAGGAGTCAAACTGCAAATTCCCTTACCCTGATTCGTGAAAAAAATGGACAGTTTTGAAAAGAAAACACACAAAGATACATGATGAAGTGCAGCGAGAAGTCACCGTGTTCACCCGGACTGTCAACAAACACTGCGCACTCCATGGCTGCGATGCCAACACAAGACCTGGATATATCATCATCTGTGGACCATAAACACACTTACTCGTGCTAGCTGTGGCCTTGCATCTGTTGTGTTAAGCGGGATAGATGCACCACTTCTCAATTTACTGAGAAGCAGGTTAGCCAAAGTGCTACAAACCAGCCTTTGCCTTTTAAACGCTCAGTAAAAACAGCCCCACAACCACGGCAAGAAAAGCACGAAAACAAAAGAACAGCCACCCCGTTGACTAAGTGTCCTCGTTTTCAGATCATTTTTTAAAATTTGAATGTCGGCTGCAAGTCTCACTTTACCAATGTTACTTAAAGGGGAGTAGCCAAACCCTTAATTCACCAACATTAGCTTGTTAGCACTTAGCAGTACACCCACCCATTTAGCTGGCGGCTAAACAAGTGTGCTTGTCATGTAACCTGCGAAACCTTAGCTGCTTGCTAACAGCACACCGTCACCACAGAGGAGAAACAGTCGAACACAGAGGAATATGACAGGCCTGTAGTTATTCCCATAGCTATCAAAGATCACCAACATATCTGGAGTCAGCTAGCGACAGCTGGCTAACGAAGTCACCGATGACCACTGAGCAAACGTTAGCGCAAGTCACTCAGCCAGCTGGAAACGATAACTTGACAAGTACGCTACCTGAGAACCAGACGATGTGGTGATCTCTCTAATATCACCGCTGTAGTATTTACCCGCTTAACCGGGGGCACTGGGATGAGGTGGTGGGCAGCCAAGAAAATAATTTCAACAATCCCGTCACGTCTCCTCCTTTCTTTCTTCTCGCAACTTCCCCCTTAGAACCAAAACACAAACAAGCTCTTCCGCTCTCCGTGCCACGTCACAAGGCACGTCGGCCAAACTGGATGAGCTGCCCAGCTACCCACAGGACCCCTCAAACAGGCCGTGTCATAACGCCACAAGGGTTTTTACACATCATAATACTCTACTTAAAACCGAACGTTTATGTCGAGGCCACGTTCATTATATAACTTGATTAGGTTAAACAGCTGAAATGATAAAAAGTTGAGTCCAAGAAATCGGACAAACTTTCTCTGGAACAATATACACATTTACCATGGTTTACGAGAAACAATATGAGAATAGGAGCACTCTGTTATGTGTCCGTGAACAGACATCAGTGCAGATCTGGACTTTATGGTGAAGACAAAATGTCCCTGTGTGTGCATATTGCCCTGGTCCTCAAACACCTTTTTGGCCTGAAACGGATTCAAATCAATTTTTTCAGCCCGCACAGATGTGCAAACCAAGATGTTTGTTTTTGGGTTAGGGTTTGGGTGGGTTTCCTCTTAAATTTGACTTTTGTAATTATTAAACTGGATCCAATATTTTACAGGAGAAAAAAATATACATATCAATTAAGTCAGAACAAGGAAACTTAATTTTGTGTAAGTGGTAGTATTTGTTTTCTTTCTAATACCTATTTTAAAATCATATTTTGAACCTTTTCTTCTCGGGACTGCTTGGGCTGTGCATTACCCAGGTAGGAAACCAGTGATCACAAGAACTGTGAAATGCGGGGGTATCTACGAGATAGGAAGAAAGGAAAAAGTGAAACACGTTTCGTCTCCGCTGTGTAATGTAATCTCAGATAAAAAGGTTCAGATTAACCGACTCAATACAAATCCTCTATATACAGAGCTACATGTGTTCCGTTTATCACATGGGCTGAGAAAATAGTTATGCGAATGATGAGGGTGAAAGTTCACACCTGGGTGCTGTGATGGTGGAGCTGTAGTACACGAACCCGCCAGCATGTGTCGCTGTAGTCCAACGGTCGTTTCTTTTGGTCTGGCGACGAAGAACATCAACACCCCATCGCATCCCCCGGAGGCCATGACAGCACGTTTTATTTACGGTTGTCTCAATAGTTTTGCGGTCTTCTGGTAGAAATGTTCAGGAAGTTGCAAGAGTGACCCCGCGACACATACAGTCAGATTCATGCAGTTCACGGAGGCTCTCTGAACAAAGTGAACAGCGGCATCCAGCCATGGAGGAGGTGGAGACACAAGAGGAGCTTCTGGTGAAGCAGCACCGCAAAGAGAAGAAGGACCTGCAGGGTATCTACCTTTACCTGCTTTCTTTCTTTGTGCTGTGACAGTTTTACCTGCATGTTACCAGCAAGCTGGCATTCACATATGTTGTGTTATAATTTAGAGGGTTAGCCAAATGTGGCCGCTAACAGCGCAGGAAGGCTGGTGTCATTTTGACAGAGACAGCCCTGAAGGGGGGCAGCGCTGTTTGTTTTCACACTTATAACTCATAACGATTGCATTTGATTAGTGACATTGGCACGGCATCAAAGCGGGCATACAACCACTGCTTCACAGCTCACGTTTGGTTGAAACTTTGAAGGATCCTTTCTCTGTGGCCACTGATGTCAAAATCTTATGTGAATGTGATTAAAATACAAACTGTCGTTTAGCCAGAGGAGAGCTCGTTTCTGGATGTTTTAAATCACTTACAGTTGATGTACATAATCCAGTAGTGCCCAATTTACACATCCTGAATTCCTTCACTTGACTCCTCTTTTTGTGTCTTAGTCCTTTGGTCCTTCCCACCAAAGATGTGAGCAGAGGAAGATACTTCAGACACTGGAGGGAGGAGACAAAGTCACAGACATTTAACAAAATGAGATGTCCTTGCTTCAGAATGTCGTTTCAAACCGATGTCAACTTACTATAACGTGTTACACAACTGCATCATTTAACTTCCAACAAGCCTCCTCTTTCCTGGATACTCTTCTCTCTTTCAGATGCATTTTAGGATTTAAGTAATCCTTCAAAAACATTATGCCGTGAATATTTTTGTTGGTAAGCCAACAAGACTTTGCTCTTCGAACTGATGCCCAGAAGCCGTCCGAGAGCTGTGCATTCTGTATTGTTTGTTTATATATTATTTTGTCACTCAGTCTGCTCCTTTGCTTTGTTTTTCAGGTAAAATCCAGAGCATGAAAAACGCGGTCCCCAAGAATGACAAGAAAAGACGGAAGCAGCTGACGGAGGAGATTGCAAAACTGGAGGCTGACCTGAATCAGAAACACGAGGAGGAGTTCAGGCAGCTCAAACCTGCAACTGACACGGAGGTAATGCTTATGGTCCGATAACCTGGTTTTATTTTTGATGCTCACTAATTGTAGAAAAAAGTAGGAAAGTCTGCAAATAATCAAATAACTTCGACATTCTCCTTCGCATAACATTTAAAGAGAGTGTAATTATGAATATATTTGTTGTACTAAAGCAGAGATGTGCGTGTATTGAACAGGTAACTTGTTAT
Source organism: Leuresthes tenuis (assembly GCF_036924035.1). Taxonomy (NCBI): domain Eukaryota; kingdom Metazoa; phylum Chordata; class Actinopteri; order Atheriniformes; family Atherinopsidae; genus Leuresthes; species Leuresthes tenuis. The sequence goes on along the minus strand of NW_027325372.1, from coordinate 13,902,036 downwards.
GCCCCGTGACACACAGCAAACTTTGCCTTTATTAAATGACTGGTTTCACCTTTCATGCTCTGTACCATATCAGTTTCAGCAACATAACCATTGCTACCGTTAACTCAATCTTGCAAGGTGGAGGAGGCGGTGAATGGTGTGGAGAGCCTGAGGATGGAAAGTGGAGAACAACAAGAGGTGAAGGAGCCACGAGTAACCAAAGCGCAGAAGAGAAGGGTGAGGCGCAGCTCAAAGTGCAGCGTGTTACCACCAACAGCGTACCTGATGTGTCCACTTCCTGTACAAAATGAAGCAGCCTTCTTTTCTGGAATTCTCATTCACAACACACATTTTTAATCATGTCCAATTGTCACTCAAATACAGCGACACTATTGTTGGTTATTTCGTCTCGTTATCATAGGCAGCGATTCGATCTTTTTTTCTTTAAATGGTTCTCAGGACAAAAAGGCTGCACAGGAGAAGGAGAGGGAGACCAGGATAGCTGAGGCCGAGGTGCAGAACCTGCAAGGCATGAGGCACCAGGAGGGCTTGAAGCTGGCTAAGAAGCTCGCCCAGCAAAAGCTACAGATCAAGGAGATCCCCTCTGATGGTCACTGCATGTATCGTGCCATTGAAGACCAGCTGGCGCAGCGATCAAAGGTGTCTCATTTCCAAGAGTTTTGTCATAGTTTGAATGCTTGATCTGAGGTGTGATGGGAAAACGTAAATCGATAACACTCTTTTGCACCTGCACCGTTCGGAATTTCCGCATTTGCTTTTGGCAATGAAACACTTCAACTTTCGACACATAGTCTTCAAATTCTGTGGTGTTCTGCTCGGTTTTAGCCTGGGTTAAGCATGAGCGTGAAGGAGCTGCGGTCCCGCGCTGCTGAGCGCATGAGAAGCCACGCTGACGACTTCCTGCCTTTCCTCACCAACCCCAGCACTGGCGACACGTTCACGCCAGGTAAAGCTGTCTTTCATAGCGGTTTCCATAAACAAACCGCCCCGGCTGTGAGTGGAAAAGGTAACGGTGTTTACAGTAGGAATGTGTTTGCTTCCAGAGGAGTTTGAGAAATACTGCAGCGATGTGGAGCACACAGCAGCTTGGGGTGGCCAGCTGGAAGTGAGTGTCTCTGAAGTTGCTCCATACTCACTCTGGTGTTTTTCCTTTTTCTACAATACCTTTTTAATAAGCCCACGTTTTCTTTTCATAGCTGCAAGCTTTGACCCAGGTTCTACATTTGCCAATGGAAGTGATCCAGGCGGACTCCCCCTCTATAAAAATCGGCGAGGAATATGACAGTGAACCCGTCACTCTAGTGTAAGAACATCTGTGTATGTGGTTTGATATCTGCTGTAGTAAAATGTAAAAGAACGGGTAATGTGGTTGGAAGCGACTTGAAGTTCAGATCAGGCAGTATGACTGGATTTCCATTTCAGCCAAGACATTCATGGCAGCAGATTTTGACTAATGATTCAAATGTAATGTAATCTATTCATGCAAACTGATCTCAACAAAAGACTCTTCTCTTAAACATGTATTATCAATTTCACCAGTTGAGATAAGTGCCAGTTGGAGTGAAGGATATTCCAACCATGTAATTATTCACATGTGACAGTTTGGACCGTCCTTTAACCACATGTAAACTGATGAAAACAGCCACAAACAGACATACTTTTATCCCTTTTATCTGCATAAACTGTTTTATTTTTCTCAGACCTCTTGAGTCATGAAACATCAGTTCCTTTTCTGTATTTCTCTGCAGATATATGCGTCATGCCTACGGTTTAGGCGAGCACTACAACAGTGTGGAGCGGCTAAAGGATCCAGTCAGCGTTGAGGACAGCTGAGAAACGGCGCAGTTTTGCTGTGACACCAACCAACTGAGGACTACCAGAGGACTAACATCAGCTTATTTGGAGGGTGTTACGCTTGTGTGGTACTTCTCTGTTTCAAAATAAAACCAAACTGAGCAGGAATTGTAAATTAAAATGAGTTCCTTTCTTCGGAAAACATTGTGCTCATGAAGAAATAATGAAAATAAATAAAAATAAAGCTGACAAAGTATCTCACATTTAATAACTCGGGCCTATAATAATGATCCTAGGAGTTCAGCCTCGTGCACTACGTATTAGGCCTTTATATTTTATGGGTCTTGGACATGAGTGTGGCCAATTGGCTTGATATCCCCGTTGCAGCTCTCACCATATTTGGTTTAGACTTGCTTGATATCCGGAATTTTCCGAAAGCATTCTCGAACCAGGGCCCAAACTTCACAAAAAGTTATGTATTTAGAGAGTTAACCAGGATGACTACTGTTTTTATTGGTCTCATCTAATACTGTTACAACGCAAAGTTATCAGAACTACACCTGTTTTCATCATTCAGTCATGTTGTTGCTGACAGTTTTGACAAATCACCAATAAACAGTTGATGGTTTAAACTTCAATCCGTCCCCCATTTGTCATACTTTGTCCAGACATGAGCAGATCTACACATCAGTACTGACTCCTACTGTTACAAGTTATTTTTTTTTTTCCTATGAGCAATTTGCAGCTATCCTATTTAATGAACATAATGGATGAATATAGCACTACTCAACTGGTGCTAAGGAGCCAGGGTCTTATCATAACCGCCTGGAGCTTTAATGAAAAAGACAAAGAAAAGTAAATAAATAAAAGTGGTTCTAATTAAGTGACCATATACACCAGATTAACTATTTAAAAGAGAAAGCCCTGAGTTTAACTGAGTAAATTTCTATTTTCAACTTGAGAATCATACATAAAAGTTTTATACTTGCATCTTTTTTTCAGTGTTGGTGGCAATATTTTGAGAATCGGAGCATAGATGTTCATGGATTTGTCTTCATGAACATATTTCAACTTCATATTCCAAAATTCATCAGAAAACTGCAAAAAAGATAAAATAATCGTTACAATTATTACATTCTGTAAAACAAAGTTTGTTTCTATCGTGTGGAAGAGGGAAAAGTCTTCCACACGATAGAAACCTGCCCATATACAGAATGAGTCTGTATAAGCAATGAAGCAGATGAGATAAGTTGGTCATGCAAATTGCATTTGCATTTGAAAACTGAGCGATTACTAACGGTAGTTGATAAAATCATAACGTGTCTGATAACATAATCTATGACTCATATTTCCTGTACTGCATAAAACTCGGCTTCTGCACGAGAACTTCACTTTCTGGAACAGTGTTCTTGACAGCATGATGAACGGGCTGATCTACACTCTGCTGTGTCCAACCCTTTGCTGGTTGCTGTCTGTCGACTCCATGAGGGTGAGTGCAACATAAGACTTTCCCAAAATTTCGCCAGTAGTTGATGATGAGTAGACCTAACCAAATTAGGTTTGAGCAACAAACGAACCAAACCGGCACCAAGCCGGGAATAGCTGTAAATGGCCAAAGATATATGGACTCTGGATCACCTGTCAGTTTAGACTTACCATTCTCCGTCAATGTTCTCTGTATTTGTAGCTGTTTTTTGTCCCAATTTGGTCATCATGTGTCTAATTTGATCTTTTGGGTTTGTCACATCTCTGCTTGCTTTCTGTAGGCTAGTTTTGTTGGTTTTATATCTCTTTTTTTTGATTAACTGATTTTTTTTTTAATTGCAGCTTGTCTGTGAGTAATTATTGTTATTTGGTCTATTTAAATGTGTGTTCTGTGCTAACGTTGTCTCATTTTGGTCATTTTAAAGGTCTCACTATTCAAGGTTATTTTTTTGTTCTGTTTTGGCTGTAATGCATCCTATTTCCATTGCTATAGCTATATATGTATATTGTTTTGGTTATTTCTTAAACCATTTTTTTGTTTTGTTTTGTGACACATTATACATTTCATTTAGGTGATTTTGCTGCTCTATGAAGAAAGTCCATGTATTTAAAGCAATATTTTAACATTATATGGTTGTTCAGGTCTCATTTTACTTTTAAACTTAAATATCTTTTTGTCATTTACTTTCTCTTTCCACATTGCTCTGGGATATATGGTATTTTTTTTCTGTTGTACTTGTTAAAACTCCATCAATGTGGATGTTGTTTGGCATAGATGAAAAAGATTGAGGAATACATCCGCTTCTGGATATGATATATTTGATGATATATATTCCTTTTGTCTGGGAATTAATTAATGTATAAAGTAATGAATACATAATAAATAAATAAATTCACTCACTCACTCACTGAAGTAATCTGGTACCAGTACTCTGCTCGTTGATCTGGGAAATGCTACATGACTGAGCCTGAGTTCGTCTACCAAACACTATCAGGAGAAACTGCCCTCCACTCCGAAAAAGTCTTTGTGATGCACAGTTGTCAAGAGAGCATGTGAGACATGTTTTCCTCCCATGCATACCCGCTTGACCCTGTTGTACCCGAGGAAGAGATTGCACTCTGGTTGTTTTTGTAAAAATGACCAAAGCCTCATGCATAAATAGAAAATCCCCATATGTTTCTAAGCGTGATAACTGGAACATTGTAACTCAAAATGTGATTTCCCAAACATTTCTTTAGAAGAAGATGAAGAAAGTATCATTAATATTAACAATGATTCTTACCTAAATTGTCACTCTTACTTTTAACATAGCGACCCCTTTTCTAAATAGACACTGGAAATATCAAACTTATCAAACAATCTCTTTTTAATTTCATTGACATCTCTCTTTTTCTTTATATTATTCATAGATCCGTCGTGACGCAAGGCACTTAACCATGATGGATGACTCAGTTGATGACATGTACCATGGCTGCAATTACAAAAAAATGAAGGAGCTGGATAGTCTGTACCCGGAAGAGCTGAAAAAGGGATTATTTGCAGAAGCCTGGAAGAATGCAGAGACATGTGCAACAGAAAACTTTAAAAAGTGGAGCAAGGAGAACAAGGATCTGACTAAAGATCATATGCAAGCAATCTGTGTGTACACAGAAAACAAAAATAAAGTGTATCCAGCTTTCAACAAAGCAGTCAGAGAACAGGGCAAAGAATATGGTACAAAAGAATTCCAGTTTCACATACTGCATTTCCTGCTGACATCAGCCATTCAGATCTTGAACCCTTCTAATGTCTGTTACATTACCTATAGAAGAACTGATGGAGAATATTCTGGAAAAGTCAACGAAGAGATTCGATTTGGTATGTTTGCGTCCAGTTCTTTCAGAAATGACCAGTTTTCGTATGGTACGAAGACCTGCTTTAAAATTAAGACCTGTTTAGGTGCATCTTTGAAAAAATATTCAGTTCATGAGGAAGAAGAAGAAGTGCTCATCCCACCATATGAGAAATTCACTATTGAAAAGGTAGTTAAAAATCCACATGACATTGAGGAACTGAAAGACTGTAAACTTGTCTATGTGTTGAAGGGTGCAGGGCATAAGAGTACCTATAACTGTAACCAGTTCCTAGATAAAGCTAAACTCTAAATCTCTTGTTACCAAAAATTAAATCATATATTGTACAACAATAAACATGAATTACCAGCTTTATGACTGCTTGTATTCTTCTTTTTATTTATTTATTTCTTATTCAAGATTGATAAAAGGGTCTGGAGTCTTCACATTGCATCTAAATTTAAAATAATGAAGTTATTAAAGTAAAGCTAGAGAGACCAAAGAGGTGAACAGAAAAAACAAAACAATGTGTGGGATGCCTTGTTACGGATGGAAAAGATCTCAGGATGGAAGTGAAGTAAACATGTGAAGCTAACTGCAGCCTCGTGGCAAAAGATTACGAATGGTCACAAAAATTGAGTCTATTTGTGTCAAAATTTGTGAAAAAAAACCCCAAAAAAAATCCAGTCATGTTTCACAATATTCAACATGACATTTGAGTAAAAAATCTTTATTTCCAGGTTGGAGGGGCAGATTGGCAGGGACACATACAAGCTGATGAGCTAATTTCAAAACCCATCCTGAGCACTTACATTTTACAGTAACTTTGATTTACACATAAAGTATTTGTTTAATGTTAACATTAAACATGGCACATGTTAAAAACCTACACTAAATATGTACTGTACCCAAAAATCCTTTTGCTGGATTATTAGCTGCTGATTCCGCCTCTTTGGCTCATCATATAAAAAGCAGATGTCCAACCGGTAACATTGTATTCATCAGCACAAACAAACATTTCTGTTTCATGACCATGCAGCGTTTACATCGAATATTTATTCCATTAAATTCTTTAGGACGATGCTCAGCAGCCTCCTTCTCTAACCCTAACCACACAGACTTCACACCCTCACTGCACCCATTGCTTCAACAGCACTACTTGACCTGAGCCAGGAAAAAGTTCAAGTGCTGTGGAAGACTGCCTGTCTTGTCCCTGAAATAATCTCAGCCATCTGCACCCGATGACTTTAGACTGGTTGTCCTAAAACCTCACATAATGATTATCCCGGAGAAACGATCCCACCTAAGTAATTCAGTAAGAATAATCAGGGTCGACAACGCCACCTTAAGAATTGAACCCCAAAAAATACTTTCCGGTTGGTATAAAATAAGGCACACCGAAGAGGCAAAGACGTACTTTCACAAAAAAAAAATCAAGATTTTTATTCCAAACAAATAAATTAATCTGGGCTGGAGCTCCTGAGGGAAAGAAAACAAAAATGAAGAAACCAAAAAAAAAAAAAAAGAAGTTAGAATTATCTTTATTACTACAATTAAAACAAGGCCTTTGTAAGCTCAAAATGTTTTTCAAATGTTTCAAATATATCAAAATAGCCCTCGAACCTATAAAAGGAGGAAACAGAGGCTGTCTGTGGTGAGGCAGACTAAACTGAGGGGTTCCCAGGGGTACTTCCACCACTTACCACTTGTGCTACACAGCAGTCTTCTGATCACATGTTCATATATGTGCTTCCACACATGCAGCAACATGCAGGGACCTCACCACAAATGCTTAGCCTTCTTCAGCTCTTCTTTAATGTGGCCACGAGGCCATTCCTGTCAACCACAGTAGCCTTATACAGTTAAATTCTATTTTGCAAATAGTAACTCTATTTCTGGAAAAGTTGGGAATCTGCAAAGCTAAAACTTTACAGGAGAGCAATAACCCATTGATTCACCTGGCGGATAGAATCTAAGTTTGCCTTGTTTTGAAAAGTGTCATATTTCTGTTGCTGCATATTTCTCAACCTTACCATGAGGAGGTGAAATATTAATCTTTGCTTGCTACAAGAGCTGCTAAACAATAAACCCTAGTTTATTTGGTCATGAATCCACCCAATTTTCAGTTAGTGAAGTGATTAAAGCTGGATGCCCTGCTGTACATTTCACAACAAACTTCAGAAAACTCTGAAGAAAGCTGTGTGTTTTCAATTTTTTCAATTTCGAGTAGCTTTCAAGGCAGTGTGAAAAAAATAGGTGTTTGAGGCGATGACAAACTGAATTGTTCTCTTTACTTTTTAACTCTCAAGAAGAATTTCATAGCACAAGACAGCCTTTTTGTCTCAGTTCCTAAATGAGCTTGAGCTCAGAAAGGTGGCAGTGCTTCTGGAGTTTGTTAGTTTTTTCTGTGCATTTGTTGATACACCAAAATGACTAAATAATTTGTGAATTTATGTTGATTTAAAACAACCTTGAAGTTGTTGAACTATACACAAATGCATTACTAGGCTTTACACAACCTTTCCTTTCTGTGTTGCTGGCTTGGAAACAGGATTGTATCTTGGAGGCAATCGTAGACATTTACCAAATTCCATTAAGAATAAATACCATGAAGATCAAAACATCTTTTATTTATTCATGTTTCATGAAGTTTCATGATGTTCATGATGTTTCAACCATAAGCTCTATTTTCAGTGTAATTCAAGATAACTTTGTTGTACAGCATAAAAAAATCAAACCTGTTTAATCAAATAACCAATACATTGCATGCGTACGTCTTATAAAAAATACACTGCAAGCTCATATCGCATCAAAAATATACACGAAAATGAAAACATTTATCATTAAAGCGAATCCACGTGGATCCTGCTGTTCTCACAACTGTCCACTAGAGGTCACACGTTAGCTGTGTACATGTTTGACGGGTTGAAGAGCGTTTCATCCCCATGGAAACTTCACAGAGTAAGAGTAGGCTACCTGATAAACGTCGGGAAAAATGGCGTATCAACCTTTTTCAGTCAAAGACGAAGTGGTTAGAGCTTTATATGGCAGATCAACGTCTTTTAATTTAAATGCGAAGAAATTAAGCAATGTTCCCGAGTGTGTCTGCAGATTAACAAACCTTTCTGTCCTGTCGTTGAGCTACAACTCCATCAGTGGCCTCCCCGCCAAGCTGCTCTCTCTTCAACAAGTGAGTCTTGTTCGTTTGTTTGCTCATCCGTTGGCTGGAAAACTGCCAAATTAGCACTTGAAATGTTTAACTCATCGCGCGGATTTGTGATTAAATACGCTTCTTTTCCTTCTGCACCGCCTGCAAGCTGACTGAACTGAATTTGGGGAATAACGCCCTGAAGGAGGTTCCTGCTGTTCTGGGCCATCTGGAGTCCTTGAAAAAACTGTACCTGTTCAGAAACCAAATTACAGCGGTGCCACCCGACGTGATGGGTAGCTTCTTACTGTTTTGCATGATTAACTCAAAGCTTCAATGATTCCAATTGTAGTAATATACATGTTTTGCAGGTCGCTTACGGAACCTTGTTGTTCTCAATCTAAATCACAACAAAATTCAAAGACTTCCACCAGAAATTTACAGGTACATGACTGGCAACATGGTTTCTAAAGTGGTTCTCCACACCCTCACTTATGGGCTTATGGGTAGAAAGACATTTCAACTCCTGTGAGATGAGCAGATGGAGAATGATGCCTTTCTGTCATCTGTCTGCCTGTTCAGCTTGAGCAAGCTCCAGCACCTCAGTGTCCTGGACAATAAGCTGGAGGAACTTCCTGACGAAGTCGGTCAGCTCACTGAGTTGTCGGAGATGAACTTAACTTTCAACGAGCTGCCTTGCCTACCTCAGCAGCTTTACCGGTGCAGAGAGCTGACGAAGCTGCATGCAGCCAGAAACAAGCTGATCAGTCTGCCCGAGGTGGGTCCTCACTCATGTGATTGTTAGGGCGACAACACTTCTATAGGTCTCCTTCTGTCTCTCTTTTTAAACAAAAAAATCTCATTTGAGCAAAGTGATTGATTTTATGTGCTGCTATGAGTTCAGCCACCTTAGTTTCCATTAAACGAATAGGTAACACCCAGAAAAAACGGCAGCTTTTAAGACTTTAAGCAACATCTGTAATTAAAACCTTCACCTTCAGCTTTTGAATTATTCAGGAGCAAACAGAAAAACACTTACTCGACTTCTCGTCCAGGGCATCACTAAGCTGCCTAAACTTCAAGTTCTGGATGTGGCTGGGAACAAGTTGTCCGTGTTCCCTGTTGAGGTACAAATGTGAAGTATTACCTTCATCAAACGGCACCAAAATCAATCGAAATGCCTCCTCACTGTCTATCTGTGGTGACCGTCTAGTTCCACCTGCTGCCACTGAAGGAACTGTACTGCGAGGGGAACAGATTTGTGCAGTGTGAGCCGGTGTCTTCGCTGCAGGACGTTGAGGTTCTTACATTAAAGGTAAGTGTCACCGAATATTTACTCTGTCCGTCATAATGAATGTTCTGTTTCTCATACCGTTGTTCCATTGCGCTCGTGTCTCCTTTGCTTCTCAATAGGAACAAGTTGCAAGATTTGTTTTGCAGGAGGACAGAAATAAGTTCTCCCTGATTCACACGATGCTTCCCCACCACCCGCACCTGACCACCTTGTTGGCCAGCGCCAGCTGTTGTGCTGTTTGCAGGAGTCCCTTTCTCACCACCTGGCTGGAGTGTGTGCATTTTGTACATCTGAAAAAGGTCAGGTTCGTTTCTGTTTTAGCTTACTCTCAGCTTACATTTCCTTTAAAACCTGTTGCACAAACACTAGGACACCTTGTAAAGCATATATAACTGAATTAGATATCGAAAATCTCATCGAATAACAAGACAAACGCTATGTTCATTTGAAATATTGACTTTATTCTTTTTTTAACAAGATAAACTTGTGATTATGTTTGTTGTCCTGCCACCGAAACCCGTTCCCTCCACGATCCAAACTGTCTGGAGATGCTTTTGTCCCTTTTTACAGCCAAATGGGCGTCTCCTGATCATCATCCCATTGATAGAGTCAAATTTAGTCTTCAAAACGCTTCGCATACCGGTCACAGATATGTAATACTGGCTCGTTTCCCCAGTATGTGAGGATAGTGTAACAGGGATGTGTCTGTGAACCGAGAAGATTCAGAAGAGTTTACACACCCTGCTCTGTGTGTTACTGATCTGAAGCAGGATAAGTATGTAGCGTGCCACGTGAATCGTGTTTGTGTGTTCCAGGACGTGAAGGTGAAGAGTTTGCAGACTATTCCAGTGCGGGCTCTGCTCTGTTCATACAAGTGCTTTAATAGAGATGGACACGGCTACTACGGTGTCGTTAAACACGAGCACCTTTAATGGTACATTAAAAGGGACCATCTACAATTTGAAAACCTTCTATCTAGCCCATGTCATTTTGTGCATAGAAACTGCTTGTATCTGTTTATACACACATTTTACTATAAACCTCTGAAGACACTTTTAGCACGAGTTAGATGCGTTTATGTGACGTTTGACTCTGTGGCCACTGGGTGGCAGCAGATGATCGTAACAATTTCTGCATTTGGCTGAACCAAAGGCATCTTATTCCTGACCGAAGTCTGAACAGAAAATTGGTACTTTTTCCCCCAACAATAGCTTTCTTAGAGTTCCTGATAATAGAACAAACTGAAGCTTAAGGTGTTTGACTAAAGATCCATTATTTCATAGAGTTGATTTACACAGACCTTTGCACTGGAAAATGTCCCAGATGTTTACTTTACATTTGTTGGTTTCTGCTGGTGGAAATTTGACCAAATTTGCTCAACATTCGACCAACGTATTGACCAACTGTTACATATAGTAATCCAATATTTCGTAAATCGACTGCTGAGAGAATCCTTGAAATTTTGACACTATAAAACTTGGGAGAAACTCCTCCCTTGTCCTCTTACCTGCTCTCTCCCTGTCTCCATCTCCAGCTAGTGGCATCTGTTCCAACCTGCCAGACAAGAGAAAGACAGGGAGAGGGAGGGATAGAGAGAACTTCATTGCGAGCAAATTAATTTCTCATCCACGCCTCCAGAGCTTACCAGCTCGTTCGCTAGCTGCTGCGGCCGCCGCTGCTGCGTGTGTCTGCTGAGTCGGAGCCTCATGCATAATGCATCAGGTTTAATTGCAAACCCAGAAACTAATGACTTTGGACTGGTTAACAGCAGGGGAGCCATACATCTCGAGCAAACTGAATGAAAAATCAGCTCAGAGGAAAGAAAAAAAGGAGCCTAGCCCCTAATTGATGAATAATTGAAGCGGCGAGCTACAGGGCATAATTGTGACATTTTGTTTCAATCAATTTCCAAGTGGTGTGGGCGAAAGTGCACTTAAAGGGAAAAGGCAATGACAATGAATGAGAAAGAAAGAGGGATAGATACAGAGAGTGGATGGTGTTAGAAATGGATGTTGTGTCTTCAGTCACTGGAATGACATTTTGCTGGGGTGAAAGACTGGATAAAATGACTCTGCTCTCCATCTACTTCTCATTTATGCCCAAAGCCTTTTTATATTACTGTTATGTCACTTGTTCTTCCCAGCCAGTGGATTTGTATTCTTTTCACGATTTTTTTTTCACTCACCTTATTTGTTTTAAGAAAGAAAAAAAGAAATCAAGAGAGAAAGACAGACAGAAAGGTGAAGCTAATTAAGTTGACGTGTTTCTGGTAAAGTCAGCCACTGCTACAGAATTAAACAGCTAAGCAGCCCACCTTACATGTGGTGGGAAACAGCAGTCAGAGCTACTAGAACACAATCAGGCAGCAACCTCCACGGCTGAAAAATGAAGCCTCGACACCAAAAACTGCAGGTAAGCGAACGGCCACTTGGGACTGGCTCCAAAAGAGAAGTCATCCTCACAGACCCTGATGTTGAAATACCAGACTTACTGTAGGAAATACACATCCTTGTAAACAGCCTGCTCACGGTGATATACAGAAGGTGAATTTTAATGTAATTCCCTTGTTAAAAATGTCTTACAGCTGAACTCATGAACTCAGCAACCTTGAATAAGAAATGGGTTTTAAAATTTAAACAACTTACAGCAGAAATCCTCCTGTTACCTCTCTGCTGTGCTTCAGCTTCAACTAAAAAGATCACAGGTCGTCTGTCTGATGTAAGCCTCTTACTGTCAGGGCATGCAGTTTGAGTAATGTTAAAAAAGTTAGTTTTACTCCAAGTTACCAAGGTCTGCCTTAAGGCTTAAAGCTATGCATTCATTCAGCCCGTGGGTGTTTTTGTGTGATGGGTGGGTGTCTTGGCAGCCGTGGAAGTTCTTGTGAGAGCCAAATGTTCGTGTTCATTAGTTCAGCAAAAAGTTCAATCGATATCGAAAGCTCCACCAAAAAAAGTGCTATAATGCGATGTCAGCACTGTGTGTAATGTTTAAAAAAATCATTATGTGACTGAATCAGGTTCAGCAAGCTAAGATAGGCGCAAAAACCTGAGCATTTCACACAGAAAAGTTAACTGCAACAGTGAAGAGTGTAAGAATATGAAAATGATAAATTCAGCCCACTAAAGAGCATTTTATGAGCTCTTCATTGAAACTTTCTGACTGCATCCACATTTTCTCAGACCCACAAAAAAGGGTTACATAATTGCTAATTAATCCATCAAGTCCAAACATGGCTAATTATAAATACAGTCTTTCACAGGCAACGGTTGCCTGGTTACATCACTAGTGACTGTGCTCTCCTGTTACCAACACGAGGAAGTAGTTCATTTTCATAAATGTACTTAAAATGTTTTAAAAGTGCCACTAACAATACGTTAGCGTAGCAAAGAGGATTTCCCTTCGTAGTTAGATTTTCCGTAAATGAAGCACGATTTCGCATAGTATTCACTGACTTTATATAGCACAACCTCACAATGGCTATTTTTAAGGAGTCAGGATGTTTTTATCTACAGTTAAGTTGAGCTGCGGTTTTAGCTCGGCTAAATTGATTTCTTGATCGAAGCAAGTTAAACTCCTCTTAGGCAAATAAGTGCCAGGTCAAATAGGGATTTCTTTTTAGCTTTTTTTTTTTCACCCTCTACAGCTCTGTAAACACGATAAGCCAAAATTCATTATCTTGTCGGGTTATTTCATCTTCGTTAGTTCATTTTTCTTACTTCTGTCATGTGAACCGACTGAGTGTTTATGAGCATGACTAATAAATGGGTCATTCCATTCCACTGGCACTAACTGATGGGTGAAAGGCCAACAGTACATGCCTTCTTTCAGCCAGCAGATGTTGGGTCCTGCAGCAGTTGAGCAGCGGCAGCACCAGCTCAGCGGCCTCAGGACTTTAGTCGGTCTGGTGTCTGATGTCGAGCTTTATGCACGTATTCACACATGGACTTACATCTGTAATGCAAAGGAAAACAACAACAACAACAAAAAACCCTCTCTTCGCCAGATCTGAAATTGATGCTACGTCGTCAAAGTTGTTTTATTATGCTGGTTTGATAAGCACAAAGTCACCCCCCCCCCCCCCCCCCCCCCCCCCACACACACACACACACACACACACACACGTGCACAGACACACTTTTTCCACATCACTGAGCCGTCCCTAATGACTGCCACATTCAGAGAGCCCCCTTATTTTAATTCCTTTTTCTTTTCTTGCTTTTTTACAAACTGTTTCTCAAAACCACACACAATATGATTGACACATATGGAAATAAGAAGGTTCCATCCTCAAAGGAGACACCATACGGATGGGAGAAGCACGCTGGCGAGAGGCGTCTACGAAAGGCGCTTGTAAATTCCTGACATGCCTAACATATGTTAATGAGCCATTCTCTCACTCTGATATAATTACTGTGAGGGGATATTGCCTTTGGTGAAAATATCTGTCTCGCATGGCACGGCTACCTCATGGGGAGGAAAAAGTAAAGAATGATGAAATGGAGGGTACGTAAGTTCTCATTTACCATCCTTGTAAGTAAAGAGATTGAGGTTGGCAAATTCACTCAGGATGATATATGGAGGAGAAGACACCTTGGGTTCATCACTGCCTTCTGCAGTCTTATATCGTGTATAAGGCGGTATTTAGTCTGTCTTGTCAGTTGGATCATTTAGGATGTCTTCAGAGATACTGGCTGCTTTAAGCTAGCACTGCATCTTCAGGCCGGAAAGACAAGTGATGTGTCATCTAGGAGGACAGCTGGTTGGAGGCTTTTATTGTATTGATTTGGTCTTATTTTAAACTGAGGTTAAACTAAGGTTTCTTTCATTTTATCTTTGAGTATCATCATCATCAAGTCTCTGTGTCCCCGAATTTAGGCCCCGAGGTGCAATGACAGCGTAACACGACATTTAAAAAGAAAAAGAAAGAAGAAAAAAAAATCTGAAACTCAACAAAACAGAGAACACAAGTATAAAACTCAAAAGATAGCAACGAAACAGAAAACACTGGCACAGTTCTGCCAACATACTGTAGGTCAGAAACTAAAATGCTTCCTGTTGAATGTGACGCCACTTTTTAAGCTTCACAGAATTGTGCTTAAACAAATATTTCCAACTGATGCCGTCGAGAGAAGTCAAAGTACAGCGTGTCTACTGTAGAGCGCTCAGTCATTTTCAGACATCCATGATTGCGGTCCTCACCTCAGAGGAATGATTTGACACCAGCTCACCCTGATTTCCCCCTCTTCTCGTCTCGGGTCAACAGCAACGGTCCTAATAAAATGAGATGCATTGATTGCAGAGAGAGAAACGGCCATTCGAAAGCCAATAGGAGGCCAGTGACATAGCTGAATCTATTGTAGTGCATCGCTGCTAGGGACAGATCTTAGTATCGAGCCCCTGGCAGAGTACCAGTGTATTGTCTGGTTGGCAGCTGCACAGTCAATTCTGTTGTGTTGTTAATGGCGGTGGGCACTAGGGGGCAGTGTGATTCTCTGCTGGCTTTGAGCAGATGGGAATAAGAAGCACTGATGCACAGCACACTGTGATATGCCTGATGAATCTAAGAGATAGAGCAGTTAATAAAAGCGAGAACAAAGAGCTGTTATTGGAATCAAAGCTTAATTGAAATCTAAGCATCAGATCAAAGCATTCTAAGATACGTTTGCCCATTTAACTCAGTTAAAAGATTTCTTGTTAAAAGAAGGGGAAAGTTTCATTATACTCATTGTTGCATATCAGTAGAAAATAAGAGGGCCAAGGCACCAGATGTGAAAGACAATAACTGTGGAATCTCTACGTCAAAATCAACACAATGGAACAAAAGAGCTTCCCTTATAGAGATAAGAAATAAAGAAATAATCTAGACATGCCTGACCTGAGGTGGGACTATGAAAGCATGCTACAAAACAAAGCTACCCAGAGGCAATAACCTACCTTCCTCTCAGTCTTTGCTTTTCACATCATAATTATATATATATATATAAAAAACTGTCTTAGAACAGGCGAGTAAACTGACTGTCCTTTGAGGTTTCAAAGAAGGTGGTGCCATTACTGAAACGTTCCTCATTAGGGGACAGGAGCCCGACTGTCAGGCCAGCTCCCTCTCTCTGGCAGTTCTGGGTCACCACCAACCACACTGCAAACACCATTACCAGGCTGCATTTGTTGCAGAAATACAGCAAAAACGCTGCCGTAACTTCAAAAGAACAAATAAATCTTTCATCTTGGGTGTCTTTGAAACTCTTGGAAAGTTTCCTCGGGTTTGGTAATAACAGGGACCGTGGAGAGGGATGAGGAATCCGTGTTTGTGTATGTCTGCGAGTAGCTGTTTATTTATTTCTGGAACAAAACTGGAGGGAAAATGAAGCTGAAAGGTCTGTAGATGCTGCATTATGTCTTTTGATGTTACTACAGATAGCTCAGTTTGTGCGATGCCATGTGGTATTTTTCTGTTTTGATGTGATTTGGTACGTTCTTATATATCCTCCTTATTCCATCCATTTTTTAAAGCAGCCTGGCAAATGAATTCAGCCTGTCAGTTAAACCGTGACGAACATGCTGATTCGTCCCCGGGAAGTCTTTCAGTTTCAGCTCCACTCCATCATCCATATATGACTGACAGCTCACAATCTCAAAACCTAGTTTTGAGGTCATGTGATGGCCACTGGAGCATGCCCACTTTAGTTGAGCACCAGGCGGGTGGGACACCAGGTAGCGGCATCTGTTCTGGGTTTTTCTTGAACACACACTGCCTGTGGCACTGCAGAACATCTGTCTGCCGTGTGCAGGCCGGCTGGATGAGCAGACCCACAACCCAGCCAAATGAACGTCCAGCGCACACGGATGTCCTTCAGAATATGTGGGTTAATGTCTCTGTTATCTTAATCGGACTTTACTTATTTCTGTCTGTGAGACGTTTTTTTTGCCAAAGCTGCTGCCATTGTTCATCTTTTTTCTCCAGTGATTCCTGAAGAAGTTTGACATTTGATATTGCATCCTCCAATTGCCTCTAACCTTCTAGCCTTTTATTCCTTTCTACTTTCAGACAGTTATTTGTTTTCATAGTAAGATGCAATGTATATGTTTTAAATGAAATAAATTGTACTTTAAAAGTTGCTTCTGCTGCTAAACTCTATTCTCTATTCTTTTTGGTTCCTTTTAAGCACACTCAGTGTTGTAGACAGAGCCATTACACAAATTTGACTCACAGTGGATGTGGCTGCTGAATCTCTGCACATACATGCAGCACTCTAGAAAGATTTTACATTTTTTAAAACTTGTTCTTTACCAGCTCCAGTTCAGGGTTAATTAGGACAATCCAGTGTAGGGCCTTTGCTCTTCTTGCAGTGGGTAATTCTTATGATTCTATTTGCATGTCTGTGGTTCCTGTCTTAGGTACCAATCATATGCTTATAATCTTACAAGCAGTTAATTCTGGCTGTACTTTGGCACAATAATCCTATAGTATGAGCTAACTTCCCCATATTGTTAGCTTATAGCACTCACCTTGTTGATCTTACATGTTAGCATGTTAGCCTAAAAGCATTTTATTTGGTGACAATTCTTAAAGGCTGTGACTGATTTTGGATGTTTTTTTTTCAGTTTTGTGTAACATTGTTATTGAATTACAAATTAAAGGTGCAGTATACAACCTTAAAATCCAACTTGGTTTCACACTCCAGTGGCAGAATCCCATTCTAAAACAAACTTGTGCATCATAGAAATCTAACTTTTAGCCTTTCAAGCCACTTGTAGATCTATAGGACACCAAAACAATATTGATCCTGGTCCTGTCCCCCTATGGGGCTGTTTAGTTAAAGAACACAGTGGGGGAAAACCCGTAAATTGACCCGCTCTGGAGTGCAAAGTAGAGACTCTCATGCGCAAACAGGAATGTGCTCCAACTGCCACCCAAAAAGCACTGAAAAGCTTGGATTAGACATGGGAGAATGACTTCCTCTAAATCTTTAAATAGCAAGTACTTGTTTGCTGCTGACAGCTGAAAATATATAATTAACATTTAACTTTGTGACTTGATGGCGCGGCTAAACGATGAGTTACTTTAAAAGGATCTGTCTTCTGTGGAACGTGTACAAAACTTCCCACCTGTCTGTGCAGTTGTTATTGAAGTTTTAAGGAGCAGTGTAAACTGAGATGTCCTCAACTGACCAACAAAAGCTCGGCCAACACGTTTTGAATAAAACTTTCAGTGGCTCAGACTCCGTGCTCTTGTCTTATGTATATACAGTCAAAACAGATTTAAAAGGAGTACATTTCAGAAGCTGCATTGAAAGACAAAAGTTTAGTCCCATCTTTTTATTCAGAAGGACAAGAGCCTGCTGTAAAACCAGAGCCAGCCACCTGAACCTTGATGAGATAAATTAATACTATTTTGCAGTCACTATCAAGTCACTCAAGCATTCATGTGCTCTCCCGAAGCGTAGAAGGGTAAATGCTCCCAAGGTAATTGGGAAAGAATTCAATTTCATAAAAAGCAACCATTCACACGTGGGTTTTAATTAACTCAAAACATTCTTCATAGGATATTGCTTTCTGTAATTACCTCGTGTTGAATTACCAAAAAAAAAAGGGTTGAAATATCCTCATCACTGGCTACAGCTACTTCTGACATTGTGGCAACAGCAGTGCAGTTCATTTGCATCTTTTTGTTGCAGAATGTAGTTCACCTTTTCCCGTTTGCTTGAGTATGAACACCAGTAGGAGCAAAAACTAACACTATTATAGGACAATTCGTCACATACCTCAGACCAACAGAAAAGAGCAGCAGGATGCATCGCGCCCGCTTGCCCGCTTCTAATCCAGCCTTACCGACAACAGATGGCCGTCTCTCCCACAATGCCATGCGGTCGCAGATGTCAACGGAAGAGGTGACAAACACTCTGCAGGTGTCTGTGTCCACGGTGTGTGCGTGCACACTTGTTTGTGTGTGTCCAAAAGGGGACAAAAAGCATCTTTCTTGCAAGGAGAGGAGGGTGTAATTGATAGCAGAGGACAACCTGCAGGAAGGGAGTGCCATCATATGCTAAATTGATGGGTTTGGCACAGATTGGTTGGAACAAATGCAGAAAGAGTCAACTTTACTCATTATGTGTGTCGAGGATATGTTATGCTGAGATTTGAGTAAAGCTTTTCATTTCTTAAGGTGCAGAAGTCTTACTGGTCACTGAAATGCAAAACCAGGAGTGTGGCAATGCTGTCTTTGATATTGAGATATGCACATATTCTCTATGAGCCATTTATTCAGAAGTTTTACAGCACTATATAACAAGCTGCAAGTGCATCACAGCATCATTTCTCACTTCGGCGCTGGACCACTTTTCACTACATTGTGCAATCTGCTCGCTTTCCCTGTGCGCTGGCCTGGCCAGGTGTTGTAGTTGGCACGGGCTTGCAGAGCCAGGTGAGCAAGCTGCTGGCCAGGTGCCCTCCAGAGGCTCGCTAGACTGACCAGATACCAGATGGCTTTAGAACAGCAGCAGGCAGACAAGTACACTAACACACACACACATGTGAGAACGCACAGTTACTCATGCAACTCGCTCCTACTTTTTCTACGCATGCTGACACTGATGTGTGCAATAAAAAAGAGCGCATTAGGAAACGTTGCAGCCCTCCAGTGAATTTGTAAGTGAAATGCTTAATGTGTTTTTACTGTACCTCTCTCCCAGGAGCAGAGGTAGAACTCACGCGCAACACAGCGATACACAACGCTCTCCCCCTCAGAGCTCGCATAAATGTCATTTACAAACTGCGGAGCTGGACTGCATCAGCATGAATTTTTTAACTTTATGCTTCTCCAGTTTTGCTGCTTGAAAACAAATTTGGCACGTGAGTCAAGCTGCAAATGGAAAGTTTTGCAACAGTTTGAACACTGTTCCACTAAAGGTACTAAAATGGGTTTATATGTGGATATGTTCACATATAGCATGTGTTATTGTGTAGACAGTAATATACAGTGTGAAGCATTTTTTTCCAGGTTTTCTTGATTTTTATTTTGATGTACCTACATGTGTGTGCGTCAGGATTGGTTGACACGTACTGTAATTGCTTCTATTTACTTAACTGGCCATTAACCCCAAGCCATGCTTTTTGAAGACATGAAAGCCTTGTATGTGAAGGTCTGGTATACGCATAACGATGCTAAATGATTTCAATCTCAGCCAAAAAATCTGGATCTAATTCCCTCTAACTCAAATTAGATCAGGTTTAATTTATTTTAATATTCCCGTCCTAAACCAGATCACAGAACCTATTTTGTTTAAAGTTATTCATGAAGTAATAGAAATACAGTTTAGATACGACAGCCATTCTAATCTGATGTCGCCTAACACGTTCAATTCCGCTCTGAAATAACCATCACTTTGCAGTCATTTATTGTAATCGGGGTTATTGTGACATATTATTGCAATAAAGTTCAGGTCAGGTTCAAATGGAATCCTAAGCGGGTTGAGTGGGCTTATATTACAGCTTTAAAACCTTAATATATTCCTCTACTTTGCCTGTAGGTCCACATATCTCACCAGGCCTGGCAGCTTTTCAAAGTAATAACATGGCAGTACCGCCATAGGTTAATGCTGTCTCAAGAACCTGATTCAAGTCAGAGAAAAATCCATCCAGCAGCCAGCAGCTCCTTGAATGCAGCGTTCTGGACCTGAGCAGTTATGAAACATGTTGTGTATTATATTCGGCCTTCATAAAGAAATGACAGACGTTTTTTTTTTTTTTTTCTGCATTAACTGACAGTTCATAAATCACACTTGTGGATTCATCTTGAAGAAGACAGATTAGCCATCTGTAAATATTTATTCAGTATCTCTATAATTAAACGGAGCCAATGCATCATGTCAGCCGTACATTTCTGTTGACACCAGCTCACACACAGCGCTGAATAATACAGTGGGGAACAGCTTGGTCAAACATTTGTTGTAGAGGGAAGTGATGAAGGATAGATGAATCCCACATGTTGGACCAGTGAGTGCTGGATTGATAAATGCAAGATACCATTTGATAAGACGACAGTTAGAAAGAAATCAGCATATCGGATGATGAATACAAGATGCTACCGAAGAGAGAAGAACTGCTGAGAAAGACGAGCGGCAAAGACAAAATGAATCCAAGATGTCAGAGAAAGGAGAAAGCCAGACGGGTCTGTGGGAGAAAATAGTTTCATGATGGTTTATCAGCAACTATTTGACCTAATGCAGCCTCACACTGATGGAGTTCCACCTCTGTGTAGAGGAGATGAAGTGGAATCAGGATACAATGGGATCTAAATTGATCTCGTTGTCCAGGTATTACCATTTGGAGCAAAGTTAAAGTGGTGTACTGAAGTGATCTTAAGTTGTGATAAAACTGTGAAAGCAGTGCACTGTGGTGTGTGTGTTTGGTAAAGAGCAGAGGAAAAGTTGTGTGACTTGGTCGATTTATTTTTCAGATGTGCTTCAGATGTCTGTGTCTTTAATTACTACACAGGAGGTTAGGACTCCTTGTTTAGGAAAACATGCTGTTTTCCTCTTGGTTTTTAATTGCATGGGACTTTGGCCTGTGTGTAAGCTCAGTGAACTCATCGAGCAAACATCTAATGCTGTCACATATAATATTCACACTTCAGACTGATCTCATGCATTCTGCCTCAGTGCTGTACATTAGACTTAGTTTGACCTGCTAATAGCAACGGCATTATTGACAGTTTGGATTTTAAAGTACAATACTCATGATTGCGGCAATAAACAGCTTTTGGCAAATACACGGACAATTAGTATACTGTCATCAATTGCTAGACATTTACAATAGATTTACAACAGTGTCTTACTGTATTTGATGACTGTACATTAAATCGATTTAATGTAAATAAACATTTACTGAATTCTGTTAACCAGTAACAGCAGACAATTGTAGCCTACCAACATAGAGCTGTATTTTATATGAAGCCTTCACCCTTATGTTAATTTGCAAAGCCCTGATCCAGGGATGCAGTGAGTTGCTGGACTCATATAGTGGCGTATATGGGTACATGTCAGGAGATATACTGCTGTGAAATGATGGTTTAGTTTAAGTGCCAAAAACTGACTTGACAAGTAGGCCTGTTTTAGGAGGGAACATAACAATCATTAAACAAAATATTACATAAATTTTAATGAAATATGGTTTTGAATGTATGCCTTTTTCAATTTGTGCAGATTGATGTAAAACAGACGGTTAAAAAAAAATATGCATCCTGCAATAAAACATTAATTTGCAACATTTTCGTGCTTCTCCCCTTTATCAGATAAACAGTTTGTAGTGAAAAAGGCATGTAATTTGAGGCATTTGAAAATGCTTGATATCACATCCTAAGGCTATAGAAGAAAAACTGGTGATTTAAATAGTGTGCCATGCCCAAATGCATATGGAAAAATGAAAAGAACATAGCTCTGAACACATCTAAGTAGCAACGTAACTCTGGTTCACTATGACTTGATTTCCCATTGAGCTGAGTCTAAAACACCCACTATGCTGCAAACATCTAATGTCGTATACTCAGCTCAGCAGAAACAGAGTAAAACAAACAAGCCACAGGAGTTCCGTTTCTTGCTTCCCATCAAGTCCAGTATTCACTTAACGGTAGGTTCTCCTACAGCCCCTCCTGAAAGTCCCTTTGGCTTTAACAGTTTATGCATCCATATCATGATTTCATCTGCAAATTAACTGCACGGATTGCTGCTTTTTTTTTCCAATTCAAGTGGACGTCAGTTGGACGTCAGTTGATTCTGTTAGAAGTGAAAACATTTTTCTCAAAGAGAGGTGATAGTGATAAGTGCGAAGGTATTTCTTCAAAGTGAAACCGTATTCGGCGAACTCTGGAGTAAAAACTAAACTGATTTGTTTTTTCGTGAGAAATTTCCGTTATATAGCATCATATAGACTATGAGCTGTCACTAAGAAGATTTCAGGAATGCGAGCAGTAGTACACATTTGTGTAAATAAGAACTTCTTTAACCTTTTCAGTATGATTAATGGACAGCTGTAGTATACATTTGACTGGGTAGCTTTGGACATGTATATTGGTTCCAACAATGATAAGCTCTGCTCTATAATATTTGAGTTTTTCTGAGCATGAAATATGGGCTAAAGGTGAACGTTAAAGCAACATGCTGAAATAGTTGCTGAAAAAAACCTGTTCGCTTTTGACCAAATCTCATATTCAAATGAAAAATGCCAACGGCTTATTCATCTTAATGTACATTCAAACAGACTGTTTAAACCCATATTGATCAAAATCTGCTTTCAGACACCTTACACACGCTTACTGCAACAACAGATATGTCTTTGTTAGAGAATTCCTGTTTTACTGCTCTCCAAGTCCTCTCTGAAAGTCTCTCCCTGCGCGTGCATTGTTATTTAGAATGCCGCTTGCGTCTGGATTCAAATCCATATGGGACCTGCCATTTCTGATTTGAGACATTTCATGCAGATAAAGAACAACGTTTGCAACCTCTCCTGCTCCCCTGACGACTAACCCCGGACAATCTCTATCCATCTTCCTTCATTCTTAAACCAATCAAATGCTTGTGCCATGGGAGAGCAAAGAAGTCCCCATGTATATTTCAACAGCATATCTCAGCCAATCTGCATTGCAAAACTTGGAGCAATGTGACATTTAGAATGAAAAATTGATTTCACAAACAAGCCCTTCACGAATAAATTGCTTTTAATTAAGATGTTTGGTTGACATCCCTGCAGTGCTTCTATCGCTTTTAATGGTTTTATTAATGTATAGCTCTGAAATAGCTTAATCTTGTATTGTCCACAGAGACAACCTCATCAAGTATTCAACTATTAATATTTCAATAGCCTTATCATGCTTTTCAGCTTTTGGCAACTTTTAAAGCTTTTTTTTTCACAACAGTCACGACAAATAGAGGTAATACAGTGCATGATGTTGGAAATTTCTCTTTTAGGAAGCAAATATCTCCAGAATTGGTGAAAACTATCATTTTAGGACAAATGCTCAGAATTTGAGAAGGTTAATCAGTGTCTTTTTAAAAAAGATTTTTTAATATCTTTTGGTTATTTATGTGTCAACATTTTGGAAAACATTTGAGCACATTGAAAACTATACAAACAATATCCTTTCTTAGTCTCAACATTTGACATGTTCTATTTACAATAAAAAACTTGGCTTGAATTATGTGCAAATCATTCCATGATGTTTTTATTTACATTCTCATGGCCTCGCAAGTCTTTTGGAAACAGGCTTGCTGCGCCCTGCGAGACAGTCCAGGTGGCTAACATTATCTTATTCAAAATATTTGGATGTCAACAGGATAGTCCAGTTTGCCTTAACTGTTATTTTATGTCTTTTGCAGGCAACAGGATCTAAGGCCTGAATTTGAGACAATACGTTCAGTTTGATTTCAAGTTAGTGTTGAGTTGGACATTTTCTGCATGTTATACTACTAATATTAATCATTCATATTACTTAAACTGGAGGTGAATACTGCTTTAGCATTCTGTCATACCTTGCCTGTTTTATTTGTCAAGTCATGACGTATATTTTGGATTGAAAACCTCCATTAAATGTAGGGACAGTGCAGTAGTACCGAGTTAAAACCTTGTCATTTAGTTTAATTTGCAGCTCATCTCCAACCGTGCCTTTCTGCTCCCAACACACACACCCACACACCACATCTGCTCTCTCAGAAAGATGGATGGCGTGTGTCCCCATTTCTCCTCTCGGCCAGCTTCCAGGTGCATAACAGCTGGAGAAGCCAGTCAGAGGGTGTTGGGTGAGAAGGGATGGAGAGGCAGGGTGGATGGAAGCAGGGCCAGGCGATGTAAAGGATGTTCAGGAACTAGTTATAAATTTCCTCTGGAGTGCTTTGGATGCTAATGGCTACTCGTGGTCTGCCCAGACAACAAAACTAATCGCTGATGCCGTTATGATGGTGAGCCCAGCTTTTATCAAAGGTCACATATTCCTACATGATGACGTCCACTTTACAGGTCTTGTTGTTCTTCTTTTAGGTAAAAAAAACTTCATGCAAGAGATCGTTAGTGTGACATTTTTCTACTTCCCTCCCAGCTGTAATTCTTTTCTTTTCTCTTTCCCTTCTCCTGTGAATAGTTAGGTATAGGAGTCAAAAGTTTCTGATGATTATTGTACATATTTAGATCTTGATCTTAAAAAATTAACAGAAACTGACAGCCAAGTTCTACATAGCCATCACACTGTTTGCAACCATGAATTGTGCCACCGCTACGTTGGACAATTTGTCCACATGCTTTCTGGTACGACTGGGCTGTTGGAATAAAAGTTCTACCTGTGCACGTTTGCCCAGTGCAAGAGGAACTGAAATGTGGTCACCATCTGTCCTCGGGCAATGCACCACACAATTATTGTGAAGAATTCTATTATTGACAATTGAGTCATTTGGAAGTTTTGCTTACGTTCACCTTTCTCCCACAAGTAAAAGCTTCATACTCCAGACGGTAGAAAAATGTAATATGATGCGGCATCAGTTAAAGGAGAGCAGAAATGCTCTTTTGTAAATCCGTCTGATCTCTTTATTTAGTGTTTATGTAAATCCATATGTAAATCCATATGACAGATGGTTAGCATTTTGTGTTGTGTTTACATGTAACCATTTGAAACCATTATATTTGAAAAGAATAATTTTGATCAGTTTTTCTAAGAATTATTTGCCAATAATAGCTACTTATTGATTATTTTCTTACTGGTAATATTGTACCTGATTACACGTATTTAAGGCATGGATGTGCACTTTTGTTTTCTTGGAAGTTAAAACAACTCAGTCAAGGTTAATCAACTCCATACAGACCAATTAATCGCTGATCAAATTAACTTGGAGAATAAAGCACAATTTCCACGCTATCCATATGTTGCAGGGTTTATATGAGACTTCGTGCTGCTTCTATAGGTGAGGTCTGTGCCGTATTTGAGTGATCTGGGATGGATTCAACAAGCCGGAAGACGGTGGGGTTCAAGGTGACTGATGGACTGTGATGTCCCACTGTGTGTCATAATAAGCTGTTCTTGGATCAGTCTCAATGACTTACAGCAACACTTAGAGTCAGACCACACAAGAAAGCATACTGCACACACTTTGAACAGTATCATGTGTATCTGTGGATACTGTATCTCAGTGTGCCATCCATCATGCGGTAAAGCCACAGTAGGCAGTATACTGTGTGTTTGGCCTCAGCTCCTCGTTCAGCCCTCATTAGCCATCAATCACCTCCTCTTCACTGACTGCCTGCTTGGGAAGAGACCTCCTGACTTCATATCATAGCAAGATGTTCATTTTGGCACTTAAACACTCATCCACACACAAATGCACACACTCACTTGCATAGTCGTAATAACGTGTACTTAGACACACCATGAAGTCAATGTCAAATACGGAGC
Organism: Leuresthes tenuis; assembly: GCF_036924035.1. NCBI lineage: Eukaryota > Metazoa > Chordata > Actinopteri > Atheriniformes > Atherinopsidae > Leuresthes > Leuresthes tenuis. The sequence goes on along the minus strand of NW_027325372.1, from coordinate 13,876,053 downwards.
TTCAGAGACATACTTAGATTCTAAGAGGTTAGTCGCTGTGAGATTGCAGAGCTGATGAATGAAGGTGTGCCAGTTTTTGAAGTTAAATTGCTTGTTTATCCTGCACAGTTCAATGAGGATTTGGAAATGTCAAGGGGAGCCCTCAGACAGCACTACAAGCACTGCAAAAAGGGCAGCCATTTCCATTTTAAAATGACTTTTGAGCTAGTTTCGATAAGGAGAACTATAGTTTGTAATCTGATTTGGCGCAAGAACTTTGTAAGATTCACCGTTTGCATTGTGGGATATGATTGGGAGCTATGTATACTTTCATTTGAAGGGGAAAAAAGTTGGCTGTTTGAAATGTAACAACTAAACTTTGGAGTGCAGGACACTGCCATGGTTTTGGAGGAGGAGGGGGGATTGAGTGTAATGAAAAGAAAAACGTTTTTTTTCTTTTTTCTTCCATTGAATGAGATTTTGAATTATTTTGCTGAGTTTTTATTATCCCCTGGGGTAATAAGGAAGCTTTGCATATTTTTTCCTCCACTTCATCTGCTGGGAAGTGTACGGTGGCCATTACTTGACAACGTTTGCCACATTGTGCTTGGCCTGAACACAATGTAGTGATGGTGAGACACGAGGGCAGGGTGCTCCCTCTCATATCTACATACTCAGTCACAAAGTAAAATGTTTGCATACAGACATCACTGATCATATACTGTATGACATCAGTGTGTGACAAATTGGCATTTTTCTGTTTTTTTGACACATAAGTCCTCCAACTGAAACAATCATATCAGTTGTTTGTTCATATCCTAATGACCCACAGTGGAATCCTGTAAAGTACAACCTTTACAAGTAGGAAATATGATCCGTATGAACATTTCCACATAAGATATTTGCATGGATTTTTCTTCAACAAGCCACAATATTTTCATAAGGTGTAAGGAGGAGGAGATTGGATGGCAAGGTAATGTTCAGGGCTTTTAATCATTCATTGATTCATGTCACAAGTTCAACACCAGCTTATGACAATGTGTTTTTCCCTTCTGGGTGACCTTTACTTAATAACACACACTATATAACATCCCTAATGGAAACTATTTTGCAGGGTTCCTTGGTTACATGTAAACACAACACAAAATGCTAACCATCTGTCACTTTTGGTTAGGTTTAGCCAATAACGTCACTTGCTTAGGTTTAGAAATCAACAACACATGGTTGGGGTTAGAAAGCAATCATGGTTAGTGCTAAAATACATACTTTTGACAAAGCAACAGTATAGCCATGGACAGCATTTGAAAAATGTTGTTGCTGACATGACCATGAGAGGGTGCATATTCATTTGAATGAGCAAAATGCCCCATGGGGATGTATTTGAACTGAGGTCACTTTCTATTATATTGAGGTTGGAGGGGTGGAAGTGGCACAATCCCTCACTGTTTGTTTAAACAGTTTAGGCACCAAAGCTAAGTAAGAAAAATATCATCATCAGGTTTTAGAACCCTGAAATATCTGACAAAACAACATGCCGTAGCAATCAAACTGGACTATTCTGGTTGACAGTGTTGAGATTATACATGTATGTTTTATTTCTTTAAATATAAAATAGCAACGCTTAATGGCCGTTTTTGCACCAAATGTGACAAGAGCATGGCGGTACCCATTAATTCAAATAGTTTGTGCCATGTAATGACAATTTGTCCCTTGTTGAAGCAGAAAGTAGAATGCTGCTGGATGACACTATCATAGGCAGTGGTGAAAGTTAAACTTAGTTTATGTCAGACTGCCATTCAGTGTGACAAATATCTCCTCAGGCAACAGAAACCAACATGAATGAAGGAGGGCTGATATGGTTAAACTCTATGTCTGCTCCTGATTTATTTAACACAGTTTTGGATTTGGATTTGAATGTTGGATTTCATCTTGGAAACAGGTTAAATGGGTATAACAGGTGCGATCTAACTGCCTGTTATAGACAGGCCATTTGTAATACAATATACAGTATATTATGAAGTGACTCCCGCAAAAAAAAGTTAAAGCTATTTTCTGTCCAAAGTTTCTTCCTCCCCCAAACAATGAACTCAACCCAACAGAGGGCACATCACAAACAAGAGCCATTACTCTGTTGAGTGGTTTGGCTAAAAAGTGTTTGTGCTGTAACTGGTATGATTTTTTTTTTCTATTTTAACTGAATGGACTCTCCCCATCCTATTCTGTTGGACTGACTGCTCTGATACAACTGGGATGCAGGTCTCTCCTTAGATCAAGAGAGAATCAAAGTGGTTTCAGGGAGTCATAAATCATTTAGAACTCTGATATTTGCAGGGCTTTTTCTTTCTTTCTTTTTTTTTTTCAAATGTCATTGATAAAAGGAGGGCATTTCAGCCTCATATTCTTTATCCCTAACTTCCTCACCCTTCCACTCAATCTCTGGTTCCTCAACTCCTATCTCCTCCACCAGTTGTGTTAATTCATCTCTACCCCTAGTCTCATTTGCTATTTTTCTTTTTCTTCTCCACTGTTTTGCTGTGTGTCTCACAGAGAGGCAGACAGAGAGAGGCCTGACACATATGGAGGCCCAGTTCCTTAATAATGTCATTCGTTGTGAAAGCTATTAGAAGATTACCCTTGGCCCAGGGCAGCCTAACCATGTGCAGGAACTAGATAACCTTGTGTTCTGTAATTTAATATCAACACTTCCCCTCTTTTCTTACCACGCTTTACAACGCACAAATACCCCGCTTGTCCCCTCCAGTCGTATCTTTTTAAAAATGAGGGAGGGAGAGAGGAAGCTATAAGGGTAGGGGGGGGATTACAAGATAGGGACTTCTTAAAGATTCCTTTCCTCTGCAGAGAAGTGTGGCCAATCGTCCCTTGTCCATGAATGTGAGAAAATACATAAACAGGCTTATAATGGAAATTCCATCAGATTTAGTGCAGTAAATTTAGCTCAGCACAACATCAAAGGAGCTGCACATCTTTTCTAGATGGGGTAATGTCATTTTCCCCCTGCCTCTAGTTCTTCTCCTTGCAGGCTATCATAGACCTAACGTTTACCACATATCGGGCCAATATAAAACGCGCAGAGGAAATTCCTGTCACACAGTTTGATTTTGTTGGAGTGGGTGAGAGAGGAATGAACAGATTGGAAGGCAGAGAGAGATCTACCACTTAAATGAGCAAGCCGTCATAGAGTCAGATCCCACGCTCTATCCCCCACAAGCTGAATCACAATCCTGCATTAGCAGCTATATCACCCTCCGTCCTGCTGCTACTCTTTCTCCCACCACCCGTGAGCCAGGCGGCGTTAGCATGAGGGCCAGACGGCACAGCCCTATCACTCACCGGCACTCACTCACACCAGCATTACTATGCCTTTATCTCATCTCCTGCAGCCCGCCACGGACGGCCGGCTCTCGGTCCTTCGGGCTACTTTACTAATAACCTACTCCTTATCAGTCACTGTGCACCTCTGCCTCTGATCAAAGAGCCAATTAATGAAGCGGGGAAAGGTGAAGCATTCAAATAATGGAGACAGCTGTTTTTCTCTGTTTGAGAAAATCCATTTTGTATTGTTATCAGCTCCAAGCAGCACCCCCCCCTTCCAAGTAGCGCTTAATTCAAGTCACTGTCTCCTTCTGCCGGGCTTGATAAGAGAGTGAGAGAAAATACAGGCGCAAAGAAAGTGGAAGATGAGGGGGAGAAGAGGAAAAGAGCCCTGGTCACAATGAACTTTATGTAGAAGAATGTGGCAGGAATATCACAGCCATCCAACTCATCCCCGAGCTTTATCAACTCCAAAGTGGTTCAACACAGAGATAAGGATAGGGGATGGGGTCATAAAAAGGCATTGCTTCCAGAGCTGACGAGCTGCTTTGTGGCTTCACTGTCATTCATTTTGAATGGGAGCTGCTGATTCTAGCTCTTTGAGGATCAGCGCAATCTTGTTTGGCAAAAAGGTTTGTGAGAGAGTTAATTGTACTGGTGTCAGAGCAGCATATGACTAGTTCCATCACAAGCTCATATCTTCAACAGCTTGTTGTAATGTATCACACTCCTTAATTCTAACAGTTCATTGAGCTCAGTAACTATGTTTGGTGATATTAATGAATTAGTTGGAGTGGCAGATGTTTAGTCAAGTGTCTGAGATACTACATGTCACACACTGGAGTTGGTTGAACTGTTTTTTTTTTTTGCAGTAAAAATATATACCAGAGATACATTCAAATGATAATAACCACAGCTTACAAAACCATTATTAACTCTAGCTCAGTCTGATCATAGGCATACATAAAAGTTACCATGATCTTTTCACAAAAAGAAAAAAAAAAGTGCTGGCACCACTGACTGCAATATGTTTTTACAAAAGTTTTAATCTCTGTTGTCTTGGTTACCAGATGAGGAATCCTGCCCCAGGTGGTGGTGACTTCACCACAGCTGTTGTGAAAACAGATTTTACAAGAACTTCATTCACACAAGCACAGCAATTGATCAACTTTTCTTTTACTATTGTCATTTCTGCTGTATGGTTGGGCTCCCCCAAACAACTTTACCTGGAAGGGAAGTTATTTTTAGACTTAAAATGGGCATATATACATTAATGCATTTCAGACTTTTTTTGCATCAACCCTTTAATGATTTGCCCTTTTGACTCTGGTCAAAAAAAAAAAAATCCCATGATACTAACCTCTGACTTTCGATGGCATTGAGAAAGTGTTTAAGGACAGTATTAAGGACCTTTCCACCCTAACGCAGATATAAAAAAAAAAAAACCCGTTCCTGCTGCATCTGAACTTCTCCTTGCAAATGGTGTTTTTAGTCATAAAAAACTAAGAATTTTAAAAATGCTTTCCAAAGTTAACATTTTAAATAACTCACTGCTCAGTGTAGCTGTGTGCACACCACAAACTTGGGGTTTCAGCTGCAACGCCCACAGCTGCTTTGCTTAATGAGCATACGCTGAAAACTCTTAACCACAATGGTGCCTGTATGCTTTTTTCCTTGGGTTTCATCGCCCTATACTGCAATGTCGCATTTATCTGAAACTCTACGTTATCGTCTGTCCACACAAATGTGTTGCATTTGTCTTTGGGTTTCACCTTTGCACAAACTGCTGTTTTGGTTCTAAAGTTTTGGTCAAAGCTCATAACGTCATAGCGTAACGTCTCACACGAAGGCTCTGAAACTGACAGCTACAAGTCGAGGACCAAAAAAATGAGAGGAGATTGATCAGCTTTATCTGTTTGCAAGACATTTTGGGCAGCTCACTCAGCTTGTTTCAGTGGATCTGCTAATGCTTGAAAATATGTTTAAGCTCTCTACTTTTGGTTTAAAATAAGTTGATTCAATTCTTTCCCTTTGCCATTAGTGGTATGTTTACTCTCTGTGTTTTGGGGACTTCAGTATATCCAGAACTTTTCTACAAACTGTGTTTGGAATCACAGTTTCTGGTAATCATGACTTACTGCGATAATTAAACCAGTTCATTATTTTTGACTGGACCACGGATGTCAGCCACACACAGCAGGACTGAGAATGAGTTGCCAGCTGTCTTGCTGACAGGTGAAATCAGTCAGTCTTTCCTCTTTAGTTGTCTTTTTTGGCAGGTTTTTGCTGACAGTCTCCATGTTATATATTACAGTTAAAAAAAAAACCCCAGAGCTGTAGCCCCTCTTTTAGCCCAGAGTGCAGCACAGTCAGCGAACATTTTGCATGTCCATGTGCACCGAGTTGTTGTCTTTTAAATATGTTGAAAATATGTGATACTCACATCAGTTCAAGTCCATGAAAACCCCAAACCTCTCAAATATATTTCACCTGGAAATCTTTATCTCACATATTGTCAGAATGTATTTATGACTGAGAAAGAGAATGTTTGATTATTACATGTTCTTAAATTGTTGCAACACTTGTGAGCACTGTGTTGGGAAAGAGGAATGAAGTACATTTGACGACATGACTTTTTATTCTACAGTATCACATATGACTGTGAGGGTACTGCATAGAGGAGGTCTTTTGAGTAGACTGTGAATATGACTAAAGCCCTCCGATGTTGACCTTTGAGTTTTTGTAGATTAAATCAATTGAAAAAATGTTTCCCTTTTCAAAAACTGTCCCTTACTGTAGGTTTGTAGATATAATCTAAATTGGAACGTGTGTCTTTAACTGAAGACTGGACAAACCATTATATATTTTGCAGACACTGCACCAGAAGAAAAGTGCCACTTTAAAAAAAAAAAAAAGTCAGGTCTTCATGTGGAAACAGGAAGAATAGTCATCACTCTGGAAAAATGAAGAAGCTGTGCATGTACTTAGCAGTCATTTGGGGGTTTTGGATGTACAGAACTCAGCAATAACTGATTCCTCACTTTTTAATAGTGTCTCTTTAGAGCACTAACAGCTGAACAAATTTGAGAAAAAATAGCCTACATTGAAATTGTTTACTGGTGAATTATACACGATTGGGCATTTTATTGTATTTATTGTTATGTGGTCTGATATGCAAAGCAGCAAAAAAGAGCACAGAACATAAGTAGGGTTAATCACTGCTGTCTAGAAAATGTAGGAGAGAGCAGCTTTGATCCATGTACAGATCTAATTTTACACTCCATGTATTATTTTATAGGTGGGATATTCATACTGAGTAACATCCCAGTATTAATCTGCTAGTTAAAAAAAGGAGTTGAATTTACTGGTCTAAAAGTAAGAGAATGCTAATTCCGCAAGGATTCACAGCATGATGGGCTGGCCTGTAAATGCTGCATAGCATCTTACCTAATAGTTTATCAGAGTTGTAATTGAATGTAAGATATCACAAATCACAAATGTGTTTAACCGGCATGTATTACTGGTGCAGATTCTTCAAAAGGCAGCAATAATTAACCATCTAGGCAGCCAATTGTGGCAGCTAATATTGTTCATCTTGAATTTCGAGTTTGGGTCAAGCTTCAAAGCAGTGCTGTACCCTTCCTATACCTCTTAATGTCATAATGCATTTCACCTACCGGTCCGCTTAAGTGCCGACTTCATGCTGTGAAGTGCTATCGGTGCTAATGCTAATCTTCTGTTGCAATCAAAGCATACAAGTCTCAAGTCTCTGGGCAAGAATTAACATATTTATTACACCGTAAAGAGAACAACAATACCAGAATTATACTGCAAAGTTTCACAGACTGACAGATCATAGTTTACAGCCCAAAAAGAAAAAAAAAACAAAAAAACAAAACAAAACAAAAGAAGAAACAAAAAGAAATAAAGTCAACAGGAAACCACAGTTCTGACATAGTAGACTGGAAAGCTCTCTAGAATTCACTGACCCTAAGTGATGTAAAGACCACTTAGCATCAGCCTACCACTAACCTGTGGTTTTCATGTCTCAATTAAGTATTGCACAACAACTTCAAATTATTTGAGCTTTTTTTCACAATAGTTTTTCTCAAAAGAACAGAAAACCCCACCCACCCCAGAAGTTCAACTCATTCCCTGTGATTAATGCTACGCTGTTCACTCCTGGCCCCGACAATTCTCCCAATGTTTCGTAATAAGCAGGACATTTAAAGAAGATTTCCCCTTTTGTAAAAACAGGCATGCCTAAATTCACAGCCTTGATTTTCATGTTCAATTTTTTTTATTCTTTTTTTATTCTTTTTTTTTTTTTACAAGCTTCGCCTTTTGTGTATCCCCCAGCTGACAGGTCAACAAGCACATCAGCATGTCTTCACAACAGAGAAGAGGAGAAAAAAAGCGGAGAAAGAAAAAGCAAGAGAAACATTTCTTATCTGTGACCTTTGCTTGTGTCATTGAAATAGGAATCCACGACACTTTACCTAAAAATCAGCACAACTTTTTTTAGATCTGGTAAAACAATTCAAACTCTTGATGTACTCTAGAAACGCCACAGGCATAAAGGAACATAACAAAAACATTCTTTTCATTTTTTTTTCTCATTACTGTTCATTTATGTTTCTTTTACTTATGAGGTCTGCATTGTTACCAAGTAGTGATATGGTTTTGCAGCTGTATGAGCTTCGACTTTGGGTTTTTTATTTACTTTTTTTTATTTTCCTGTTCTCTTGTGCCCATTTGGTTTCGACTAGACCAGTATCAGCGCTACGACTGATGCTCTTATCGTGCTGTAAGAGGTAGAGTGAGACTTGTTTGCCACCGAGGAATTTGCAGCAAAACACACATAGAGGAGGGAAGAGGGGGGAAAAAAAGGGAGCTTTTCAAAGAGCCATTGACCGATAGTGTTTGTCTTGAAAACCCAGATTTTGCCCTGATAATAATGAACAAGTTATTTGTAGTATACTTCTAAACACACTAGTGTTAAAACAGCTTGGCTGTCTCTTCACAGCTTCTGAGAAGTTGCAAGTAGGGTGTTAGACACCTTTTTGGATTGTTTAACCCTTTAAAGTCAAGAATGCAGGTGTGTGTGTTGTTTTTTTTTTGTCGTTTAGAGAAGAGGGGAGAGATGATGAAGGCTAGAGGGAACAAACTGCCCTAAACTTTTGTGGGCCTCCCCGTGTTCCTTGAGGTCTGAATTTTTTGTAACGCAATTCTGTGTAGCACCAAGGTGTATGGGGTGAGGAGCCTTCGTGTGTGTCAGGATAAGCGCTCTCTTACTGCACATGAGAGGTTGGTTTGATTTACAATGAAGGTTTATAACAAAGCTACAACTGATTACCTGTCCAAAACTTTTTTTTCGTTTTTTTTTTTCTCAAATGAAAAGAAGAAAAACAAACAAAAAACCCCACTATTTTGAAAGCCCTGTCTCACATTCACCGCAGATCAAAAACTTAACCGGTTCAAGCTGAATCGGACACTCAATCTGACATCCGTGTAATGAGAAAGTGCACAAACAAGGTCGCTAAATATCATGTCAAACGTCACACCAATAGTTGTTATTGCTCCAGTTCAAAAGTATCACTGCTGTTCTTATGTCAAACTGACACCTTCTCATTTCACAACACAAGATGAGCGCCTCAGATTTCCACAAAAGATCTAAATAAATCAGGTTGTGTGCGAACAAAAACCTGCAGAAATAAATAACCAACTATTTGAGCAGACAAACCTTTTTTATTTTCCCCAGAAATTGTTTAAATCGGGATTTTGGTCCTTGGTATCAGTCTTTGGCTGTTTTCTGTGTTTTCATGCTTAACGCGTGTATTAATACTGTGTGTGTTACCTGGTGCTTTGCAGTGTTAAAGCTGTCAATCAGAGTCTACACCTTTGCATTTGGAAAATTACTTTGTTAGAATATTTTTTTTGTGTTTTTTTGTGTTTTTTTTTTAACTTTTTTTGGTTGTTTTTTGCAGTTTTTCTAAAAAATAACAAATATTTGACAAACGTTCAGTAATGTGCATGCACTGTCTGTAACTATTCAAACAAAAACATGACTTTATGGCTGCTTTTCTTCGCATGTCGAGTAGAAAAAAAACAGAAACAACATGAAATCGGTGCGTCTATGTTTTTCCAATGTCATCCCTCAAAAGAATGTAAAAACTGACAATGTTAATACTACATACAAAATGGTTGATGAATTATGGCTCTATACAGACAACACAAATATGCTGAAAAGAAGCATGCCAAAATAACCTCCGTGACAGTGCAAATACATTTATGTATGTCCCTTGTACAAAACATTTAGGTTAGCATTCCGCGCAACATGCTAGTTCTCAGAAAAGATCTGGGTCGGACTCAAGTAGCAGCTCTGAGATATAGCTTGTGTCTTTTCTTGAGGACGGGGAGGAATAAAACTTATAGAACTACAAGGAATCTACCACTTACACACAGAATAGAAAAGCAGCTTGGAAAAAAAGATAACATTTCTCTTTTTTTTTATCTCTTTTTGCACCAGCTAGGGAGAGAGTTATGAAGGACTTTCAGTTGTGACTGGTTGAATTACTATGCATTGTCACAATTGTCCAACACATATACAATAAATAACCATTGGTGACACCACAGGACAGAAGTCTTAAACACTGTGACATCTACAGAAAAACAAATAAGAACCTGAAGAAAGATGAAAATGTTTTTCAAAGATGAAAGAGAAGGGGGGCCTCCACACCGTAGGTTGCTCTTGAGCAGCCCAGCGGCTGCTTTCCAGGTGATTTGACAGTCTCGCTGGCAGGATGATGACCTTACTTCCTGTTTGTTTGAGAGCTTTTGTGACCCACTGAGCATGCATGTGCGAACTGTAATCAGTACATCCTCCATGTGTGCCGTGGGCAAAGTTTTGTATCTTGTCCAAGAATTCTTCCTTTCACATCCTTCAGGGGGGCGGATTTGTATTTCCCAGCCCACTGACCTGGATATTATTACAAGTGAGAGGGAAATAACATTAGCTGAACAGCTGGCTCTGCTTGCAATCTGGTGCGCATCTGCCCATTTCATGGCGGTCTGTGGGCCAGAGATTCCGTCCATCCCTCTCCCTTCTGCAGACAGGAAACTTGTTTATTTATCTGTCTTTGTGCTGTTTAGGTTATTTAAATCTAATCTCTTACAATGAGTATTGATGAGTTCCGTCAATCCGCTAGCTAGTAATGTTACCTTGGTATGTTGTTTGGTAAAATGTCTGAGGTTGACTAGGCTTTTGTCCAAGGAACAGGAGGGAAATAAGCTTTAATTCAAGAGTCGAAAATAAAACATTTAAAAAGGGAAGGTCAGACATATTTCTCTTGAGTTCACGGCTATGTCTGCTCTGAGTCTTCATATTTACAGAAGAAAACAAGATAAGCTACAATGACAACAATATCATCAATAACAGATACAACGACAAACGGACAACAACAATAGTGAAAGTGTAACCATAAAAGGATGTTAATATTTAAATTCATTCATTCAAAACAAAGAATATCTTTGTGTTTCTTTAAAGTCATGGCAAGTCAATATGACCTGATTATGGACCTCGTCTTCTTCCTTCTTTGCAACACAGACAGAAGCATTGCCGTCTCTTCCTGTTAGCCATGTTATCGTAGCATCTTTGCAAGGCAATGTAGACAGTTGTGGGTTCGAGGGCTGGCCACAACACTCAGGAAGCTTTCGCCTCCAAACTCTCTGTGTGTCTCTTAGCGTGGTGTGCCATCAAGGGCAGAGGAGGACGGGGTGCTGGGGGTAGATGAACGTGGGGTAGCAGCAGGTGGGGTTGCAGCTGGACTCCCTGTCCCACTACTTGGAGTGCAGGCAGAGGAGCTGATGGGAGCAGGGGTCTCTGACCCCGGGATGCCTCCCTGCTGCTGGCTAGACTGCTGCTGCTGGGCCTGGAGGGTCTGACCGCAGACATGGTGGTGTTTCTCCCAGTCCTTATGCTGGCAGAAGGAGCCACAGTAACGCGCTGTGTTGCAGCCACTGCATGTCTCGCTGGCCTTACGACCGCAGTTCCAGCAGCTCTGACCAGAGAAACAGAGACAGAAATATGCAATTAAACACAGTGGAAGAAATCACAGTCAGACAGATAATTATTCAGTTTAGGAACATCGTTCACCGATAGAACTATGGTGTGACTGGTAGCCCTGGTTTATATAATTTTACAGCACAGAGATGTCATTTCTGATTTTGTTTTACAAATCAACACACGAAACATAGAACTGACTTATACAGTGTGTACAGGTCACGTAATAAAACAAGCCGCTGCTTTTATATTCAGCCCTTAAGCTTATACCATACCACAGATCTTATTACACTTTGGGCTTCTTATATATCAGGGACATCACAGGGAGGCCGGATACTTGCAGAAACCAGGAGAACAAAGTTATGAACAGCCTCTACAGGTTCTCCTCTGGGATGCAAACGTAACTCCTGCAATTAATGTCAGCTGTGAGACATATTTCCCTCTCACTTAGCTGATTAAACATAAAGGTTTCCAGTGGTCATTAGCCAATGAGAGTTCCTCTTCTCATTTCCTTTCTGCTCAATTGATAACAGCCTTTTTAATGTTCTGACTGCTGCGTTAGGAACAAAGAGAAAGGTGGGCAGTGATGCTTTTGCTTTATTCTGATCTACTTTCGACTATCCTCTGCAACAGTTTCAAGCTGTGAATAATTAGCAGACTTTCACATAAAGTTGATGCATGGTGGTAATGAAATACAAGAGAACCTTCTTTGAAAAAGGACACGGATGCCGTCAGCTGTGGGAGTTACGAGAACATGCTGAAAAGCAAACCACAATGCCATAACTACCAAGCCAGAGGAGGACACTGACAGCTGATGATGTGTGCTAATGTTCTCACCTCGCTGGAGTCTTCCTGTTGGTTGATTATGGAGAGTGCATCCTCAGCTGCTTGACGCTTGGCCTCAGCTACTGTACGCTCCATCTTGGCCCGCTCACTGCTGATCATTTCATGAGCCTTACGCTCAGCCTCAGACACGGCTTTCTGCAGCTCTGACACAGCCTGCCGCTTCACTTCATTCACGGCCTCCTCTGGAAAGAGTGTGGAGACAGAGGAGGTCAGGCCTGCCGTACCTGCAATGTAGTATGCATTATGTCAACCTGTCGTTGGGTCTTTTTATTTTTTTTAGTGATTGCACTTCTAAATTTGAAGTGTCCCTGTTGAGTTTTTCCTTTTGTTCGGGACATAAATGTTACAACATCTGAATTTTAAAGAGTACATATTGAACTCCTTTTACACTCTGACTTTAGCTTTGTTTCAGATGGGTGGTTTCATTGTCTTTGATTATTTTTCCAGTGGAGCTGCTGCCCACGTCCCATTCAGTTATAGTTCAATAAGTAATAGAGATGAGCAGCCACTGGGAGCAATACAGCTTATACAGATTCTACTTGCTCAGATCATCGATTGGAGGCAGCGCTTACATCCTAATGACATCACAAAGTGTGGCAAATCTGAGTGGCTTGTTTAGAGACACACCTTGTGATCCATGAATATATGACTGGATTCTTATCTCTCATATTAAGCGGGCTTATCGATACACTGGGCTCATTTAACTGTATTCAACAGCAAAAAAACTGAAATTACTCTGAGGTTGCGCCTTTCAACAGATTATCAACAGAAATGTTTCTTTTGCTCAATATCGAACACACCTGAAAGACATAGACCACCCCCCTGAAACTAAATCTGATATTTTTTTACAGTTCTGGAGATTATGACAGTGACATCTGAACATTGGGCTTGCCTGTGATAGCAAAAATGATTTCCTGAAATATGATTAGTCAGTTCTGTGGTTGAGAATGTGATATTTCAATGGAAAATTACTTTTTATTTGACTTGGGGATAAAGAATTTCCTGAAGGCAACAGCATAAGCCAATTACTTCCAGGTTATCACTCATACACTGTGCTTTTAAGCTGGAGCAATGTGTTATTTTATACTTTTGTGGAATAAATGACCTTGTGTATGGATATTAAGCAGTGGAATTCTGAGTGAACGTCAAAGCGAAAGGAGGGCTTTTTGTTTGCTCCCATCAAGCCTGTAACTTGACTAATTGCGTATGCAAATCAGCCAATTTACATTTAAATTATGCGTTTCCATTGTGATCCCAGAGGCCCATGTGGTGAGAGGAAGCAGGAAAGCGGTAGGACACTGTGCAAGGTGCTTGAATATTTATCACCAACTGTAAACATTTTGCCCCTTTCAAACAGATGTATTCACGGCTGCACTCCATTGTGTTAAAAAATCCTATTTTGCAATCTTCCCCGGGTCACATTTAAATCAGTCTCTCCTCAGAAACTGAAAAGGAAAGGATAATACCGAGAAGCAGGCAGGGAGAATGCAAAATAGCAGAAATAAATACAGCTTTATGTCTGATAATATGCCCCACTTGGCTTGATTTGAACACATTACACCTCTATTACACACGCAAAATCTGCTTTCAGTATTAGACAGAATGTGTGCTTCTATTAAAACGGGGATATTTTTTTCTCCGTTGTGACTGAGCAAAAATGTTTAAACCAGGCCGGTTTGTCTTTAACCGACTATGCTGACTGAAGTCATGGAAATTGCCCTGGAGCCTTGATATATATTCCTTGTGCATGGAATTGTGATTACACACCAAATGCCTGAGATGGAAGATCAATCAAAGCTGCTGAGGACAAGGAGAGTACCGGAGAGTAGGCAGAGTCCCGATGGTGATACTCAATTCAATTTAAATGCATATTACTTGTTCTGAGTATCTCATACATCATGCTTGGTCAAGCAAAGAGACAATTTCTTTTCTCCATCAGGTTTAAAAGGCAGGTATATTCTATCACTGATGGTGAATACAACAGGGACTCCTTAAGCTCTGAACTCTCAGAGCTAATTCTTTTCAGTTTTTTAGAACTCTAATAAGTTTAAAGGCTGTTGTTTGAGTGTGTTAACGTAATAACAACTTCTGCTTTTAAAACCATTGTTACAGATATAGATATCTTTCAAGACTAGTTCTTAAGTATGGCATAAGTACAGTACTTGAGATGTCTCTCATTAAAGGAAAAACTAAAACGCCAAAGTCAAAACCATGTCTTGCAGCTGTACTTATAACAGCAGAATCACAAGACCAGCTTTAAAAGCCACTCATGCTCCTTATTTGACTGATGTAATAAAATCGCGGACATCGTATTTGGAGTGTGGTGGTGAAAGTCAGTAAACTGTAACTCTATCGGATATACATGTCTTCCAAGGATTTGCCTGCCTGTTTATGCAAGTTTAACAGGGCTCAAGGTTTGAAGGAGCTCCTCTGATGAGTTATCTGGGTGACACAGATGGTCTTGATTTCTACAAAGCAAAAAGTCCTATAAACTGCTGAGAGATGAACATGTGATGATTGAAGCTGTGGAGCGGCTGCTCACCAGCTTTCTTCCAGATCTCCTCAGGGACGTAGCCAGACCCAGGCCTGTGCAGCAGCTCCCTGTGAATTTCTGTGGGAACACACACACCAATGGTAACAAGAAATCAGCCATTGTTTTGCACAACATAGGTTACTGGAAATATTGTTGAACAAATTAACATCATATAGAACCTTTTGGTAGTTCTTCCAAGGCTTGAGGCCAACCATCCATCATTTGTCATGGATAATAAACTATATTTTGGAAAATGGCTTTAATGGTACATAAAGAAGTGCTGACCATCAGTATAGTGTGATAAAATAGGGAGTTATGTCACATGGCCGGTGTTATAAGGCAAACTGAAAAATACGAGGTCTCTAAATTAAACCTGGAGAGTTTGTATGAATAAAAATGGGAAAGCTAAAGGATTAATAGCAAAGCTCTTGGATTTGGCTGCTTTAGTAGTGGGCTTGAAAACTTGAAAAGTACCACTCTTCCCACCTCCTTTATATTGTGGCAAGAAGTGTAAAAAGAGAAAATGAAAGTTTTAAACAATTATATGCTGCTGATGTTGGATTAAAAAGAAACCTACAATAAAGAATAAAAAATACTCTTCGGCTTTTTTTAGGCACCTTTGCTCTCTAAAGCATGCATGTGATACATATGATCTCCCACCTGGTGTTGCGTTTTCCTGTGCCGCGGGGCTCTGCTGCCTTGACTGCCCACTTGCAGCACCCTTCTTTAGCTCTTCGGCATCGCTGTATCGTCTAATCCAGTAGTTGAGCTCCTCGCGGTCGGCCTCCTGGCACCGCCGCAGCACCGTCAGTGAGCGCCTCGTCTTCTCCACCATGTCCATGATACAGTTCAGCAGCTGGGTGGGACAAGAGGCAGACATCACGCTGAGTTTACACGTAGAAAGGATGGGTGGGTTGATTCAAATTCAGCAAGGATGCAATAGTGGAGAGTTGAACATTAAAGCTAACATCTGCCATGCTATTTTTGGATGTTATTGTAGAGTGTGGTTGTGGAATTATAGATGCATATTTCAGAGACAAATTTTCATTGCTGAAACGTATGTCAGATCACACCTTCCCAGCTAACATCTTGCTTCATCGCTTCACTTCGACATCATATTTGTGTTCACATTATGTCCCTGCTCGATCAAATTATCGCTGCATAGCAACAACAAGGTGAAACAAATGTGCCATGAAAAAGAACAATTTACGTATTTCAAACTTGGATAAAGTTATGAACAGCAGCCTCAGTGTGCAAACATGCAACTCTTCGTTCTCAGTTTACACGGCGAGGGAACAAACGACCACGCAAGCACATGTCATGCATGTCTGCAAATTCTTTTAAGAATAAAAAGTCTGATTGTTAGTCTTGACATATACATGTCAAACTTTTCTTTTTGATAAACATACATTTTTAAATTAAAAAAACTGTTCTAAAAGAGCCGACTGTAATGCAGTTATTTTATTTATTTTTTCAAAGTGTGCCATCTTTGTGAACCTTTTACATGATTTAAAAAAAAAACTTTTACAAATAAAGCAATCCATAACAACAGAATCTAAAATATATGATGAACATACGTCACTGTGTGATATACCATTTAATATAACATAATAACTACTATAACCTGTGACTTACAGAGAGAGAGGAGTATAGTAATAAAAAATGTTATTACTTTTCTTACATGGTCAAGGTGCTTCCACTCCTCAGCCCATTCTCTGTCTGTCAGCCTGTGGTCAATCACCTCCTCCTGCCTGGTCCCTGCATGCATACCTATAGTAAGAAACATGGACAGAGGAACAAATGGAGAGATGGAGAAAAAAAAAGACAAAGATAAAGTCAGGGTGACACTGGATGTATAAATATACTATTACTCCATCACTCCCTCCTTCTCTCTTTCCACTCTCTTTCATTTGGTCCATGTTTAACACCCTCTCTCCATCCATTTCTTTCTCCCCTACTTTACTCCCGCCTTCTTCGCTGCAGTATCCATTTCTCTCTCCCGAGGGCAAATTACAGAACTTTTAGCCCAGTAAACATCCATCACAGGGTGGGACATGGTAAATGTCTCCTATATTTAGAACACAGCCAAAATCTTCATTACAGCTTCATTACGACTTGGTCTATTCGGGAAAATGTATCTGACACTTCTCGAAAATGTGTCAAAATCTATGGTGAGCTCATACATATTACCACTCTACTTCTATCAGCGGTTGTAGCATTAGTTCTTGCTCTCCAGCAAGCATCCTCAAAGCTGAAATGGACAGGGATGGGTAATAATTAAGCTTATAAATACACATCTCAGTGGTTTGAAAAGAAAGAAAGAAATTACAGCTCTGTTCTTTGACAACACATTTCTGGCAACAATCACAGACTTGAAATGTTTCTTGTAGCCATGTATCTAGAAGCTTCTTGGCCCCTCTCTGTTACTGGCTGCTGCCACTCCTCCGTTGTTATGCATTCCATCTGTTTTTGGTTTTCAGGAATCCCTTTTCAATGACAGATTTCAGCTCTCTCAAAATATTTTTCAATGATTTAATTCAGCCGAATTCAACCTTTTTTTGTTTTGTTTTGCTGCAGCTGAAATGTGTTTTGAGTTGCTGTCTTTCTACTAAGAGACTCAAGATTATCACCTCAAATCAGTTTTCTGACACAGGCTTAAACATCTGATTTGAAAATGTCTTGGTAATTGTCTGATTTCAACATTCCTTTGACGCAAAACAATGGAGTTAGTATAAGATACAGCAAGGCAGTCTCACAGCAGAGAGGAACATCCACAGACTTTGACTTGATGTACAATATTCTTTTCCTTATGGGCCTCATTTACTATCCCATATAAAAACTGAAGCACTGCCTTCCCAAATAGCCTCACTTTGGTTTCCTCTGTCCACAGAACAGTGTTTTTTTAAGACTTATCTATGTCTATAAATAAATCTATAAATCAACCCTGTACATGAAATGATGTATGTTATTTTTACTTTAATATAAAGTCATCCTCATGTTTCTCTTTGAAATAGACAGAGGCCAAAACACTCATGTAACCACAATATCCTCACCAATGGGCCTGGGTCTCTCCCGGATCTCCCGATGATTGGAGGCGGGGTGTCTGTAGGTATCGCGGTAGTGATGGGCGATGGCCATGTCGTCTAGCCTGTAGTGCTGCGGCGGGAGTGGGCCTGGGTGGGGCAGGCCGTTAGGTTGATAGGAGAGGCCATTGGATGGGCTGAAACGCTGGGCAGGGCTTATGGTGCAAGGCCGTTTGCTGGGGTGTACGTCGGGGTGCAGGGCACCATCTCGCTCAAAGCCGTTCTCTTTGGTTCTGAGTGGAGATACAGAAAGATGAGTTTTGAGGCCAGACCAGTTATGGCTAAAATATTTGCTGCTGTTTTCAGTCTTCAACATATTCTTGCAAGAGTGATAGCCGTGGAGATAACATAAGATTTCTTGGGGAAGTAAAAGGAAATAAAAGAGAGCAGAGCAGATGATGCAGGTGCAGATTATGTTTACATCACATCTATTTCCTCGAAATGACTGGTACAACATTTTTCTGTTGCAGTTATTTCATTCAAGAGCGCAACAAGTGGTTCACACTCTGGTGCTGTTATCTGTGGTTTGAGTCCAACCTCCTACCAGATAAAGTAATTGCCATGAAAGGCTGCTTTTTCCAGAATTATCTGGCATTTTTTTCTGAAACAGACCCATTCATGCATACACAGTTAAAACTCGACTGTGCACGCTCACACACACGCATCAGACAGACACACGCATGCATACTCACACAAGCATCTTCGAGGGAATCAGATGGATTTTTGTTCACCTGCTTCCGCAGATTAATACGGCCAGGTGTGTTTGTGTGTGTGCATGCTTGCACATGTGTGTCTGTATTTCTGCAGTATGCGTGTGTGTTCTCAGCTTTGCCAGTTCACAGTTAAAACTTGCCAACCTCCCCCGCTATCTGCAGTCCCCCTGTTTCCTCTCTCCCCCTCTGTCTCACTCCTCTTCTTTCCCATCTCTCTCTCCGATGAACAGATTGAACTTCTTAATGAGCTGTTTTTATGGGCTCCTAATGCTCATCCACAGCTCTCCATATGCTCTTTTCTTCCATCCGTCCATCTCTCTGTCTCCCTCGACTCATCCATCCTCCCCCTCCCACTCTTGTCTCCCTGGCCTTGCTGCTGCAACAATGTTTATATCTACAGGCACCGGAGTGTACACAGGCACACACATTCACAGTCTCCACAGCAAAGCACTGATGTGTGCGCACACAATTAACCGATGATTACAGCACATTGCAATCCACATGCACGTACCAATACTATGACATTTCAATACTTTTATCTACTTACTGTGTTCACATTGAAAAATAAAGATACAAATTGAATGCCACAACCTTCTGTGTGGACCTCTGCACATGCTGTAGACACCAAGCTTTCAGCTATGGGACTCACAGTTTCTGCCTGTAAAATACAGTGTTCAGTGACATGCAAAAGTTTGGCCATGTTTCTGCGAACAGCTACAAATGAAGGCCATATATCTAAAAGGCTTGCAGATTGCACATTTGTTTCATGTTTTATGTAGGATGAGGTTTTCAGCCTCACAGTTTCAAAATGGAAAAATGAATGGGTTTGAAAAAAAAGTCTGGGTTCCCTGCATGGTCATTACTTAGTAACACTCCCTTTGTCAAGTATCACAGCTTGTAAACAGCTTTTTGTAGCAGCTAAGAGTCCCTCGGCTCTTGTTTGTGGGATTTTCACTCTTTCTTTCTGCAAAAGATTTCTAGTTCTGTGACATTCTTGGGATGTGTTTCATGTACTGCTCTTTAAGGTCTGTCCACAGATTTTTCATGATGTTTAGGTTGGGGGTTCATGGGACTACCAGTTGTTTGCCCCTCTTAAGTTAGTCTATTTTGACTTTGCTTATTCTGGAGTAAAAGATGACTACTTTTTTATCGTCGGCACCACTGAATGTAACACAATTCTGAAACATGGGGGCTCCCCTAAGAACAATTTGTTTTTGATCTTGAGATATTGGCATGAAAATAAATATCTGCAGGCAAGGCTATTTGCCTTTTCTAGTGAGATGTTCTCTCTGAAAGTTTTATTGGTCTTTCAAACAACAAGTTGAAATTGATTGCTCATGTTAACTGTCATCTGGTCATCACATACTCTCTATCCTCATATAAGCCTCTGTATAGTGGGCATTGAAATAATTTCCATAGGTACAGTAAGTGTTTAGAGGAGTACATGGTTCCCTATTAATGAGACGAGTTTTGAGAAGTCAGAATATTCATATTCATTGAATGTTTTATCTCTTTGTTTTTTCTTACAATGGCTCCGAACAACTTGAAGACTAACAAGCTAAATAAAATCTGACACCTTGGTAAACCAAACCCCCCACTCCCCTCCCAAAAAAACCCACCAACAAAAAAAGGAGGATGGAGAGCAGATCATCCTCTGTTCAGTTAATTATTCACTGGAAACTAACTTTCAACATTAACATTGAATATTCCTGATGGAATTTTTCTTAAAATATGCTAAATTAGACAGAATTTACTATGCAAACAGTTATAGCAAAGGTACCACTAACTGTGCATTATCAGCTATTTCTTAAATATTGCCTTGTATGGGAATATTCTGCGTACACACTAAACAGTGTCTCTTTTTCTTTTCTTTTCTTTTCTTTTCTTTCCCTTATATGCGCACTACACCATGCTGTTTGTGGTGTAGTTTTCAACAAACTGTTGTATTAATTAGGTTGCATTGATAGTGCATTGTTGCCTGTAATTAAGGATTCCTGTTCAAATTCCAATACTCTGACACAGACTGTAATAAGTAGGATTGCAGAGCAGAGGTAAGCAGAAACAAGAGGTGCTTAGCCAGCCATATTGATGCTGGAGCCTCATCTGTATGTGTTATCAGCCCATCTCCCTGGGCACACACACACACACACACACACCCACATACACACACACGCACACACACACACTGACGCACAGATTCACATACATGAAGCAGACTCACACTTTCACACATGATAGAGACTCATACACACACATATATTCACACTCGGAGAGTGTATTTTCTCACTGAATACGGGTGCCTACTTTCTTTTTCACTCACTACATATTTTCCCTCTCACACACACATCTTTTCCCCTAAGCCCATTCCCCAATGCACCAGACGGCCTACAAATATGCAGGTATTACAGAATAAGTCTGCCTATCACACAGTTGGGGGAAAAGAGAGGTGAGAATTATTAATATCGCATTCAGCATTTTTGGCCCTCAGCAAATAAATGTACAAATAATGTAAATTTTCCTTTCTCCTGCCTGTATTAAAAAAAAAAAACTAGACCAGTGGGACTTTGTCTCAAAAGACAATACTTACATTGTACTTGTAGCACATACAAAAATGCACAACATAACATAAATGTGCTTCAAGTTCTGTGACAGAAGCTGAGAAAAATGCTTCATAACGTCGAATGGAAGAATGCATGTATGAGTCTGTGCTCTAGTATAGGCTCTGATAATAATCCAATCTAATCTAAGTAAAATTCTCCATAAATATAGTTATACATAAATGGACATAAATGGTATGACATATTAAAAGCATACAAAGTGGAAGGATTCATATAAAGTCACCACTGTCTTCCTTATTTTTTCTCTCCCTGTTATATGAAAGTGTTTGTCTGGTTCTACTTTTTCCATCTCTTCCACTTCTCAGTTCTGGCCCATTAAGAGCAGGAGCCAGGAGCTGAGAAGTTCAGCAGAGCACATCACAAGGCCCGGTGGTGCACTGACAGACACTTCCCGTACATACATTTATGCCTCACTTTTGCCTTGTATCGGCTCAGCTCATGTCTGTGGACTAATGTACCAGTTCATGGTGATGCAGGCAGCCTCAAAGGGATTTATGCATGAGCACAGTAATATTATTATAATATTATATGCATGAGCACAATAAAAATATAAAATTTGAAAAAGGTACAGCGACTTTATATGTAGAGCAGGTCAATTTGGAAACTCTACATTCTGACCTGTCCGTAATTGCGCAACGATTCTGAATCAAATCAAGATTCACCAAAAACCAAATAACCCAGAGTGATGTTCTGAATTTGTGGTTCTCCCACCTGTCTGGTGTCCTTCTCTTGCCGTTCTCATTGACGTCCAGCAGGAGTTCGGAGGAGTCCACAGGGGACGTGGTGCTGGTGTCCAGGAGTAGCTGCTCATGCTGGGCCAGGTACTGAGCCGGGTTCTGCTTGGCTAGCCTAGCACAGTGCAGCAGTTCCCTCTGGAGGAGTGGCAGGTTGGCCTACGGGAAAAAACCATCACTGAATTATCATGCCGTTTCACTAACTTCACTAATTAACATCTTTTGAAGAGGTTGTCTATAATTTTTGTGGCTACTTTGGGAAAAAGTGACACCAATTTGTCAGATTCTGCACTTGGCAGTTTTGAAAAAATCTTACATCTTGAAATTAAAATATAGCAATTAAACTTTGGCCTTGCAATAACTAGTTGAGGCAATTAAAGTCACCGTAGGCTGTTACAGAAGATCCAATATGCTGTTAGAATATACTAGTTGTGCTTGTGGCTTTAATTTAATTATAGTATACTCCTGCTTTATTTTGTTGTGATGTGATCTGAATTTAAATGCACAGATCTGAAGTAACAGGAGATCCGTTTCTTCGGTTTCATGTCACCCCTCTTTGCATTGCTGCCAACACACCACTGCTCCCTGTGACCCAGTGCATTAACAGCCATAAAGTTTATCTATGCCTTATGCATTTTTAACAGAAGAGCAGCAATTTTCATTCTCTTTGACACACCTGCAACAAGGGGGTCTGCCTTCTTATGCTGAGTTACAGGGACAGGCAGGTATGTGAGCACCCACTTCAAAGACATGTGATGGGGTGCATTTCGGAGCAAGAAGATGAAAGTGTTGCGTCAGGCAGGCTCAGACTAAAAGTGAAGGCTACTTTAGCGAAGTACATCACATGAGCCTTTGGAGGGGCCATCTTTGCAAATTTCAGGTCAGTTAATCTTTGTTCTGTCCTCAAAAACATAATCCGTTTTTCTTTTTTCCCCAGTTTATAATCTCCATACCATAAACTTTTATGCTCTCATTCTTTTTCTGATGATTTTGCTTCTGCTTCTATGATCATTTACCCTTGTCCTCCCCAGAGACAAAATAGAGAATGTAGAATCCAACCACAAATTGTTTACTTATATTAATACTTTAATCATTTGAAAATCTCCCTCCAGTAATTGGTTGCGGTAACAGAAATGCCATGCACTGGCCTTCGCTTTACCTGCCTGGGTTAATGGTCCGTTAATGGTTTATGATCATAATTACCCTCTGAAAAAAAGGAGCCCAGAATAGATTGCTTTGACCCTGCTGAACTCATATTTTATTAATTAGAGGTCATCCTAATTGCCAGAGCGATGTGGGAGGCATTAACAAAAAAGACTGAGTCAAGAAACGTGGACCAGCGAAGAGAGTGATTCATTTTTCATATGATAAAGTGCAGTGATTTGCTTCTGTGCAGTTACCCAACATCTGCACTTGCACCTTATAAAAAGAAGAGAGAGATTTTCATGCAGTGCTCAGCAGCCGCAGCTAAAATCTGCTCAGGATGATTTATTGTTCAAATACTCATTTTCTCATTTTGTCAAATGGTGCCAAAAACTATTCAGAATACGCCAAAGTGAGGATATGCTGCACTCCATCAGCTTTCTGTTTCTGTGTGATTTACCAACAGAGGAGAATAGTGACTCGGTCTTTGAATGTCTTAATTCTTCTATTTTAACTATTGTACATGACTCATAGTCGTGACACCAAATGTGTTTACTCCTCTGTCTCACCGCACAGCTTCTACATAAGCTTGACACAGAAAGAGTGAAGCACTTTGACAGCAAAAGCAGAACTTCACCCTGGACACAGAGAAAACACTGTTGCAAGAACTGCGAGGCGGGCGTACCGCCAGCACATCACGTCAGACGCATTGTGTGGTTTGTGATTGCCTCCTTCCAGTAAAGACTCCTAACCAATTTGTGGTGAAGCATTGAGAAAAGGGAAAAGGAGTCCAGCGGTTTTGAAATGGGGGTATGAGGGCTGGTGGGGTTGACTTGGTATAGCATAAATGTAATGAGAAACCTTAAGCCCTGACGTGCATTGTTGCAGCTGTGCTTCAGCGCACCTATAAAAGCTTCCCCACACCTCCAACTGCTCTCTGCTACCATATGGTAGCTGGCATTAAAGGCTCCGCAGTGGGAAGACACTAAAATTAGACTGGGGAGAGAGAGGCAGAGAAGGAGCGATGGAGGAAAAAAAGAGAGTTGCATCTTTGATTCCACAGCCATCCCAGTGATACACTAACCATCTGGCGAGAAATGGAAAAGAGAGCTGGAGGATGGATGGAGGGACTGAGCGCAGTAATGTCACAACACAAAGAAAGAAAAAGAGACAGAGGGATAAAATGAGAAGGCGAGTGACGGCAAAATGAAAGACGAAGAAAAGTTAGGGATAAGTAGGTGATGCAGTGAAGGAAAGACGGAGAACACAAAGTCTCGGCATGCAGCTTTAATAGCAAGTAATGGCAGCTCTGGAGGGAGCAATTTCTGATGCCTATAACTATGCCAGATCTTAGACGATAATATAGGCTTGTGAATGTCAGTTTACACATGCACGCATCTGCAGACGCAGACATATGCGAGTGCACAGACAGTGTAAGTGATATATTGCGTTCTTTTTAATAGCATCCATCTGTCTGTCACTTGGACACCTACAGATAAAGAAGAGGTGGATGAACAGATAAAGAATGGGACTGAGATAAAACAGAGTAAAAGGCAAGTAAACAAAGTAAGAAAGCAAAGCAGCCTTGGCAGAGGTGTGTAAAAGAAACAAATGAGCTCTGTGTTAAATGTTACACTGCTCCCTGCACTCTATCTCTTACCACTCAAGGTATTGATTTTAGCTCCACCTAAACCCCATAACATGATCTGAACACCAGCCTGTCCCATTTGTCATCTTTGACTACCAAAAATAAATCATAGCACTTCCATCCGTCTCACCTGCAGCTATGCAAACTACTGACATCCAGCAAAAGCAACTATCTGACAAACAAATGGCCGCTGTTCCATTTGTAGGTACAAACAGGTACAAGTATTATCATCTCTCTTCATTTTTTTATGTGCCAAACTGGAATAGAGATAGTAGATGTGGGGAACGCTGTCACGACTGAAACAAGGCAACTGATGACAAATGAGCTGAAGCAAGGTCATGGCTGGATGCTTTGGAGAGTGCCCCTTCCCCGAGAAATGCAGCGCTCTAATGGCTGAAAATGGGATGTACTTTCTGAAACTGTGGCTTGGTAGGGATAAAGAATCAATGACAAAACAAGCATGAGAGGAAGGGGAGAACAAGACTGGAGAGGAGCATATGAAACCACAATTGTTGGGATTGATTTATTTTCTTTAAAATAACAGATTTGTTTCTGTTGAAATGTTGCACAGACACAAATATAATTTGGGCACAGCTGTTAGCTCTCACAGAGTGATGCTGGCTTTGTTACTGTGTTAAAAAGTATTTTTTACCAAATTGAAAAAAATATATTTTGTTGTTGTTGAGACAGAGGCAAGAAATCAGCAAATTACTATTTGACGTAAAACAGATTAAAAGGTTCAAAAACGGAATAAAATGAGGACGAATATCATGTACATAAGTATGCACATCTGGAGCCGGGCTGACTAAATGCTTTCCAGATTTGGCTGATCAGACGTACAGGCAGGCAATCCATTTGTTGTAATTGTATTTGAATATCTACCTTCAGAAAGGGGATGACAAAAGGTCGCAGGGGGAAGTTGGTGGCTTCTTGAAGCTTGGAGTGGAATTCTTCGATGGTTAGCGTGGAATTCTGGAGGAGAAGAGAGAGACAGAGAGAAAACACATGAATCCATGTGGAAGGCATTAAGCGATAATATTACTTATTGGAAGCTAAGCTATATCCTGGCCTGGAGTGAGTGTTTAGGCTGTTGTAATAGGAACCATATGTGGCAGGCCACAGTGAAAAGAGCCTTACCCAAAAAAAAAGGAGACCCATCTCCTTCAATTAACAAAACTAACACTCATGCAGTCTTATCGTGTTGTAAAATATGCAACAAATGATCATTTTAAGTTTTTGAATGTATAAAGCTCTAACAAGTGTGCTACACTTGAGAATAAGTGGATTTTAAGACTACACTCTAAGAACTACTAAGAACTCCTCTGTACTCCACAAAGAAAATGTCATTATTTTTACAAGTTGATCCTTTCTTCATTCACTTTAAGTAGCATAGAGCTGTGATTCTCTTATAAAGTCTCGGTTACATGATAATTAGACTGAGTGCAGACTCTTGCCTTTATTTATTTACATTATTGAGTCAAGTTGGTTGGTTTTTCAGTCTGATTTCATACCAGCAAGACCCTGCTAAAATTGTACATATTTCATATCTGAAAGATAAGTGTGAATTAATGTGTGTACCACATTACCAAATGCATGTTTTTTTTTTTTACAAAGCCGCACATATCTTGTAGTTTTGAACAGGATCTTGTGAAGTCAAGGTTATTTAACTGAAATAGAGTCTCCTAATCTCACAAAGGATACGATTTATTTCTGTCTTAATTGCCCTCTCTTCATTTCCATTGCTACTATTTGGATGTGGCTGGCATTTATGCATTTATCAGCATGGTGCTGTACATGAGCCTATTACATGTTACCCCCCTCCGTCATTTCAAAGAGCTGAGCATGCACATGAAAGAGGAAAAAATGACAGACAAATGAGGGGGGGGGGGCGGGGATCGAGCGAGACAGAGAACATAAAAAAGCAGCAGATACTATTATTATTATTTCCTCCCCATACTCTACGCGTTATTTCCCAGACCTGAATTTTGTTACACTCAGTCTTACATCTGTTCGCCCAGATTGTGTCGGGGCTGTTCTTGACAGCTAGTGAAACCTCCTGAGTCTCCCTGGCTCCCTCTCCCCTCCACACAACTAGCTAATTAACAGTGTCACTCTTTTCAATAAGGCAGAAGGAGGGACGGAGAGACGGTGGGAGGGGAGAGGAAGAGGGGGAGAAGCAGAGAGATATGGTGGGGAGGTGTGCAAGCCAAAAGGACACAGGAGAGACATGTGCGTATGCAGACGCTGAGAAAAATAAACATAGTGAAGCCAAAAGCAGGTTATGCTCTGTGTGACTAATTAAAAAAAAAAAATCCTCCCTCCATCTTCTTAGCCTCCTCCTCCTCCCTTCTACACAACTTTCAGTCACTATTTCTGTATCCCCCTGCTCATTAGGCTCAAATTCTCTCTGATCACACAGATGTGTGCTAAATCTTCAGGTTTGCACATGTATTTTACACATGTATTTTTTCAGCTATAGCCTTGGCATAACCATGTCAGCTAAGCTGGAGAGCACATCTGTCTTATCAAGTGAATAAATGAATATTAAGAACTGTATTTTCATGTTTGCAGCTTAAGTTGAGTTGCATCGGGAATGTGAACATTTCTGCAGCAGAATAAATCGCACCTAAAAGATTTGACAATTTACGGGCTCCAGCACAGTCATACAGCTCATGAAGCTAACGCACTGGATCACTTCTACATCCACTCTAATTCATCAGTTGATTATCAAACACTATATAACTAAATTTTTTGCTTCTCAAAGCTACAATTATCATTTGACTGCAGTTGCATCTAAAAATTCACTAAATAAATAAATAAATGAAATTTTACATGCAATAAGATGAGTAATGGAAGTCATAAGGCTGAGTCATAACAATGGTTTGTTTTTAGATAAAGAGGTTCATGAATCCAATGTAGTTTTAATTCCCTTGAAATAAATATATAGCCATTAAATCTATGATGGATCAAGCGTCTAAAGACAGAAGGACCAGTACTGACTTAGATTTGCCAGGTATTGTTGTATCAGTGACAGAAGAAGTGCTCAGATTCTCCATTTTAGTAACGGTACTAATCAAGCAATGTAGAAATACTTAAATAAATTCCACAAAATGTCCTTGATCGAACAAGGACATTTTGTGGAATTTATTTAAGTATTTCTACATTGCTTGATTAGTTATTTATCCTTTAGATAAATAATTGTATATAACATTGGAGTATCTGTATCTGCTGCTTGATCTAGAGACAGTTTAAAGTACTTTATATACATGGACAGCAGATAAATCTGAGGGGTTATGATATGAAAACAAGAAAAATGTAGGTTCTAATGCACAAATCTACTGTTTGGTTTTTTAAAATTTTAACTTTTTCTCTAATTACTGGTTAAAAGTGAGATAGTCAGATCCAGAAAAAAGGTTTAATGGGTATATTTGCATCCACGCAAAGTGGGAGTATCAAAATCTGTGGATGCAAACTGTGAGATGGCAACAGATATATCTTTGTTTTCTGATTCTTAGCCGTGACACAATATTAATCACAATCCACGAATGGTAAAATGCCAAAGTTGTAACCGTGTATATTTTTCTAATCCTAACCACGTATATTTAACTCCTAACCCAAAACCTAAACATTTGTGAATGAGAGGAAAGTAGTCAACTAAATGAAAGGACTGTGTAGAATATTGTGCAGGATAGGTCTCTAAATTGCGCCATCTTGCATGGAAGTTTGCAAAATAGCACCCTCTGCAATTCATTCATTCCTTCTTTCTTATAAGTGAGGCCTGAAAAGTGGACATGATGGTGAGATGTTGAGCGTAAATGTTGAACATTGAATGGCAAAGTGATGATATTACAGCGTAAGACACATCTCTGGTTGGGAGCATAGTAATTTTGCAATTTTTAGGCCTTTTAAGTTTGGAAAGTATAAGGTTTTGCACTTCAGCCAACATAGATGTTACACATTCTGTCCCGAAATCAGGTTAAGATAAGAAAAAAATCACTTTATGGTAGAACGACTTTTAGACGTCTGAGATGTGGCCCAAACTACACTCTGCTTCATATTATCCACGTTTTAAAAGTAGCTGGGTACTTAAGCTGTTTAATAAATGTAGTAGAGCATAAAAATGACAATATTTCCTTCTGAAATGCAGTGTACGGACTCCGTAGCATGAACCAGAAATACCCACGTAAACTACCTATAAACGTACTTAAAGGTTACACTTTATTAAATTCTTGAGAAGGAAGACAATTACAGAGTTTTGGAGAGAATTTACAGCTTCCTCAAAGGTTATGGTCTAAAATACAAAAAAAACAACTTTTACTTTCAGCCATAAGAACATCAAAGTAATTGCAGCAGTCTCTTCTGTGACTGACAAGTAAAATAACATCATTGAATCTTCACTCCTCCCCTTCACTCCTTCTAAATGGTTCTTTGGGAATGCTAAACACATTAAATGAATTATTCTCAGATATCTTGCTAACACAGGTGTTCTGGGAGCCCATTGACACATTCAAAACTTATATATACCACAGCTACTTACCACCAGCCCCAGCACTAATGTGCGGACTCGCTCGCCAATTTCAGGTGAGATGTCGTTTCCAAACTGCTGAAGAGTTGTGAGGAAGCGCTTGAGCTTGCTGAGCTGCCGGGCGCCACAGGCCGGCGGCAGCTGCTGGTTGGCTAAAGACGATGAGGAGGACGAGCTTGGACCGTTGCTGTAGCCATTTGGAGGAGATGGAGCGCCATTAAGGGCTGTTGGGGAGTGGCTAGTTCCATTAGTTACTGTGTGTGAAACAATGACAAGAAGAAAAATGTATTTTTAGCACATTTTAGTTTTTGTGTATATTCTATTTTCTGCAGAAAGAAACCACTCATAAAATAACCCAAAATCCCTTTAACAAACACCAACAAAAGGCGCAACATAGATCGGCTTCATTGAGACAGAAGAGCTGATTTGAAATGATCCACACTCCCCCTGAAAACATTCCCCATCCTCCACATTTGTTTCCAATTGTTGCGCCTCGTTTGATCCCTTGCGGCATCCTCTCATAAAAAAACACATTTTTATGTTTGGAGACACGTTGCTTCCCTCCACCTCCATCGCCTTTCCCCTTCTCCTCTACAGTCCAAACAAGGAGGGACAGTAGGACCCCCGTCGTGCAAGAGCACACGATCAGTGTGTGTCTGTGTGTGTTGTGGGAGTTAGTGTACAAAGAGATACAAGGCGGCATAAAGCTCTCTCTTTAATGAGATTAGGTTTTGACTAGCGATCCACTCACTCCCCCTCTGGCCGCCGTCCAAAGCCGCCACTGTAAAGAGGGGAGAGAGACGAGATACTCAAACTGCATCTGGTAACAATTACGTCGGATGGAAATCAAAGCATACTGCTTTGTTAAAACCTTTGGCATGCGTAATGAGAGAGCTGGGCCTTTCCTCCCTCATTGCACGGAAGCCCAGACGTTAATTGTGGAGTACGAGTGTTTGCAGCAGAAAGAGGAAGACAGATACAAAGGGAGAAAGTAAGCACCAGAGATGAAAAAAGGGAGAGTATGCAGATGAAAAAGAACAAAATAATGCACCGCTAAGACAAACTTGAGTGCTCTGAATATTCTGAGCCACAGGGCCTCTGATTTCCTTGATTCTAGTGCTCTTCATGCGAGTGGTTAAGTATCTACTTCTTAGAGAATACTAGGGTGTAATTTGCTCATCACAAGCAATGTGCGCATCATGGCAAAGCTCAAATAGTTTGTAAGCAAGAGCGTTAATGAACTTGTTGGGGGAGTTGTTTGCAATTTGGAAAGGCTCAATGCAACTTGTTAAGAGGGTCTTGTGATGCTGATGCTCCCCATTTAGTTTTTGTTTAATTATTTACATATTGTGACAGTCTTCCCTTGTGTGAGCTCTCATGGATCTGCTCTCTTTTGGCTTGAGTTGCTGTGTATATTTTCCTTCTGGGCGTGAGGTAAAATTATACCCCTGTTTTCTGATTTACTGCTGTCTAGCCATTACTTTAAGACTGGTTTAGGGTTATCCGCTTACACTTAGTCCTTCACTTTTGAAAGCTCTATACCACACTGCAATAGTTCTATGTGGATGAACATGGGGCCTGGGGTCGTTATGCTTCTTCAAGTTGACACATTACAAAGAAACTATTCGATCCGGACTGGTCATTGTGTGTCTCAACATTAGATCTGTTAAAACAAATGATCGTACCAAGGTGTAGCACATAATCGTTACGTAGATTTGTTTGATAAATCACCAAACGTTGCTGGTCTATTTTTTTGAGCATCTGACTTGATGGAGTGCAGGCAAAAGTGTAACCCATAACGCTTTGGTGAGGACATCACTATTAACTCTGGCACAGGATGTGCTCAACAAGTGTCATTTACATTCTTTCATCCACTTTGGCACACAGTAATTACTGCAGCAAGTTTGCACTGGAAAGGGCTTTAATTACTGCCAAGCTAATACAACTGTGCCTTTCTTCAACTTGTCTCCAGCATTGGAATCTGTTGACTTCTTCAGGTTCTAAGGAGTCGTAGTTTATGTGCATCTCTGATGGCAAGCAAAAGTCCTACTTTACTCACATGTTGTGGGTGTGTAGGAGCTGTTTCGGGGTGCTCCTTGTGTACTGGGCGGGGGTGGCATGGTAGGGGGGGTCAACCTGGACTGTGTCTTGACGTCCGCAGGTGAGTCGGGCATGGTGGAGCGCTTCCCAGTGCGATCTGAAGAAAGACAAAGAAGGTAAGAAAAAGATTTTAATAACAGGGCTTAAGAAAAGTCATTCTGCATGTGTGTGCCACCAAAAACTGTAAAGTGTAATTTGATGAGATAGAGTGTAACGAGCAGACTAGATCTGAAAATAGTTGGCTCATCAGAACATGTACATGCAGCGCATGCCTGTTGTTGTGCCCCGGTGACACTGCATATACACAGACACAAGCAGATACCTGACACAGGATGGTAAATCTACAGTGAAGCTTGGTTTCATTCCACAACCATCTGTGCTGCCCTGAACAGCCACATGGTCACCAGACTTAATGACTCCAGCGCTCATTACACTCAAACGAATACACACAGTCGCTCTCACACCTTAATGCTTGTATCTCTGGATACTATATTCGCATCTGTTCAACAGGAAGACATTTCCAAGATAAAAATATTTTATCAAAACATTTTCTCTGATGATAGGCCTATTTTCACCAAATTCAGTTGCTTTGTGCTCAGCAGATAACCAACCGTATCAAAAATACGGGAACAACAACAAGGCATTATCAGAGTCCTGCAGTGGCACAAGGGCAGAGTCCTTATCGTGCAAGAGGAGATACAGAACTTCTCTCAGCAAAAGCGGTAACAAGTCTATCGCTGAGTCAACAGACCATTATCACATAATGTGACACATTGTAAAAAGGAGATTATAAAAAAAATGAACACAGAGGAAGAAGGGTGGAGGGAGAAAGGACAAAGGAGATACAGGAGGGAAAGGAGGAGCTGCAAGGCAAACAACTGTTCAGTGTGTGACAATGGAAACTTTAGTGTAAGCATGGTGTGGATGCATGTGCATGTGTTGCACGGTGAGGGCAAAGGCATTCTGTAATCAGGGTAGTGAAGATGCGTGTTCCACAAACAGTGCTGGGCCTGTAGTTCATTTTTTCCCGGACCCTTGAGTGTGAGCATTTTAAACCTGATGCATATGCAATGGCTTATAATTTTCATTGTTCTTTCTTTATTTTTTTTTTGCCTATACAAATCTGTAAAGCACAGAAAACCTACATTTTAGTATTTGATTGTTTAGCATCCTGAGAGTTTACGTAAAATGAAAGAGACAGGATAGCCTAAGCCGGTAGGCTAGGCCTTATCACTCTGCCTTGCTGCAGCAGTCTAGGTGCACCGTGACTAAGAATTTTAGTCAAGCTTACTTGGCTTTTGCAGGCAGGCAAGTAAGAGATGGAGATGTCACTGAAACGCTATATGGCGTTCCATAACTCTGAATCCCATTTAACACAGTTTTGTTTATTTTATAGTAGATGTTCACCCTTTGAGAAGACCGCAGAGGGAGTATGATGTAACTGTGTGAAACAATCAACTTCTATGCAACGTAAATCCAAACCAACTACAGTCCAATGCATCAAGACTGACAGAATATACTAGAACCGTAATGATTAGCTTCTATGGGCTTTAAAGGCTTACCATCGTTACTGTACCGTCACCGAGAAATTATTTTTTAAAGCAGCTTTAAGATAAGCAGGAGGTGACAAAGACCTGTGAGCTGCTGCTGGAGGATTGGTAAACGCCATCATGCAGAAATAATTCAAATAAATGTAGTGACACTGGCAGCCTGAGAGCCCCTTGGTCTATTGTCTTGTGGTGTATAAATGATGAAAAACGGAAATGGAAAAAAAAAGTTGCCAATCCATACTGCCAGAAAAGAGAGGTAAATGATCACTGAATCTCTTCCACAGACAAATTCCTGCTTTTAACCATGAGCGACTGTCCCACTCTAGCTCTCTCTGCAACTGAATCAATTCATCAGTCTCAGAGTATACTGGCACTTATTCTACACTGGGTGACTTTTATAGTGATCTGGGGGATGCAGACCTCAACTGAAAAGTAGAACCTAAAATCTGATAGGCTAACTGGGACATCACATGTTCACATGCTTTTCAGTTATCTCCGTTAAAAAGATTTAATGGATGTTAAGGTTATCATTAACTTATGCATGGTTTTAGTTTGGCAAAGGAGACTAGGGATGGAATTTGGGGGAAAAAAAAACGGATGAAATGCAGACATCAGAGTGAATGGATAAAGATTAGAGATTAGTGGAGAGATGTAATTTAGAAAGCATAGACGAGGAGATGAGGGACAAGTCAGAATGAAAAAAGGGCAAACAGAAAAGTGTGACTATCCAAACCTTTTCTTTCCCTCTCTACCTCTTTCCTCACAATACAGTGAACCTTTCTCTGTTCCTGCCAACCTGGCCAGACTGAAAGGTTTACCACTCCAGTTTCAGCACCATAAAAGAGTCTGAACTATTTATTCTATAAACTCAGGACATAGCAGAATAGCTCGTGGAAACATAGTCTTACCTCTGGCTGCCAGCTATCATATCCTGTGTGCCTGCCTATAATATAATCTGTGAAAATACAGATGGCCGGGTGACAGAAGCCATGGTAATTTATCATTTTCCAGTCAAACACATAGATCTCACGGTGTTTCTACTCAACAAGCCTAAATCAAATGGAGTAAAGTCACCATTTCACACATGGTTGTGCTTATTCGGTTTCAATGAATCTTTGAGCTCAATCTTTCCCTAGATGTGTATATTGCCTTTTGTAATTAGGTGGTTATTTCTGGTCCAGCTCACATGATCTATAAATGGTAGATAGAAGGACATACAATTAGGATTTAAATCCTTGTGAAATTACTTTAATCTTTGTGACTAGATTGAAAAAACGAACAGACAAAACCAAATGATAAAACAATACAATTTCCAATACAATTGGAAATCAGATCTCAGGACGACCCCACCTCAAATCATTCTGTAAACTGGCATTGTTTTACACCAGTCTATATAAACACATATGGAGTGCTTTGCATCAGTCAAAAAAATATTTTTAAAAAGAGCAGAATGTCTGGAATTAAAATCCACCTGAACTCCTGCTTGCAACTGCAGATCCTGCAGTAGTATGAAAAGTTGGGCTTGGTTACAGGCTTGTAATTGGGGAATAACACGTGGGTCAGAATTATGATTGGATGAAGATGAGAGAAACAAACCCTGAAAGCATTTGAAACTCATCTGCAGTCCCTCAGGTGAAGATGAAGGATAAAGAATGAATTAGTCTGAAACCCATGCACACAGGCATCCAGACAAAAACACGATCTTGCACACACAAACCCTCACACATACACGTGTGTGACTTATACACAGCATCGCCTCTGCTTCTTATTTGATTTAGAGTGCCACACAGAATATAGGCACAATAAAATCAATGGTTTCAAACTAACCAGCAAGGGCTGTATCCATCCATTTGCTCTGCAACTCTGCTATGCCTCTTGAATCAATGGCAATTCTCCCTTTTCAATGACTTTGTTTTGGAAAAAAATAAATATATATCTTACAACTCAGGCATATGATTGAACAACCCACAGCGTATGTTTGTTTGCTACCCATTTTCATGAGTAAATATGGGATTTATTTCTTAAGCTAAAAAACACATGAGCAGACAAACAATCAGAAAAGCTCTCATTTTATTATAGCAATAGAACACAGCTGAAATACATAAATTGCTTGCTTCCTCATGCATAATTCAGTTCAAAAAGCACCCTTAAACAACCTTGAAATCTAGGGCATATTCTCCAGTCTAATACATCTGTTAAAAGTTAATGGCTGTATGCACATCTATTGTCCATTTATTATCCATGTTACTGTCCTGCCTGCATAAAATCATAAGGAAAGCAGCAGATCTGCGGCCAGTTAATCGTACTCCAGAACTGGACGAGTATTGATGTGTGGAGCCTTAATGGAAAAGGGGGTGATGAGTGCTGTGACTTTACCCAACTCACATTATGACTTCTCAGAAGTGCTGTCGTCCAGCCGTTAATGGATTGAAGAGGATGAGAACAGTCGCTGAAGAGGAAGCAATTAGATATGAGGGAACAGAAGAGCCTCTTCAACGTGTGTTGATTCACTCTGTGCAAGCAGAGGTGCCAAACCTATTGATTATGCCTGTGGATGACAGTGATTAATGTCTAACAGTAGCCACTTCATGCATGTTTTTATCTGTACCATCATAAAAAAGCTCTTAGTGCAAATACTCGTGGAAGAGCTAGCTTGGAACCCATGAGAATACATGAGCTGTGGTGTCACGTCAGTGAATGTTGTTACGCAGCTATCATATTGAATATGTCAAAGGTAATTACACTGATATCTGAATTAATCACAAGATTCCACAAGGAAATAACTGGTATTTGCTTTGACTACGTAGCTTTAGAAGCATTTTGCCTGTGACCCCTGTGCCTACTTACACTGTCATGCACTGACTGATGGACATCTATTCAATTAATCTTTTGACCTACCAGAAAGCTTCCCAGCAACCACACTGGTATCTTGGGCTTTACTGTACTCTCTGTCAACAGCTGATAATACAACACAGGAATCTGAATAATACTAACCTGTCTTTAATCTCTCCAAAGACGCTCACAAAGACTCTCTGTTATGTTAACAAAGTAAAAGTGGACTCACTCCGTTATGTTACTTCTTTAATCAGTTCAAGTAACGAGGCAGAACCCTGGACAACTACCTGCCACTCACAAGTATGTCTTCACACTTACATCATCTATTTGTAAAGTCCATGATTACGTGATCCTCACTGTTTGCAAAAATCTCTCCCTCTTTCTTCTATTTCTCCCTTTCTTCGCCTTTCTCCCCCTGTTGCTTGTACTCTCTTTCAGCCGAGCTCAAAGAAAGAAGATTTTATCCCCCCGCTGACTTGAGATACATGCCTTTTCTAAGGTTACATGCAAGTTACATCACTTGCCTAAAACAAGGTTGTTGCAATGAACGATATCTAGGAGGAGCGTGGTCCCTGAGAAACGGTTCACTATGTCACAGAGAGGACTTTTCTAACCCACTGCTCAAAGCAAGAATGCAACATTAGACCAAATCCTTTTCATTTCATCATCACACACCCAGCCAGGAGGTCATTTCATATTCAAATTACATTATGAAATGAAGACAACATTGCCTAACTTTGATATTTTAGATCACTCGTCGAGGATAGGATGACTTCAAAGTCTATCATGAGGAGATAGAGTCAAACAAACTCATGAGCTTCACTTCATGAGCTTAAATTACCTGTACATATGTTTGTCTCCATATTGTTATGTGAGCGCTGGTGTCAAACCACTGAAGACCCACAAAATTATGTGATAAAGGTGGCGCCACTTGAGAGTACTTCACATAGACAAATACCATTCTTCAAAAGAATGACAATGAATTTCAGTCTCGCTGGGTGAATTTTTGAGAGCTGGCAACTGTGGCAAACTATTTACGATGTGCTGGCGCCTATTCGAGTTCCAGATTGTATCAGACTAGATTGTCAGACAAAAGATACCATCATTATGAAGGCAAATGGAAAATGCATATACACACTACTTGTGCCATAAACACGCAGGCAACAAACACATTTTGTGCACACGATGATATGTAGGTGGTGAGGTGAAAACCGTGAGGCGCTGAAGCTGCGGGGAGACTGTAAATTGAGCACTAACATCCACAACATGCCTGTGTCTGTGCAGAGCGGAGCCTCTGGGTGCGTTATACCTACAAACACACAGAACGCAATAATGTGCAAAGAGATGGAGTAGGTAATGGAAGAGACAAAGCGATACTGAGATGGTGTGATAGTGGCTCGTGGCGACTGCCCTGTGTGCCGGGTGCAGGTGTGGAGAGAGGGACCGTGGACGGACACAAGAGACAGATAACAGTTGAGAGAGTGAAAGGGCAGGTGTGTTAAAGAGCACTGCTGAGGGACAGGTGGGATGATTGAGATTCAGACCGAGTCCACACAGAGTGAAGAAAAATATATCTGTATGCAAGAGGAATGCCACACACACATACACACACACAGCCAGATGGAACAGTATGCAGAGCATGTCCTGTCAAACTCCACCCGCTTGTCAAGAAGATGTATGGATGCAACGCCCTACCGCAAGCCCACAAAAACACAAACACACACACAGACACACAGCTGCAAGGATGCACATTGCATGCAAAACAACATAACTTTCTTTCTCTCTCTCACACACACGCACGCACACACACACATATAATTGCCATCCTCTTTAAATTTATTCCCCTCCCCAGCAGATGCGGGATGCAGAGGGGAGAAGTACAAGCATCAGTGCTCTTCCCTTCTCTCACTCCTTCTCACCATCTCATTCCTGTTCCTCTTCTCCTTCTCTCTCCTTCCTTTCTCTCCTCTCTTTTCTTTATACATTCACACCTCCCATCTGTGAACAAGGGCTGGTGATCATACTTTGTTCCCTAAAGGTAATTCATGGCTGCTGTTTCATTTTGTCTCTCAGTAACATTACAGTGAATGATGCAGGGACGTTGGCCACGGGGTGCTTTCTATTTGCAGAGAAATTAGCATTCTGTATTAGCAGTCAGTATCAGACTTTGTAATTTCATCATATCATTACTTTACGTGTATGTTCAACTCTTCTTATAGATCAAACATTCATGTTCAATACCTGATTGTGTAATTGTCATGTTGGTCCCCAATGCAAAATATAGCAGGTTCAGAATTTAACATAAAGGCCCAAAAAATTTTAAACTGTTGTGCATTTCCTGGGCTAAAAGATCACCTACGTTTTGTAGTATGCTTGCCAAAAAAAAAATGTCAACACTCCCAAAGCATTCAACTCCTATGCTTTCTTTTGCAAATTATAACATGCTTGTTTTGCATTACATGAAGTTGTCACAAACGTCAGATTCCACAAGTATTGCATGTTTAAAAGTGCTTATAAAGAGGTAGGGTGGGATTGATGGTGTTGTTACACCATTAGCTATTATGCAAGAGAACCAAGAGTCTCATCTCACCCTATACAGCCTAAGAACTTCTAACTTTTGGATTTTGCTGTCAGTCACAGCTGGTTGGGATTATGCATAGAAATATGTGGTGATATGTAAATATTAATAAATAAGTGGTTAGGGTTAAGAATAAAAACAAACGGTCAAGCTTAAAAATTGGTAGATGCGAGGCTCCAGGATCACAACCCACTATACAAAAGAATGACTTTAAATGTGGAAAAACACGTTACACGTTTTCTTGTGAGAGTGGGATGTAATGTACTTTCTTCCCTCTGTAATGTTGCCTTCCTGCAAAAGAACTAATTTAATGAATGCTAATTATCTTGTGCATAGTAACCACAGGTGTAACTACTATATATACAAGTAAAGTAGGGCCTGCTCTGATGAGCCTGTTTGCACCAATACAGAGTTTAATGTTTGTTGCCACCATTTCACTTTTTTTCAGTGGCCAGGACTAACAGACGTATGTAACTAGGCTTAAATGGGAAGCTTTTTCCCTGATGTTATTCATTGAACATACTTTACTTACATGTCTCGATATTAATTTTTTTTAAAATAAAGTTTGAATTATAGTTTAATGGGTTATTTGAGGATCAAGGATGCACTGTAATGGTAACTGTGGATATGCAAGCTTAGCATCATTATACATTGAGATGCGCAGGCCCACTTTGTCCATCTTATATTGGGGCCTGACACTGACTCAACATGGTATGTAATGGTATGTAACATGGTATGTAATATGTAATATATTGTACTAATTATTAATCACTTGCAAGACTGAAGATTCTTATTGATGGGGAACTTTGACTTTAGGTTAAATGTTGCTTTTCTTTGGTATCATGAGTGAGGGGAACCTTAATCGCATATTTCTCTTATTTTAGACAACAGAATGCTGTATAGTAACTGAAATATAATACAATAATATAATGAAAAAGACTGCATGACAAATTGCTATATGCAAAATTTGTGTTTTTCATACATATTCTTAAGATTGAAGTCCGCTTTGCATTCATTTTGTCTTATACTTTTGTCTCAGTTTTTTGTCTTGATGACACAGAAACAGATCTTGAAAGAGTCATGGTACAATCCGAACAGATCTGGTCCTGATCAATGCTGACAGTCCTCTGCATGTCCCATCATATCTGCATTTCTCTCTCAGCGTAACATAAGGAGATTTCTCAGTCGCACAAAAAGGTCTTAACACCATCTGTTCAAGCACACAAACGTTGACGCACACACGCAGGCACGAATGCACACAAGCACAACAATACACTAATTAAACACATGCATCCTGCAAAATGCTGCAAACACATTCGCACACACACGCACACACACACACACATTGGACACTGAAACATATGTGGCGTATAACATTAGAAGCCGACCGTGTTTTTTTTTTTAAAAAACTGTTAAAAAACAGATTTATTGTAATGTCTGTTTTATCCATCTGTTGGAATAAAGTCTCTCTTGCAGAAAGAGAGGAAGGTAGTGTTTAAGCAACAATAAAAATGATTCACAGCACCCGTTACGCATCCACTCAAATCGAACACTCTCCTGCCACATATTGTTGCCACTCAAAATTGAACTATGGGGTCTTGTAAAAGAAAAAGGCAGACAAAAGGAATGGGTTACAGAAAATACAGTTACAGAAAAACAGTGAAGGGAGCAGAAGAAAAGGGTCAGGGGGAGGTAAAGGAAACAGGAGGTGAAGTGAGGCAAAGAATGAGGCACAGAGATGTACCAATGTTATAGGCATAGTGAAATGTTTTCCAGAGCCAAGCAGGGCTCAATACATATAGAAGCTAATGATATAATAATAATATAGCTGTTCAGGAAAGTAGGCAGATATATAGCAGATATAAGCCTTGCAAAGCCATGTTTGGCTTTCTTTGCGGAGATTAGTTCATTTCTAATGCCATGCTGACACAAAGCAAAGTGAGCCCAAATGGGTCTGGGTATTTTCCCAGTCAAGACTCAACGCCGGCAGAGGGCTCACACAAAACTCTCATCACACATCCTGATGCCGATGACGCATGGCTTTATTTTCTTAAGCTTCTCACACAGTCGTTATTTTACCTTAGTTCACATTTTGGTGTAGTAAATCATACTTGTCTGGCTGAGAATTAATGCTGCTGTAGTATCAATAGCAACGCTATTGGTTGGGACAACAACCTCATTATGGAAATGGATTTCTGTGTCTACAGACACAAAGATTTTCTGGTGACTTAGATAAAGAACCTCCACAAACTTGACCTTTGCTTTGCAGCATAAATACAATTAAAATTGCTGGTACATCCACTCAGTCTCTAAAACACAATGAGACTCACTGACACACAAAGACTCAGCTTGAAAATGTTGCTCTTATGTGGCTACATGCTCATTGGAACCCACTTTGTATGTCCGTGGTAAAAGAATTGTACCCCTGTCTGCAGGAGCGAAATCAGTTTGTAACAGACAGTAAAGATGCTTAAGTTAATATAAATAAGAGCAGGAGGCACAGAGAGAGAGGAAGGATTGATGGAAGGATTAATGGTTGTAGGCTAACTGAGAGCGCAGTTATTGTGTGTGAAGCATAGGAAACCAGACAGTGATGAGAAGATGATGGTTTGAAACAGATGTGGAAAACAGAGCTTGAGAAGAGCAGGGATAAGGGAAGTGAGGATGCTGAAGGAAGAGTTTAAAATCAAGAGATAACGTTAAGTGCCGATGAAAGACAGATGGGAAAATCAAATGTGAGAGGCAGAGGACAAGCCCAGAAAAAAAAGAGAGCCGAGGCTAACAGTAAGAGAGAAAGGGTTCCTGGGGCGGCAGTAAAGGAGGGAACAAACTCTTCGGCCTGGTGTTTTGAAAATATCACATGACGGCTGCCATGTGTTGGAAATTACTGCCGGTTAACTATCTTCCCCAAAACCGCTCTGAAAAAATATGTCTGCAATTTATGAAATGTGTTCCAGGGCCCTGTTAAGTAGAACCAGATTTGTAAAACAGAGAAAAAAACCCTCTCCCCTTTACCCCCCCCCCTTCTCCGAAAAAACGCTACTCCCTGTTCGTTTTACACTCCTTGTTCGTTTTACACTCCCTCTTCTTCTCCCCCACTGCTCTCTCCTTTGCCCTGCAGGAGAAGATGTTTAAAAACAAGGTCTTAGTCACATCTGGTAAGCAGAGAGTCAGAGCTGTGGTTGGTGAGACCTTGGATCTGTGCATATCCAGCCTTCTATAGTGTGTGTGTGCATGTGGCTTTGCGTACGGCAAAGTGACAGTGGTTGGCTAATGGCTCTGAGTGGCTGAGAGTAGAGAATGGCCGGAGGCACAGGCAGCAGAGGAATGGCCTTTGCCACTCTAACACACTCACAGTACCACCATGACCCATCCCAGGTCAGTGATGCGTCTTGTCTCCTCTCATCTACCCATTACATGCTTTCTCCTCGGCTCTTTCCCATCATAATTCCTCCTTTCACTGTCTCACCTCCCTGTCGTCTGAGTCCACTCACAGACAAGAAGAAAGAAGGTAAACAAGGTAAACACCTAGAATGATAGAAACACAAACCGTATAATGGCAATAACAATGGTGACACACAAAACTGTACCTTTTTCCAACCTTAACATCTCAAACCCGTAAACAACAAATACAATCAGAAAAAATGGGCCAAATCAGGATGCAGAAATATTGTTTAATCAAACACTGGACTGTTAGCGATATTACTTGTATGTAGTATTTTTTACTCTACTAGGGCACCTTTGGAAGATTCAAAGTTAGAAACAAAACAAACTAACATAAGTTTATTGCCTTTTTTGCTGGCTCTTAGTAGAACTTCTGTCCAAAACAAGTAACTTGTGCTTGTGGCTCCGAGGCTCTGAGGCATCACCCTCTCTTATAGTGTGTTCACACTTTAGTTTGGTTGGTACCAAAGCAGAAGTTTAGTCCTTTTTGGATTTGTCATTCACACTGGCATTTCCTACTATCAAACAAACAGATGCCCGACACAATGCAATAAAGATAAGCTGCAAGGAAACAGTGGATCCGACACCTGTACTTAGCTGTAATGAGCAACATAGCTCGTACATTTAAAAGAAGTAAACA
This sequence comes from Leuresthes tenuis, assembly GCF_036924035.1. Lineage (NCBI taxonomy): Eukaryota > Metazoa > Chordata > Actinopteri > Atheriniformes > Atherinopsidae > Leuresthes > Leuresthes tenuis. Next base: position 13,833,689 of record NW_027325372.1, on the reverse strand, counting down.
ATCTTGAAAACAAGAATCCACAACTGTATGTTCGGATGTCTTTGCTGTGTATTGCGATCATATTTATGTCAAACTGCCCCCGAGTTTGTGTGGAAAAGGACCAAAATACCCACATTCAAGAGGTCTCAACGTGAAAATAAATTACAGCATTCACACCTCTTCAAATGATCCCGACCAACAAAACAATCTTCCCAGATTCTGTTTTGATCAAACTAATCTGTAAAAATTATACTCAGAGCTGACTTTCTTCTGATTGGCCGGATTCTGGAAGCCTGCAGAGAGGCGGCTACTGCCTAAAATGGTAGTTCCAAAATAAGTTCCAAAAGAAAACTGTCAACCTACAAAGTAACACGATTTTTAACCCTTGATCAGACATTGCAGAGTAGCTGAACCATCAACTGGAACAAAGATTACAATTTATGTGGTTTGTAAGTATTACACTCATGGCCTGCTTGTTCTGTGACATTTCACAGTCTTTCAAGCAAAGCTTGTCTGTTCATTGATGTGCGTGAGAGAAACATATGCTGTCTGGAAATATTAAAATGAAAATGAAAATATTCCTCTGCACCATGTTATTTTGAGCTGGAATAAGCCTACATTAAATGCCCGCGATACTGCTGCAGTTGACTGTTTTGCGAGAATGTGCACAAGCATTTGTCAAGAAGACTGCAGTTTGAATTTGTTGGCATGCTGGGTCGGATGCGATGGTAAAAAAAAGAATTCGAAACCTTGGCCACATGTGATAAATATCCAGTATTTCTGGATTTGAACGACATAAGTAAAGAAAAACTGAATATGTCACCTTTGTTATATGCAACAGCTGCATATCTACGACAATGACTAAGACGATCAAAAAAAAAGTGGGTGGTATCATTGCATGTTGCAGTCTTTGTTCTCCAGGAGGCACTTCAGATCACTGTCCTCCCAACATCCACCTCCCACCATCCATCAAACAACAGCAGCTTTTCAAACATCACAACTCTGAACTCTGTCCTCACACCCACTACTGATACTACTAATAGCATCATCACAGATCCATTGTTTTGTTTTTCTGCAGCATAAACACAGACACACACACAGACTCAGATACACAGCCGCACACAAGCACTCTCCGGTGCTACAGATGGATGCCACCACTCTCTCTGGAGCGTTGCCAGCGCCAGCTAGTGAACAGCTTGCCTGGCACAGTGCTCTGCCTGTGTGAGCGTGACGATGTGTGTGTGTGTGTGTGTTTCTGTGAGTGCCCGCAGAAACAGTAGCGAAATAGCCTAGCACAGATGGGTGGCCAAATTCACCACTCCCGGCCCTCCTCCATACACAGGAACACAGACACATGCATGCTCTGATACGCGCGCACACATATGCTCCAGAATAGAGACACACATGCAGACACACACACACACACACAGACATAGTGTCTTGGTTCTGCTTAAGTGTTCCCGACCTGGCACACGCTGCTGCTTGCACAGCTGCTTTCTCAGAAGCACACACACTTATAGACTCACATACCCAAAGAGGATTGCTGTTATAAACGCGCCCCCACATAGAGATACATGCATCTCTGGTTAGTTTACACTTCCTGAATGTGAGATATAAAGTCCACCACAACTGCTCCATCACCACAGCCCACACAGAGGCAGACTCATGCATTCCTGTGCATCTGCTGCACAGACACAAACAAGCGCTCACACTCATGCAGACCTTTTGTCTTGATGGTTATTTAGTAATGCATGTTTCAGCTTGTTGACTCCACACACAGAGTAAAAACATCAAGCCGTTCAGCTGGAAAGCATTGAGAAAGGCCTATAGATCAGCATCATCTTAGCAGCGTGTTAAGACACATCACTATTTAGTTATTTGACAATGAAATTAAGATATGAAAGCTCTTGCCAGAACAATAGAAGCAACCAAATTAATTAAAAAGCAGCTGTGTACAATTGAAACCATTTAAAATGCGTAAGATGTGATGTGAATTCTTGTGACAGGCAATTTGGTGATGCTTTGTGCCTTGTGTGAGTTTCTTTTCGAGCAGATGCATCTGTTTACTCGCAAAGTGCTGCTCCAGAACAATGAATTTAAAAAAAAAAAAATAGAAAGTTTAATCTTGGCACAAGGTCAAAGGGCCCTCACAAACAGAGAAAGTTTACCAGCGGAGTAAGTAAGTCAGTAGTGAGACAGTCAGTCATTGAGCTCAGGAGGCTGGCAGCAGGTATTCTCGCCCCAGTACATAGGGGAAACATGGTGGCTGGCAGTGCCAACTGTGCACTGGGTAGCCGAGCCAACTCTACCAGCCTTGCAGTGTCTGTTTGCCTGTGCCATCTGGGCAGAACAGCTCTGCGCGCATACAGCGCCTCTCCTCAGCTCAGAGGGCACAGACACACATGCATGCATGGATGCACACAAGAAAGCAAGGGCAGACATCAACTCCACATTCATGTAGCATCCACAAATATGTGCGGTATGAACAATGCACACATACACACACACACACAAACATGCACACACACAGCCGGCCACTGACAGCTCACCATCTGTGCGGTGCCTCTGACTTCTCCCTCTGCTTCATTCTCTGCCCTTATTTTCACTCTCATAAATGCTCTGTCCTTTTCCTAGTTTACTCACATTGTCGCATCGTGTGTCATCTGATCGTATTAATTTCAAAGCCTCAGTGTTTCGTCCAGATCATCTGTGGATTGAGGCTTAGCATATATGTCTTTATATCATGAAATATAGGATGAAGACGTGTTACATTTATTTCCAGGTTACATTGAACTAAACAAGAGCGTGTCCACAGTCCCTCTATAAACCAGTTGTCCTAGTTTTTCCCAGTCTTCCCTTTCAAATATGAAAATGAGATGAGTTAAGAAGTGCCCCTTACTGACACTGAAACATCTGTATGAAGTAAATAAAGGTTTGATTATTTGCACATGACAGATACATAAAAGCCCATGACACACCTCATAGGACTTCTAGAACCAGAAAATGGTGAAAAGAGAGCGAAAAAAAAAATAGTGAATGTAAGGTAGTGGGGAGAAAAAAATCCATCTCAATCTTATTACACAGTGTTCCTCTTCAGAGGAGAGAGAAAGGAAATGAACAAAAGAGTGAAAGTCAATGTAAGAAAGAAAATAGTGGCGAGAGCCCTTTAAATTCACCATAATAAAAGGGACAAGAGAGGAAAAATAAGAAAGGAGAAGAGAAGTAGGAAGGTAACATGATTGCAGAGCTGTGGAATTCACATCAAAGAAAAGCTAAAACAGGTCACTGTCTTTACAGAGTTTTTCCTTGGGTGAAGTTCTCTCTCATATGTTTCTCATTTAAACCCTCTGATCCACTGTTTGAAAATGAAGGCCAAGGAAGAACACAAGTACCCTGCATGTAGCTTGTGCTTTCACTCTGCTGAATAGGTTCATATGTGCCTCAGGCAACTAGATCATTTAATGAACATAGTTTAAAGAGAAAAAAAAATACTTTTCCAGATGTTGTTCTGTTTATCTTCATATTTTTCATGTGTATATAGCAGTTTAACAACTTGAGTTTTGGAATGCAGCATAGATATGATTTTCCTCCTTAACTCATTAACAGCTGTAATATCTTGAATCACAAATCTCCCCTCTCCTCCTACTCTGTGTTCCATACATTTCTTTGCCTCCAAATGACCAACTCTGCTTGCAATAATTGTTTCTCCCATCTTCTTTCCTCTCCTACTCCCTTCCTCCCTCTGGCAACAGCAGAACACCAGCTGAAAGATCTATGACTGGATACTTTTCCAATCCTGTTCATATTGTTTCCCTTGACTGCCTCCCTCCTCCTGATGCTCCTCTCATACAACTTCCAACCATTTTCACTACTTCTCTATCTCCATGTGCCTCTCTGTCCTTCTTTCCACCCAACACCCCGAAAGACCTGCTCTGCAAGAAGTAGCCTCATTACAAACAAGGAAAATCCATTTGGAGCAGCCGTCCGCTGCTTCTGCGACCCCCTCTGAACTATCTTGAGTGGAAATGGCCCACATCTCGACCCCCCACTACCTCCTGGTTTCCCCCTCTCTCTAATAATTTCTTTCTATTTCTTGTTTTCTCTATATTATCTGTTTCCCCTGCTTCTCAGTTTGCATATCTGTGTTTATACACACCAGGTCATGGCTCAATATTGCCAAACTGAAATGAAGTGTATTACCATTTTACGTGGCAATATGGAAAATATAAGCAAAAAAACACAAACATTCCTATCTCCTCAATTCACCTTGATTTTTGGAAGTCTCACTGCAACACAAAATCACTTTAACAAGAGAGACCTGGCCAAGGTAACAGCCAACTCACATTATGTTAAAATGCAATCTTACAAACATGATGTACAAAAATCCACAACAGTAATTTAAACACAGCAGTCTTCTGAGAAAAACAACCACATTCCTCTTTCGCCAACATATTTATGATACCTTTAGTCTTCAGTGTGTCTAATGTTAGGTTGAAATACACTGAAAAACAACAACTCGAAGGATCTTAGCTTATAACTATGACAGATGAGTTTTTTTTCTATCTGAAGCATACAAAGAGGTAGTACTTGACGCATTAGTCAGTGAAAATTGATGGTTTTTTCTATTAAACATGTTAAAAAAATTGCAGATGACTCTCTCTAGGTTTGTGCGTCTCACCAGCTGATGTTGCTGGATGCAAAATCTCGACAAGACGAGTGGAGCAAATGTTAGGGACAGTTTCGTTCTAACATGGCAAAACCCCATAATATCTCTAGAGCATTTCAGTTCTTAGAATTTGTGATTTTGTTCACTTGTTGGAGGAAAGTACAATCTCAACTCTACAGCACTCTCTGATCGTTTCTGCTCCATGGCACCTCAATGGTTCGGCATGTTTACCAGCAATTGCTGAAAACCTTCTTCTGTAGCCAGCATTTTTTGGCTGCCTGTGTAGCAAGCAGATATCTGGATAAGAGAAATAAGAGCAAAGACGCAGATGCAGACTATTGTTTGACTAGCCTTCATGATTCCACTATGCATCAGCACATTGTAAATAGCTACATTAACAGCAAATGCTTCATCTTATTTCAATAAGATGTTTCTTATTAATTAAAAAAATTAATCTTTTGAGATTATATATATATATATATATATATATATTAGCATTGGAATTGATGGTAAGAAGCAGAAATGTTATCTAAATTGAAGATATTCAAAATGATTCCCACCTCTATTGACAATATATATTTTTTCTACATATGCTTTACAAAAAGAAACCAGATAGTTCCAGATACAGTTTTATGAGACTGAGCTTCAGTAATGAATTTGTAGGTTGTGAAGCCTAACATAGTGTGGGAAAATGCTTAAAGGTCCCATTGAGGGACACTCTGGAGTTGAGACAATCCTTTATGGGTTCAGCAGTGGTTGACATCCCTGTTACAATGCATAGGTTGTGTCTCATTTCGAGTCCCCCCCCATCACTGCATGTGCATGTATTAAACTGTATTCACTGTGGAGTGCATTTGACAGTTTAGAGTTTTCCCAAGTCGAACATGCCAAGTTCACACTTGCCGGAAAAGACGATAGCAACATTTAACCTTGATTGTCACGCAAGCTGTCACATTTTCAAGCCCCTGACAACACATCTAATACTGCAGTGAAGCCAACAGTTTAACACCAAACACACAGAGAACCTAATGCATTGCATGTGGTTGTATCTGCCAGTGTGAACACACTTAAGCACTTAAAATAGATAGGGCAAATGAAGATGTACGTGATAGTCATTTTATCTGTCACTGTTTGTCAAGAAATAATGATTGCAACTGCTTCAATGCTGATATAAAAAAAACACGAGTGTATGGCTATTCAAACTATTTAACTTCAAAGTCCAGTTTAACTAACTGATTAATCGATTCGTTCATTTTTTTAAGTTCTGAATTTAATCTAAGCAGCGATTCCAGCCCTTTCCTCTGTTCTACTCCTCATTCCTCCTCTGCACATCTCTTTTCCTGCACTATGCCTCTCACTTCTGTCTCCTCTCTCGCCCCATCTGTAAAAAAATCTTTTCTTTTTCACTCCTCGTTCCTCCCTCCAGTGCTCTCACCCGCTCTCTCCTTCTGCTCTGCCATCATCACAACATCTGATTAACATATGTCTGGGCTTTCACTCCCTGTCAGCTTGCAGGCATCTGGAAACCCACACAGGCACCCACATTCACACAATCTCATGTCTCAGGTTCAGGAGTGTAAAGGACAAAAGAAAAAAAAAAGAAAAAAAGGCACCAAAATCCCCCTGATCCGCCTTTTAACTGCATTTACATCCCCCTCTGAGTGTGTCTGAGTGTGTTTGTGAGCTCACAACAGTGAGGATAAGAGACAAAGCATCTTAACATTACTGCAAGACAACAAGCCTCATGTTCCCCGGTGTGCCTCTTAAAAAGCCAGCAATAGAGGAGGGAGAGGAAAGGATAAGAAATACAATAAGACAGATAAGAGAGGGAATGTGTGTGTTTGAAAGTGTGTGTGTGTGCAGCCATAACTTTACAAGCTCCCCTGAGACTTGTGCCCTTAAAATTACTCACATTCATATAAATGTAGACTCTATTTTAAAGCCCCTATTTTGTTTCATTTGCAGATATTGATACAATGGATTTATTTCATTCAGTAAACAGTTGGGAGCTTAATTTCATATCCCACTCTTCAGTTATTGTAATCAGAGATCTATTATTGATTATGTTCAGCAGTGGTTCCAGGAAGACTTGCCTTGCTGCTCAGAATGAGCCCATGCCAGTCAAGCAGCTTTATCTGTCAGCGTGGCAGTGCCTTCTACATCATAAGGATTTAACGACTCACAGGTAGAACAAATGAAATCACTTCATATGAGTAAAAGCACACTGTTGCAGGATCTTTAAGCCTCTTTTCACAACATTTTACTCTCACTCCTCTGCCCCAGATTGTCTGGAATCAGTCCCACTTGCACGATCTCATTCACAACAAAAACACGCAATAACAGCAACAGACGCAGGCAACCAAACAAATACTCTATGGAGAGGCTTGCCAAAATACATAATCCAACAGGCAGCAACAAAAGCTCTGCAAAGCTGCACAGCCAAATAGTGAATGATTGTTTGCATTGGTCTACATTTTGTAATACCTGCAATTTTGCCAGTTTATTACAATGGTGTTCCCTGCCATGTGAACACTTTTGTAAAAGGGGACAAATACACTGGAGGCACGAGCATTGCAAATACCACATTTGCAACTGTATTGAATGTTAGTCGTTAGAGACTCTCTCTCTCTCTCTCTCTCTCTCTCTCTCTCTCTCTCTCTCTCTCTGTGAATAAGCATCATGGGGCTTACTTTATTCAGGATTTAAACAAGTCAGCTTGTCAAGAAGGTGCAACACGGTGGCTTTGCGAAAGCTTGCAGCGCAACACACACATATCTCTCTCCTTTTGTCTTCTTTACTAACACCCTTCTATACAGGCTATAAAAATCTCACGTATGCAGGTTAATATATATGCTCAAAATCTGAACAGACAAAATCAACGGCTGTATTTATAAAGGCACTTTAACAGATTTAAGAGTCACACAATGCTGATGAGACGAAAACGTTTTGCTAAGAGGATTTCAATGGAGCGCCAAGGCAGTGTCGTTTGGGAAGGAGCCATCATGTGTGCATCATGCAGTGAGAACATGTTGGGGGGTGGGGGTCCATAAAAAAAGGAATGGGAGTGACTCTTTTGTGGAGGACTTGGTAAACTCAAAGGGTCTTTAGAGGGCCAACTCAATGATGAGTCAATGAGGTGCACTTGAATAGCAAGGGTGATGAAATGAAACACACACACCCACACACACACACACACACTGAGGAACCATGAGACATCCTCTGGTCACTCTGAATGTGCAGGTTAAATGGCACAGAGTGATGTGTGAGAGAAAAAAAGGGTGAAGGGATGTAAGAACTAGCGATATGCCAAAAGCAAGGAGATGCAAGGAAGTACAGGGTTACATTTGGACATGGCAGTAACCCACATCACTGCACACCCCCAGACATGTCTATCTCTATTTCATGCTTGTGTGCCATCTATGAGTATATGTGAGTGTCTCTGCATAATATGCAAATGACAAAAAAACCTCACAGAGTTTTCACCCCAGTGGAGACCATTAGCGATTCCTGACTAGATACTCTGGGAGGACACAGTCTGAGAGAGATGCAGGCAAAGAGGCAAAAGTGTAGAGAAGATAGATGAGAGAGGGAGGGATGGGGAGGGATGGGGAGGGCAGAATCAAGAAAAGACAGATGACAGAAAGAGACAGTCAGTGACAGACTGGCACACTGATACACAGACACACACACAAACAGATGGAAGATAAATGAGCAGATATTCTGGCAGCGCTACGTTACACTGAGAGAAATGGAAAGGGAACATCAGGGCAAACGTCACTACTCTTCCTCCCAGCGACCTACAAAAGATGGCCTCGGCTTTAGTGCAGTCTGATGCAACTCACCAGAAACAGTCTCAGTACTCCATATCAAGCATAGTCCAAGTCCAGTCATCAAAATAAAAGAGGGGCATGTACGAAAGCTTTACAGAATGTCTCGTACTTTATGGTGGTAGATGCGTCTGCAAATGGGTCATTTTAGTAAATGAGCAATATGAAGGAGGAGAAGGATTGAAGAGGAGTAGAAAAACAAGGGCAAAATTACTAAATTAATTGAAAGGGAAGAGGTGACTGAAAGAGAGAAGGAGTAAAGAAGGTGACCAGCTTGCCTAGAAGCACAGTGGGCCATGCCAGCCGCTCCATTGGGCTGCATTCAACTGCACTCAGCCTCCTGGTCCCACATTATCTCTGAGAGTCTATAAACGAGCGTGTGACTGTGTGTGCATGTGCACAGTGGCTGCAAGTGAACAGCAACGCTAGAGGAAGGCAGGATACACATGGGCTTGGCCTTTGTGTGCGTTGACGGGAGTGAGAAAAAGGAGAAGGAACTGCAGAAAGACAGCCAGCAAAAATGAGTGCAGTCAAAAAGGTGCAATCAGCAGAGTTAAAAAGGAAAAAAAAAAACAAGACTCCCTGTGTGTGCAGCAGATCCCCAGCCATCTGGACACCCCCCCCTCCCCACCAAGTTCCCCTTTTCCTCTTCTTCTTTCTCCTGACTGGTGTGCTATTCATGGCGGACCCATTTCACCTTTCAGTGTGTTGTGCCCGCTCGCCACAATACATGCTAATGAGGTAGAACAAATTACTTTTTTGCTGTGGGTGCATGCATGTGTACCGGGCCTTTTGGTGTGTGTATGTATGCATGTGGGTGAGTGAGCTGAATTCCTCCAATCCCAGCTTCCAAAGCACTCGCTTAACTGTCGTCTCACATGAATAACTAATACATAATCTAATGTATTTGACAGATGCTTGATTTCTGGAGCACTGAAAAGAGTAAACTCTCCAGTAACCCTTTTAACAGTAAGTATGTGAAAACAATATGAGGCAACACCATTTCATTCCAGCTTGAGCAACCTCTGCCAGTACTGTAAGTCCTTACACACAGCCATCATCTATTTATCCAGCACTGAGTGACCCAGACCAGTTCAAATCTGATTGATTTTGTAATAACAAAGTGGAGAAGAGACAGAAGAGAGGAAAGAAACGCATGCACATTTACGGCTCTCGGAAACACAAATGACATGACATGAATGGGGCGCTTGATTTCTCACAACAGTACACGAGAAACCCCCACTGACACTGGTAGGAGATGCGATGACAGGCCGAAAAAATAAAAAACAAGGATACGGCAAGGGGGAGTGCCAGGGTGTTGAAAGACTCAAAAGAAATACATTAGCTGGAGAGAGGAGACGACAGCAGAGAGGAGTCATTTAAAAACAACAAATGAGAACAAGGAATCAAGTGGAGAGAAAAATTGACATTCAGTTTGTCAAAATCAAGTCCTCTCCTGACAAGGATTTGTGACTCAGCTTCCTCTGCATCAGTAGGTGGCGCTAGCGATGCATCTGTACACATGCCAACTCTCTCACCCCCCCCCCCCCCCTTTTTCACTTTCCATAGTGAATCATTGTGACAGCCTGGCTCGGCAGTCATAATTAACCGGGTGCACTAGCTAGTGTAGCACTCCACAGCAAGACAGCCACAGAGTGGACTGCTCATGAACAGAGCTGCCACCAGGCATGATGGTCATGGCTGTGCATGTGTGATGAATAATGTGTGTGTTTCTCCAAACCAGTGTGGTCTCTTTGAAGCACATGTTAAATTGGGTTCTGTTAGCAGCTTCTTACCACACTGACAATTAAGTTGATGCAAGTTTTTCACATTTTTTTTTAATGAATGATGACACATGAAGGAATTTTTTAAAAACTAAATTAATAAGCTTTATCTTCCTTTAAGATGGACATTACGTGTTGGCTAGTGATTAAGAGTATTGGAATCAGATTGAAAATTGCATTTCATCGTAAAATAGTAAGATTTATTTCTACGACAAAGCTGATACTTTGATTTGTTTAAAATAATATGAAAACATGTTGACAGAGGCAGCGTCTTTTCAATACATATACATTATTTAGAATTATATGTAATCATTCCTGCTTCTCACTCTGTTACTATTGTATTTTTCTCGCACTAAATCTCGACCCAGAGAAAGTTCATTTTTACATGTTAGATACACATTTCTCCTGCAACATTTGTGGAAGAATATATGTTATTAAGTTATTTTAATACCCGTAGCATTCAATTAAATGACCCAATTCCGCTTATCAAAGCAACAGTTCTCCTAAAACGAAGGAAGCAGCTTACATTTCCCGCAAAAATAGCTCTAAAATCCGTTTCACAGCAGTTATGCAGGACTAATGGAAATGGTGCCACAGTTCCTTTAACTAGTCCAGCAACAGGAACCAGGCCATTCCTGGCTCCCCTCCCGGCCCCCGGGGCCCAGAGCCCAGCCCAACTCAGCATACAATGGGCCAGCAGAATGAGAGGAACCGCCGGCCATCCAGAGATAGCCCTGCTGGTCAGGAACCAGAAGGAACCTGAGGGTGGGGTGGGGGTGGGAGCCCAGAGGATGGGAACCCAGGCAGCAAGGGAGAGGAGGGTGGGTATGGTTGGCTTGTCGGTGTCAGGATGTGTGTGAAAGGGACAGTGTTTGTGTCTGTGTGGAAGAGAGTATTGAGCTGTTTGGATAAATGTCTTGTTCCCATGCAAGAACATGTTCCAACTTGTTCACACGAGCACACACAGCAGCACATTATAGACACATTCACAAGTCCTCTCTCCCAAGCCAGGATGTTTTTACTTGCTTTCAGGTAATTAAAGCTGGAACAGTGACTGTGGGATGGAAGGCAGACTGAGGATAAGTGATAGATAAGGCAAGCAGGACTGCAGGGTGATGGACCAGTGGCCTTGGTCCTGACCCCATTTGTCCTGGCTCCTGCCCTGGGTACGTGTACTGTCCTATCTGGCTTCCTCAGACACTGCCTGGAGCATCAAACAGTAAGTCAACGATGGGGGTTAGGAATGGAGACAAACTGGAAGAAGTGAAATATATGAGAGTTAGGAAGAGGTCGGAATGTGGTCCCGCTCCTCCTGACCGGACCTACACAATGCTCTATTTTGAGGGTCTCCAGTGAAACACATAGAGATGGTTCCTACTGTTTCCATGACAACATGTGTAGGAGATGGCGTCAAAGGACACGTAGGCACACACATACCAAATGCTCATGCAACTTTACACATGCAGAGCAAACTTAGGTGTTTCTTTTAGTCAATAATGAAATGCTAATAAACCTGAAAGTGAGAAGACAAATGCAAACAACAAAAAGGAACAAAACGGAAGCTTGTCCCGTAACTCATAAAACTTACACAGACTTCAAAAGATCTGAAGTTCAACATGACTTTCTCAGTAGCTTATCTTATTTATGTGTCTTGCCCTGAAGGCACACTCACATGGTGCCAAAATATAACACTGGGTCTACTCTTCCTCTGTATGAGGTGCACCATAACAGCTGCCATCCCACAAAGTACAGACTGACAAACAGAGACTGATAGCTTTCAGAGGATGGAGGGATGTCATATGTGGATGTGTCAATGGCATTACCTACGAGATGTAATATGAAAGGTTTGGAATTAAAAGCATCAATGCATCAAATTCCAAACCACGTCCCTCAAAGTGCAAACACGGAGCTGATTTGTCTTTTCTCATTTGCTGGAAAAAAATATACGTCTTTCCTAACTGTGTCATGAAGCAACCCAGCTTCACTCTGTCATATATGAAAAGTAAGAAGTTCTTTTAGCAGCAGGCTTTGTCATATTTTACAAGTTTTCCTCCACATGAATACAGCAGTTTTCCCAACCTCATAATCCCCAGTTGCACTGTAATTTCCTATTACAGTAGAGTAGCTATATATTTAGTATATACTTTGGCTCATATGTAGCTGTGGAGTGTGGACTTTTTGACAGGGACTAGTTAAATATTGGTAGACTCATATTACTTTTCTCCTCCACAGAAGCAGTTTTGTGTTAACGACTGTCTAAAAGAGGCATCTCAAAAAGCAGAAGCTTCTATTAGAGCCCTCTAACTTGGAAACTCAAAAATGTTATTTAGCATCACATATGAGATGTTTCCCGCTGCCTCTCCTTTGGTTGTCTGTCACTACCTCCATCTATCTTGGTCGCTTTACTCTGTGGTATCTGGTGTCAGGCGCTGGCAGTTAGGAGTTGCTCAGAAATGAACTAGCTTTGCACAGTTTCCCACCTTCTCTATTTTTAGGGTTGAGTTCTCCAGCTGGCACAGGCACACGGGCTGACATCAGAGCCCCAAACTTACAGACCTCGTTCACCCTGTGTAATAATGTGGTTTTCAATCTGAAACACAACAATGCAATTTTGGATTGCTTCCACTGTTCTAACCAGGCATGGGTACCTAAAGTCACATGCCAGGTCCACAACAATTATGACAAATCAATAGCAGATCCTGACTATCTACTGATAAATTAATCAACATACAAATGTTTACTTCTTTAAAAATTTTTAGAATAAGGTTTTGGTCTTTTCTGCTTTAGTCTGCAGTCTGCACCTTATTTTCCATATCCCCTGTCTTGATATCTTATTCTCCTGATCTCTTCTCCCAATTTCACCTTGCTACACTTGTCACCTTTCTCTCTCCTCAGTCTCTCCTTCTGTAATCACAATCTAATCCTTTGCAATCAATTCAACCTGACGATACCACCCGCCTCCAACAACAACAACACCCACATTCAAGCAAGCAGAGGCCAAAAGCCACCATACATCATGCAGGCTTAATCATCTAGATGGCTAGATCAAACAGACTGTGAACATGCTCATTCATTTCAACTACAACCGCTTAAATTAAAAGCATATTCAAACGTTTCAAGCTGAAATATATAGGAGTTCTAAGAACAAAGACAACAGATAAATGTTTTATAGGATGGAGAACTGACAGACTACATTTAGTGTTAATCCTTTTTATAGGATGAAGGTAAATCAATGTGAGATTAGGATAAACACAGACATGTAAGAGTGTGTGTGTGTGTCCCACCCTCATCAGCTGGTGACTTGGTTTTGTTGTTGTCCTACAAGGCAAAGCCTGGGGCGGTGCACGACTAATGCATTAGTCTCTTTAGTAGTCGGGGGCATCTGTCATGAGTCGGTACATGCTTTTCTTTCAATGCATCTCGTTGCCTTGAGCAAAATGGCAAAGACAACGACTCTTATTCTAAGCTAAATACAATGGGCTGCCACCCAAATACAGAGACTTTGGAAGTGATGCAAATAGTTTCCAGTTCTGTCGTGTCAGGTTTTACCTATTAAGAACAATGACAACCTTATTTTCCTTTTTTCTATTTATGCATCTGAGCTGAATGTTGTTGCATATAGTGTTCAAAAACCAAAGCATCTCTTGCTTAAATTTGTATAGAAGCTTTCTCTTTGATAAAATGGTAAAAAAAAAAAAAAGTCACATGCTGTGGTTGTAAAATACATTTGACAATTCTACAAGACTGTTGTGTTACAGGAACAAAACTGATTTAGAGCGTAATTGGCAGTAGCAATCAGCTCAGCATGCTTTTGCTAAGCGATTAAATGACAAAAAGTAGGACATGGGTATGTGGTAGAATAAGAGGGTGTGTATGTTGTGTTCACGCATACAAGAAACAGCAGCAAAAATGCGTAATTGGTGTTTGTGTGTGTGTATCCGTCTGTTAATCTGCCATTCCACACAATTCTCATATTACTGTTCAGCCCATCAAACACACATCGTTGTGCACCACCTTACATGGTACACTCAAAGCATGCTCTTCATTCTAGATTGACAACCCTGCCATATGGTGCTGCAAAGCTGTGTTTGCATATCCAACTTCTGTTTGGGATTGTGAGAGACCAATTTGGTGGGTGCACAACTGTGGATCTGTAGATGTGTGTATATATATATATATATATCATAGTTCAGTTTTATGTGTGAGATGGTTACATCTGCAAACATAAAGTCACAGCTGCACCACTACACATGATCCCTTCGCAGCTGTGAATTATTTTGTGGACAATTTAATACTGCCAAAGAGGAAATGGTGAATCAAGAGTTTGTTTGTGCTGCTAAACTGTGCAGCAAAATGTTTGCGTGCATCAATAAAATGACGGCTAAGTGAAGTGCTGATCTTCATCTTCAGTCGTAGGCATGTAGAAGAAAGAAACCCAGGGTTTCTACTGCAATGCTTGATGGGAGGGGACTTTTCTCTCACTAAAGCATCCTCAAACTAACAACTAGGTAGTAATTTGTCCACTCGCAGGGGAGGCATAAAAACCAGAACCCCAAATTCTTTGCAGTTATGGAAAAAGTGAAAAGAAAAAAGCCAAAATACTTTATCTATGCCTCTAACTTAAAGTTATTACATTTTCTGAATGGTATGACTTCCTAATGGTTAGCATATGTGAATATGTGTGCACACAGAGAGTGCAGTAGTTGAGGTTAAGCTAATAGTACAAGCAGAGGGGGAACTGGGAACCCTTGGCTTATAAAGGATACTTGTTTCCCTGCTGCACCAAAAACCAGATGTTGATAAAGAGACATAGGGGGCGGAGAGAGGACAGATGGGCAAGAAATTACCATCTCTTGGGCCAAACATCTTGAAACATCTGCAGAAAAATTTCAGACCTTACAAGGAAAGATGGATTTATGTTCTCTCTCTCGCATGGATTTTCATTGCTCCATGAGAGCCTCTCCCACTCATCTGCACTGCGCCTGCTCTCAGTGTTAACAGGACGAAAGAGTTACGCCACAATCTGGAGCTGTTTAACTCTCGGAAAAAGTTGGATTCTTCCACAAATGGCTTTATCGCACAGAGAAGACAAACACTGCTGTGCGCTGCAGGAGCCATAAAACTTCAGAGGGTGCGGTGAGATCAAGTCCACACAAATCCCCCAACATGCAGACTAACTCCAAATGAAGCACAGTGAATGTAAAGCTACATTACAATATAGACAATGCAGACATAATACATATGCTATTTCAAAAAGTGAAGCTACTATATAATGCTCAGTTGAGCAAGGCATGTCCATATGGTTAGAACTCAGCAGAGGGAAGGAACAGATGCTTTGATTAAAGGACTGTCATATGCAAATCCATAAGAGCAGCTCAGGGCATGAATCTGAACCAGTAACACATGAAGATATATGTATAGATAGATAGATGGATAGATAGCTGGATGGTTAGATGGATATATAGATACAAATCTGGGCTTTTCATCCCTTTCCGACCAAAAATAAAATTCTATATAAAATAAGTAAATAACAGCTGTTGTAATAGTTTGGAGCATCTTGTCTTCTTTTTTTTCTTAAGGTGGAAATGCCATCAAATATCAATTTTGTTTTGAAAAAATGGACTGTAATTTTGACGCCACTGAAGACTATATTGACTGTGAGTGAACAAACACTTAGCAGGGTGGCCAGCAATGATTCAGGAGACTGGAGAGTGGAATGACGGGGTACATGTTGTGACAGGATGCACTATAAGTTAAACAAAATGGGGCTTTTACTTGGCCCCATTTTGAGAAAATGGAGCAGCTCCTTTCATTTCTTTTTGACAGCCCCGCTGTTCCCTCTCCCACTCTGCTTCTTTCTCTTTGAACCAATTTCCAAAATGGCCCTTCCTCGAAATAATTGACACTCGGCGTTTATCATCTTGGGGCACCTGCTGTCGGTTTGACAACAAGACAATCAGATGGAGCAAGCGACCGTCGTCCCATTGTCCCAGCTCTCTGTTTGTCTGTGACACTAAATGACAACAGCTGGAAGCCCTCTCTTCCAACAACACCCATCATGCAAGTCAAATTGAAGCACAAACGAAAAGGACCTTATTATTTGGCTATAGTGGTGTAATTTTAACTAACAAGAAGAAGAAACAATGATTTAATTGTGTCTGCTGATGGTAGATAAAAGGCTTGTAGCGACTGGAAGTACTAAAACAGCAGTTGATGTGTCTGATCTGCAGTTATTGACTAGATTTCCACATGTATATCAAAGAAGCACTTTATAAAGTCTCATGCGTGCCTACTGTTTGTCTGCTTATATTTTTAGATATTCATGTAGAGATTTACATGACTTAAATAAACACATGCCCCATTTTTTAACACACATTTTTGAACACACAGCCTCTCACATCTCTCCTTTCTTCTTCTCTCTCTCGATGTAATTGACAGAAAATGTCAATACTAGGAAGGAAAAAAACAGAAGGTCCGCAGTCTGCATCTATTGATCCAAGCTCTTCTCTTTCTCTCACTCCCTGTCTGCTGCTCTTAATTACACTTCTTTTTACCAGGCTAGCCAGTGCAGCTGCCCTTTTCACAAACGTGTACCATCCATCCAAATCCATACATCAAAATTATTGAGAGTGATCAGAACAGGAATTTGAATATTCAAACTGATAAGCTGGGACAGTGATTGCATTGAAGTCTTTTTGAAAAAAAGACAGAAGGAAAAGGATTTAAGAATAATTATTTTCATGCAGGTCTACTCTGAACAGTATGGAGTTTTTATGGAGGAAGGAACCTTAGTGTAGGTGATTAGAACCATCAAAGCATGACGGACTGAGGTGAGGCCCGCCCCACCTCCCCTTCTTACTTTCCCTTTCTTTATGTCTCTCTTTGTCAATTTATCTGGTTTTCTGCTGTTTGTTTCGGGAGCCTGTCTCCTCCACTTCACACACTTTTACACAAACAAGGACAAAAATGACTTTTATGGTCAGATTTTATGGACTGGTAGCACAGCAAGCATGCCCATTCTTCAATAATTGTTCTCTCATGAACAAGTAAAATAATAAAAAAAAGGCCCCTAATCGCACCCTTTCACAGCTCACGCCTCCCATCAATCAAACCTGCCAGTGTGTCCGTGGCATTTGTGTGAGTGTTCACGTTTCCCACCTTTGTACCTCTTAAACCGCCACTGAATCACAAAAACAAAAGCTATTAGAGACGACAGCACAGTAATCTCCTTCCTCAAGCATGTTTATACACATAGTGTTCTTTTTTCATTTCAGACCAATCTTCTCAAAAGCATGCAAACGGAAACGCACACAGAGGGCTATGCAGCTACACAAACAGAGACACTTTTTGCCCTACTGCCCCTTAATTTCTCTCCCACTTCCTCTGTCTAATCTTTAAATGTAAATTGGATGACAGGTGAATATTGAGGAGGCGAGCGATAACGAGTAACATCTTCACTCGACCGCATTATCATCGCTCCACATCACTACGGAGTGCCTATTCAATATCATTACCTGTGGCAGAGTGCAGCCAGAAACACTCTTGTGTGTCCTTTTGTATTCATGAGACATACTGTACTGTATAGACACCTGCATATACACTTACGTCATGCACATACACACAAACACACACGTACACACAATCACATCCAATGGCTTATCTTCTGAAATAAGAAAAGGGGCTTGTCAGGATGGCACATTGTATGGGTGCGTGTTTGTGTGCAAGTGTGTGTGTGGGGAAGGCAATGTGCATTAGGGTGATTACAATATCAGCCGACTCCAGATGGAGGCAGGAAAATAAACAGTGGATGAGAGAGAAAGAGAGCGAGCTAGGGGACAGACATCGTGAGAGGAAGGCTATGAGAGAGATTTGGTATGTGTGTGTGCGTGTGTGTGTGTGAGAGAGACAGTCTGCTTGTGTGCGATACAGTGAGAGAAAGTAAAGTTAATTAGCGACTCAATCCCAGTCTATATACAGAGGACTGAATGAGCAGTGAATGTGAGACAGTATGTGTGTTTATACTGTCCACGATACACACGTCCATCAGTGTGTATCTAGCCCCGAGAATGGTAGATATAGTTAGTGGTCTAGCTGAAAAACTACATTTCCCAGCTGTCTGTATTTAATGGCCCTGCTTGTGCAGCTGTCTCTGTGGCACTGTTCAGATAAAAAATTGTATTTGGTCATGTTCAGAAATCAATCAGTTACCAATAAGATGACTGGTTGATTGTTTGTTTCCTCAGTGACTTGACTTATAAAAACCTCCATGAAATTTGACATCTCGTCAGACTCTGCCCTTTCAGCCTCTTCTTCGCATGCCCTATAAGTCTCGTGTATCTGGAGTAAAAACACGAACAAGGCCGATAAAATCGGTCCGTAGTGCTCACTGTTGACTTTGACATTAAATTACCCCCCGTAAAAGGCCAACTCACAACCACAATAAAATAAAGACCTCTTGAATTCACAGGCACACATACACACCTACCTGCAACTCCTTTTCATACCGCTGCCGCTCTTTCATGGGTGATGAAATTCAATAAGCAGTGAGGAGAACTGCCCTCTCGCTGATAACCATCAATGGACTTATCGATCTACAATGACATGGGTGTGTATGCGTGTGCACACACACACACACACACACCGTGTTTCCATTTACAATTCACTCTGGGACTTTGTAACAGACGGTTCTGAATAATCAGAACAGATCTATACATCTTGGAGGAGTTCATGGAACACTGGTTTTAGTATGCAGTTTAGCAGATGACAACTGGCCCCCTACAAATCCAACATGTATTGAAAATATTCGACAATCTTGATTCTTATACACTTGTATGTAATTGCAGCGTTTGTGTTAAGGCTGGGCAGTAAAACCACCTTTTAATTCAAACGCACTTACATTGAAATAGACAATCATACAATTTAGCTTGTATCAAGATAATGTGATGCTGCATTGGATAACCTGTAAGATTGTGCTAGTGAGAATATTTCTCCTCACTCACAACGCAGCCACGCCCTGCTCTCCTCCTGTGTTTCTCAGAGAGAGGTTGCATTGCAAACTTATTAACAATTTCTCCTCATTTTCAGAAATTCTGCGTCTTTGTCCACTTACTTTTTCAAAACAACAACTTGTTTTAAATGACCAATATGTTGAGAAAACCCTGACTGGTTCCCTTTCAAAAGGGTCGCCAGAACTGCACTTGCTTTTCTTCCCCACATCTCTGCAGAACAGCTGCAGCCTGACCGCAGCTGTGCGCTGCACATGTAAAATAACTTTCTCAATCCTTCAGTCTAAGGTGTTGTCTTACATGTAGATGAAAGAAAAAAATTATTGTAAACTGATTTTAAATTTCCATGAGGTAAGCAATGATAAACCAATAAGACATATTGATGAAGTCATATACATTTTCATGAAAGGAAGACCAGTTATTTCATAAAATGAATTTTGAAATAACCCAACAACCACTAGGTTTTGAGAACATACATAATCTCTGGCATGTAGCAGGCAGTCCACAAATGAAAGACCTTGTGTTTCTGATTAGAATCTATAACCAAACAACCAAACAAAGAATACACTTTTCTGATCACACAAGTTGTTGAAGCCATACAGAGAAACAACATGTGATGCAGTAAAACCTTACAGCTGATACAGAAATACAAACAGGCTTCAAGATTAACAGAGTCAACATAGCCTAATCGCTGTATAGCAAACCTGGACCGTATCCAAATGTCTGTGTGTCACACTCAAAAGAAGTGCTTTGTAATTGCATGACAGCACTGGAGCCTCAATGTGACTCGGTGCTGGAGGGAAAATGTGTGCCCCCCCCCACACCCAGAAATAATAGTAATTCATTGTTTGTTGCTGTAATCTGAAAGCTGTGTTTGGATGCAGTATAAACCACTAGAAATCTATTAGCTGTGGTTAACATCAAAAAGCGCCAATGGTGGCGGTGGGGTGGGGGTGTGGGAAATGAAAATAACCAAACCAAAGTGAATGTCTGTGAGTGGGTCATCTGCACACCAGATTGAGGGAGTATGCAGAGAACACAGTCTTTCTCAGCATCACTAGTTCAGATTACCAGCCATGGACATATCTATGTGTGTGTATATATACATACATATATATATATATGCATGTGTGTGTAAGTGTTTTTGTGCAATTCTGCGTGTGTGTGAAGGTGAGAATAAAATGGCTGCCATCATTTTTGTAAGGCCATCCATGTGTGTGAGCAGCGGTCTGATGCATTTGACCTCATAGCCTCAGAGCTGGGAGGAGGAGGAGGGAGGGAGAACAGGTGTGAGGCAGGCTGGTGGCTGGGCAGATGGCCCCTGGAAGTTATAGCGGATGCTGCAGAGCCTGGACCACAGAGCAGCCATCGTTAATACAAGCCTGTTTATACAGTGTGCACACACGTGCGCACAAACACAGTGATAACCTGCAAACAGCACTTGTCGTTTACTCTCCCCTCATCACCAGGTTTGTTTACCTTTCATTTACTCCTCTTTCTCCCTGTCTCTTGCTCTTTTTATCTCTGTTAACACACACGCGCGCGCGCGCACTCCATGTAATGGTCCTTTTAGTCAAGGCACTACTATAATGGAAGACCCAGTGGTAAAACAAAACAACATATGACACAATAAATGATGGGAGAATATTAATGTTGCTAAGTGCGACCACTGTAGTAAATTAATCATGAATAATGATGACTGATCGTCATTGATAAGGGGAAAAAACAGGCTTCTTTTTTTTTTGCTGATTTGAATTAGATATTATCATGTGGAAAAAATGTTTAAACTCATCTACAACGACATTTGTAAAGGGCCGTGTTTTTAGGAAGCGTTAACAATCACTCTCTTGGATCCCTGCAAAAGCTTTGCTTACTATTTGGCACGCGTAAAGAAAAAAACATGTCCAAAGCCCTGTGGTTCTCCTGGAGATATTTTCCCTCTCCCTCTCTAATCTGAGCCGTGAGAACAGTCTGGCATAGACAGCAGGTTGTGCCATGGCAGCCTCCCTCCCTAACCCGCATGTCTGCTCCTTTCCCAGTCGGGGCAAAAGATTCCCACCGGAGCAAAATATAGCCCAAAGCCTCTAATTTCAACCCTACGCCACTTGTGTTTTTCCTCCGCGCTTTTCGGTTTTGATGACAAAGTCGCAGCGGGTGAAGATGGAAACTTCACGTGACTTTGAGGAGATGCGTTTGACAGTTCTGTCAGCGCTTCGTGGGATGTTTTCAGCGACTGCAAACTCCGAAATGCAAAATCTGTCTCAATGCTTTCCAGGACTCCCGAACAGTGATGAGCGGGGAGGCGGAGAGCCACGGACGGCTCTCCATAAAACAGAGAAATGTCAAAGTTTCAGAGTTGGAAGGAAAAAAAGATCTCCATAAAAAAAACTGCAAACATCAACAGCTACATTTTATAGCTAATATCTTGGGCTGACAAAACGTCTAATATTTCTGTCAAGAAATCTCCAGCGAGAGCCCAGTGCTGGCGTGTAAATTTTCTGAATATGATGTGGATGCTACTCCACTAGAAATTAATCCAAAAGTCCATCCGTAAACTTAAATTACCTGTTGCCGACGAACAGTTGTGCGTCCTGGTTGTTAACTCACATCAGCTGACATCTGCCTTTTAAGGAGACACACACAGCTGCACGCTGGTGTCAATATTTAAACTAAATGTAAATTATGGAAAGCTCATTCAGTCTCCTTCAGTTATGGACTCTTCTTCTGGAGCGCAGCCGGCCAGCCTCAACAAAAGGTTAAGTTTTTCAATTTTCTTAACATATGTATTTAAGGGCTGTTAATTTATTAAAACAATACCCCCCCCCCCCAAAAAAAGTGTTTTGGAACCATACTCTAAGAAACATTGTTACGCACAAACCCTTGGCTTTCTTGTACAATAGCAGCTCATGTCAGGCAATGAAAAATAGCCTATGTTTTTATTTCTATAAAAATATTTTAAAACATTGACTTCATGTAATATTTGGCTATCATACAGTCCAAATGCAGGCAGTCTAACCTACAGCTCTTGTATTTTGGAGCGCAACAAAGTCACCCTACTTAGTATTACAATGTAAGAAGACAAAATGAAAATACAAATATGAATTAGATTGGTAGGTCAGCAGGTATTTCCTGTTTTTTAAATATATATATATATATATATATATATATATATATATATATATATATATATATATTTCCACTATTTGGCACGTATTATGCCAACATGGGGACACACTCCAGAGAAGAAAAATAGAAAACATATTCGAGCGAGAGGGAACACTTACACTGAAAAGAGGCAGAAATTCCCACCATGCGGCACGTCGATTTGAGAGGGATAAATAATTTCCAGTCCGTTTGACTCCGCGCTCTGTCCCCTCGACGATCCGCCTATATCGGGAAGACGAAAACTAGAGTCCAGACAGCTCTCGGGGGCTGTGGCGGTGGTACACTTCCAGCTGCTCAAAAATGGGGTTCAAACTCCGACAAGAGAAAAAGGGGCACCTCACGGCTCGCACTAAGAGATCAGTCACGGAGGAGATTCTGGACGGGAAAGACGTGAGTCTTGTCGAGGCGCAGTGGCAAAGAATGAGGAGAGATAAGAAAGATGCAAAGAGATGATGCTGTAGGCTGCTGCGCAGGGGCACCCGCCTGCTTTCTTTCTTTCTTTCTTTTTTTAAACCGGTCCTCGTGCTTTCCTCCAAATTCCCATAAACGTTGGTTTCGGTTCCGTAAATACTGTTGTTTTAATTGAGGATGAATCACACTCCCTCGGTCTCAGGGTCCTTGTGTTCTGCTTCTCCGTTGGCGTGGGGAAGAGGAGTAGCGGTACTCTGCCTCCAGTCGGCGGTGCGCAGCAGAGCCAGGTGGCGATGGGCGGGACTGATGAGCTGAGGAGGAGGAAGAGGAGGAGGAGGAGGTGGCTGGGCAGCAGCCAGCATCTGCGAGTCCTAAAACAGGTTGGAAAAATCAGGGTCAGAGCAAGTCGAGCTGTTTTCTTTTGTACCTGTGGCTTTATCCCTCTCACATCCTGCAGCATTTTCATATGTGAGAAGGATAACCACAGAGTTCTTATTCTAAGAGATACATCTTCACCTGTTAATCATAGGCTAGATAGTTATTTTTCATTTGTTTCTGGAAACAATATTTATATGCTTGCAGGTTGGCTCCAATAAAGTATAATTGGTCACAGCAATTGTGAGGACATTCCTTTACAATTCAACTACAGTATAAGTGGAGGACAATTTAACCCACACATGGCTATGTTGCAACCCGTGTGACTTACTAGCTTTAAAACATTAAAACTTTAGACTGTTGTCAAACTTTAATGTTGAAACACCAATTAAGGCAGCAGTAGACCAGCAACTAAGGTTTCCCACAATACTAGATTTTGTCAGTGGACCCCTGGCTGACCCTGACAGCAGGTGAAGCAGAGCAGATATTTTGATATGGAATGTGGTTCAACTGATACAGATTTCACTACAGGCTTTTTCTTATAGGTCATCAAAATAAGTTTTGCTATGTTGTTTATAGCATTGCTGAGGTTGTCAGTCCAATATTTCTGCAAAACAGGGGGCTTGCTGACTATGATCTACTGTAGGTGACTTTGTGTAGTTTATAGACCACACTCACATCAAAATAAATGAATTATCCCCTTATATTATGGTCATAACTGGACTTTGATTGACTCGTGAGAGATGTTATAAAAGTTCTCAGTTAGCTTAGTTAACTAAGTCCACAATTTGTTGAGGTCATGTTCCTCTGCGTGGGCATTCCTGTGCTATGCAAAACAATTTGTTTCTGCTTTACGTGCCCCAATTATCTTGTTGGTATGTCAACAACGATTCAGAAACTTTGAAATCATTGGTAGATGCAGAAATGCCCGTTTGCAGCTCCACTAACAAAAAACAATAAGCTCCTCTTGGTTACCGGGGTTCTACTTCCCATCCCAGGCACTGAGGCCAGCACCACTGTATCTGGGAGAGAATCTGAGTTTTAACATGCAATCAATATAATGTCTCTTGAAACCATGGATGAGTATAGACTAACCAACATTTTCCCACATTGCATGCTACCAACATATAATGTATTACATGCATTTTTAAGATTAACCAAAGTCGAAGTCAGATTTGGAGTAGCCTCTCGCTGCTACCTGTGGGAACATGGAGTCATCGCCACTCAACCATCCAGCCAGGTGTTTGATCCACCCATCAAACATCCAAGGTGTTTCTCATATCAATTTAGAGGCCACACCCACTAATCCCTAACTCTAACCAGTCATATTGGATGTGGACGAATTTGGATAATCCAGCCATGTGTCCCAGGCAGTTATAGGTTTCAGCGGTTTAGGATGGACAAATCAATTTGGTGTCTTCAAAGTCATTAGTATGAAATGTCATGTGTGTATAACTGTCCTATTACTGGACCTGGGCCCAGAAAATTCATAGAAAACTCAATGAAAATTGGATAATGAAAAAAAAAATTATTAACAAGACCTTTTTTATGTTTAACTCGAAAATTTAGGAAAAGTTAGTGGAGTGTGAATAACTAAAATGCATTGTGACATTAAATTATTAGCATTTTACTTTCGAGATTATTTCGTAATGCTGTTAGTTTGTTTTTTCACCCTTGAGGTGATCACCCTTAGATCTTTCTTTGAGATACACTTGCCCACGCAGTTGTGGAGCCATTGACTAGAACCAACCGGCTGATTGCTTGAGGATCTGCTACACTGTTGTGTACAGGTGTTTGCACAAAAAGAAAAAAGAAAACTGCAAGAATGCGTGGTGTCTGCACGCAAACACACACACACTTCTGTAGAATCTCTAGCTTTACCTCAGCTGAAAAAGGCACAGGCGTGTTGGCCTGCAGTAACCTAAGGCAAACACTTTCCCTGGACCATCTGGAAATCATCTCACCCGCAGAGCCAGTGAAAGCACAGAGCAGAAGCTCCGTTTACAACTCAGTGATAACAACCGGTCCACTTGAACTGCATGGTTGAACAAGTTATGCACCATTGCCTGTTCATAACATCTCATAAAACATTCTATTGTGTTCAAATTTCTATCAGCTCTTTATTGGTCATATGCTTGTAGCGCTTTCGTCTAAAGAAAGTGACCATTAAAGTCATTTTGGTAAAAACAAATAAACCTCACTTAGGTTGTGATGTGTCATTTTTCTTTAATTAACAAACTACAATACGTTTGATAGGTGTAATTCTATATTAGGATTACCAAAATTACATTGAAATAGACAAAAAAAAAATATCCCAACTTTCAGTGAATGTTTTATTTGCCAAATATTAATTTAAAGAATGTGATGTTTCAGGCTTGTAAAGCATTGTCACAGCTAAAGTAATACTTTTTACTCCTGTGTACAGTAGACATTCAGTGACCTTTTTAGTGTACCATCGACACAATTCTCATTGTTCCCTCAGTACAGTCTCTGTGGGGAATGGATGATGCCATTAATGGCAATTGTTTGCAACAGTGCCATTGTGCATTTCTATCTTTCTTATCTGTTTCTCTCCTTCATCTCTCTCCTTTTATTTGGAGTTTTTCAGCTATAGGTTAAATTGTGCTCTCTAAGGCAATATGGACAGATACAACCTCTACCACTTGGACCCTCCTTACATTTTCTTGTCTGGCTCCTTTTGTCAATCTCTAACAAAGGCACTAGGCTGCAAGATAGGTGGCTGGATGTGTGAATAGATTTGAGAGACGGTGAAGTATGGAAAAGGATAGAATATCTAATAGTTAGAGGAGTGGAAAAGAAAATGACACATGATGAAATGTGGTGCATATGTGAGAAAAAAAATTGACTCTGGGTAGGACACAAGAGAGGTTTGGAAAGGTGCAGAAGCAATGTCCCCAGTCAAAGTGAGCAAGCTAATGTGGTCAGAAACACCAGCAGAGCTGTGAGGATGCCGTCACTCCTCACCTATTTGTTTCCTCTGGTTTGCTCCCAGAGAGCAAGTTCTCTCATGACAATCACAGCGAAACATCTTGACAGCCGGAGGCACAAGGATAGGCGTTGAGGAAACCTGCAAGGGAAAAGAGAATAGGGCAATGATCCGTGTATGTGCGTGCGTGTGTCCTGTGATAATGGTGTGTGAGCGGAGGAAACACACAGTGCCTGTTTTTGCTTCAGGGGTTCCTGGAAGTCAGCCGGCCAGTGTGATCGGCGACATACATACACACATACAGGATACCTCGCCTCTAAAAGGGAAAAACATGCTGCGTCTGATACATGTGCACACAGACAAGCAGACTTCCTGCATTTTCCCTCCTACTGGGCGGCCACCTGTAACATGGTCCCCCCCCCACACACACACACAATATTCTGTGGGACAAAGGCATAAAGAGGCAGCAAATATAAGTTGAGAGTTGACGGTAAACAAGTGCCATTTAGATCCCTGTAATTACCTGTCATTTGATCGACATTGCTTGAGGCCAAGCTGCCGACCATCAACATCATCAATACCACTGCTGACAAAAGAAAGAGGTTTAGAGGAAGAGAAACAATTAAAGTAGCTTATGCATTGTTGTATTTCTGACCTATGTCAAACAACGACACAAACAGATCAGTGTTGAGCAAGGGGAGCTGAACCTTAATAGGCTGCATTGATCTATGTTATTATTTCTATCAAAATATTTTAAAACATAGACTTCATGTAATATTTGTCTATCATACAGAGTCTAAATTCCTGCCATCCTCATTACAAACTGAGACCCTTTTAAATTTCTGAATACGTTTACATGCATAGTTAAGAGGAGCTGCAGAAATAAAGATTTTTTGAAGATATAGGAAAACAGAATATTGAAACCATTTTGGGTTACAGTTTTTGAGGTCCTGAGTCACTGGCCTGGTCCAGCTCAAAAACCATGTAACATGTCATTAGCTCAAGTTCCGCGACGACAAGAGAATTATACGAAGGGCGATACCGCAACCTCTGACTGGATCGTCCATCTCCAACCACACAAATTCTACAGATTTAGGTTAGGGTTTAGGGGAAGGGTTATGGGTTAGTAGGCTTGGCTTCCAAAGTGGGCGAAGTTGCCTCGTCCAACTCCACCTTCCTGCAGTACTATTAGAGTGATAAAGAAAAACCACAATGTAGCACACTGTCCACTCTTGTTTCCCGATGCAAATAAAACAAATAAAAAAAAATAAATAAATGAAACAAAACTGAAATTCTGTTCAGTACTATGATTGTTGGTAGCATTTAGGCCAGGGCACTTTAAGCGAAAAAACATGAGAACCCCCCCCAAAAAAAAGAAATGGTACCCACCTTCCCTACAAAATGAATATACAAAGAGGACTGGTTAGAGAATTTCCAGAGGGTACCCCATAAAAAATAAATAAGCTTAGAAATTAAAGTGTTCTCAAAACAGACACAGTGATTAGAGAGGACCTGACTGACTGCCAGATTTGAAATGTTTTGATTGTTGGAAAGAAATTGTGTGACTATAACAAGAAGTTTTGTATACCCCGGTTACGAAGCCCCCTTTTTGTCACTGTTTCTGTTGCTGTCTTTGAAGTTAAAAAGCTAATAAAAAATAACTTATTTAGAGTCTGTGTAAATGCCTCCCTCTTATGGTGTTCATGACCTCGTAAATGAAAACAGCCCAGAGGTCACTACTCATACATTTGTCTCATTCGTTCACAGCTTCCGTGTAAAGATGTTCATTGTGTCCTCAGGCTCTCAGTCAGATCAACACATCGCTGGTCAGTTCTGACAGAAAACCATTCAACCAGGATTAACCACGAACCCTCTTGCTGAGAGGCGACGGTGCTAACCACCACACCGCCGTGCAGCCGCAACAAAATGATAGTTAATTAAAAAAAAAAAAAAGAAAAAAAGATCAATCTATTAACTAGGTCTGTTTTAAATATTTCAGGCTTCAACTGCCATGACAACTGCCATCCAAATTAATGTCAAACTGTTTTTGATTAAAAAAACTAAAAATATTATTACACAGGCGTTATAATTAATTAAAATAATTAAATTATAAATAGTAATACAACATTATTCATTATGCATCCAAATGATTTATGTATGATTGATCAGTCAAAAACATTTAATCTCACTGCATCAATACTCTTATCTGTCATTGACAACCCTGACTCTGGGAGGCTTATAAGTTACCGCTAAACAGCAGCCAAATACTCCATGTATGTAACGATAAGGCGACATGTCAGATTTCTGTGTACTGAGATGCATGCACACCATGAAGTCAGCGGAGAGAAGCTGGAATTACAACACACAAAATTGACACAACTCTCTACACAGGAGACTATGAAAATTGTTGGTTGGTGCTGTTGGTTGATGTTCTACATTCCAATTGTTCAAAACCTTTAGAAAGCCTCAACTAAAAAGGGAACTGCTGTGTGTGTTCTGTAAGTATTGAAGAAAATGGGTGTAGTAAATTTAGGCATCAAATGCGATCCAGTGACAAAAGGTTGTGAATCAACGCTCTGTTATTGGGTGTCAGCACTGTATGGAGCATATAATTCCATACATCACCAAATGGAGAGGCGTGCTTTTGTGATAGAAGACCTTCATTTTAGTGCAGCCCTGAACGGCAAAATTCCTCTGCACACTGAATTATTTTGAAAACTCATTACTCAAGAGAAAATTGAAGTGCCCCAGCGAGTAAATTCTTTTTTAGAGTCATGTCCAAGGTAACATCGACTTTTGAAGTTGTCCTCCAGTGATTCACCAGGGAGTGATTATTTGATGAATCTGTGATAGAAAAGAAAGAGAAGGAGCACTGATGGAGATAGGAATGCCAGGATGTCAAGGGAAAAACACGGGCTTTTCTTGAAATGCCCTGGCAGGGTTAATTGGTTACATTGAACAAATCATGGATGAATTCTTTGGGATATTAAGTTAAACCTGCACATACATGCGGTAGCTAATAAGATGCAGTCAAATTTCAAGTCACGGAGTCATAGAATACTTTGTAATGAGACACCAAATGCTTATTATACAACTCAAGGAGAAAACAACTTACTTTAAATCTAGCCATTCAAACCTTATCCTGAACCCTCCAGATGGAAATTAATTGTAGGGGAGAGAAAAAAAAAGAAGAAGACTGAGATGCACAATACGACAGCTGCAGTGCGGCATCTTATACATTTACAGTGTCGAGAGAGGGATCTTATTCACTCACTAGGCTACTACAGAATTCAGCACAACTTCTGGCCTGTAGCAAAGAAGACGCAAGCGGGCAAAATCTGACAGCCTCACCTTACTCGTTGAGAATAAGAATGTGCCTCCCACTTTTAGGTTGCTGTCCAGATACCCTGACAGCATGCAAACATTGAAAGACACCAACTTTAAAGCACACAACAGATAATGATCTCCTGTTATGTCATGGTAGAATTTAGATGCAACTTCAATGTAGAATGTTCAAATGTGCAGTGTTGCCATCTTAAGCAGTATATTAGATTTTGACAAGCAAGACACTTCCTTTGAGAACGTAGAATAAAGGGACATTCCCTTTGTGCACATCATATCTTATAATGGCACATACACATGTTTGCCATCATACTTCTGGAGGATTTCCCATAATCCTCTGGTGCAGTAGTTTCACATGTGTGTTTGATCTGAACCTGCAAACATATTTGATCCCCCTGCTTTTCTGCCAGCGCACCTCTTCTGTTTTCACATCCATCTCCTCCCCTGCTCGTCACTTCATTCTCCCTCTGGTCGTGAAGTGAAAAAAGAAAAGTTGTCGGACAAGGAAAAGAGATGCCAGATGCAAGAAAAGTTCTCTTGCTTTCCTCTGCAGTCACACAAAGTCTTTTTTTTTTTCTTTTAAGTGAGCACAAGTTCTGAAAGCTGAGATCTGATTTTGCACAGGGGATGATGGAGTGAATTAATTTGCTAAGGAAAGACCATGTTTTAACAACTGGAAGACTACTCAGTCAATGAGACCTTTATAACAACACTCTGGAGGATTTTCCTGTAGCGTGGGCATATTAAGGAGGCAGATTACTTAGCATACACTTAGGTTTTTATATGTGTAGTAACTCACAAAAAATGCATTAACAGCTTACAGTATATACATATATAAACATAAATTGTACAGAAGCTCCCACTATAGCTTCATAGCTTTCATCCAATAAGAAGAAATGCATTTATAAAAATGCAATATAGGCATTTTCATTTCTGTGAAGGTTTTGCCATTTGTATTCCAGATCTAATCCCATCCATGCATCTAATCCATTTGTTGTCACGCTCCTGATAAATCCCGCTCAAAGCCTTTTAACATTAGCAACACATTGGCAGCACATTAACATTGGCAACAAGTTTTTACATTGGAATTCAACCGAGTTTCTTGTCAACTCAGAAAGTAATTAAACACCTAACATGCGTGTTCATCCTGTGTGTTCTTGACATCCTGTTGATTTCACTTTTTTTTTTTCACCAAGCAAGGTCACATTTATTATTTTAGAATTCATGATTAATTAAATAAAACACTTTATTCATGAACATTCATTAAAAATGAGTCTAACAGTGACAGCAAAATATTTTCTTTTATGTCAAAATGTGTATGTTACTATGTAATTATAAGTTATGTAATGTTACTGTCACTTCTTGGAATTGAACACAAGAAGATGATTTAGCAAGCAGCAAATTTACACTTGAGTCAGTTGATTAGAATCCTATGAACAAAGTGATAGTGGCAGTGAGATTTGTTGGTTGGCTTTGATTTGTTGTGATGCTGGTCACATCACGTAAACATGTCATAATATCCTATTAGACTGAGATTACTTTAAAATTTAGGTAAAGGTAAGTATGTGCCAAGTCATTTAACACCTGAGGTACAGAGTAGACTCAACGAATCCACTTTTAAAATGTCAGCCTTACTCTCAAATTTGAATATGTTTTAATGCTCATCTAGATGGTATAGTTAGCAAGTTCAAATAAAAGTTTTGAGCTGCAGTTAAAACACTGAAAGTACACTGTATACTGGAACAGTATAAAAAGGTCTTTCCACCAACAGGTGAGAGACAAATGATAGCTGGTTTTGATATTCTGACTGACTGGTGTGTAGTTTTTGATTCTGTATTTAGTTGTTCGCGGGAATGAGCGGATTGTCCACTCCAGTTCAATCCCCAGCCGTATCTGTTAGAGTTATCGTGATGTTTCAGATTATCCTGAGAATAAAGGGAGGAAAAAGAAAAAATATGACATGGATAGTAGAAATTATCTTGAGGAAGAGAAACAATTTTTTTATGGTCTTTAACTGTGTCGGCTTTAGTGAGAACAAGCACACACATTAAAGATTCCACACAATGAGTATGCAACTATACTCAACGGCTATCTTTTCACCCTGCCTGCTTACATGTAGCTGTGAAACACCTACACTGTATGTACAGGTACTGCTAAAGGTTGCTATGATTGGCAGCGTTGCTCCTGGCCCCATCCATCATCATCACCCACCTTGCTATGCCTCACTTGCAGACCTGACTTCCAACTTCCCCCAAATCATCAGCCCAGATGGCTCTCACCAATGCTCGCTTGCATTACACACCTGATATGAAGCTATCCGTCATCTGATAACGACCAAGCTTTGGCGGTCCCCCAGCTGGGGCCTCTGCTGCAGCACTGGGCACTGACGGGTATCAGGGATGGGTGGCGGTGGGGTGAAGCACAGCCTGAGTACCTATCTGATGGATTAGTGCCAGGTAGTGTGGCTGGGGAGGGGATGGAGGAGGGTGCTGAGGGGTGTCCCCTAATAGGATTCACAGTCACCCAGTGGACCATAGAACAGGTGGAAGCAGAGAGAGAGGGACAACAGAGTGAAAGAGAAGTGCGTGTGGTATATTGGATGGTGCCAGGTGAGACCAGGCAAGGCAATCCCTTATCTCTTAAACTTGGAGGTGTCATTTTGGAACCCAGCCTAAACAAAGCTAAACCACTACAGTGACAAGGAAGAGAGTGCTTTTATTTTTGTTGTGATGATTTTGGAAGTGTTTCACAAAACCATACGGTTCTATGGATGTGCATCATTCGGTTGTAGCCAGTTGTACTTTTTACATAATTTGGTGAATCTTTTGGTTAAAATTCTCCCTCTATATATTTGCACGACTTTGAATTAAACAGTTGTTAAGATAATTGGATGACAGAGAAGAGAGATGGTTAAGGAAAAGTATTTTTTATCTTTCTTTTGTTTTTTTTTTATTATATTATAACAACTGTCTTAAATCTTCACTTCAGAGATGTTTTAGCAACATAATTTGGGGAAAAAACTCCGACAAGCTTTATCTTCCGTCCACACCTTTGTATGAAACATGTTCAGTTGTAAATAATGACTTATTAAGCTGTTAGATACAACACTTTACTTGTTAACAATGTCATGGTGTTAGGATGATTGACAAGAGAAAAATGCCTTAATGGCTTATGCTGAGCCTAATGTAGCAGTGTTTCCGACTTTACACATGCCGGTGCACAGCAAGGGAGACTGGCACGACAAATACAGTATACACAAACGCACATGCCGCAAAGACAGGCATTCGATTAAAACTGCCACTCACACACACACACAGAGACACACAGATCGGCGGTTCTCATTAGTAAAGTCGGTGTGCTCGAGGCAGGCAGGGCCCCCGCAGCAGTCTTCAGGAGTCAGAGGAGCCATTTGTCAGTGGAAAACAATTAGTGGGGAATGATCCGTTCCATTGGTTTTAATGAGTACAGCCGGGTCACTCTGCTCACAGCAGCAACACGAAAAGGTCATCAAAGGCTGAAAGCAACTCACAGCCAAGTCACATTCAGATACAAGGACAAAAAACACGCACAACCCGCTCACACACACCATGATTATTTTTCTTCTTCTTTTTACTTCTTCCAATATGCAGTGATATGCACACACATTTCCACACAGTCAGACAATAACACTCCAAAACACCCTGCCACCTCATGCTATACTAATCTATTTCTCATCCTTTCAAACAATTCATCTCTTTCTACATCAGTGGGAGCATGTACAAGCCATCATGGGAAGTGGAATATTAATGAGGAGGATATTGTGCATGTACTGTATATGCATATCCGTAAATGGCCTTGGACAGTAACCATGGCATTCGGATATCTAATAAGTACACCATAGTAGCATGGCTGTTGGCCTCAATGTTTTGTCTATAATAGTACATGGAAAGACCGTGCATCTTCATTTTCGATTCAAAAGGAGAATAATAGCACATAGAAAAACAAATCAGTGATGGGAATGCATGAATGTTGATTATCAAACTGCTGATACAGGTTACTTGAATATTTTTGCTTCAAATAAGTTCCTGGATCTTTTCAAAATTAGAAAGATTGTATGAGTTCAATTTACCTGAGACAATCTTCCTAATTTTGATAATAATGTTTCATTTTGTATTTTCATTCATTATTATTCAAAACAAAAAAAAACTGAGGCAGAGATACTGAGCTTAAATCGATTTATCCACATCTGTCATATTTAGATCAATTACTTGACTCAGAGCATATTAACTAAAACAGACTACTTTTAATTGAACATAACATAGATCGATGCTACGCCAAACAACCACTGTTATTTCAGCCGGATCCAGACAGATTTTTCTTTTGACAATTAGATTACATTTTAAAAAAGGAGTTGTGGATCATTAAAAATAATTTAAAAAATAACAATTTGCAATCAATAAAGTTTAGATCTTATTGGCTGAGATCAAATCACAATATTTTCAAAAGTGTATTGTGTGCATGATTCAATGTGCTTGACTATGTGACTCACATAATCAATGGGAGTATATATCCCCACTCCTCCTAATCTCAATCTTGGGTCTCATGAATTCATGTGACTTAATCCTCCACTGTTGTTTCATCATTACCTGGCAGACTTTGTTTGTGACAGTACAGAGGCACTAATCATGGCAGAACAAGCCCTGAGCACAAGAACAATAGAGGCTGCGGTCTACCACATCAGGCAGGAACCCATGTGCAGGCTGCGCAAAGAGGCCTCTGAGGCTGTCCAACACATAGTTTCAGGGTAGAATATGGACTGGAAGTCCCAAAATCATAGTGGGAGATACCTCCAAAGGTGGTACAGAATGGCAGGACTAAGATTTTGTAGCACTTCTAGATCCAGGCCAATAAACTGGTGATGGCCAACCAGACACCGTGGTGTCTGCCAGACTACAGAAGACTGCAGTACTGACCAATGTAGGAACTCATAGAGGAAGGAACATGTTAAGCTAAAAAAATACCAAGAAGGAGGAAGCTAAAAACAGTGCATTTGCATAAATCAAATGTCACAAAAACATTTTTTGATGATTGCGCTTGAATGTCTCTACTAAACGAGCCAACTATAGTTTTCTCTGCAGTGGATCATCAGACACATTGGTAAAATGCAAAGCACTGAAGAGATATGTATCATATAACAGGGCTCTCACTGTTAGCACATAATAGAGGTTTGAGGAGAAAAAGAGTGGTGAAGTAGGAGAAATGGAGACCACCAATGGAAACCCACAAGGGTTCAAATAGTGTTCACACAGGAAAAGGGTTGTCCAACAATTTCACCACTTCACTGCCTTTAATAGGCACAATAAACGAGCAACAGCCATTTAGCAAAGAGCCCACCTGGTGGATGTGTGGCCACCAGGCCCTCCCCCATCCTACTCTGACACCCTGATAAAATAGCCCGTAATGGCGAGCACTGAACACTGTGACAAGTAAAATAGGCTGGCGATGAGAGAGTGTTTAAAATGGGAGAGCCCAGGCCAGTTACTTCTATACAACTATAAACTGACTTTATTTTCATGTTGACTTTAACAGTAAAGAGAGTGTTTTCTTTAACATGGAAATCCTCACAAAAAGAAATGTGAGAAAATGTCAAATTACTTTGGACAAAATATGACACAAAAAAGCGGTGCTGGTCAAGTCATAAAGCAACATGTGCTGAAACTTAAACACAATGACACATTGAATTTATCAAAGAAAAGGGGGTTCTAAATGATGAAGATGGTCCTTTGTCACCACTGTATATTGTGTATTTCTTTACATGAAGTGACCTAAATAAAACACTAAATAATCAAAGCTCATTGATCTTTTGCTCCTCATTATTTGTGGTCTGGTGTGTTGTTTTTTAAAATGGAGATGAATCTAGGCACAGGTGTAGTTACAGGTATTTGGGCTGAACTTTTTCCACTGCGGGGGGACCTGCTGGACCTGGTGAGGATGATAAAACTTACGTCATACAGGCCTAGTGGCGAAAAAAATCTTGCCTTTTACCTCTTTTCAGTACAGTGTGGATGAGCAGAGAGGGCAACTCCAGAATCTTTGTATTGGTGTTTAAGCTGAAGCCGATCTGATTCTGGATTTGACTTTTGGACTTGGAAGTCATGGCACATATTTCTCCATCTGTGGCCTCAGCAGCAGGATGATGGGAACTTAACATGGAATACTACAGTAATCGTGCATTTATACAAACAGGCTAAAGGTAGTTGGAGTTGCTGTATGAATAGTTTAGACGTCTTGAGTCCACGACAGTAAATGGATACATTTTGACAATTGTGCCAAGTCTGAATTATGGCATATTTTTTGCTATAGTTCTACTTTTAAATTATTTGAACCACGAGCGGCACAAAAAAACCCCGAAATCCTCGTCATCACTTGCCTCATTCAGAGAGTCATTGTCATCAAAACCGTATGATTCTACACTGAGCTAATCCTCTAACCCAGCTGCAGCACCATGATGCTAATGTAACAATAAACTAAACAATCTGCATCATTCTGTCTGGGATTAGGTATTATATCAGTGAGACAACACTGCTAGGAGATGAAACTGGCTGTGTCAAAACTGTGTTGTAAAATTTTATTCAGTAACATTTTACATACAAGGAACACATCCATTGTTGCATAGATAGATAGTTGCTTAAGAATAAATTTAATTAATTTATTTTTCCAGTTCAGGACCATATAGCAGATAATAAGAATATACCTACCATATTTAATACTTAATAATAATGATAATAACATGCTGTGGTGATGACCAGTCACATTCATTCAAAGGTTAAAAATTTATGGATTAAGACAGCAAGATGGATTTTGATGATGTCAAATACAATTTATAATGTTGAATACTATTGTTAAAATGAATAAAACAGTTGTGTGCATATGTGAACGCATGATGAATGATGTCAATGAAGACAGACAGTTGTAGAGATTATCTGTTGGCTGAAACAAAATAACAGTATGTGTAAACTACTCAGCTCAGTGATGGTGACGGATGTACACTTAAGTAAGATTGAAGTAGCTATGTTGTTGAAGCAGTGTGCATTGATCTGTAATGTTATTCTTATAGTACCTGTTATAAGCACAGCTGCTTTATATCGTGTGCACGGCTTCTCCCCCAGATAATTAAATCTCTACAGCCATCTGAAGGCAGCAAGACCTCCGGCTGTGTTTACTTTTATTAAATCACATGCAAAAGACACCAGGCTGCAAAACCCCACTCAGTACTACACTGAGAAGCAGAGCTGCTTTCAAGCATTAATTCACATACCTATGCTTTATGTTAAGAATGCGTGGCAGCAGGCATGTCACAGACCAGGATTTATAAATGTGTATTCATACCAAATCTTTAGTAATTCCCGTTGTCCTTTCATTTTTTCGTTGAAGAAGAAAAGCCTAGAAAACATCTGTATGAGAAATGACTTATAACTGTTTTAAATACATAAGAGGAAGAATTCATTGGTACTAGTAATGAAAATATGCATAGAAATGTTTCTCGCCACATATTCAGCTATGCATATGAACAATGATTACAGTGATTTCCACCTGTGTATTTAGCATCTTCCTTTGTTGTTTTGTGGGCACTTTATTCTGTGTTTAAGCTGGACGGTTCATATAGAAAGCAGTCCTCATATTAAATGTCCTGGCCTTGAGGGAATAGTGATGTGTGGTAAGTGTAGAAACGATTTATAATATTTCATCATTAAGGATGTGTTGCAGCTTTTCTCTCACTCTTCTGACCTTTCTTGACTTCTTTTCTGCTCTTGCCTGCCTTAGCTTGCAAAGTGCATCAGTAAATGAAGGGATGTGTCAGAGCAATTGGAACAATGCAATTAGAAATGCAACAGACGTGCTTTATGGTTATAACGCAGCACAGTAATTAAGGAGAAATATTCTGACCCTTGTGCCGATGGCATTTTTAAAAAGAATCATTTAAGTCCATGATTACACAGTAACAGCTGAATCAGTGGAGGCGAGAACTGGAGAAGGAATGTGGAGAAAGAACCTGTCTTGATGGAGAGCATCAGTGATGCGAGAGACAGGTGAATGGACTTACTCGTGTGTGTTAGTGTAGATGCACAGATTTATAGCCTTGTTTTTCTACATTCTGAAGCAACAACTTTGAACAAATGTTTAAGTTTTTCTTCACCATGAGACGAAATGTGCAATAGTTTCACACAGCATGGATACACTTTTGCATGCGTCGCATATGTAAACACAACACGTGTGTCGTGTTGCATGATTCACCGATATTTTGACACTGTCAAGCTGCAGTTTCCGAACAACAAGAGACTTCAACAAAGAGGAGAGTGGGAAAGATTTAGACAAAGGAAACAAGGGAAAATAGAAATGGAGAGTTCCTGGTAATGACAAGCACTTCACAGTCAGATCCGACCTCCCTCCACCCACGCACCCCAACGAGATAATTCCTTCTCCAAATTGCAATCAAAGCTCAGAAAAACACTTGAGGAGCAGGAGCCCTTTCAGCCATTAACTCGCCAGGTCCTGGGGTGCTGCTTTTTAAATATTACATTTCCTTGAATGGGTTTTGTGCATATTGTTTTTTTTTTCCCCCTCTTAATTATCAAACCTATTTCTCTTTGTCTTCATGTCACTATTGTTTTTGGAATTATTGATATTCAAGCTGAGCAATCGCTTTGACAAAAGAATATTAAAGAGTGTTATTTTTTGTCAGTTCTTGCATGAACTTGCTCACCTATATTAGGCAAAGAACCCCATTAATATGAAGGCTGAAAGAGTTTTGACACTGAAAAATGAAAACAAATTATGCATGCCCATGAGAGAGGGAGGGAACAAAAATGAGACCAAGTACAACCAGCCAGACAGTCGACATCACAAAGAACATCCTTCGATGTTTTTACATCCTGGTTTCAATATAATAACACATAGACAGAGTCAGCATCATGTAACCAATATTCATTAACCGGTGTGGTCACTGTTTTCTGCAGAACATGTGGGTGTGCTGATGAAAAACTCATAAAATGGAACGAGCACAATCTGTTAAGAGAATTGAGACTGGAGGTGTTCGAGTGAAGATGGTGTATGTGGGCAGAGGTAACACTTTCATTAAAGGTTTGATAAAAAATGAGAACAACAGGTCAGTGGCCTTAAATCACCATAAAAGTAAAAACCATTGCTTCGGGATAATGTGTCGACTGATATCGACATTCTGGTCAGCTGCCTGTAGAGCCCCACGCATAACCTGAAAGACCCTGAATGGCAGAGAAAAGAGAGCCCAGTCCTGTGCATTTGGTGTCAAGTGGCTCTATTTGTCATAATTATGTGGTTGTAAAGGGAAAGTCTTGAAAAGGTCTAATCAATCTGATTTAATTAAGTGCAGTCAGTCATTTGAAATGAACAGAATAGAATTAATAAGCACATTGTAAATTTGCATTTAAACCCATGTAATTATGCCAATTCACTGGCCTCAAAAGCACACTAATTTTCTTTCAGAAAAGAGACAAAAAACAATTTCTTCATTTGAATTTTTTGGGTTCTCAATCAATATGCAAAGTTTGGAAAGTGCTTTAAATAATGAAGATGCAGTGGTAGTTTATTTTATACAACAAACTAACGTGTAGTTTATTGTATTGAAACAGAAACATAGCTGCTGTTCCTATGATGTTGAAGGATAAAAAGTTCCTGACAAGGAATTAAAATTCTTTTAAACCATCAAAGAGCCCATATTATGCTCCTTTAGAGGATTGTGCGTTTAGTTTAAGGATCTTTTGCTGAAACACCTCTTCTCACCTTCTGTCTGAGTTGCGTCCTTTTGGCTCTTGTCTAATTAAGCCGCCCATCTCTGTCCCCAACTCCTGAAAGGCCCAATCTGCCCTGTTTTATCAAACAATTTAAAGTACGGGACAATTTCTTTTTCTCAGTTTGAGGTTTTCTTAAGGATCCACAAGAGTATGCATCAGGAACAGGAGTGTGTTCAGTGGCAGACTCCTGTTTCAATCCTACTCCACCAACACACTCAAAAACTCTTTTGTCCCTCTGGCCATCAGGCTGTACAACAGCTCACTATCTATCTGTGTAACATGGCCTTGTGAAAAAAATTTTGAACAAATAAAAGACCACAACAAGGCATTTCAGGCAACTCTTGTGACTTTGGATATTTAACCCTTTTGGACCTTTTCTATGCAAAACTGTAAGAAATAGTGAAGGTAAGGGGGAAGTCTCAAAAGCATATTATAAGCTCTTTGAGTTCAAAAGAAGAATTGTACCATGTTTAAGTAAAAAAAAAAAAAAATAGAATGTTTATCTGAAAACCCATACTGATTTAACAGAGAAAAACAAAAACATTTTGGCCAAACAATGGAAGTATAGGGGGAAGAAATCTGACCAAGCATTAGTAAGTGGAGGAGACGCTGGATCATTACAGGTCTATTGAGCTCAGTTGGTTTGGAGAATGAAAGGTGGTTAGTTGAGAAGGAAACACAATCAGGCTTGGATTCATGGGCTGATGGATGACTGAGTTTGAGACTGAATGGTGAATTGGCCTAATGGCTTATTGACCAACCGACCGACTGATTCACAAGGTGGCAGACAAGGTGACTGTTTATGAGTTGGGTTTCGCATGAGTGGTTCTTGTAGATGCACTGAAGCATTTCCCCTGGAGAGCGCCTGGCACACCTTTGAGTGAAATACACTTAATGAAAACTCAATGAATATTGAGAAAGTCTCCGTCATGACAGACACTTTGGTGACTGTACAAAACCGTAATATACAGGTAACATTCCATCAGAGCAAAACTTCACCTGTTTAAACAATCCACCTATTAAAAGCCATCACCGACGCTGCAATTTCCTCACTGCGCAAGTCCGCATTTACTCCAGATTCATTCAATCCTTTTTTATGTATACTTTTAAACCGTGCGAAACATGTCAAACATAATTCCACTTGCTGTGATGGGAAATAATTGCACACAAATAAACATCAGTCTTGCCAGTGGAGCTTACCTGCCATGGTAACAGCTAAAATTAACGACCTCCCACAATTCTTTGTTCTATTTATGTTTCAAAAACACCATCTCTATGCAGTAAGAGTATAATGAAGGACCGAGCTCAGAACAAATGTTACATTTCCTTCAGAGGCAGTGTGGCATATCTGTGTTTAAACAGTAGGAACAGCTGGAAAAGGTTTTTTTTTTCTATCATGAAGCGTGTATTTGGGCCAGCATGATTATACTGTAGATTCATTACTGAAAGAAGAGCAACTTCTGAAAGGATGCCTACGAGGATTTACTGTATCTTACACATCTTTTTTTTTCTTTGCTTTCTCCACTATATCAGAATGCCGTCTTGTACATGCAAGATTTCCCAAGCGGCTCCCCTGTCTTGCCACTAATCAACAAAGTTAATTTGTTTCCCCATTTATTTTTATGAATCCTCAAGCTACCACACTTGGGTTTCCACATTTCCACAATATATTTCTTCTTCTAACTGGCAAAAGCTCTCTTCATTTATCAGATCCACACAGCCGGCTTATTACAAGAGTCCTCTTATCTATCATATTTTCTTCCAGTAGCGCTGCTGTGGTTACAAATGGGACTTAGTCTATCTGGCTTGGAGCTGATGAGGGGGGAAATGAAATTATTGCGATTAGATCTGACCCATATACTGGCGTGTTTTGAGTGTGTGTCAGCGTGTTTATGTGTGTAGTGTTGGCAGTAGAGCTGTCTTGTTGTGTTTGTGTGTCTCCACAATGCCATTGCTGACAGTGGCTAGCAGCAAGATTAAGGCATTAGGCAGTCCTTTTCCCACTGAAGGTGGGTGATGATAAGAAGTAAATCTTCTTCAGTTGGTAATATTAGATGATTTTCACCAATTGAACTGATCACTTTGACTTCTTTATTTCCCTTAAGTTGTCTTCTTTTCTTACAAAGAGACACACACT
The DNA here is from genome assembly GCF_036924035.1 of Leuresthes tenuis. Lineage (NCBI taxonomy): Eukaryota > Metazoa > Chordata > Actinopteri > Atheriniformes > Atherinopsidae > Leuresthes > Leuresthes tenuis. The sequence goes on along the minus strand of NW_027325372.1, from coordinate 13,792,242 downwards.
CCCCCTGCCTTTCCTGCTCTTTCAGTATATATAATTGAACAGCTAACCCCAGCCAAGGTTTAGCATCATCTAGCGTGTCGTCTGACTCTCAATCAGTTGACTCATCTTCTCCTTTGGAGAAAACAAACAGGAGAGCACTGATGCAAGCCAACAGGCAGCACTCCAACTCCTGAACCAACAAAAGGAAAAGTGTGCAGTTATCTATCGTGATCAAGCCACAAAGGCATATGTAGATTCCATTGAGAGCTTACGTTTAGGTTTGCAAATTAGGAACAGATTCTGCAGGGGTAGAGCTATGGATTTCTTTAAAACTAAAACCCCTCCTGTTCTAAGATATATGCATATTCTTGTGTATTGGTAGTTGTGTTGAACAGAGCCTGAGGACTATGTTTTTCAGAAGCATCGTACTCTCACCTTTGCAAGTGTTTGACATTTTCCTTCCCTGCAGAAATAGCCATGATGTCTAAGGAGCTAGTTGTTGTTTTCGTAAAGCAGGTTTGATTTTGGCAGGGATTGGTTTATTAGGTAACAATAGATCCATTAACCTGCTTTAAACTAAAAGATGAGACAAAGCAAGATGAACAGCAGAGGACGTAACTACAAATAATGGTGAAAACTACCTATGAGAAGAGTTTTAATTCAATGCATGAATCTGTAAATGGCTACATAACCTATCACACTTCAGCTACAGGGAACACAAACAACAAAGCAGAACACAAAAGCAGTGTTAAGAACAGGGATGTAAAAAATCATTTTGGTGGACAGCATTAAATAATTTGCATATATATGCTCCGCAGAAATCCAGTTTCATATTGTCAGTGGGCAAAAAAGAAACTTAGTTTTAGAAATGAATAAATGGTCTATAAATCAGACCATAAAAGATGTATGAATAAAGTCCTGTGCAAATAAGTCCCGTGTCTTACGTATGTTATAATGTGATAAGTAAGATGATACAATTACAATGATTCCAGGGATTATTTTAAAGAGCTGTGAAAGACACTGACTGTGAGTCAGCAGGTCGAAAATGTGTCTACTATTTATGTGAATTCCTTTGAAATGATCTTGAGGCTCTCTATTAATGTAGATTTTATTTGGGATATCTGAGCTATCAAGATGGAATAACAAGACACTAAAATGTAAGATCAAAAGAACAAATGGTCTAACAGAAAATTCACCATTTGTGAATCACTTACAACTGTCACATTTCCTGGAAATAGTCAGGAGGTCAGTATAACAGCACAAGTTACCCTGGTTAACCTCCTCTATATGCTGTCATTACTGTAATGGCACCTATTCTACGCAAGTGACTAATGGATGCTGAACTGTACAAAGTAAAATCAGAAAAGAGCAGGGTTTTGATAAATTTGAAAGCCTCCCCCCAGCCCTCTTTCAGACAAAAGAACAGTACTATGTAGGCATAAGCAGCTCTATCTGTTGATGTGCCTCTGTGAGAGAAATGAAAACACACACGCCCAAATCTAGTTATGAGTCCCTCTAACACACACAGTTTAATTTCCCCCACCTACACCTGCTCATGTAGAGACACTTCTAATCTGACCCTACTACATTTTCACCTACATGGACGTGCAGAACATCTTCCTGCCCTCATCTGTCTGCCTCCCCTGCCTCCTCTCAAAAAAAGGCCAAGAATTTGCAGCACCAGTGAAGCTGTGATTATAATCGAATCGACCCTCCAATACTTAGAATGACTGGGATGACTCAAGGAAGAATAATAACCAACAGACTCAGGGGATATTACTACAGCATCTATTTAACATAAATGCACATACATTATATATATCCATATATATCCATTCTTTGTGATAGTGTGCTTACCCTTCTCAGTATTTTACAACTTAACACAGAAATGAATGTTTTGCTCCTGTCTATTGACTTCAGCATGACAACAGAGTCGTTTTTCATGGTTTACACAATGAGCGGCACACTGGAGCAGAAACAACTATTGAATCATCTGCACAGCTTATAGAGCTTGTGAATTTGTCATAATTGTCTGAATTTTTTTATTTTTTTATTAACTGTAATAAACGATATTTTAAGAGGTCACTGTAACTGCCTCAATTCTTTTTATTCATCCACCCTCTGTTTTCAGTTGAAAATGGACTCCTGTTCCTGTTTGTTGTCATATTTAATTTCTGGAATGCTCTTAATGAAAGTGGTTCAATTCTTCCATTTGCCACTCATTTCATAAGCATTGTCCTTGGACTGGGATAACCAAGGTCTCCTGAATGCAGCTTGTTGCTACAGTAATGGCCTACAAGGCATGTAAGCGGTAAGCAGAGGAGACATTAATATTTGAAACCATTTAGAAAACCATTAGGCTTGTCCCGTGTTTGTGTGTCATATGTCTTTTTTCTGGTCAGAAAGCAGTAAGGGGTCGGTCCTGTTAAGTGAATAAAGTGCAGCAGGGAGTAATTGTACAAAAATCATTGATGCACAGGGATTGCAGTGCTTTTAGGTCGTTGTGTTTGTCTGGTTGTTGATCTGTTCTGAAGTCAAGGGCAGTCTTGTCCATGAGTGTGCATGCAGTTTTCTTTTTTTAAGTTATGCGTTCATGTGATGTGTGGGAGCTCAGTTTCTCGCTCTTGTGTGTTCGTGGGCACGGTGTGACAGTTTAGCATTTCTTGGTCTGTACATAAGCACATCTGCATTGAAGGTTTAGCATCTGGATATCACATTTTCTCCCACCACCACTACTCACACTGAATATGCATGCACAGGAGAGGAAATAAGAGAGGGGGCAAGAGAGAAGGAAGTTCAACTCCAATGAAGAGATAACAAGTGTTCCTTTTATTCGCAGTTTCTACACCGCAACCCCTCTTTTCCATCATGTCACATGTAATGTTTTGTACAGTTGCTTTCGAGCAAGGTATTAAGAACTTTACATATCTTCCTGTAAAAAGGAAGTAAAAAATACAGTTTTATTCATGCTGTAGTTTGCTGTAAATAAAGTAAGTCACTAACATTGACAGACATTTGCCAGTACAATGTAATAAATACATACCACACACACAGTTGAGTTAGCATGGAATATTTTCAGTTGGTCCAATGGACCGGTCACAGAGTCAAGCATTTGTGTGCTTTGAGCCAGACAGTTAGTCACAAAGTTCATCCAAGACATATTCAGCTTATTCACCCAAAACAGATGTTGGCACCCGGTTAACGGAGAACACACACACACACAGTTTGAAGTCACAGCCACATGAAATATTTGAGGGATATTTGATTGCCTGCAAAACTGTTTTTTAGCATAAAATCTATATCTTGAAAGCCCTTTTGAATTACTAGTCAGCTTAGTTGATTTATCACAAAGCAGTTTTTTTTGTGTATTATAAGTATTATAGCTTAGTAGAGTTAAAGTCAAGATAAAATTAGTCTTGTGAGCAAAAGGTTTCTCTGTCTTTTCCTTTCCCTTCCTTCTTTCCACTTTTCTTTGATCTCAATACCAGCACATTAGATTTAAAAAGTCCCCTGGCCTTCTCTCCTCTTCCTTCCTCCCTCTCTTTCACCCCCTTGTCCTCCTCTATTTCTCTCTTGCCACCATCTATTAGATAACAAGGGACCAGTTCAGAGTCTGCATCAAAGCCTGCCTGTCTTTCTCGGCCTTCCAGCCATCCTACAGAATCTGTATATAGCCATCCATGACCTCCCCAGAGCGTGCTGATCCCCGTCCCCTTGACTTAGGAAGACTCAAGGTGGTTAGACAGAGCATTACCTGACTCCAAGTTGGTTGGCTCCATCATCAGGCTGCTAATTGTAAAATTACTGTTTATATGAATAGTGAGGGTATGTTTTCTTACCTTAATATTCATCAACACCATGTACTTTTTTCAGCGGAATGCAATGTTTACAAGCACACACAATATGTCCTAAAGACCCAGTTTCCTGCAGGAGCTCGTACATGTAAGAGTGGTTCTTACAGCTTCCATGTGTGCGTGCATGTGTTCCTGTGTACACATCTGTAATCTCAACCGTCCTTTTTTTTTTTTGCAACGCTTTCTGTGCCAGGAGTTAAAATCAAAATGGATAGGATTGTGTATCAGTTTCGACAAATCTCCACAAATGAGAGAAAGCAGCTGTGAGTCTATGAGGCAGAAAAAGTGCAGCATGGTAATGCTTTCCACCCGAGAGAACACACTCACGCATACACATAGGCGTGCTCATAATACATGCAAATTTATATCCATCCTTAGTGTATTCATTTCTCTAATGCATTTCATATTCAATCAACAATCTCCATCATAGAAACAGTTGTACGATCTGGATTTTTTCTTATCATGAGATGGCTGGTTAAAGGACAGAAAAAAAAATTAAATTCTCCCAGAAAGCTTCTATTTTTTTGTTTTAAATGTTTGTCTTACTGTCCTAGACACAAAATACCTGCACAGATTTGGCTATTAAAATTGCTCAGTACAATTAATTCTGGAGTAATGGGATGAGTCTTCCTTCATGTACACACTGACACTTTCCCTCTTAACTGCATGACCGTGTGGTAACAAATCATGCACTTAATAAAAAATTAATCAGATGCGTCTTTTACTGCCACCAGCCTCATAAAACATAGTAGATGGATTTGCAGCTTCACACAACTGCTCGAGTGAAAGCACCCGCAACACCCCCACCTTTCTTTTGTGTTTTTTTTCACCTCAGTATTCCCTCTGTGACCCTCCTCCAGCTCTTTAAAGTACAGCAGAGAGAAGGGCTTCGGGAGGGAGGCATAGAGGCCATCCTTTGTTATATACATTCCAATAATTACCCTCCTCTACGTCAAACATCTTCACCCAATCCTAAGCTACTATGCTACCAGCTATCAAACAGTTCAGGTGCAACTACATTAACAATTTAAACACAGCCATGTGTTTACTGATGGCTGATTTGATCATCTCTTTGCATTTTTAATTGAAATTTTACATTTAGGTTTTAGTCTTTCAGGCTTAGAATGGCAACATTTTCTTGTTTTATATTTGTAATATTTACTTTTTTAATCAAATTCATATAATACCATTGAGTTTGAAAGAATACTTGTTATCCTCATGATTCCACAACATAAACTCTTGACCCGTGTCGGCATGGGGAGAAATGCCAAAACAAGACAGATGTCTGCTTTTGAGGAAATGAGAAAGAACAGTTACTTTCTCCTCATATTCCCTTTTAAGGTTCTGGTGGCTATGAGTGGCTTAAGTAAATATAAATCTATTCCATTCTTGGTCCTATTCTCAGCCCAGTGATCCTGGCAACATGCTTATTAATGACAAGAACATTCCTAGTTAGCTTGCAAGTGGTGAATTAAGAGGAAGTAATTGATCACAGGCATGTGTAACAAGAATAAGTTAGCTTAGCAGAAGAGTTCTAACAAAGGTAAAAAAAAAAACTGAGTTGAGACTCCTTTGAATACAAGTCCTAATCCTAATTTCTCTTCAAACATTAACCCTAATTAAAAAAAAATTGCTTTACCGCATCAATGTGCTATTTTACAAGGGACTTTAACCTCACCATGAACTCCTGTTAGAAATTTCTGCACAGTAGTGAAGTGACAGAAAGTAACTCGTGCAAGTTGAATAGTCACAGTGGAACGAGGCATGAATTCAACCGTACATTACCTCACTCAATTACTGCACGACTGGAAGAAATCCTAGATCGGCTTGGGGCCAGTTCTGCAGTACCATGTCTTGACATGATGGCAAAATCAAACACAGAGACCTTTTAGTTGCCAAAGCGTCACAGTGGCTCAAACATGTGGGAGTTACTCGTCAAATCAGACAGGTAGATAGGATGCTGACAGGCAGCAAGGTAAAGACACAGGGGAGCGCAGACCAGCAATTAGTTCAGATTGATTTAGGTTGAGGAGCCACCCACGTCCATCTTGGCAGGAGCAAAGCAGAGGCCAGCAGCTGTGAGAAGCACCAGGTTAATTAGCAGTGTGTAGATCTGCTCCAGTGTGTGCGCTGTGTGCTAATATAACCCTTCCCTCCTGTGTGGAGTGCATATGACCAGATGTGTGCTAAATCACATATATTACTAATGCCACCCCCCGTCAGACCCAACCCCCCTCACAGGTTCACATACATTAGAAAGCACACAGACACATTCACACACAGAGACATTAGCATCACTGGCAAACAGCTGGCACCATCAAGCTGTACCACTGGCTGATTAAAGGGACTCCACTCTATAAATGGCCTGTATGTACAGAGACAGAGATGAGGCAGAAACACACACCAACCCTGTAATCACAGATGTGTGCAAAAGTGTTTGTGATGTTCATCACTCCGACTCTCTTTCTCAATGCCGTGCCTGGGTTCTCATCCTTTGCAATTAAAAGGTACCAATTGTGGTTGTCATTAATCAGCATGTCTGCATGGCAGTCTCCAATTCATAACTGTCAAATGCAATGGGCAGAAAGTAATAGGTCACCAATTATACACAGGGATCATTGTAAGGCTTTGGACACAGTGGGTTTAAACAGAGCACATACTGAGACACATAGACGCACATGCACACGCATGATTGAATAAACTTGAATGCACTCAAGGGTGTATGCATGTGCAGAAACACACTTCCATGCAGAAACCCACACCACACCATGTGGCTGCACACCTTCCATTTGTCCCTCAGTGAGAGGTTTGACAGGACCTGAGGTGAGGAAAAGGGGAGTCGGGGGGGAGGCAGGAAGAACGAGTGGTGGGGAGATGAGAGAGCGTGTGTTTCAAGTCCTTTAACAACAGAACGGCTAAAATGAAACAAGATCTTTTCCCTTTAAAGGGATAAAGCCAGTTTAAGTGAAGGTTAGAAGCAGCTGTTGAGTCAGAGCCCATAAGAAAAGAAACAACAATACAGTATTTGCCATTCTTCTGAAATCCAGTCCTCAGTCAGTTTAGTAATAAAAGTTAACAGAAACATGCTTGACCCAGAAGATCACACAAACGGGCATTCTCAGTGAAATCGATGTCAATATTAAAGACTCATCTTTCAGTAACAGAAACACGTAAAACGTGACGGTTTGGATTTAAAATCTTCTGCATTTAATAAGCCAAAAATGTGTCTGAACCGACATGTTTTGTATCACAAATAAAGCCATGTTGTAAGGCATGTTTAACACACACAGTCATACAGTACAACACACACACACTCTCGCATACGACTTAAATTCAGCATTTGGAATAAAGGGTTGAATGACACAATTGCCACCAGATGTAACAGCCTGCCGAGCAGCGAGTTCTGGTTTCTAAATAAACAGGCTTTATGACTCATAGCTACACAGTGGTTTCTGAGCTCCAGTTTCCCCTGTTGAAACAAAAAATAAATAATAAAGAGCACCCCCACAACGTTCCAACATTACTGTCTTGTTCTTGGCGAGTGGACACCAGGGAATATGTGGTTCATATTAGCCTGAAAGGAAAGAGTGAAATGTTAGTCCTTTTTCAAAATGAATAAAGATTTGTACATAGTTTTCTTTTTTTTTTGGGTATAAACTTGGAGACACATAAACACAGTGAATAAACATGACAAAATCCTGCACACATCTGTGGGTCGCACATTGACCTCAAAAATATAAGGTTTCTGATGTAAGAGATTCTTCTTATTGTGCAACTTTGATCTGTCACTCCCAATTCTTCAAAACAATATTATGTTATACATCTTGTTCAGTAAACAGTATACAAATGAAACAGTAATTGAAATTGCCCTCATGCACTGTGCACATTTTAGATTTCTGTTTAAATCACTTTTCAAACTTGGCACAAATTCAGTTTGCAACTGCATTACAGAAACTCTTTGGAGAGAAGTTTGTTGTTTAGAGATCATGACAACTGTGGCATCAACATCAGCTCAAGGTTTGTTTACCCACTCACCAGCTAATGAAAGACATATCTGCTCCTGCCAATCCATAAAGGTTCAAGTGTAAGTTCGAGAAAACCCTTGTTATAATTGACACTGGTGGCCATTAAGTGAGTTTTTTTATATGCGACTACAGTGAACAAGAGTGGCTGCAATAAAGGTTAGCACGGGTGCTGCTGTTGCATGAATTAACTGGAGCTTCCGATAACTTCTTCATTGAAAGTAGAGTTAAAAAAAATCCTAAATAATTTGATATGTTTTTGCTCATCTTCCAGTTAGCTTTAGCAAATGTTGATTTTTTTTTTTCCAACTTGCTCCATCATATTTAACAATAACTTTTGTATGCGCTAACAAAATGATGTAAGGAGCCATCTGAAGCCTCAGCCAGTACATAATCTGACACTAAACCTGATTGACTGGCATTATTCAGACTTAAACTGAGACAAACCTCCAAACATCAGATTACACATAGAATCAGCTGCTTCCACTTTAGGAGATGAAACATGACTAATACGAGCTGACATGAACGAATGATCACAATAAATCTTAATGAAAAAAAGTTAGAAATGAAATGAAAAAAAAAAAGTCTTTGTTTCCAGATAGTGGTCTTTGCTGTTTAACATTATGCGTAACCTAACCAGTTATGTACACTTTATGATGTCCCAAAGCGGTTCATGAAAACATGCCCAATGTATGTTTTCTATTCAGGGACATCAAAACAGCAACTGGTATAAGGCACTAGACAGCAGGCTAAACATCACACGGTTTGGATTTTTCATGTAGAGATCAATCCACAGCAGGGCAACTAATTCACATTAGGAATGGGAAAAAAGGGACTGTTTTACATTCTGAGTCCATGAGTCATTCCCTTACTATTCCCTTACCTATCTAAGCCAATCTGCTGAAAAATGACAGAGCATTAGAAAGAAAATACAGATGTTTGAAAGTTTTTTCTAAAGAAAATTCGTTGAATGGGAGGGCTAGTATAAAGTGACCCATGTTGTAAATTTAGCTAAGTAATGTAGTATTGCACACATATTTATGTTTTCTCTATGATAGAAGATAGTGATTACAGATGTAACTTGAGCATGAATGCATTTATGGCTGTTTTTTTTTGTGTGCAAACTACCAGTTCTACTCAGAACATAACGCATTCTATCGCTGACTTTCTGTATCTTTGCTTTGATTAGAAAACTTTAGAATGTATGCAATACATTAAGTCTGTACTCATTAAAATAACACAACTACCTTCCATTTTATTGGCTTATGATAACAACATTCATACTGTTGAGCAAACAGCAACCCTTCCATCTCACCCACCCCTCTTATCACATCTACAATTATCCACTCAATGTGTCCAGTGTCAAACTGGCAGTACCCAGGATGTCACGCTCACATTAGCCTTTGTGCTTTTTTTCTTTTGGTGTCCAGAATGAATGCTGGGGCCCTTTTCTCTCCATGTGCCAGCAGTAGAATTTTAGAAACTGACGGCCAAATTATAGAGAATCTGCACAAAGCAGACAGGTTAATAGCCTGACAAGAAGTCAGGAGATTGTGTGTGTTGGAAAAGTGCGTGCACTGAGACCACTGTTTGTGAAAGGGTAAAGACACATTGGATAGAAGTATGCAGAGGGAGAAGATGCATTAAAAATAACATTAGATTCTTCATAGTTTAATACAATAAACTTAGCCCATTCTCTCCATATAAAGAGAGCCCTGTTTCCTGATATTGTTGATTTTAGAATATTACCCATGCATTAAACTGGTGATGTGTGTGGAAGGAGGCATTTACAATTTGTGCCTCTGCGTATGCCTCTCGATTTGAATCATTCCTGCATGTATGCACACAAGGTGCTCACACATGCTCCAATTAGATTGTGCCCTTAGTGGAATTCTGGTAAAAGGTGTAATACACAGGCAAACATGTGAAAAATTACCCCCATTAATGAGCAAGTTGCTTATATGAACATGTGATTACAGTAAAACTATATTCCTGTCCTAAGTTTATGTCAATACAGCCGAACAACGCAGTTTCTTTTGTCAGATTGCTGAAGGCATGAAAAATTGTTATTGAAAACCAGCCTATTAAGACAACATGTCATCTTGTGGTCATTTAAAGTATTTCCAGATCTCCCACAGAAAGTTAGAAATCGCAGTATGTTTTGACTTCAGTCAGTAACTCCCGATACCCCTCCTCACCATCTATACTGCTACAAGGATGATGTTCCAGTTAAATGTTCAGGTCAAACTCACCCCCACAGCCCACCATAACAGTGCATGTAATCACACTGACTCACTCTGTAATGCGTGAGTGCATGTCCTCATTTTTTAATAATATTTTTTAACACAAATATCCATCCAAGCACTGCACAATGCAGGAATCACTGGCCCTCAGCAACTCCACCACCCAGTAACACTTGATTTGTAAACATACTTTCCTACTGTAAAAGGTATTAAAAACTACAATTTCATTCCATGCAAAACTAATCTTTGAAATAATATTTCCCTCAACCTCTTTGATTTATTGCTCTTCAATAGCACAAAGCACAATAGCTGGTCTGCTTCAGACTGGGTGCAAGCAAAATGATTTCTATATTTTCCAAAAAAAACAAAACAACACAAATACACATTTTCCCCTCCTGCAAAGGATCAGTCATCATTTTCAGTGTTGACAGATTCCAAGGCATGTTTAAATAGCACACAGTGATATCTACTTTCTATGCATTGGGTGCAATCCACAGCATTGCGGCAGTCCAATTTTTGCTGGTATTGTCCATGAATGGTACTAGAAGAAGAGAACTGTTGACACCAAATGACAGCATTTTGACTTTTGCTGAAAATAAGTCTGGTATCTTACAGCAACAACAAGAGCGATTTTTTTTCTATTTGTTGTTATATGAATAGTGCTGTATGCTATAGTGAATATAAAAACCTATAGATAATGTCACTGGGGATGCTTTCTTACGTTATTATGTTTGTGTCTATAGATGTCTTCTTTGCAGTGGCTACTCTGTTCTTTTTCCCTTCAAGTCTACTCCGCTTGTAAATTGCTTCATTTTAGCCTTTTGACGATAAAATAAAGAGTCTCAAATAAATTGCCTCTTCACAAAAAAATAAATAAAAAGAGCTTTGATTCTGACACATGCAATCACAGTACGAGTGCACTACTTTCCACCTGTTCGGTCCATATTCTTGTCAATTTGGCCAATTTCAAAGGCCTGTTGATTTCAGCCTGAGCAACATTTCATCCCTTTAACTGCCTCTTCCAGAATCTATCAAGCAAACCTAGAAAGTGGTTAAGGGAAGAAAAAAAAAGATTCACTTGCACCTGTTATGCCCCTCTGCATGCATCCTAATTAGCCTTGCAGTGGCAGGGAAGTCTTCAGGTGGTGGATGGGTTTAACTGTTCCCGCCAAAGCACGCATACCTTCTCAGGTGGAGTCATTGAGGGAAATTAGAACAATTGAACCCATGCGCCTGCCAAAGAGTCTTGCACTGCCATCATAAGGCCAGTGAGAATGCAGAGGGCTGTTACACACCAAAGAAATCATAGATTATTGTTTGTATAAAGGGACCGGCTAAGGAACTCTTTGGCATCAGTCTGTGATGCACTGGGTTGTTTTTCACTATGCAAACGAAAGGTGTCGTTTTATGGTCTTTTCCTAAACTGAATCAAGTCATTCATTTCTTATGTCAGACCAGGCCATTCTCTCCCAACTCGTCTCATACCAACACTTGGTTAGAAGCGTCAGTTATGAATGCAAAGGATACCCATAAAGTGTCACTTTTGAACCTATGGGGTTTCTGGTAACATCATAATCTGTGTCGCCATGGCAATAGGACAAATGGAATCAAAGCTTTCCTATAGGAATTACACAATATTTAATTGTGTACTACTCTATTCTAAATCAAGTACTGGTAGTGGCAGTAGAAAGTAGTGGTAGTAGAAGGAAAGTAGTATTACAGCAGAGTGAAGGAGGGCAACCCCCCCCCAAAATCCCCAAAAACATAACAGTAAAAGATTTTAAAGAACTATTAAGATTGTCGGAAAATGTTAAAACTATAAAAGATAAATGTATAAAAGATGAGAAAAAGATCAGCGCCAACACTGATTGATTTAGAGCCAGATGTGTAATGGCACACAAAAGAGAGAGTGCCAAAAAGTTTTGAGCGGCACTGAGATATTTCTTTCACAGCAAACAGCTTGACAACAGCGTTACAAAAGTTTTAATCCCATCTATGGCACCGACTAACTGGTTATTCTCCCAGAGTATTCATATAGCAGATTATTTTTCAACCAGCTGTTAAATCCTACTGATTGTTAAACAAATAAAGTTAACTCCAGGATGTAGATGAAGTCAGAGTCTATACCAGAGAAATGACTGTATGTGCTACGACTAATGCAGCCCATCTAGTAGAGTTTGGAACCCTTTATTTTTGCTTTGCAAAAATGGAATGTGACAGCATTTAAAACATTTACATCCAGAGGTGCAAGACATACAGCTTCTATATACAAGAAAAAAAGTGTGTGCTTATACATGATTGTGCTGTAAATACCTCCAGCGAGATTACTTTAACCTCAACTTTCTTAATCAACCCACCTACCATCCATCTGCTTACCACTCTTTCCTCTCTGCCTTCCCTCCTTTTGAAACAGCTGGAATCCAGGTTTGGCCAGCCACCAAATTTTGCTCTGCTATTTTAAGCTCATGCGTCTTTTTTTCTTTGGTTCTCTCTCAATTTAGTAGAAAGCATAACAGACAGTGACAGATGTTGAATCCCCGCTTTACTCCTTATCCCTGTCTCCCTGTTTGACTCTGTCCTTTCCCTTGCTCTCCGTTTTATTGGCAAAAATTTGTGCAACAGCCACTGACACAGATGTTCAGTGTTGTTTGCAGGATCCAATTCTCCCTCCTCCTTTCATTCACTCTATCTCTCCCTCAGTCTGCACCTGTGCAGATCCTGTGCCAAGCTCCTGTTGAGTCTTAATGGGAGGTCCAAACATTCCCGGAGCTTAGCTCATGAAAACAAATCTCCCATTATTATTCGCTGTGTTATGAGCTGGGGCGACCCTGTTTAGAGAGTTACTAGCAAGTAAATGATGCAAGAGGTCAAATGAATGCAAAAGCATATCAGTACTAATTCACCCGTGTACATGTTCAAAAGCAATTACGGATACACAGGATCGGCAGACCTTTTAATCTCACCTGCCTCTCAGCCTGTTAAACGGCTGTTTTCACTCCCATAAATATGACCAGTTGGTGCTCTTTTCCACCTTATAGGAGGTTCATTAGGTCTTTATTATCATGAAGTAGAGCAAGGCGACCCACAGTGACAAGGGGAGGGGTTGTTGGTCCCAAAGGTCAGATGTTGGACTTTCACTCAGGAGACTATATGGGGTGACTAGGAGAGTACAAGTTCATGGGGCTTTTCTTTTCCCATATGGGATTGTTGATTGTTGATTTGAATTTTTCAATGAGGACAGGTGACACTCAGGTAGTTCCATCTTGATGCTTAGTGCTCTTTTACTTGGCAACCGAGTAGAAGCGGTAGAAAGTGGGAAATGATTATGATCCAGAAATGAGGGAGGAAAAGGAGATGTGTTCAAGGCCCCTTTAAAATGTTTTGTTCACTCCCTTTTGTTGAGAAACCAGTGTTTCAACATCATATTAATCATAGCTGAGATCTGTGTCTGATGGGGAACTTTAAACTTAGTTTTGCCTTAAAGCAATCATGTAGGAATCTCAAATTATTCCAGTCATGATACCGAATTCTACAAAGATGTATTGAAAGATGTACAGCCTGATCTAGTAGTTTTGAATAATGATAATAATTTTGTAAAACAACAGATGTTCTCCACGGATGACTTGTGATGGTCATTGTCTTCTCAAAGTCGTACCTGTTTGAATTGTTACACTAAAATAGATAACAGATGGAAGCAGAACCATAGAGAAACTATAAGTCGGTACCATCAAGAAAAAGAATAGGTGAAAGAGGGGAAAGGAGGAAAGGATGGAGCAAGGTGAGAGCTGAAAATGAGTGTGAAACAGATTGGAGGCTGTGTGCAGAAGCAGCAGATGGACTGGGGAGCAGTGGAGCGAGGCAGAGGAACACAGCCTTTGTTCTCCCGCATGTCTGTATGTCTCTTTTGTTATTCGGTCTGTCTGCATGTGTACCTACGTTTCTGTGAACCTGTCTCCTGGTTCTGATATGTTTTAGAGATACCAAAATGCTCTCCTTCTGTTTAAACTTCTTTTCTTCTCCATGTTTGTTGCATGACCTTTCTCCTGTCTTTAGTTCTCATGCCTTCCATCTAAATATTCTACTTTTTATTTTCTAGTGTATCTCTTCCTTTAGTCTCTTTATCTTACCCTTTTCCACACAACATTAAAAATGCGTTATATTCTTACAATCTTCTCCATCCCACCTTTTGTAATTCTGTCCTTGTCTGGCTTTGCAGATCCACAATCAACTGTACTTCTATACCTCCACAGCCCTTACAGTCCCTAGAGAACTTGTAGACCCCCCATCTCTCTCATTTTCCCTTTATTGCCGCTCAACGCCCAGATGTCACAGCACATGCCATTGCCCCTACACACCATTACTCCTAATATCTCGCTGGGGTGAGAGTATGTACGTGGCAGACCTCATCTCGGTTGATTCTTCTCAAATCAGAATACCTTTGTAGAATCACAACATATGAAATCACATTTTCTTCAGACTTCTGTCTTGATTGCAGCTTCATTCACTTCACATTAATATACACATTATCTCAGAACTATGTAGTGGTCACTTTCCCAGTTGTTCATTATAATTAGTAACATTTTCTCAAATATTGCACTCATACTTCAAAATGTGTGAACGTATTCTGTATACGCCACCTTTCAAAGATCTTCCCAGCTCTCCTCACAGTGGGGGAGTGCAGCACCATGCTGTGAACAAAAGATTAGAAGAAGACCATGTGTGAGTATGTGTGTGTGTGTGTGTGTGTGTGTGTGACAGCACATATAACCCTATATCCTCAGGGCTGACTGATGTCTAGCATCTTTTTTCTGTACATCCATCTTTTGCTGCCTGTGCTCGAGAGTGTGTGTACACACGTGCGTTCTGATGCTATCATCATATTAACATGGAAGACAATCTGGTGCGAAGGTGCTGATCAAAGATAAATTTCCCTCCCTGGCTCGCCTCCTGTTAATTGCGCCATCTGTATAGGAACGCAGTGTCCTGAGTGTGGGGGAGGCCGATCCGTCAAACACTGCCGCTCCACGGCGCTGACAGGAATTCACAAGAGACTGATCGCCTCCAACCTCCAGTTAGGTTACGCACACATGGCTGTGAGGGCACACACATTCGGTGTTCAGCAACACACACATAACCTGCCACAATCTTTTAAAGTGTTTTAACACTGTAAAACCTCAGGAACTACCCACACATGCACAAACACACAAACACTGATACATTCATATACACACAGCCCTTTGCTCACCTCTCACCACCAATCACACACATTTCAGCACCTCTCATATAGCATCTGACTCAAATCTCCGTGACACAAGTTGCCATTTTGCCAGCTTCACAAGAATTCAAATCTGTAAGTTGCATTTGGTTTAGCTTGTAGCCAAAAATGGAAACAAGTACACGCTCAAGAAAATAGTAAAAACATGGCAATATACCAAAAAAAGGTGTTTTTAAAAGTTGGGGTCGTGTGCAACTATAATTCATATTAGAAATATGCTATATGCAAGTGATTTGCACAATTTACTGCAAATGCAAAAAACCGACAGGAAATATACACAGTATGCACTGTGACATTTTTAGAATTTTGCTTGAACTCTTTTTGTTTGCTCCCCTTATCAATGTTCTGTCTTTTAAAAATCCAGTGATTTCCAGACTTTAGATTAGATAGAGCATTGTAAACAGTGTCAGCATCATTAACAAGACATTTCTGATTTCTTTTTACCTTGCACACAACAATTGTGGGAATATATCCCTCTTTCATCTCTTGATCTGATTTGGGCGTCCAGTATGTAGGCTGGATGAAACATTGTTCAAGCGATTCCACTCACCCTATGCACCTCTCAAATAAGTAATGCTGTGGACCCAATTTCAGTTTGAAACTGCGTAGGAGCTACAGTCAGCCAACTTTTAACTGGAGAATTGGGCCATCAACCAGTTTATGGTACATTTAAATCAATCCAGTGTATTAATGCGATTAAATCTTTAATGTTGGGTGAAGACTGGGTTCATATTTGTATCAGTTGCTGTTTACTGTTTCCCTGGAGATTTGTCTTGGAAACAAATGCAGATGGTTTGCCAGCATTTCAGTTTGTGGAGATTAACACTGTTTACAAAGGAGTAAGTTTGCAAAGCAGAGACCGCAGGAGGTCATATGTCACCATAGTGGGAATTTAGGCACAGTGTTGAGGTTTTTTCCTGTTCTAGGGCCATAGTTCATAGATCACAGATGTGTGTGTACTATTTAGTCAATGAGATCTAAATTAAATCCAGCTCTGTAAGGACCTGTCTGTAGCCCATTTTGACAAGACAGCGTGAGGTGGTTTGCCTTATCCACACTTTTATTATTCATTTTTGGAAGAAAAGGGTTAGGGTTTTGCTTTCTCTTGTTTTTCTCCCAGCACAAGAGTTCCTCTTCATGCCACAAAGGTATAAAGTTACCATTTTCCTTCCTAATTCCAATGTCTGGAATTCTCCTGCATTGTAGACTGACATGTATTCAAACTGTGGTATGAATGGAGACACTTGCATGTCTGGTTCAAATCTAAAATGGTCCTCAAAAGTGGATGAGAAAGCCACAAATCACTCTTTTTACTGGCAGTATCTACTTTCTCTTTGGTTGGTGTAACCTCACTGGCAGACTCCCATCTCTCTGTTTGGGATGATGTCCTCTGATGCCCTCAGTGTCTCCATCCAAGCTTGTCTCTGTATGTATTTCCTCTTTTAGTACTCTGAATACAGGTACAGTCATTGCTCTATGAGTTAAAATTATCACCCATCCTTATTCATTGTCAGCGTAGAAATCATGCCATTCATTCAAATTCAGTTTATAATCAGCAGGCTGTGTTAGTTTCACAAGAGGCCGCTTTAGTATATTGATGTCCAAGCATGAGCACTTACCACAAGCCCCCAATGATCTGTTTTTCTGAGTTGTAGCGTGACTTATTAACATTTAACCCTTACCATATTTGCAAGGAAATTTTGCAAAGCAAAGCAGTGGTAAAGAAGCAAATACACACTGCACTGAATCATTTCATTGACCTAGTGATATGGGTAAACTCTGGGTAAAAAGCTTAATTTCATTCAATTGTATTCAATGAGACAGTCATCCTATCAGTGACTAACAAGGTAATTGTATTACTGTCTACATGAGGGTAACATAGAATAGGGTGGTTTCTAAGTGCCCTAATTGACAGACATCCATCTGCTTAACAAGAGAAAATCCTTACAACAAATTTAGTTATAACAGTGCATTACCGTATTTGAAAACATCACCAATTTTACACTAACACTGGCAGTAGCCTTAATACACAGTACCATGGGAAACTCCATTACTCTGGGGAGAAAGTGAAACAAAAAAATTGGATCTCCATGCCCCACACTTGTGCCAGATGTGTGAGGTGTGCTTTATGAGGAGCCACTCGGCACAAAATGCCACACAACAGAGAGGCACATGCAGTTAATCTTGGTCCTCTGGGACGCCTGAATACCGCTATGCTTTAGTAGTCCTTCACCCCCCCCTTTCCACAACCTCTCTATCCTTATTGCCTCTGCTCTCCCATCATTCCATCAATCCCCCCACATGTTATGCCGTTAACCAGAGATCGTTCTGTTCCCTTTTTTAGCTTTCTAAATGAAATGGATAAGCTTCCATTTTTGTTTATATGTTCACTTCTCACTTCATGACCATCCATCACCCATTCATCCATCCATCCATCATCTAATTTCAATGCCTTCTCAGTATCTCATGTTTTTTGCCCATCCCCACCTCAACCACTCTCACCAGTCCCATGAAGCAGTCACAGCTGCACAACCATTTCACTGGGGAGCTGCACTGATCACACCATTACGATTATTGACTACATTAAGAAAAGAGGAGGGGGGAGTATGGGGTAGGGTCTGGTTATAACACTGACTACACTGTTGTGTGATCAATATAACCTTTGAGGGAGAGGAGAAGATGAAAGCGTATTCTTAAGATTTAACACACAAACAGACATCAAACTCTTTTTTTTTTTTACACACCAGAACAGTGCATTTGTTGTGTATATTTTGTGTTTTTTTTTATTTTTTTATGTCCCTTTGAATATGGATGTGAAAGAAAGTAAATCATCTGTAAGTGTTAGGGCAAAATTAACACACCCAACAGGTTTCCTTATAACATGACTTTTAAAAGAATGTTTGCATCTTCCCTGAAAAATTAATCACTGCATTCACCACTCGCTGGTGTCCTTGGAGACGTTATTGGCCAAACAAACTTTTGGCTTAAACACAGAGGCTTTTTACTATGTAGTGGGAAACACTGATGTGCAGTCTGCACACGCTGATCTACACAAGAATGAAGGTCATCATTAAAATTTCAAAGACTTCAAAGCAATGTAGTTTTAAGTAACGCTTGAATTGACCATTAGGAGAAAAGTATTTAGTTGGGTAACTTAAAAATTCTCTTTCATCGTTTGAATCATTCTCCTGTAATAAACCTATTGAGGGGAGGTTTGGTAAGGACGAGCTATGAAGCAAACACAAGCAGATGGCTCTGGGAAGTCAATGAACGTCTGGAATGCAAGTTTGTTCAGTGATATGTTTTTAAACTGGATGAACTTTTGCTGTTGCTGTTGGTTTGAATTCTCAGCGGTATATGATGCAAATCCTTTTGAAATATAATGTGTTGGGTTTTGTAAACTTTGAGTCCTGGTATTTGATGTGTCTGCACTCACTTAAACTTGTAACATTTTTTGTTTTTGAGAATAGTGCACTTTCAGTCCTAAGCCCCACTGACGACAGCCAGGGTCTCCCAGGATCCTCCTGGAGGTTTCCCAGATGGCTTGCAGAACTCCTACCCATCTCTGGACTGGCATCGCTGCCAGACTCCCGCTCACTTGCAGGGCACACAAGCTGGGGACTTGGCACATCACTTCTCTTCCAGGACAAAGGAACAACTTTTGGAGGTCATCTCAGTGTGTTTGAATCAACTGTACATACCAAAACTAGGGATTTACATTTGGCATTTTCAAAGATTTGGGGAAATGAAGCAAAATGTGAACAAATATATGTACAAAACTATTTAAACGTTTAAAAACTTACATTCACTGTGCAAATGTACAGTTTTGCGGCATATGGTTAAATATCAAGCATCTACACAAAACAAAAGGCATCCTTCGATTTCGGTTCTTCCTATCATCGTGAAGCAGAATTCACCAAGAGTTGGAGTGTTCACCCACTAATAGGTTATTCTACCTTACCGATAATTAGTTGCGGCAATAGTAGTACTATTTACAGATCACTGTGAACAGTGGGAAAATGTGATTAACAAGTCCCAAAGAGAAACACAAAAGTATTTCCAGTTGGTGCCATCGTGATAGCAAGTATCCAGTGTTTTCCCTTTTCTGATGGCAACTTAGTACTATTTATTCAAGTTTTTTTTACAAATTCTGGCCTTATTATAGCTGTAATACCACTGAATATACGCAGCCATCAAAATAGCAAATCTGGAGTAAAAGCCCTTCTATTATGACATCAGCTGTTTTGACTTGCTGACCATGTTGTTTTTGTTAACCATTTGGCAATTCTTATTATTTCTCGAAACAGAACTTCTAATGTGGTGTCAGGGGAAAGTGTGAAGAGGTGAAGATAGGCAGCAGAATTTAATTATTTGAAATTAGAGTAGGGGTATATGACTCGGTGAGGGTGAAGGACATGCGTGTATTTCTCACAAAGACACACACACACACACACTCACGATGATGACATCACTGTGCTGGACTCCTTTTTCCTGTTGTTTTTTTCTGTGAGAGGGTTCAGGGTAGAAGTTTGGAAGCTTTGTGTGCATTGTTATGTGTGTGGAAGCAGTGAGGTTAGGTGAGGATGTTTTCTTTGTCTGTGTATGTGTGTCCCTCTATAGAAAATACTGCTTATCCCCGAGGGACAGCATGCCAGAAGAGCTGCACGGTTGATTTGGGAAATATAAAAACAGAGACCAAAAAAGGCAAAAAGTAGAAAGAAGGAGAAATAGAGGCAGCGCAAGAAAAAAGAGAATGAAAGTGCCTCAGAGAGGTCCAGATCAAGTTGGCTGGTGCAGAAGCATCCAGGAACACAGCCATAGTAAAGCCTTGAGGAGTGCAGAGAAAGAATAAGAAAGGGATAATCCTTTTCTGCAGAGAATGTATAGAGCTCATGCAAAAGTGAATGACTCCTACAAATGCAATATATTCAATCAACTGTTTATGTGAGACAGAATTTCCTTTGCTGTGCCTGTGCCAGATATGGGAGATGAGTTTTGAAGCAGAGTGTGAGCAAGGCTCTAGAAACTTAAGAACAGTGGTTCAAACTAAGGTGTTTTGAATCCATTTTTCTAAATGGATGGGATGCATGAGATAAATGTTTGTTTTCTCCTGAAGGGGTCAACCGTTATAACAGGTGCGTTATAATCCGACCACTGCTGCGCATGTCCTTAGTTTCTACTATGTGCTATATAACGAATATATATATATATAACTATATTCGGTCTGCTTTTTGGTCACCTATGTACTTTCTCCTGTTCATTTGTCATTTGCTATGTAGGTTTTCTTTGTATGGTACACTTAAAAGTTATGACTAATGTGAGGCCGGCAGAGGCTTTATCTTTACCTGAGCCAGTAACGGATCAGGCCAGCAGTGAACCAGAGCTGATAACTGAGGCTGGTGGAAGGAAATAAAAAAGCTGCTACTCATTCACAGCAAACCACTGTATCAGGTTCTGCTTCTGCTAGTCTCATATCTTCCCACAAATCTTGATTTTGTCCCTTTTGCTGCACTACAGTCCTAATATGTTCATCATCAGCATTCCAGACGTTCCATTTTTTCTGTATCTAATTATTGCTCCTTCTTGGCTTCTGGTTTTGCTAATACCTTGCCAAGTTTTGTAATGCTCCTTGTATTTCTTTCTTTATTCATTCATCTATTTCCAATTTTGGTATTTAGCATGGTTTATATATTTGTGCCCACTACCCATCAATTTTGTCTGCTCTACTGACTGCCAGCCCATGTATGACCCATGCTGTTTGTAATCAACTCATGATTTAATTTATTTTTTTTCACCTTTAGGTGTTCTGCAGTTTCCTACTTCAGTGAGTCACCACGATGAAAATACATGTTAACGAATGAGAATGTTTTTACAAAGGCTTATTCCCATTTTATAAAACCCATGTAATTCAATGTGAAAACATGCGCATTGTCCAAAAAAAGGGAAAGAGCCAGTCATGACTGCCTTACTGACTCGGCTCAAAAGCTCTTTGAATTTTCTGTAACGTCGAAAAAGTAAGAAGCACAAGATCATCAAGGTGATTTGACTTAGCACCTTCTGTAAAGATAAGGTTGATTTGATTATTCCGTTGACGTGGTGTTGCAGCTCTGAGGGGAAAATTATATAGTTGGTATTATTGTCAATTTTATTCTGCGTATTGTTGCGGTTTTTGACACTGTAGAAGCTGTAATTATCACAAATATAATATATATATAATATAACAAACCCAGCATTACATCACATAAAGCTCATACATGTTAAAGACTATTTAATAACATTTTTGTGTCTGAACCCTGATGTCCCCAACCTTTTCCACACTGAGTGACCCAGCTGAGTCGATGACATATATATTGGGTTTAATCTCTCCTTTAAGGTCCAAGTTTTTCCTTATTACATTGGCTGTAGTGATACAGTTTTGACCCGAGAAGACCTAAAGTCTGTATTGCATGTAACATTCTAAGAGTTCTATACACAGAAACAATTATATTCCACAGCTATTTTGAAAGCTGGAATATTATAAAGTATGTGATTCACATCAGTGAACTTCAGTACCCTTTTTGAGAAGCGGGCATAAAATCAAAGTCAGATAATCTCTCTGCCTCCAAAAAGCTACAAGTTCTATAACTAACCCTCCTGTACTGAGACCTCCAAGCAAGACTGGTGCCTGGTGAGTTGCTTTAATTACTTCTCTCCCTTCCTTGCTGCTAATACCTTTATTTTATTAAGCCTGATCTGATTTGTATGCATAGTGCAGGCATAATTTTGATTTGAAATTCTTTCTTATCTGCTGTGGCTGGGACTACCCCTGCATGACTGCATCCAAAATCAATTACCTTGCTTGGTCTTGTGGTGAGCATTTGGTGAAGAAAATAGTGGCACAGTTTGCAGATTCTGTAACAAACTTTTAACCTTTAAGACAATGCTGTTTTGCATTTTGAAGGACATCTCTGATAATGGAGGGGTGCAGTGATTTATGAATGAGGAAGTTGAAGTATCATCTCTGTGAAAGCTGGTTACAAAGAGGGATTTTGTGATGTCTGACAGACTGGAGCAGAGACGAGTGAATGCAAAACTTGACTTCTAAAGCCCCAAGTTGCTATCCCATCTTTACAGACTCCTCAAAAGCACAGCAAGGAAGAAAAAATCCATTTCTTTCCACACAAATCTCCATCTTGTCCGACAACATAGCTGTATATACAGCATCTCACCATCATATTTACATAAAGGTAGCACCTGTGTTAAACAAACATCCCAAAAGATGTTTGGCTAGTCATTTGCAGCAATTTCTCGTTATGGATCTCATTATGGAAAGCGCCCAATGCACCGGGGTGTAATGACACAGGCTATGCTTGCTGTAAAACAGTGGCATATGGCTAAACTACACAACATTAAACATTTTGGAGACTGTGCCTCCCTGGTGCCTAAATAGCACAGCGCTTTGGCAAATAAACCATTACACAGTGTGAATGACTTATGGACTTGCATGCCAAGCTGAGCTCCCTCACCATGTTTCACAGAGACAAATAAAGCAGCACATAAAAAGAAAACAATCTGTATTATAAACTTGTGTAAAAATACGCACATGCCACATTTGAGTAAACATAAATAGATTAAAACAGTATACAATTACTGCATAAATACATTCACATTTACATACATCTTGCCTTCAACAATGCATTATGTGTTTTTTTTAATGCTGGACAGAGTTAGAAAGAACTCAACAAGAAATAGCCCAAAAAACAGCCCTTAACTGTGCCATTCCATCCCTGCGACATATGAATCCTTACTAGGGGATCTGTGTTTGCACTGGTGTCTCCTCTAATGTGGAAGTTACTGGAGTCATTTTTCAAGAAGGATGCAAGAAACATTAAAGTCAGAAGCCTGGATCAGCTCTCCTTAAGCTTGCTCACTGTTAGCGTCCTTGACAGTGATGTCATCATGTCTTAGTACCATAGTAGTAAGGTTGCACACCCCCAAATATTTGTAACCTTGTGCAATCAGTTGGTGCACCTGTCTACTGGATGTGCTGGAGTCTGTCAGCAGCTTCTATTCTACTCTGCTCAGGCACCAGGGTACAATGGCACCTTTTAATTAAAAACTGCAGATGCGTATCATCTCAATTCCTTCTCAGTCAGAGTTACCCGACATCTCAATGTTTATGAGCTGAAATAGTCGAATGTCTCCTCCATCCGGTCACATAGTGATGCCTTGCAAGCAGCATGTGTGGTTTTAAACCTAACAAGACAGTGAATGAAAGTTAATTTAAAAAAGAAAAACAAGACATTGGTGACATGTTGTTTTCAAAGGAGATTGGAGCCACTGCATCCAAATGAATGAAAATAGTCTCAAAGAGCAGTTTCCAGAGGGCCCACAAACGCAATCCACCATCACTATTCCAGCCTTCTAATGCCTATTGTTTGCTGTTTGCTGTCAGAAGCAGAAACCCTGTGGATTTTAGAAATGTATATTATCAATGTTTTACTCTTGTGTTGGGGTTTTAGAGGTGACTGAGCGTACAGAATTCATTATGGGAGACTGCTGCAACTACTGGATGAGAAGATGATGAACTTGTGTAATATGGTGGAAGAATAACACATGAACTCTTCCATTGCTATTCCAGAAGGATAGGTTGTATTTTCCTCAGAAACAAGATCTTGTCTGAAAGTGCCTCACGCAACAGTAAAAAAAAGTTTGGGGAGTGTGCTCAAATAACAGATTCTGTGCGCAATGACTGATGCGTCAAGCGTAATAGCGGTTTTGTGATGTGGCAGCTCTTCCTTGATGTCTAAACCCCTACTCTTTTCCCTGGGGGTGAGCCCTCATCCTGACCTTGCAAATGTTTTTGTCAGCAAATGCCTTTTTTGGTAGCTACCCAAAGGTTGCGTCTACCTTTGATCACTGCACTGCGAAATCAAAAGTTACAATTTCAGCTTCAGCACGTTTTTTTTTTTCTTTTTTACCATGACGGCCTCAGAAAACAGCCGTTTAATTCCATCAGCATGCAGTTGATGGCACCACCTAACCCTCGCTTAGATGTGTTGCCATGTTGCAACAGGAGAATTTGCCTCTGATCCATAACTAAGGCTTCAGATTTCATAGCTGCTGTTGCAGTCTGAAAGACTGAAGCACCATCGTCTTTAAAAGATAAATACGCAAATTATTAACATGAGTATCAAATTAAGTTTGTTCTGAATATTTCCTGGATACACACACTTTAAAAAGCCTCTTCCGAAGACACCTAAATTACAATCTGTAATGAGAGCCTCCTAACATATTCATAAATATACATATGTGATGACACAGACTGCAGGCAGTTATCTACCCGCATTACAACTGCACATTTTGTTCTGAGCTTAAGTAGCCTTGCAGCCTGCCTCTACTTCTGATTCTCAGTGCCAGGCATGTAAACCCCTTCAGTCATACAGTTCCAGCCATTTTTGTGTGATTGATGTGAGTGCTTTGCTGGGTGACAGAGGTCACAGTGCCTGGGAGATTGTTTTAGTCCAACCTACTCCTCTCCTCCGCTTCCATCTCTTTTCCGTTTCTCTCTTTCTCTCTCTGTCTCTCTCTTTATCTCCCCACCTGGAGTGTCATGAACCCTCTCCACACTCCACCACCTAATTATATCCTGGACGTGTAAATGTATTCATATTCATGAAGGCACAGATGCTAAATTAACTGTGGCAGGGACACGTCGCACTGTGCCGACTGCACAATCTGCTTCCTCCACTTACGGGGGGGGGGGGTGGGCGGGGGGGTATTGTTGTAGCTGCAGGAGAGAACAGTGAGGGGAAAAAAGAGTTAAACAAAGAAGGGAAGAAGAGGAAAAGACAGAATGAAAGAATTAGAAATAAACAAACACACACACACACACACACACATATATATATATATATATATATATATATATATATATATATATATAAATAACAGGAAGAGAAGATGGTATAGAAGGTTCCACATCATCGGGAGGTGAAAAACGTGGCTACAGCTGGGCAAAGTCACTTACTAAGCCTTAGCAGTGTCTTGAGTAACCTGAGATGTCACCATCACTGATCCACCCAAATGGCCCCTCTAGGCTCCTGCCTTCCTGGAGCTAGTGTGCTCAGGTGGTCACATGGGCCTAGGTGGCGATGAGTGACAAATCAAAAAGCCAGAGAGCATAAAAACTCAGAGCTGGTGGCAGCAGAATGGCGCATGGGGAACTCAGGGGCAGATGGAGGGAGGTGCAGCGGTGCGCAGCGAACAGATGGCCGCTCCAAACTTGATATATGAAATTAATAACGTTTCTCAAATAGAATTCAGAAACAGGAATACATTACCTGAATTTTAATAACTGGCTTTCTCTTTTTCTGAGGAGTGGGGGGTAGAGAGGAACATTTGCATGTCAATGAGAGATATGTGGGGGTAAACAAACAGGCAATGTGGCCCATTCTAACGCTTGTTTTTCTTCTGCTCAAACTGAAAGGCAGACAATGAAATGGCAAATGTATTGTTCAGAAAAGTTTGTCCAAACCATGGCTTATGGTTGCTAAAATCATGCACCTCATACCATTATAAAACAATCTTAAACATAACTTTACATAGCTTTACATAATCCAGGAACACTAACAATGACATGAAAATTACAGTATTCTTTTTCCTCCACTGCTAGATTGTTAGAGCCCTGAACTTACTGTTAATTGGATTTGACGTGACTCTAGGTGAAATCTAGGTTTGGCCAGTCACAATTAGGTGGCTAAGCTGAACTCAGTAAGAATGCAGTTAAATGGAAATCAAAGCAGAATCAAACCAGACAGATCCTATTGACACATGTATGAGGGATAGCACAGCTGCAAGCAAGCCTTTTGGAGGTGTAATATGCTGGTAAATGTCAGGTGTTGATAAAAGTATACGGGTGGACTCAACATTACTCTTATGTTCTTAAGAGAAAAAGGTCTTGAAGCTCCTTGAGGGGCTCCAAATTAGCTTTCATTTTCAGTTTTGTACAATGATTTAGTGTCCAGTGCAACACCCAGTAATTTTCTAAGCTCAAATATAGCATTGTTAATGGGATCTCATCACAACAAGGAAAAATCTGTCTAGTGTCATGCAAAAGGGTTCAAAGACGCTGACATTATATGTTGGAAATAGTAGTTATGGTGAACTGGTTGAATCCAGACAGGTTTGTTTTGGGGGTTTTTTTGCTCTTTTTTTTTTATTAAACCGCCCGCATTTTTCAGCTTTGCGATGTTGCTAATACATGCCATGTAGCCAACACAAAAAATCTCTATCTTCTCAAATAGTCAAAAATCTGGGCAAGCCAGCTGGCAATAAAGTGACATCATTCGAAGCTGCTCATTTTAAGCTACTCTCTGAGAGTTAGAAGAGAAGGTCTAAATCTTTCAACTGAACAGTTGATGTAAAGCTGGGGCAGGCACTTAGTCAGCTGGAGTCCATGGGTTATATTGAAACCTTATATGGTGACATAAATTAAGGATTAAAGCTCATCTACCTAAATTATGTTAAATTGTATTACTCTATAAATGTACACCCTGAGCAAGGAATTAATATTACAGCAAGTCCAGAGTAAGACTTTTAGGCTTTGCAAATCCCTGGTGTTTCAGCTGTTTGAAATAGTGCAGTCAGAGCAAATTGTAGGTAGGGAGATCAGCAAATACCTGTTAGCAGAATGAATCATAATGAATTGTATGCATTGAATGGGCTTTGTCAGATGGGCTTTGTGCCACTTTTGTGACTCAACCAGCTCTCTTTTTGTCTGTGGCCTTAAGATAAAAAATGAATACCACATGGAGTTGCATTTGTCTGTCTCATCTCTGCTAGACTAGTGAGCAGCATCAATGAACTCCAGTGTTCTCTTCACATATGACAGCAGAGATGATTCAAACGCACGACAAATGCTTCTGTAAACTGAACACGTGCGAGTAGAGTTATGCAAGCAGAGCTTTTACCTTACACAATGCTCCTTCGTTAGATAGTTTTATCATTATACATTTTTGTGATACTTGTCTGTTTTATGAATCAGCATCATTTTCAAATAAAGCAAACTGGGTGTTTCAATCCCCGTATGTCACAGGATTGTCTTTTGGGTCATTTAAGGGGAAGACAGCAATGCTGACCAAAGTATTCCGACAACCTGCTGAAACTGATGAATATGTAGCAGAAAGCTGGTGACAGTGATACTGTACCCCTGCAATATGTATTGGGAGTGGCAGCATGAAAAACTTGGAACTGGTTCAGGTACACAGTCTGTTCACCTTCACGGGTAATGACAGATGGCCCGAGTGGCTTTCTACAGCAGAGTATAGTAGAGCAAACCTACGATGTCATGATGAATAAGTTTGCATGTATGGGAGTTTTTACAAGCTCTGCTCCACAGTGATATAAGCTAGCACTGACACTTATACCTGCTAGCATGGATGCAGTCTGAAATAATAATAGTTTGTTTTTCTTCTCAAACTAATCACCAGCATAAACTCACGTGCTGTCATTGCATAATCAACAGTGTTTTGGGGGCAACTCAGGAGCTTCAAGGTACATCTCAATCCATGGGGGTACACTTATACTCCAAAAACAGAAGGTAGAAGTTGGCGAGGCATTGTGCACATGGAGAGTGTTAGTTACTGGTTATTGTGGTGGTCATACTGTGTCCCGTATGGCAGCGTATACATGAACAGCATGCAAACACCTTCTGTCCAAACATCTGCGACCGGCACATTTTTAGGCAGTCTTCCAAAAGCTAAAAAAAAAAAAAAAAAGGAGGCAGCAGTGAAAAAAAAAATCCTCTGTATCTGTGTGGTGTGGCTGGCCCAATTACTTTTCCCTTTTTTTCCATGTCATACAAGCTTCACATTCCTTAGTGAGACACAAAAAGGAATTGTAGATTAACCCCCATCTAGTTTGTCTTGACTTTTCATTACATCACTGGAAAATCAGAAAGACTTTCATGGACAAGCTGTGTTCTCTCAGCAGAATTAAATGGCAGAGATAAAAACTAGGTCTTAAAACTGACATGAGGAGTTACAGCATGTACGCTGAAAATCATC
The DNA here is from genome assembly GCF_036924035.1 of Leuresthes tenuis. NCBI lineage: Eukaryota > Metazoa > Chordata > Actinopteri > Atheriniformes > Atherinopsidae > Leuresthes > Leuresthes tenuis. The sequence goes on along the minus strand of NW_027325372.1, from coordinate 13,763,823 downwards.
CTAACCTCAGCTGTAGAGGCATGCAAAGATGTAGGGAACCGTCAGTGATTCATGACTAATTTATGCTGCAATGTTGGTATCAAAAATCTTTTTAATAATGACAAAATAAATCAAAAAGTCAGTTTGTGTAATGACTCATATTTGTTGATGTAAGTTCTTGTGGGTTTAAAGTTGTGTTTGATTGTGTGATACTGTGTTGGTAGCAGTAAGGTCCAGCATTACTTTCATGCTCAGGGAAGACATTGTCACATTAAATATCATGAGGCTGAAAGAATCGAATTGAAGTTATCATGGAAGGAAAATTTCTCAACACCCACAGTGTGCTATGGACGAAAGTCACTTCAGTCACATGACAGAAGCTATTTCGAACTTATCATGTTGACTGCCACAGCACTGGTGACTGTGGAGGAATATTGCCTCAAGGCACGAGTCACAGTTTAAAGAGGCTTTAAACAAATGTGTCTTTGTTTTGACTTTTTTTTTTAAAGAAAGCTTTCTTTTCATTTCAGCAGCCTCTTTAGATAAAACATCTGCCCAGGCAGTCTTGACTTTGCATCGTCTCATTGAAACAACAAAGAGTTTCAAAAACAAGACACACACACACACACAGCTATAGCTTTACTTACCTGGCTGTTGAAGAGAAAGACATTTTCTCTACGGCTCCCCTTTCTAAAGCTATTCAGGGCACAGCACGCTCGAAGCATCAGAATAGCAGGAACATTCTTGATAGAATTTAGTCAAATTCTGCTTGGTTTCCAGAGCAAGCTGTTGTTTCTTCACTTTGCTATCCATCAATTTTTGTTTGTTATGTTCCTTTTCTGGATTTTCATCACCTGTCCCCATCTCTTGTGCTCTCATTTGCTGTAGCTCCAAGCTGACGGCTCTGAAAAATCCGCTGCAGTCTAGACTTACCATTATTCTTTAACCCATAGTCATAACCTGTATCAGCCATGTTCATTGCCACAGCACACACATCATTTGGCAAGTACTCCAAGAATTGACATGACAGGCAACACTACTGCCCTGCCAAACTCCTTCAAAATATCAAACACGCTAGATATTCCATTGGATGTCTTTGCAACCATCACAAATCACTTGTGAAGTATTTACACATAAAAACCAACGGTCGCTGATCAAACTGTTGGTTTGCTTCAGAATTGTGCCATTTGTCTGCTACCTTCAATATTTATCTGTGTGGTGAAAATGGGCTTGTAGTGTGGCCCAGTGTTAAATGTGACCCAGTAGTTGTTGCCACCCTTAGCCAAATGTTATTGCTGTTTTTGAGCCCTATACAATACCTACTGTGGCAGTATTGTTACTTAATCTAACCAAGTATTTTTTTCACCGAACGGTACCATGTAAAACACAAAAACAAAAGTTTGATGCTCAAAATTTTTATTTCGATTTACATAGATTAACTTTGGAATTATTTCAATAACATAAGTAACATAAAGAGGCTCAAGATTTTTTTCTTTTACATTGTTAAAGAACAGTATTTTTTCTTGTCACTAAACCAAACTGAGCGAAGATGTTTTTCATCTACAAGTTACATGACTTGGCTAACGCTGTGTACACAAGTGCTTGGCACGACCATACATAGCTAGGCAAGGAGGCGCCTGTTATAAAAATACACAAGTAGAAGCTCGGCTGCGGAGACTCTGCTTTCCCCTCTCAAGGCATCACGTCATGCATTCTTTCTGTTTTCCCTCATTTTCCAGCGTTTTTGCTGCCACAGCTTTGCCCCCTGAACACGACTTATAAAAGACATCCAGTGTCAGCCAATTATTTTGGACTTTGATGGTCATAAATCAAGGCTGACCAATAAAAATGAAGACAGCCAAGTATAATGTTCTTGTGTGACTCCAACTGGATTGTAAATGAAGCCAGATGGGCTGGGGGAGTGCCACTGAACAGAGCTGGATCCCATCACTAAATGGCTGTGTGTGTTTTCCCCTCGTGCACAAATTACGGCATCACCTCATTCAGCGGCATAAATCAAAGCCCAAGCTGTGATATGTGCAGGGCATCTCTCCATCTCATTACTAAGACAAATTCTCTGGCAGCCTTGGATGTGTGAACCCCGTTTGAATGGTTGATATTTCTACAATCTACACTTCTGTTGCTGCTGTTATTTCGGAGCAAATGTGAAGCCATTCATGTGATTTCACAACAAGCTTTGCAATATAAAAGACACTCAGACTGTAGCCTCAAAGGGGATCTCTGAAAACTTATTGATGGGAAACGACATGTTCAGCTGAGAGAGAGCAGTGAGTTGAAACGAGGCAGAAGAAGAGAGTAAAGAGCAGTGAAAGAGAGCGGGAAGGATAAGACTTATAAAAAGAACAAAAGGCAGACATGGACATTGACAAAGGACAAGAGCGACACGCAAGTTTGTGGGCTAAGAGACAAGCAGGTGGACAGTAATGGAATTATTTGGAAAGATACTGAAGCAGACGTACTGAGCTCTATATTTTCCAGACACACACTGATGACCCTCATTCTTCTGACTTGACTCCCATTGTAGAGTGAAGAAACAGACTCCACTGGGAACCTGGATTTCTCATTCAGTGATAAGACAGGTACTCCCTGTTAACAATGAATGGTTTATCTGCAGCAGTCTCTTTATCCTGCAAAAAATTACAAGGGGAGGTTATAATATTTTTGGTCTTCTATGTAACAGCGACTCGAGAATATGACAAAAATAACAGTGGTGCGTTGATTTAGTATATATGAAAGGCTTTGGCATATGGTGTTCATGAATGTCTGAGGTGAGAGCGGCTCGGCCAAGCTAAATAAGGTTTTCCTCTTCACAAGGCTAGACTGCTTCATCAGCCTGTAATGAAACAACATGAGGGTTGAAAGATTGTCCTTTTTGCAGAGAATGATTCATGGGAGCAGTGAACGGTCTGACCTGTTATGCTTTCTGCATTATGCTCTCTGAGGGGGAAGTACTTTGAGACTGACACCTGATAAAAAGAAGTTTCCAGTTGATATTTTGGTCTGGCGTTTTAAACTGAAGGTCATTGATATAGGTCTGTGAAAGTTGTAGGAGTGGTGAGCTCCTGCAAGGCTGTTGACAGCACTGGTCAGCTGTCAGTCACAGCCAGCAAAAACAGATCTATCACATTATGCAGTCTATGCAAGCGGGATGACTGCCGCAGGCAACATTCTCTACGCCTCAGTGTTATTTTGCTCAGATGTACTTTCTTTCCTTTGGGAACTGATTAGAGAATATGCACCTGATTGTTTGGAGCCTGAACTTTTCCCCCTTGTGAACAAGTAAACCAATTAGTTGGCTCAATTTAAAATCATCGTATGAGAACATGGTATCAATCATCAAAGGCCAAAAGGGTTACAACAGTTTTTTGGGGGATGTGCAGTTCTTCAAATTGTTCTGAGACTTTAAGATGTAGCTTTTACTGCTCTGATTAAATAAATGTTTTCATTTAGTTATGCAACAGTGATGTGCAATCAAAGCCAGATTTGAAAAATTCCATCATAATGAAGTAATAAAAAATAACTGAAAAAGAGACTGAGGAAACATGACTGACATAAAAACAGTTATTTGCAGCACTTTCAATCATTAAAAGTGGCATCAAGTGTGATCAACACATTTTTCACATCTGCACTCTAACTTTTAGTAACTTTTAGTTACTCTAATACTCACTGGCTGAAAATCAGTCTAACCTTTGAACCGCATGAGGCATATTCTTTACCACAATGCACACATCGTTTGTCAAGTTCCCAAACTGTCATGGAGGGTTACATCGGGTGTCAAGTTCCACACAAGTTGTACATCTGTTTTTCACTTGAAGGAAGAGGTGGGGGCGTTGGACATAATCTGTGTGTTTGTCAGTAAAAGTAAAAGTTTCTTTTTCCCAGCGCCTGAATGTATCAATAAGTGCACCCATGTGCAAGGATGTCTGCGTGTGTCTGCCAACAGTCATGTCTGTGTCTCAAAGAAAAGAGCGTTGGCCCACATGGAAAAACAAGGACATAAAGAGGAGAGGACCTGCATCTTATCATTCAGTGGTTTAACACTAACCAGACCACCGCTCACCAACTCCAGGCTGCAAATTAGGAGCTGGGAGCTGCCGACTGCACTTGTGACAAAGACATGATGGAGTGCAGGCGGGCTGGGCTGATTCACAGCTCACATGGGCCCTGATACGAGAGGAATGCTACCCATGTATAGCCAGGGTAAGTAGTAAAAGGATGGAAGGTTATGTCATGCATTTGTTTTACATCAGACGTTCGTTTAAAAACTGCATGGCTGTACACAGTTTAAACAATGGCCTTTCATTCATGTAAGAAACACATTTGCAAGAAATCTGTTGAATCGGGCTGCACAAGACACAAAATATGACTTTCAAGAAATGGTGTAAGAACATGGCTGCTATTGCAGTTTAGATATGTGCATGTATTGCATTTAATGACATCCTACTTTATTCTATTTTTCATTTCTTTTTCTGACTCCATACAAATTATTGTGATTCAGAAACATGTTTGCAACTATAATAATGACTCCAAAGTTTTATACTGACATCAGATTGTAGAGGCGTGTGCGCTTTTTAAAGAAGTGTGTGTGGTATCTCTCACGGATCCGAGGATGAATGATGGTACAGCTTCTCTTGAGGTGCCAGCTATTCTTTGAGTCCGTCTGTGTGTACAGTATGTGACGCGTTTATGGAAATAAAAGGGTGCAGTCTGCAGGCTTCAGACTGTGCGACCCCAGGAATGAAGTCACCATGCCACCAAGATACTTCTAGTTCATCTAAAGCAAATTACAAGATTTGGAAACTTTTTCTTTTTTTTTTTTTAGTATGAATTTCTTTATTCTTTTTTTTTGGCAGGTCAAAAGTCATGATACCATGACGAAGGTGAATATGTATTTGAGCCCACTGTGGCCCAACACCATAATGTGTATTAGCCCGGGGCTGACTAGCTAGCCGTGCCATTTAGCTGCATGTTGAGCAGTTGAGCTAACTATTAGAGTTAGAGATCAGTTAATGTTGTTAAGAGCCAGGTTGAAATGAGGTCGTGCATAGATCTGAGGGCTATAAAAAATTTCACCCCGAGTCCTAAAGTTTTTCCCAGTGGACTGAAGATCCATGACAAACTCTCACTGTGGTTGTTATAGGACGACATTTCATATTCATGAAATTGGCGTTACTGCCATTACTGGAGTTACATTTGGTGGATTGATTTTGTGTTGCTGATGAAGAGCTCAGTACCACCAACACCTGATGTTCCAGATGGTAGTTTTACAAACTTTTACTGGAGACAACTGGGATTAACAGCTGGTGGCCCAGTGGATTGTCTCCTTTGCAGCTTTCATCTTCCCATCTTGCTGATCTGGTAATGTATAATTCACAGGGCTAGCCTTTCAGTGAATTTAGTGTATTATTAGTGTATTATTGTTGGTAACTTAGTCCAGTGCTGAAAAGCCACCATTATATTCTTTATCTACTTTGTGCTTTTGTGATTTCACTCCTTAGCTTTTTGGTTCAACTAAAACAAACTCAGCAACATTTCTTTCCGTAGCACAACAAAGTCAGGCTGCATATTTATTTCTCCCTTATCCAAGCTTCAAACATAAAAGGCTTTGTGTACGCGTAGCTTTTTTCACAGAGTCAGCATCTTTGTTCAATTAGCCCCAGGATCATAAACAATTTTACCAGAAGAAACAAATCGCTGCCCTCTGTCTTTTTTTCCCACTGAGCAATGTTACTGTTTAAAGATGTTTGATTGATGTCTATCATAAATCTATTTGTCTTTTTTGAAGAAGCTAGCACACAGAGGATTTACCGATTGATTCTCATTGTCCATACTATTATCTTGACCATATTTCTTCTTACTCCCCTCCCCCAGACCAGTTTTTCTTTGCCTTTCTCTGTCTCTTTTGTTATTCTACTCCACACACAGAGAGACTCATTTAGTTCTGGTAAACATATTCCATAAAAAGTCACTGAAAACTTTGAACATGTTATGTTATGAGTACAGCAAAATACGGAATTACACGGCAGCATGCCATATGCGTTAGGCAATAACAGCTTAAAACATGCCAAAAGATGGAGAACATATTGTACTGAATTGTAGAGTTGGAATTCTAAACAGTTTTTCAAGGATTTTTTTGTTCAGCTCTTTTAGGGAATGTCTAAAATCTGGTCTTCATGATGCAGGGGAGTAGTATTTAGGGCAAGTAAAAGCCTCATATCCTTTCTGCGGATTGATTTCAGGAAGAGCTTGCACCTGTGAGAACCCAAGTTATAAAAGTAACTATAGTGGATTGATTTTGTGCAGCGATTTCAGGATCACCTATAACATCTAATTCTTCTTTTTTCACCCGGTAGTTTTGCAAACTTTTTCTGGACACAGCTGGGATTAACAGATCGATCGATACACTTCTGACACAGCTGGATATAGTCTCTCCCTCCCCCGCTGGAGTGTTATCACCGCATCGATATTTTGGAAGAAGTCACTCCAGGAAATACAATATTGCCATGAGAATGTTAGTTAGAATATAGAATATATAATATAATAGAAACAATATCAACCGCTTTCACTATCAGCGGTGTGCGTTAGTGATTAAAATTAACTCCACCCTGTTTGCCCCATACGTGAGGTTCATTCAAGCTGGTCTGAGATCAGTAAATCAGGGTCTTCATCTTCATTTGATTTGGAAGCCTGATTTTATATATATATATATTTTGCTGGGTGGTTAAAAACCCATTTTCTGTGATGTGAAACAATCACAGAAACTCTGAATGTGGGTTTCTTTCTGTTTAACTCAGACTTTAAAGAATTCCTTCATTAGCTATCTGACAGAAGACTCTGTTAAGTCTTTATTCATAGACTGTCCCATCTCTGAAAAATGATGGCAAAACTTTGTGCGTCTCATTTGCATCCTTTTTGGCTCTCTTTTGGGGAAAAAAAAACATTTTTGGAAATGTATTGTTCCCATATTTATATAATACTTTTTAAAACATCAATCTGCACTCTAGTAGAATGAGAGGTGGACTTCCTGTGTGCCAAGATGAGTTCAAGGGATGCTCAAGGGATCTTTTACACTCACAAATTTTTGCCTGTCAGACTCCTGGCGGTTGTATTTCACACAGTGAAATGTGGTTCTGCTGTAACAGTTTTTCTTCAGGTAACCCAGCTGTACTCTAACAGCTTGTCCTCAAATAAGTCAGATGCAACCCAGGAGATCTCAAACACAAACACATGCATCACTGTTCGCAGGTGTACGAGTCTTATGGAAGTCGTTTTTGCTCGAAGGCCGTTGATACAATGAGCAGCTTGGAAGTTTAGTTTAATTCGTAACAGTCATTGGCGACAGCGTGCTTATGGCTGCTGACATGCAGCGTCGTTCTGTTTGTTTTGTCATTTTCAACACAAAGCGATGCACGCGATGAGATGTATTTGTTATGACAACTTGACAACTTAACCGAGACAGCGTGTTCTGTCGTAAATCTGTCATAAACTTAACACAAAAAGTCTGAGTACTGTATGAAACTTGAAATTATTATGTGGAATTTATTGTTAGCATCACATTAAATGGTCTTGTGTGGATTGTTTTGGTAAGTACTGCCAAAATAGCTATATAATGGTGTCATAAATCGTTTACTTGATCTCAACAGCATCTTTCATTACACACTACTCATATAATTGAAGTCAAAATGTAACATTTTGCCAGCCTGATCAGACTGTTATAACAGACACTGACTGACTGATCCCACACACGTTGGCGAAAATATGTTTTAGAGGACATGAAGACAGAAATCCAGATTAGAAAGTCAACATTTTGAGCACTCTTAAAATAACCTTTTTTTGTTTTTGTCATTATGTGTCAGAGCACAGTACAGTGTGCAGTGGTGGGTGGCAGTGAGTCAGAGCTGTTGTAAGTTAAAAAGTTGTGCAGGTCGCACAAACTTGAGCCTGTCAGTACATCAAGTTCAGTTTCCATAGCAGCAAGAAAAGTGAGAACTTTTGTACTTGGGTGGGTTTGGTGCAGCAGAGGAAACGGGATGTGTGACAAAAATGTTTTAAGCAGAATTCTATCCGCACAGGAGCAAAGGTCATTGATTTGTCAGAAATTCAGCTCAATAATGCAAACGGTCCCCTACAAGTCCATGTGTAGATAGCAAAATCTATCTTTTATCTCTATCGAAACCACTATTACAGTCATATTTCTTGTAGTTATAATTGACTTACCCAGGCTATTATCTATTATTTTTATTATCATTATTAACTCTGGCTAATAAATCTGGCTATTATTACTTACCTATTGTGATGTCACGTCCAAACTGTGTTTTTTGAGACATAAAAGTGTAAAACTTTTACATATTGTTACTCTAGAGCTTACAGACATTTAGCTTTTGTTTAATTTACCTACACATTAATTTACTTGGGTTGCCATCAAGGAAAATGTTCTTGAACATGGTTAAACATATGTTTTTATCAAGGGGAGATCTGAATGGCCTCTCTTTACTGAATAGCTTTAAAAAAGGTAGGAATAAATGAGCAGATAGATCATCGTGTAACTTCAAAAACACACAAACAGCACATGCACAATTTGAATAACTTTGCATTAACTCATAAACAAGATAAAGAGCAAAAAAGTTCAACACACAGAGATAACGATGTCTTATCATAAAGCATAAACATTTATGCAATACATTACTCATTTTACTTTCTCATCAAAAATGTTTGATTAAAATGTCAAAATTGTTTAAATTGAAAACCCGTTCATTTTGCAGCTATCCACACGGAAACCAATTAAACTCAAACTGAAATCGAAACCCAAACTTGCAGCCCTTCAGCAGCCCGTAGGGCGATCTCAGGAAAGTCAGAGCACTGTTGACTCTATTCTTATCTCTCTGTGTGGGAGGCCTTTTTTTTCCCCAAAGAATCTGGTTTCTTTTGAGGAGAAAAATCTAGAGGTGCAGCTCTGGCTGAATGTGGTTGAATGAAGGGCCACGACATAGAATATTTAAGCACACATAGGAAAAGTGGCATTGTTCATGGGTCAGGATGACATCACACTGTCATTTTTGTGTAACAAATATTATAAATCCAGGAGTATTAATGTTAAATATGTCACACGTGTTATAGTTCAGTAAGCACAAATGTGGCCAATATTATAACTGATGAAAAATAATTGAAAAAAAATGCTCATTCTCTCCGCTGAGTTACTGTTTTCTGTTTATCTGATAGCATCAGAACCCGTTGGCATTATGTGCTACTTTCTTAAAAAAATGTTGCAATAGTTATCTTACAACAGGCATAAGACTTTAGATATTGATTTAATTCCACATTGTATGTGATGCTGCTGGCCAATCCCTGTCAAGGATATTTTTTAATATTGAGCCAAAGAGTCAAATTTTCACACCGTAGATGCAGCAATATGAGATTAATATTTTATCCAAAGGATCCCATTTTGCATTGTACTGTTATATACAGAATATGCACTGGTATTACTTATCACTAAAAATACTGAGCTTTCAGCGAAAGGCTAATGTTGAAGTAGTAGACACACACACTTATGTATATATATATATATATATATATATATATATATATATATATAAAGTCAGCATGTTTGTATTCTTGCGTATGTGTGTTAGCATTTACTCAGCCAAGCAGGCTTGAATCCAACCACTCCTCGTATGATCCTGTGTCTCCATTCCTTATCAACAGCACTTTGTCGTCCCTGCCTAACTGTCGGTGCTGTGTGTCTGAACCACCTCTCAGCCTGATAGCCAGCAGCCGTCTAAATACACCTGCACTCTGTCATGCAGCAGCTGCTTACCCTTGCTCACAAGAATGAAGCACACCTTTGTTTCAGACTCAGCCAAAGTGATGCGCCTTTTGGTCATATTTACATTAATTTCCCAAAAACTTCTCAAAGCTCTGGTGCATTAATGTATATATCAGAAATGAGTGCTTTGCTGTATTGAATTTATGCAATAAATTCAAATTTCAGCAGTTTAAACAAACCATTACATTGTACGAAATCTGTGCACAGAAGTTTACAAAGCTGTGTATCTGAAGTTTAATCACACCTTTTTCAAGTTAATATGCAACTTAAGTCAACTACATCAACGTGCACACACAGCCATTCGTTAAGACTGTTTCCGCAAATAGCATATTGCAGCAACAAATTGGACAATTAAGCATAGCTGCATGTCTCTCTGTTGTAGCTGATACTCGATTGTGATGAAGAAAACAGGAAAACCATTATACTGAATTTGGATGCAATGCTTTGAAAGCTCAAGCTGTTTTTCTTCATTTGGAGTTCAAACAAGAAAGAGATAAAAACAATGTTTGACAGCTATTGCTGTTAAATTTGTGTGCAAAATGTAATGATGTCTCTAAAGCACAAAAATAAACCATGGAATACTATCCTTTTTTCTTCTTTGACACTAAACTTAGTAAGATGAAAGATATACTGTGTCCTGTTCTCAAATCCCTGCCCCATCATTTTTCTACTGTTGCTTCAACTCTCCAAATGCTTATCACAATTCTTCTTTTAATTTAGCCATTGCTCTCATCCATGCCAACACACCTATCTCTGATGCACTGCATTGTATATATTTTCTCTCCATCCCTTCATCCCTCTCATTCTTTACTTTTCAGTTTCATAACCGTCTGGTTTTCATCAAGTGGTCCGCTGGCACCAAATTGACGCCCACCAGGCATGCAACAAGTTAGACGCCTGATAACCTACCCCGAGGCTGCCCTTGTCCAGAACCAAACACTCCCCCCCTTTCTTTTTTTTTTTTAAAGCCCTATAACAGAAGAACGAACACTGGAAATTTTAACTATTCAAAACTTAAGTGTCACAGCATAAGCATATTTTCAAAATCAGCTTTGATGCATTTCTGCCCTAAAATTACAGGACTTAAGGTCATGACCAGCAGGCTGACATGTCCTTAGACGACACTGTATCATACAGAAGAGGTAGTATCATAGCTGGCCTGAGGGAATGTAAGACAGAAGAGATATATGGAGTGATTCTGTACTTCCTCCACGCAGAAAAGTGTTACAGTTTGGCTGCTGTTGTTCAAATTTTTTGGCCCAGGTTAGGATATAAAGGCTCCTTGGAATTAATTTAAAGTGCTATGCAACTGCTATTTTATGTTGTGTAAATAACGAAAACAGCTCCATGCATTTTATGGGTTCCATTTTCCCTTTTTTGGTGCTCCATTTCACTGTCATTATCTGCAAGAGTGATGAACAAACCTCAAGAAGCTACTGACAACATAATACCCCCAAAACACTTTCCATAACCCAGCTTCTCTTTAAAATCAATCATCTCCCTCAAATCACTCTCTCATGCTTTTCCCATCAACCTCAGGTCCAACTATTTGTCAGCCTATCGTACAAAGTCCTACAACATATGACACTGCAGACAGATCTGAATACAAGACACGGGAGCACACACAGGAGTTGAGTACTTTAACAGAGTTGGTGGAACAATAGCGTTGTGTCGAGGATGCGGCTCTCTGTCCTGTACACCTTTGCTAGCAAATAAAGAAGTGGGATAGAGGCACAAAGTGGTTTAAGATGTGCATTCATCTATGTGTGGGTGGGAGAGAAAGCCAGTCTCTGTGTGTTTTGTAATGAGAATTATTGTTTACATTTTTTTCTTTCTACTTGTGAGTGTGTTTCTGCATGTGTGCGAGTATACATTTGTCTCTGCCCATGCACGCACGCTAGTCTGTGTTTGTGAAGGCGAGAGAGCGGCCTACATTGTGTAGGCTCAGTGCCAGCTGTGAGGGCCATGTGGAGGAGGATGTATCAGGGGGTCAGGAGCTGGCAGCTGGCAGGAGTGAGACAGGGAATCCAGCGCTGGGCTTAGAGGATTCAGACATTAGGAGCTGCTCAGAGTTGTGTGCATGTGTGTTGGAGTGGAGTTTTAGAGAGAAAAAGAGAGAGTGAAGGAACATGGGCATGGAAATGTTGTGTCTATTAAATCAGATTAACGCATTAATGGCAACAAAAACACATGCTAAAACCTCAGAAGAGTTCCTCTCTGCTGAGAGTTGGCCTCAAGAGCCAGAGCACACATCCAACAGGGGTTTGTGGCTGAGCAGTCATTAACACCTTCAGCGGGTGCCTGGTTTTCCTCTGACACTACTGATGGCTTTGACCTCTAGAGCAGAGAGGTTTGCACACAGAGTTACATGTGCCGTTTCTAGGGACCACATAGCACCACAACATGTCTGTCAGGTTAACGCAGTCTGAACATTTTCTGTTGGATATCCAAGTTTCTCGGACAGATGAACCTGGTTCCTCTAAAAAGTTGAGTGCGATGATTTTCAAATAATGTGAACCAACAAGGGAGCAGTGAGAGGATCACACAGGTTATAAATGTGCTAATAGTGTGACCATATTAAACAATCTCAGTTGTAGGTGAACTTGATGGTGAGTACACACCGAAAAAGTCAGCAGTAATACTTCACCTCAAAGAACCTATAAGCAGGAAACAGGCAGCCACTTTTCTATGAATGTTTACAAGTTTGGTTATTGTTCAGAATAAACTTTTGTAATAATTCTTTAATTTGTCTTTGTTTTTAACACCAAATAAGGTCTGATTGCTGGTGTCTTTTGTCCCATCAAGCTTCGTATTAGAGATGTTACCAGAACAGGAAAATTCAGCAAATAACATGTTTTATGTTTTATACAAAATTATAATTCAAGATAACAACTTTGGTCAAAGGTGGGAAAGCAAGATACAAGTCGATGAAAATAAAAGAATACAACACAAAATACACCCACAACTATGTGTGCCCTTTAGACGAAGTTAATTTGAAAAATGACTTTCTCAAACAAAACAAAAACAGACTCATGAATGTCTGTGTGTTTGCGTGCGTGTTTTCATTACATTTGGAAATATGAAAAGATAATAACCACAGTCTTGAAATCTCTGTCTCGCCACTTTAAGATGTTATCAAGATGTTCCACCATTATTAAACAGCTAAAATGCTCTCAGGGTTTTGGTGCTAAGAAGCTGAAGGACACAAGTCTGCAAAGGTTGGTGTGAACTGTGGAGAGAAAAACATCAAAAGAGATGTGTTTTTATAACCTGGACACTGAACCAGGCAGGCTTCTGTGGGTGAAGGCTAACGATGACACCGCTACTGAGTAAAAGGCACAATAGGCAAAACTATTACTAAGACATATGAACAAACACTTTAATTGGTGTGCAAAAATGCAGTGCATCATTTTGTTTAGATTTTGGTTTGTTACCACTGGTAATACAAGCATTCGCTGTGTCAAAGAAATGATAAAACAAGAAGATTACCAAGATATTTGAGAGCTAAAGTATTACTGTGTGAAAGAAGAGGTTTCAGGTGGAGGTCTTGGGTCATACAACAAGACACAACAAAAATCCCACAGCCAGTCGCCTAAAAGAGTGATTAAAAAGTTGAAAAGGAAAGAACTGGACTTCTAAACTGAACACCAATTGGTTTTGACCTAAATTTAACTGAAAACCTTTGGAGAATCGGCCATTGCTCAGAGGACTCCTGCAAACAGACAGCAATCAGATTCATAAAGGTTCTAGATGTCCACAAGAAACACACAGAGGCTGTCATTGTTAAGGCTCTGAAGCCAAATATTAGTGTAAGCCCTGAGTGTTATCCAATAGTCGATATTTTTGAAACCTCACAATCCAAAGCATATTCCAATCAAACCACCTTTAATCATTACTGTCAGTCACTCCCTGGGGTGGATGTAATGTGTCTTGCTCCGTGATAAAGCTTCTGACTGCTGGCAGGTCTAGAAATATGCTGCAACATCTGTGAAGCTACTTGAGGTCCTAACGTTTCACTCCGCTCCAAGCTAAAGCAAACAAGGGGAAACATATTGGGAAGGAATTAGGGGCATATTTGAGACAGGCTGTATTGTTAAGCCTTCACTGGTGACATGTCTGTTTCAGTCTACAGACGGATTGACCTGGCAACAACTTTCTGGCCCTTGGAAACTCAGCCAAGATTTGAGCTGTACTGATTTTGATAGGCCAGGAAGTTTAAAAGTACATCAATCAGGAACTAAACTTTTTAAAAGAACTTGTCAAGAAGATATTGGTGAGGGATTTGCTGAAGCAAAAAAGGAAATCGGACTAATGGAAAGTAAAGCAAAAGATAAAGAAGAACTGAACTGGTACCTCAGTAGTAGTAGCAGCACCTGAGTTTTTGTCCACAACCTAATCTGCTCACACGAACTGCCACATCCAATCAGACAGATACCATCTTAAGCACCTATCTCCTTATTTCCCAAAAAGAAAAAAAAAACACAGACATTCCTCCGAACACACTGAGAACAGCAGACAGACATACACCTGCTCATTTGTTCATTTGTGAGTTGAAAAACTGAGCAGACGCTGGCGTCTCCTTCCAGCCCGGTGCGGCTGTGATGGAAGCAGCAGCGGTTGGCGGCAGCACGCTCATCATTCCACAAAACCCCGGCCAGATGTCCTAGAGCCTGGGAGGCAGGTGGGCTGGGGCCCCCCTCTGCTGCTCCACGATGATGTTGGCATCTCTTCAGACCTGCTGGGTATAACCTTTAATTCACATGCTTTTCCTGGCAAGGTGGGCCGAGGGGCTGCCATCTGCCCGGACTGTTGTGCTGTGGAGAGAGAGGGAGCTGAGGAAGAGTGGCTGAGAGTAGAAGTGTGTCTGTTTCTGTGAGAGGTGGGGATGTGCTGTCAATAGCCAAACTGCCCAGAAGCCACCACACATTGTTTTGTCCTGTTGGTCCATCAGGTTCCAGCCTGTGTGGCATGACACTCACATGCACAAAAGTCAAGTATATGCACACACAAACTTCTTTTAATCTATTCTATCCAGGCCCCATACCCTAAACCTAACCACTAACTTTAAGTTGAATCTTAACTATATAGGCAAGACCCTTAAAAATCCCTTCAAACATGTGGAGGCCCACGTTTTGGTCCCCAAAACACACACACAACTCTAACTGTAACCCTACAGCCAAGTTTTGACCCTGAAAAATAACTTTGGACCTGTGAGGACCACCGTTTGCTCCCCACATTGATGGGAGGACCACATCAGATGGCTTGTCAGGTTTTGGTCCCCATCAAAGGATATAAACAAACAAACATGCACATCTTCATTGAATTATCTTTACATAAGGCTGACTATCTAGCAAATGTGTCAACTGTCTCTCAAAATAGGAGGAGTTTAGAATATGTCCCAATAATGACCGAGCAGAGTATCAAAATATCAAACAACTCTGACACAAAATACAACTGCAACCAACACAACCTTTTCAGAAGTCATGAAGGAAGGACAGGACACACCTGATGGCTGGTAAATCTGAAAGAAATTTTATGAAGAGGCTTGATTATAAGGAAATTAAAACATGATGGGTTATTTTACAGTTTTAATGAGGACACTGAGGAAACCAAGTGTTTTCCAGGACATACCCAGAATAATAGTACAACACATAGTTGAATAATGTATAAGTGTGAGCAAAATAACCAATAAACAGAACTTGTAAACCATAATAATTTAGTCCTGAAACTCGTCTGTAGTTACATGGTAATACAGCACAACAAAAGCAAGAAAGAAGACATTAAAAAACAAGTTAACATTAAACCACAGTATTGGACGAAATAGAAAACACCTTTTAACAAAATATAAAAACATCACAAGAAAACATTTTTTTAAAACAGCAATTCAAGTTTTATTTACCAAAATGGTTTTTTTTTTTTGTGTATCTTCTGTTTCGTTGTTGCGTTTATGAAATTGTTTTGTGTTTTCTGATGTATTTCTTATGTTCTTTGGCCAGTGTTCATGAGTTTTGCACCTTATGGTCAACATTATTCACTATATCTCGACAGTTAGTAATTGGAACATTAAATCCGAACATAACACTCCTGAAAGATACCATCACTGGTTGTCAAATGATTATCCAGAAATTGTGAGCAACAGATTTGTGAAATTTGAGTCTGTACTGTTGTACATGTCTGAGTCTGATCATGCACGAAATAGATAGAGGTAAACCTTGTCCCTTTTTCACAGCTTCAGATGAAACAGAAGATTTTTTTAAAAGCCATTGTATGAGAGGAGCAGAGAGAAAAATAAATGGAGTGAGTCTCTACATTTAATTCAAAGGAATTAAATGAAGAGGAAGAAAGATAAAGGCAAAGAGGAAGCGAGGGAGTTAGACGGAATGAGAGAGGAGGTGAGGAGATAAATGATGAGCAATATGCAAGGCATGTGGAAGGTAATGAATTGAAAGAAAACGCTAGAAATAGAAAAGGAAGAAGAAGAAGAAGTGTAGAGAATGGAGAGAGGAGTGGGAAAGGAAGAGAGAGGTGCTGCAGAGCGGCAGCCACAGGCCTGCTGTGTGGTGCATGGCGGAGACTCATCATTCAGCTAATTATGATCAGGCTTTTCCCTGCAGGCGCAGCAGCGCTGGAAATGGAAAGTCTTTGTTCTCACACACCCCAATGGAAGCGATGGGGCATGGCGCCATGCAGATGAGATGTGTGTACAAACACGTATACACATATACAGACGCACACACAAACACATGCGAGCGAGTCTCCTCATTAACACTACACGCACACACTCACTCCTACACTCGTGTGGGTTAAGAGCACAAACACACTATCGCCGTTCACACCACACTTCCCTCTTAACGCAGGTTGCCAGCCATTTGTACATTCCCTTGCACACAAATGCAGACCTCTCACCCTTATTCATAATCACACAGCACCACACAAGCATACACACACACACAAACACATAAACATTATTAGAGTCAGCGTTTCACCAAGAATGCACTGGAACGTAATTATGATACTATCAATTAAGTTTGCACCTACTGAGCCAAGTTATCCATCTCTATTATAGAGTACAGGCGTCTTTTAGGAAGACCGGCAGGGTATTCAATTAGAAAAGTGAAGAAAATAAAAGATTTATATCCGACAAGGATTAAAGAGCCCCAGACAAAGTAAATTCTACCCTATGATTAAGTTAGTGGCCGTTTGAGAAACCTTGTGGGGTCAAATTTGCCAACCGAACTCCCCAATGACAGCAGCTACCTGTCAGAGCTACACTGTGTCATTCTTCCCCACTGAATGGCTCTTTTTAATTGAAATCTACAGGCATTTCAAAAAATCATAAAAAGGATTGAAAAATGAATGAATAAAGCAAAAGAGAAATCTGCCCCCTGTAACCTAAATGTCTCTGCCAGATACTACGTGAAATTTCAGTCTGAGAAGGTTAGCCTGAGGAGAGAACCATCTTGTCTTCAAATACCTGAGTCAATACCTTTCATGTTGGTCACCTACAGTAAACTGATCATGTATGATACATTTAATCAAGTCTTGCTATCACAAACTGGTGGTTTATGAAGCGGATTAAAACAAAATACCATATATTTCTATATTAAATTTCAGTGCATGTTCAAAAAGGAAGATCTATATTTTTTATTAGGGAATTTGGGCTTTTCCTGAATGTCTCTACATAACTAACAACTTCCCACACTGTAAAAATAATTCCATTATTTATTTCCACGCCACTGTTCTCATCTAATAACTTCTTCTTGTCTGATGTCTCCAAGCCAGTCAGCCCTTAGCCCAGCTTCTTAAATTATCATTGTAAGTCTGTCAGTCTGCCTTTCAGACCATTATTAATACAGCCTTCCTACTCCCCATATCCTCCTCATTTGGGTTACTCCAGGGCATCTCAATCCCATCAGTAAAGAGGGGGCATGTAGTCTTATTTTTATCTTCTAATGTCATCCAGGACTCTATGGCTCATGGTCAAACAGTAAAATATATTTCTAAATGGTTAGTGCTCGCTTTTTCAGTACTCTATTTTGATCCGAATGAGTTCTCCTTATAGAGCTATCATTCGGATGAATAAACATTCAATCTGGGACTTAAACCGATATCTCGTGAAAATGGATCGAAGCTTTACTAAAATATCACCTGGATCTTTGATTATTTTTATTTTTATTTTAAGTACTCATTCACAAATACTCTGGCCAAAAAGGTGAGTGGTATGCTGACTTCCTGAATACACTGAATGACCAGGATTCTTCTATCAGCAGAGCTTTTTCTTCCCTGATGGCATTGTTGTATTCCGAGATGACAATGACATGATTCATTGGCCTCGAATTGCGAAAGTGGTTCTGGGAGCGTGGGATATCAGTGGCCACCACAGAGTCCAGACCTTAAACCCACTGAGAGTCTTCCCTCCCATCATCAAAACAAGATCATTGCAAATCAGATTCTTGAAATTCCAGATAGAAATGAGTGTTGTGACATTGCATGGTGGTAAGCAGAACTGTGTCTGACATATCAGTCGTCTCCCAAATTCTCTGCACTTAAACTGAAGTTCAGCCGGTTTGATTCTTTCTAGAGAGAACCTTTTGCAGCTCGGGGAAAATACTGCAATATTTTATGTCACTGCAACTAACGTGGTCTGTGCTTCTCGTGTAGCCAATGTGTTCCCTCGTTGCAGATGGAGCGATGTGCATCACAGGTGATCCAAAGGAAAATGATAAATGTTGGAAACACTAGCATGATATAAGTCACGAAGGATGGAAACAGCTTGAGGGGAGATGTAATTAGCTATATGTGCAAATGTGGAGGGCAATAACTACAGCGACTCTGTTCACAGATTGTGGTAAACAAAGCATCACTGAAAGCACCTTAAAGGGGGATTCCGGTATTTTTATTGTCTGTCTTTATTTCACCAATACTTTAAGACAAATGAATGAATGAATTACTATTGCTCTGTTAGCTCATAGCTGCAATGTTGTTGTTATTGGCAGCTATCGGGGGGCTTATAAAGGGCTTTCTGCACACTTGTCTACTGGGATGACGTCATCAACACGTGCTGCAGCACAGTCAGTTAACTTCACACATAGTTTGCCACTTATAGTTTTGTGCAACATGGCAGGATATTTATCGGATTTTGACGACGTGGACGACAACTTTGAGTACGATGGATGTCCTTACCGGAGTGAATGAGCTGTGCTGCAGCCATGCATGTCGATGAAGTCGTCCCAGTAGAGGTGTGTGTAGAATTCCCTCCGTTAGCTCTCCTATAGCTGCAAGTAGCCAGATAACAGTAGCTATGTGCTAACAGAGCAATAGTACACGTTCGTTCAGTCATCCGTCTTAAAGTATTGGTGAAATAAAGACAGATAATGCCTTATTTAGAGGCTGCATCGTCTAAGCCCCGTTCACTCGGTTATATGGATATACGCCGATCTCGAGTAATCTAAATATCTTCCGAAGGACGCCGACTTTCACCAAACTGTTCTCGCTGAGTAAATGAATGTATTTCATGCAAGAAATAAGGTCTAGGTTTAAGAATACCGGAGTTCCCCTTTAAAAGAGAATAAGAACACAGCAAATGTCAGGGTGATGCTCTGGATTGATTTATGGTGGGCATTGATTTTGTGTGGAAAAGAAACTCAAGCTTTGAGTTTGGAGTAAAGTCCCTTGGGAAAGTTAAATAAAAACAGGATTTATCCAACATTATTACAGTATACTTAAACTAATAAAAAAAAACAGTTGGGTAACCAGGAAGGGAGATAAGCTTATCAGACACTGGTTTTATGTGTGCCAATGAAAGGAAAATCCATTTTCTATGTATTTAGCATTCATGTACCATTGGAAAACCTTGGTAAAAAAAAAAAAAAGAAAAGAAATAAAAGTACATCCACTGCTGTGCTTTCATGCAGAGCATTGTTCGTGGATATATTTCTGTGTGATGTCTTACATTGCAGCCCCTTGGCAGCTGCTGAAGATTTCTTGGCATGGCTCTGCGCCACTCTCTATCTCCCCTCTCTTGTTTACAGCACAAACACATCTGCCTTTCACGCACAAGTGGCTCCTCGGAATTGTACAACGGTAAATGATATCCCCCACTCACATATAGAGGTGTGTATCCAAGAATAATGTCCCCAAAGCTGAGAGGACTTGGCAAAAATATACAAGTTGCTTTAACAAGCTGCTTATCATTGCCTAGGTGGCTTGCACATGCATGTGTCTACCTATCAGACAAAACAACCACACTAGCACTACTACGAATTTTAGGTTTTGTATAGAAATTTCTATTTGTAATCACATGTGAACAATCTACACTGTTTTGTGGTGAGCATTGGTCAAGATGGTCAAAATTGTCAGAAAATCTACATTTTGTTTTCCATATATGCTTTTTTCATGACTGTTAGGGTTTGGTGGGGGTGGAGAGACAGGGACCCAAATGCAGAACGTTAGACCAGAGGCTGAGCTCATTCACAGACAATAAGAACGGCAAAAATTGGTAAGCAAAGAAAACAGCACTACAGAGAATTACCAAGACAATTGTAACAGCAAGGACCTGACAAGGAGTGAGATTAACCAAGGGGGATATATACTGAGGGGAACAAATGAGAAAGTAATTTCAGCTGTGGCTGATTGAGTAAAGACAGGTGTGTAAGTGGAACTGAGTACAAAACAGGGGAACTGAGGATAACTAGAGGCAATGACCAGAACCAAATGCTAAAACACAATACAAGGTATAAGTTCAAACAAAATACTAACTAAGAACAGAGAGCAACCAAAGAACTAAGAAATAATTCAACCCACATAACAGGAAACACAAAACAGAGTAAATCAAAGAACTAAGAAATACTTCAACCATAGAAAAGACCAGAAACTCATGAAAATGAAAAACAAACAAAAAAACCCCAAACAGACCAGTGACCCCTTTTTTTGAAAAAAATAAAAATAAAGCTTAAATCTGTGGAAATAAGATTAAAATGATCATGATAACCCGAATATGATAAACTGATGAGGTGGAGACAGTGATGTTCATTAGATAATGTCGACATTAACACTAATAGGTTGGCAATGTTTTGCATAATCAATGTTTATTTCAAAATAAATAAAATAAATTAAACATGCTTTTTATATTAACCAATTAAATATTGGAAACTGAAATGAATCATTCATCTGAGTATTCAGAGCTTTAATTCACTGTTGTGCATAACTTACAGCTTCAAATCTTCCAGGGTAAGTCTCTACAAGCTTTGTATTTGTACCATTCATCCATCGAACTGCCTCTTGAGTTTGGCAATGAAAAGTGTTGGCTTCATATCTGAATGGACGCCACGTTGTTTTTTTCTGGAACAATTTGCAACGGCATCTTACCAGATCAAATCTAATTACGTTTATGCAACACATGGCACATATCTGACCTGTGAGCAGTCACAGTAACAGACAGACACACACGTTGGTTCATTTCACGGATAATCTGCTTTTCAGAGGAATCCTGCAGCAAACTTTCCAGCTCCATAGTTTCCTTCCTATTATTTGGTTCAGCATCAGACCCTAAAAGAAAAAACATGGGTCACGCTGAAGCTGCAGCCTATCTTCTCACACATTCAGTGGTCAGACAATGGCGAAGGCAGGCGAAGTAAAACATCAAAGTTTTCCCTAAACTGCACTCCTTACTGTGAGTGCAATAAAAGAGAGTCAGAAGCCTGAGTTCTAATATTAAATATAATATTATATATTGATATATATTATATTTTGATTTGGTGTTGATATGTTTTAAACAACCATACTGCATTTGACGTGCTAATATAATTTGTTCTAGCAATATGACATGTTCCTATTACTCCTCATGTGATAAACTGTATATCAACATTATTGTGAAAATACTGGTGCTTTATGAGGCCGTTAACGTTACATATGTATTAGCTAAAAAGGGCTTAGGTCTGTGCTTTGTCTGTTCTGTATCATCTGAGCAAGCTGATGGTTGCACTCATGACTGGGTCAGTGCTAAATTTCAAGAGGAGAAACAGCCTAAGAATCTGGAAAGTAAAAACGAATGCTCAGTTCGCTAATACGTGACTTGTTCTGTGGTTCCCAAATGGGGCTGACGCGGCAAACTCTTCCCGAACTCAGATTCCGTGAAAACAGTATAAATGTGTTTCCGTAAATGAATATTTTTCAGAGGAAATATTTCGACTTTTCTCTGAAAACTTTGCTTTTCGCCAGAAAAGTCCAGGCGATGCAGTATTTCTTTATAAACTACACGTTGAGCCAAAATGTCAGCGGTGAAAACTGCCTGCTATAGACGGTCTCCATACCCCTGCTTAGAGAAGCTCCACAATTAAGTTGTCATGTCACAAGTCCATCTCTGTTGGGTTGGCATTTAAATACTGTTAGGCAAACTCCAGGCAGCCTGTCGTATGCATTCTACTGAAGAGCAGCTTAGTCAAGCTGGGCTGTTATAAAGGCCCGGCTGATGAGATGCTGCTGAGACAATTCTCAGTCCAGCAGGTTCTCTCTTCTCTGCACAGTACTTGTGAGGCTCAATTATGTGACCCAATAGGAAGGTAGGTAGGTCACGTTTTTACTTGAACACCATTAATATTGTGGCACAACTGTGCCTGTAACATTGTGAAACCTCTCTCTGCCTAGACTCTCATGTCTGCTAAATTAATATGCCAAAAATGGGACACATCCAAGATACGGGGAATTATATGCCATCACCAGGAAAATGCTTTTTGTGTAATTATGTTCCGGACATGGTTACAAGCCTAACAGGCTTATTAATTCAGCTCAACTCTGATTGTTGATGAGTAACTGATAATGCTTTACATGCTGTTCTGGTTATATTTCTGGACCCCTTTTGAGTCAAAATTACACCAGTAGCCAGAAAAAGATTGTGGATAATCAGCCCTTTTAAAAAGATCTATAGAAAAGCAAGCAAGTGAAATCTCAAAAGGGGTATTGAGTGAGATGGTTACATCTGCTGGAAGTTATTGTGTCATTATCAGCAGTGTATATGCTGTCATTTTATGGTAGTTTTATGGTTAGAAAGATATAAGGCCACAAAGATAGATGTTTTTGTTCACTTAGGTTTCAGGTATCATTGTCCAAAAACGCCCAGAGGAAGATGATCAAATGCTGATCTCAAAACTTTAAAACAGAAGTTCTTAAACCAGGAGATGACATCATGCTGACAACGTCCACTTCGTTTTGTGGCTTTGAAAAATGTTGTGTTGCTTTTGTGAAACATAGTATAGTTTTGTGTAATTCGGTATCTTTTGTTTTATTATTGCTTGCGGGGAAATTTTCTTTTCTTTTCTTTTTGTTGTTTTATGTGTTTTTGCATCTCTGGGCCATTGCAGCTCGTTCACATTCAGTCGTGGTCACGGCCAGAACATTCTCATTTGCCTTTCGTTAAGTTAACTTCAAGAATTATTCTCCACTATCAACCGGCTATTCAAGCTGAACCACTGCTTAGTTCTCCTCCTCAAAAGGTGAAGAATTTGCGTTGTTCTTACTATGATATTCACTTTTATTTATAGTCAGAATGTATGGTTTCCACAACAAATGTTGGGAAAAATGAACTAATGAACTGAGCTTTGCAAGATTGGTAGTGAGTGTAACCTGAAACTTCACCTCAGGTATTGCACCCACAGTGTTTTGAGTGGGTGTTCACATCTTCCCTTCCTGACTTTCCATGTATCAATTAAGTTTCCATGGTTACAAACTTGCTCAGTAAATTAATGGACTAGCTTGCTTCTTGTATTGTTGATCAAGGTTACTCAGAATAAGAAAAAAAAAACTTCAGTTCTCCGAACTTAGACACATTAAGTTGTCCTCCCACTCGATGTAATATAAGATTTCATGAGAGCACAAACATTTACCGGTTTGTGACTTTAACAGTGCCATTGAAATCAATGCTTCAATTCATCAAGACTCAGTAACAACTCTGTATAGCTTTAAGAAACAATTGCAGGCGTGTAACTGGCCTAAATCAGTCACAAAAAAAATAAAATGTAACAGTGTCACTGTGGTGCAGCTAAACTAACTAAACACAGAGCAACGAGATTTAAAGATAAAAGCAGAACTTTGAAATAATGTATATTTTCAGTTTGTCAGGAAACTGGTATACTGAAAAAGACTTTAAGGTATATAGTTATGATTATTAGAGGTAAACAGTGTCACCTGAACAGACAGGTTGAATAATGCAGAAAGCAATGGGTGGCCAAACTGTAACCCAGCTCCGCAACAAGCCAACTAACCAGACAGTCAGTTAAGTAGCCGGCCTTGAAGCGAACCAGACAGTCAGGCAGCCAGTGCAGCCGAGCGTCTCCTTCAAGCTGCCAGCTCTGTGTTCCCTCCCAGTAGCTACAATGTGGGATTGTTTACAGCTCTTTTTATAGTCCAGTGAATAAGCCCTTATTTTCTCCCAATCTACTCCTGCTGGGAGAGCCAGCCCAGTCAGTGGGAAGTAGCCCTGGGAAGTCGTAATTATATTTGGCAAAGTGTTTGGAGCCACACATGCACACACTCTTGCACAAATAAGTACTTGAAAAAATAAAAAACAGACACAAAAATAAGGAAGAAAAATGTTAAATCATCATCCCCCTGCATTATTGTAAAGACCTCTGTAAAAAGAAAAAAAAGAGGGGACTTTTAAGCACTCGCTGCTTATGAGTGCTTATCTACAGATACACAGCAGCAGAATGTTGTACACACAGAAAAGCTGGCGTACACATAAAGGGCGTGAGACTATTCTGCAGCTTTATAGCTTTGCTTGAACTCATCTCTCACTCTGCCTGAAACATATGTTTAACAAGCGCTATGACAGACTGTGCTAAGCCTCTCCAAGACATGAGGTGACAGTGAAAGATCAAGGAATACATCAAAACTGCATCCATTGCATGACTTTGCTTGTTGTTTTTCTAATAAACCCAACACTTTCATGCCATGAAATTGTAACAATCATACAGACTTTGTGAAACTCTTAGAAAAAGTTCAAATATGTTTCTTATGATAGTCATATTTCATTATTTCACACCGTGTTAGTTAGGTAATAGTCTAGAAGCATTGGGTAAGTGAGCGCAACACCTACATTTTCATCTGTTGAGAAGGTAAAAGGAGTGGAGCTGATTGAAAGTGTGGTGTTCACATCTGGAGGCTGGTGCTGTGAACACACAATATGTGGAGACAACAGTTCTCCGTGCAAGGGAAATAGGCCATAATTGTAATTAGACTGCAAAAACAAATCCAAATCCATTGGAGAGATACCCTTAAGATTCGGAGTGGTCAAATCAACAAGTTTGTCTGTTCTGAGAAGAAGGAACTGGTGAGATATGGAAGATTAGGAGAGGTACACATAAGACAACTTTCATGGGAGATCCCAGAGACCTTCCTATGATAAAGAAAATCATTTGTCACAAGATTTAACCAAGTGAGGAACACCGTCCAGGAGATAGACACATCATTACCTAAGTTTTCTATAAAGAGAATACTTCACAGAAGAAAACACAAAGGGTTCACCACAACCGAACTTCGAGAATAGAAAAGACAAATCAGACTTTGCAAAGAGGATCTTACAAAGTCAAGTGACATCTGGAACAAAAGCCACTGGACAGATGAAACTAAGATCAACTTGTAGCACACTATTTGGAGAACAAACATATGGCGAAGCCTTAAAAGAGGTCAAAATCCAAAGCAACAACACCTGTAAAACATGTTGAGACTTAGACATGCATGACCCTGGGTGTTTTATTGATGATGTCACATGGGAGAGCCATTTTGATTCTGAAGTCCACGGGGAAGTACTGCCTGGACAATGACCTTTTATAGGATTCCACATATTGAAGAAGCAAGTTGTAAAGCTTTTTCCATAGAAAATGTGAATACCTGGCATTCACAGTCCAGTACTTGGGGACAGCCGTGGGGGACAGATGGTAGAGATGTCATCATCTGTTCAATGATAACATCTCTACCATCTCTACTGCTACATTTTTTTTATTATTTCAATCCTCAGCTCCGCCAAAGAGTCAAATTGTCCTTGTGCAAAAACTGACCCTTTACACTATCTCCTACATGCCCATTGGTGTGAGCAAAATAAAAAAAGATTATAATACAAAGTGTAGTGGTTTTGTGAATGTGCAAATAATGAATACAAGTGCAACAGTGTGTTAGTGAATAAAGTTTCCACAGTTAGTTAGTTCCATAGTGTGTTGATGGGTGTGCCTGTGAATATGTTCCCACTGTCTGTGTTAGTGTGACTGCAGATCAGACAGATATGTTAGAAGTATTGTGCATGTCTTATTAAGTAGTTGCCTTTTTTGGTGACTGTTCAACATGTGGGAATATGTTATAATCCATTCCTTTTTATTAATGCTACTCTGCCTTTCAGGGTAACAACAGCAAACAACTGCGTTAGTTGATAGTAAGAGCATTTTCTATGGAGTGCAGTACACAGCGACAGCTGTCCTTCCCCAATTTGAAGATGTCTTTTTAACAGAGGCATTAGTTAACGTTAAATTGCAATAAATTAATAGCAGAAGAAACTCATTTAGAACTTCTTTTTATATTCAGCTGCTGCTTACACAACACAATAGCTATGGGCAGAGAATGAACTGGATCATAGCTGTGTAAAGAAACTATTAGAGCACCACAGGAATCCCATTGTGTGGTTCTCAGAATGTATTAAAGAAAAATCTTCATCATGAATTTGAGTTATCATGGACAAACCTGTTTTATTCATTGGTTCATTTATAGTTGTTTGTTCACTATAACCAGAACATGGTACACAATGAAACAGAAAAGCAGAATCAGTGGACGTTATTTCCAATGTAGTATGTAAGCATTCTGTGTTGTTTAAACCTAACCATATGTTTTGCAGACTAAACCTAGTCTTAAAACAGCTAGTGGAAAGGAAACAGAAAACACTGAAGTCCCTAACTGGTCTTGAACTCAGGTGTCTTGATTCCAAGTTCGGTAAACACTCCATAAAGATGATGGAGCATCTGCTGTTTGCATCTACAGAATGACTATCAGTGTTGGAGAGTCAAAGAGAGACTCTGTGCGTATATCAGAATCCTTAGAAGGATTTGATGTCCTGGGAATAGCAAAGGTCCAACAGACAGTCATGCTAACTGGTGTCCAATCTGTTTTAGTTGATTTGTGGCTAATTCCATCATGATGTGAATGGATTTGACTAGTTCATGTTTTGGCACCTCCTTACTATAGGCTAACTTTCTATTTTTAGCATGTAGTATTCAGTTTGAGTTTGCAATATGATTATTAAAGGGTGTTTATTTTGTTGAGGCAAAAGTATTTTGAGGGGTATTCGCTGTGTGGATTAAGTAAAGAGTACAACTAATCAGTAGGGTGCAAGCCACCGAGGTATAATCATCTTCTGGAATGCATTATCTAATTGTTCATGTAATAGGTTTAAAGTTCAAGTAAAGCAGAACAAAATATGTGTTCTGAGTTTGCCACATCACTGAAAAATGTGTTAGAAACCCCATTGCCAAACAAGAATACAAACAATCACCATGTATGTACAATTAGGTTTCAAAATCATTAGAAAATAAGTAGTGTTCTATCTCTTAGGGAGCGCTAGGGGCGTTTTTGCTGACGATGACAGATCTTACACCAGCTCAAATTAACTGCATTAAGAGGACAAACTGAGCCATTTTAACCAAACCATACCCGCATGTGACCGATATTGCAGATAATAATTATTTCACTTTCTGGCTGCGGACTGAGTTAGTAACATTGTTCAACTGTACATCTTACACTGTCATGGTGGACGTGTCCACTTCTCCAACTTCTGCTGTCTAAATTGGTGTATAGCCCTCAAATCTCCTTAGTGAACAGTTGGTCCTTCGCTAAATTAATCCATGTTGTGTGACTAAGTATTTGCACAAACAGTCCCATAACAACCGTGGTACCAACATACCGAGATTGTTCATTTGGTCCTTTAATCCACCAAACATAAATCTGATTCTCTGTGCTGGTTGTAGCCTCCTACATAATTGTAGTGCCACATTTCTACGTCACTACTCACAAAACTGTTTAAATTCTTCCTAATCTCAATATTCCTTGGTGAATTCCGTGATGAAATCAAAACATTTAGCAAGTTGCGGGATAAATTACTGAATGGCATGGTTTTGTTAGTTTGTGGCCAATGCTTTTTAGTTGGACATGAAAGTTTTTTGCTTGCCTAGCTGTTTCAAAATGTCCTAAAAAATTCAAAACTGAAAATAGTTGAAAAACGGTTTGGTCTTAACTTTGGTCTTAACTCCATAACTCAGTACAGCACAGATCAGGTTCATTCTTTACACGGTTAAGGAAATGATCATCTGACAAATAAAACACGTTTCCATAAAAATCCCTAAAAATATTTTACTAATATTTGACATCAAACTAGTTACCCCAAGCTTGCTGACAAATCATTTAACGTTTAAGTCTGGGTTTTTTTAAGCTAGAGGCAGACACACAATCGACAAGCAATAACTTTGTTTTCAGAAGTCTTTGCTCACATGGAAACAAGAATCCCGACCATAGAATGAACCATTTATATCTACTGGCAGTGCAGACTGACTTTAACTGACTTCTTCAGTAAAGGGGTAAGGCGGTGAGTATTCAGCTGATTGTAATTTGTAAAGTTGTTATTATATACTATACCTCTAAATCCTGCATACTGCTTCTTGAAAATAAACAACGTGCTAAAATAAAATGAATATACCTGTTTCTTATACATTCCAACTTTGTGCTATTCATTTAAACTGACAGTGTGGGGCTGTAAAGATGATAACATCTTAAAAAGTGTTTAACTCTCTGTGTAGCTGTGTCTACTAATTACATTATCCTTCCATATGCTATGATGGTTTGCATGCTATTGTCATGATTACAAAAAAAAAAAAACAACAGACAATCATAGCATTAAAAAAGCAACAGCCAAAAGCAACAATGGCAAAAGAGTAACAAAAAAGGCAAAAGTGAGGAAGATCAGTTCTTGGGGTGGGATTTGGGAGGGAGAGCTGGAGGAGCTCACCCCAGGCTTTAGGTGAGTCAGGGGACAAGTATGCAGAAGATGCACCCTGATTCACCCTGGTACTGACTAGTGTCAAGGCCTGGGATCTGTCTGGTTCACCCCTACTTTGCACTATCTCTGGTCGAGGGAGGAGAGGTTGGGTCAGGGGTAGGTGTGTGTGGTAGGGGAAGGGGGAGTCTTTGTGTTCAGATTAAAGTAGCCGTAAACACACAGCACTGTGCAAAAGTTTTGAGCCACACTTCAAATCTTTATATACTGCCAAGAAAATAGGCACAACAAATTATTGAAAATGTGCAAAGATATATGGAAATACAGAAATACATTGTAAAAGGCAAAAACAGAGTACAGTCCTGACAAGCTTAAAAGTCAGTATTTGGTGTGATCCAAAGCCTGAACTCTCTTAAGCAAGCTTTCTTGTAGTTCCTTTAAATAGTCCTCAGGCTTCTCGGAGGAAATTCTAAACCTCATCTTTGGATGGGGGCTTTTGTTCCATTCAAGATGTTTTAGTAATGTTTAGGTTCGAGTTCTGGAGACGTTTCATTGTCCCCGATTTTCAGTCCTTCCCTCCATGACGAAGTTTCAGTGAACAGTAGAAGAATCGATTGATGGGACAAATCTCAGTGCCCGTTCCAGGTCTTTGCTGTATTTTTGTTCATTTTTTCTTAAGTACATCACTGTTCATCTACTATAAATATTTTTAGCTCTGTTTTTTCTTTTGTTCTCTTCGGTTCCCCTCAGTTCTTTTTAGGACAGGCTGAGCACCATCTTAAAAGTTTTGGCTACTTTGTCTGTGGAAAAATGCTTTTTTTTCATGTCTGTCAAACTGTTCAGTCGTTATTTATCTATATATTTTTTTTGCAGCTGAAGAAATGGAAACAAATTATGTGTCTTTGTGAAAGCCTTCTACGTAATAACAAAGTGCCTAAAATTATAATTTGAAATGGGTTTTTTTTTTTTCGGAAAATGGTCGAGTACGGGGGAAAACCTTCAGAAAGCCAGGAGAACTATTGCTCAACACCACTTTAAAAGATTACAGGAAAGTCTAGCTGCTGCAAAGCAAATGTGCAGTGGCCACAGTCTGGTCCATAGTACTGTACAAAAAATAAGGAAAACAATATAAGGGTTTGCATTAGTCACAGGAGGCAGAAATGAATAGAGGGACATTAAAACTAGGTAGTTCTCTCTGGTCAGGGTGATGGAATGAAAGGCACCAGGTGAAAACCACTCTGTGACTTATATTCAGAATAGCTCTGTTGGCAGGAGTTTACTTTGGGATACATTTCACATTAAATCTTATGAGTATTTTTGATTTATCAGTCTCTGAGCAGAGATGTTTATTTTTAGGGAGGTACAGTTGAAGGTCAACTATGAAACTAAGTTGTGAGCTGTTTGAAGTACATTACAAGTACTCAGCTTTGGCTTTCTTTTTTCTATCCACCTATAAAAATCTAGTGTAGTGTAGTGACTGTAGTGGGAACTGTAGTAACAAAGACAAAACAAAAAACTGCAGCATGGTCCTGCTTTGTGAGGATCCCATTATACATTTGTACACTTTTAAGCACAGTGAAGAAGAGAGAAATGACTGAAAGTTGCATTGCTTTTGAAATCTGGTTAAACATATGGTTGAATACAATGACCACTGGGGCAACATTAAACATATGTCTGTTGCATAAAAAGAAGCTGTAAAATCCCCACTTTTCCTTTGTTGTTGTTCCATGGGGCAGGCCTCTTTTTCTTAATGATATTGTTATAAGAATGGCTTGTCATGATTTTCTACGATGCCTATTTGGATGCCTCAAAACAGAATCTGTAACAGTGCACAACGGCAGCTATGCCTAGTTTCCACAATCAGGGGTTTTTATGCAAATCAATCAGAAGTATCCCCTAATGAATGACCTGTATTGATGGCCAGCCTTTTTTTTGTTGTTGTTTTTGTCTCAACCTCGGCCCCGGTCATTATAAGAGTCCCAGCTTTTAATTGAATACCAGTTTTCATGCCTTTTGCCACATGATTTCAATACTACTATGAGGCCAAAGGTGATTTGCAACAGACTGTAACTTTCCTCAGAGGCCTTTGGACAACAACAACTATTAGCAGATTTAAAAAGGACTAATATCTGTATATATCACATTATTTATTCTTAACAGAATATCTTACTTAGATTGAGGAACATTATTAGACTTTTGGGGCTCATTGTAGAATGCAGCTGCCTTATTCCTGGTGGAAAGATAATTAAAATGAGGATTTGGTAGCTAACCAAACTCAAAGGGCAGGGGCATGTTGTTGCTTGCATTATGTTTCTTTAATTGCTGAAAGAGAAACATCTAAACACACTGTGCGATCATGCAAATGTGAGTCTGATTAACGTCCTTATGGGAGACAGGCTGAAGTTAGGTAGTTTGGGACCTCTGAGGAAGAGTACCAACACATCACAGATGAACCCAGGATCAGCTCAACTGCCAGCCATACCAAAAAGAGGGAAGGCCACAGGTGTGTATTCTCTAATCCCATCATTAAAAACAGGTCTGGCACAGATAGGTGTCATCCACACTCACATAGTTCTCTCTGATGTGTATTAAATTTAATGACACAGTGTCTCTGTGGTGTAAGAAATGTCCTTCAGAATACGATTGGTATTAGGGTCGTCTGTGTAAATGCCACTTTTGCCCCAAGGCCTGTTAGCTTCCTTTCACTTCTTCTCTCACACATACTCATATTGGTGTGTCTGTGGATGTATTGTAAGAGCAGAGATGTAGAAGTGAAGGATGTGTCAAAGGATGCCTAAATAGTTTGAAGCATGGACAATAAAAACATAAAAGTACAAAATTCACTGAACGCTACTGTCATTGTGAAGTTTGCACATTCTCCCGGTGCATTTATGGGTTCTCTCCAGGTACTCTGGCTTCTTTTCACTGTCCATAAACATGCTGGGATAGCCTCCAGCTTTCTTGTTTCCATTTCTTCTATCCTGGAAATGTTGCAACAGAAAATCTGGTCACTTAATGCCAGAGAATCTACCCAAGAAGGATAGCGATACATAGTGCAACGTGTGTGAGTGCTGCACACCTATCAAAAACAAGGAAGATTCTCTTAAAATCTTTAAAGGTTTCGAGAAGCAACTCTTATAGGACCACTTCTTCAAACTTGACTAATCAGTTCAAGTGATAAGTGATTCCCACACAATCACAAATCCAAACGGGCCGCTACTAAAAAAACAAAAAAAACCAACTCAGCTGAACGACTGCTCAATGCAGCTTTTGTGCACACTGTCCCTTTGACTCCGTTCTGGCTCGTTATCCATGTGTAGTGTGATATCTGTTCGGGTTTGTTTCACCCACCAAGGGAGCAAGTAAACAAGATGGAGGGAGGAACTGAAAGATTGATAGCCACTGTCTAATTAAGCCATGAATTATCCTTCACTTCCACAGTTACCTAAGCAGCGATGCCTCTAAGCCTATTAAACTCCCACTGCTAAGGATGTAAGTTTGGGTGCTTATGTAGCCAATAAGTTGTTCCTATGGGATTTGGTGCCCTGCCCAGGTCAACTGCATACCTGTAGCACATTAAAGAATGGCCAAGTGCTCATTTTTGGACTGGGCATTGAAGATATTGAAGATGGACAACCTGATTCCAGAAATTTTTGGATGGTGTGTAAAATGTAAACAAGAACAAAATGCAATAGCTTGCAAATCTCTTAAACTACTAATTCAAAATGAAATGTCCATGATTTTGAAAAATAATTTAGATTTTTTTATATATTTAAGTGCAAAACAGTCTTCCACTTCTCCTCAGACCAATTTCAAATCAAATTCAGAGAAGACCAGAGCAGACAGCACATTTCTTGATCATGTCCATATATGGCTTCTTCTTTGCCTGATAGCTTTAACTTGCATTTGTGGGTGGCACGGCAAACTGTGTTCACAGACAGTGATTTGTGAAAGTGTCCCTGAGTCCACAGTGATTTCCTTGACAGAATCAGCCCTGCTTTGAATGCAGCCTGAGGGCCCGAAGATCACAAGAATCCAACAGCGATTTTTGTCTGTGTCCCTTGAGCGCAGAGATGTCTCCAGATTCTGAATCTTTTGATGATATTGTATACTGCAGATGATAGAATATTCAAATATACTTCTAAGAGACTCTGCCTCTATAAGGTGCTTATTTCACTTTTTTTTCTCCAACACACACATTCATGAAGCCATCAGTAGGAAGCATGGGGTTCAGTCTCTTGCCCAAGGTGTCTGATATTTCCTTCCGGTCAACTGAGGTTTACAGCATATCTCGCTGTTTTCAATACATCACGTGCAACTTTATTGTTGTGGTTACGTTTTAGTCCCTGCATAAAGTTCCTGAAGCTGAGGCTTTCAGTGAAAAAGTTCTGATTCGTGGACGTTACGGCTCATAACCAAGTCAGTATTTACATAGCAGTTACAGCACAATTACAAAAATAAATATATTTCTGACGTGTCAACAGAGATCAAACAGGAATTAAAGACTGAACGAATATTTGACTTACATTAATTGGGTGAACATATCAGCTTTGAACAGTTCATCTTTAGGAGAGTCATTTTTTTCAACCATATTTGCCTTTTTAATTTGTTAGTTTAATGGTCTATCTCCCTGAGTGAAATTCAAAGTGTGTGCAAACAGTTTGGCAGTATTGTCAGGGATGCAACCACCTTTCTTTTCTGCAAACTGGGAGGCTTCTTTTAATCATCTAGATGAGAATAGTTTATTTCTTTTCTAGTGTGTATTTCTGCCACAGCAATCAATGACGGGAAGGTTGTACAGTGTGCCCCCCTGTCTTTTTAATATCACTGCCGATTATTCCTATAATGAATTTCCTATTCATTAAAATGTATTGCACAATCTGTCATCACATGGTCAAATTGTTTCCCCCCCAGATAGCACTTTTACCATAAATCCATTTATCATTCACAAAACAGCACAATAAGTGGTCATCTTTAGTGGTAGCTGTACCAGTAATTGATGAATCATCTTGGAAAACTTTAAAGCACAGTTATGCACCCCCGATCAGTAAATGATAATAATTATGATAATGTAATACCAGTCCATATGTTCATTTCATCCTGCAAGCTGATGGCAAATTGCTTTGTTTAGACCCTTTGTTTTCCCACTTTTTTCTGTTTCAGCACCAAAATACACCCAAAAGGTATTTTGCGCTATTTCTAGCAACCAATAGCAAAACTGCATTTAAATAAAGAGGGAAAAAACAAAAAAAGTAACTTATCCGGGTGGCTGGAAGCTTGACTTTAGATAAATGACAATGAAGTTGTATATCTACCTGATCTGTTAATAAACAAGATAAAGTTTAGAATCTTAATATAACACACGAATGTGGTCAGTAAAATAGCCTATAATCCAAGTATAAAATGAATGAATCTTTCTAAACTGGGTAGTGACTGATATTTGAGTAAACGATCAAGTGAGCCACAATGCTACACGAATGCACACATCACTGCTTGCCTACTCTCTGGAACAGTGATTCACTGAGAGAGAAGGAGGGACTCGAGATCACCTTGCTTATTGTAATAAACACCACAACCATCCACAAGAAAACGTGCTGATGTTATTCCCTCAGGTAATTCCACGCTCACTGGTGCATGGCCAAGCACATCATCCTAAGAAACACAGCAACTCTGCTCTTTCTCTTTACCCAGTGGATTTCACTTACTCATTTTCAAACAGACCAAAGCGCAAAAGTTATGATATTCTGGGAAAGAGATAAATCAATCAAATCTGCTTTCAAATATTACAACTTGCTTTTATGTATTGTGCATATCTTCTAAGATCATTGCAAGACAAATTCAAAGTCTTTTAGGAGATATTAAGCAACACACTTAAGCAATGGGCTTTGCTATTTAGGACATAGTCATCTATGTTACCTGGAAAGCTAAGTGATCTGAACAGACACACTACGCCTACATATGACACTTAATTCTGAGATTCATTTACCAAAAGCTCTGATGTTTATTGCAGCTTTTGTTGGCACGATTAACCACACTTGCAAGGCAAAACAAACAGATGCCTAAACAATCGGTCTAACAGAAGTACCCACCAGTTATTAACCTAATGTGCAAACAGAGTCCTCAGTGTGTTTTTTTCTGTTGTCTGCAAGAGGCTTGATTCCCAGGTAAATCTCTCTCAAGAGGGTCCGAGTTGGATGGTTCACTGAAGGTGTTGAGTCTCCTAGGAACTGCAGGATAGGATGTCAGCTGCTACTTCCTCCTTTAGCTGGTAACAGGAACTGGCTGTGTTCCAGTATGTTCCTGAGAGTGAATGTGTGTGTGTGTGAGTGTGTGTCTGTGCGTGCGACGTCAGACAGAGGACTGGGCAACAAGCCCAGGTGCAGCCGAGCCCAGGTGTTCCTCAGTGAAGAAAACAATAAGCACGTGCAAACATGGAAGGACAGACAGGCAAATGGAAAGGGATTGGTATCAGAGGGCACACCTGTTGAGCACCTGCCCTATCCGCTCATGACACACTGATTATAGATGTAGAGGTTGTAACCGCACACAAACGCACACACAAATAGGATAAATCTAAAAAAAAAAAACCATAAAAGTCAACATTTTCTCATCCTCACTGCCTTCAAAATCAAGTTCTGTTACAACGCAGAGATGGTGGCAGTCAGCAAGAATAAGCCATGTAGTTTCCTCTCCAGACATTCTCAGACATCCTCCTACTTTTGAGTCTTTGTAACTTTTCTGTCACTTTCCCCCCTGCCCTCCCTGCCACGCTCTGATCTCCCACTGAGTTCCTCAGTCTCTGTGTCATTAGGCAGCGCATCAGGGATTAAGAGAGCGATGGGAGGATGTGATTTGCAGGAGAATCCACTAAGTCTGGCATTACCACACACCTCACAAAGCACGAGGGACTTTCTAATCCACCGCACAGCACAATCCTGCTAATGCATTCATATCAGACACAGAGACAACCGAGGTCGGCTGAGAATTAGACACTGTATGTATTACTGTCAAGCCCAAAGCTGACATATTTGTTTTTAACATTAAAGTCAGCACATATCTGCATTCTGGTTGAGCAGATGATGTGTCGGAAGATCATTGTAGGACAACGATCTGTGTGCAGAGTGCAAAGTCGAACTCAGGAGCAGACCTGCATCTACTTACGGAGTGTTCTATATTGTTCCAGCAAGATGATTCTGGAACCAAACCTGAATGGTTTTGGAGTACCCATCAATTTTAGTCCAAGTCTAAAAACGTGTTGTAGTCTAATTGGAGACTCTAAATGGGTGTTAACAATGTGTTCACCCATCCACGAAAACATTGTTTCTAATACTATATCTATACATTTCACATTTCAAAGAAAACTGATGCACATTTTGGGGGCAATGTGTGTACATTTCAAATCTAATCTATTCATATGTGTCAGTTATAAATTTTAGCCCTCTATTTTGCATCTTGGTAATTTTCCCACTTGTCTTGTTTTGTCTTCACATTTCCACTTTTATCTATCATTTCTATTTTCTCTGCAAGATTGATCTTTTTCGTGGCATTCATATCACTCCATACCCACAACCCACCATCAATAAGGAAAAAAACAAAGAAAACAAACAAAGAAAAAAAAGGCTGTTGCTGAAGAAAGAATGGATGAATGTCATTATCACCCCCTGACTCTGTGTGCACTAAGGCTTTCTTCCATGGTAATGCTCTACATATTTGAATTTCTTCATGCACAAATGTAGAAGCACAGGAAGATATTCAGCACTGTAGCAAAGCTGTGAGAGAGGGAAAAGAAAGAGCGACAGAATGAAAGAATGGAGAGGGAGAGAGAAGGAAGAGATGTTATGTGTGAGACTAGCAGTGGTACTTTGTGACATGCATCAGCAGTCCTGTCTTCTCACCATATTTCCCTAATGGGAGCACAGCAGTGTGTGCTTGTGTGCAAATGTGTGTGTGAGGGACAGATGAGCCTCCCTGTCAGAGTGACTTGTAGAAAACTTGTGTGTGTGTGTGTGTGTGTGCAAAACTGTGTGATAGAGATAGGGACTAAAATGAGCTTCTGGAGGAATTGACCCTCTTCGCTTCTCGCCGGTCCGTCAGAGAGACTGCTCGCTTCACTGGAGCATGCACAGCGCCGAGTACTGAAAACACACGAAAAGATAGACACACTCTGGAGAAAGGCCTCCGTATAGTCGCGCAAACACACACTCCCACCTAAGAAGGCACTAAAATGGGGGCAAACGCCATTTCAGAAACCAAACTAAACTAAGAAACTGAGCTCAGCATGCATATACGTTCACATGACATCATGGCGCAAACAGAACATGTGACAAGATGCATGTGTTTGTTTATGTCAGAAGCAAATAGCATGCAAGCCAAACCTAGCAGACCTGTCTGGTTCACCAGCAGTTATAATTATGATTCATGTCTTGGTACACAGCTTTGCACGTATGATAACGTTCCCTATTGCCTAAAGTGTGGGAAAGTGTAGCACATCACACGCTGTACATGTGTGAAAGTCGGTGCTTAATGCAAGTTTCGGCCTTCGTATAATTACTCATGGTGACATACCTAACATGACTAATGAGCGGAGTTTGGGTGCGAGGTGTGTAGCTCATTTGTCACAGGATGGTAGGTAAAAACTTCAGCTCCTGTGGAATGCTGTTACGGTCATACACTGCTACTACCCGATGAAGTTTTCTGTACAAACACAAGACAGCACACGGCTAAAAGAAAGAAAAAAAAGCCATGAGATGAGAGACATTCATTGTGCGCTGTGATAAACAATCTATTATTTCTAATGATCTACCTGATCTAATGTAAGGAGGGCATGCAAATACCCCCTTTATGCTCAGAAGAGGCCATTAAATGACATGAAGACTATTGAAGATGTACTCAGTACAATTTAATAGTCAATTACAGGGAGAACACTTGTTTATAGCTTTGCATTAGAGCAGTCTAGAACACATAATGCAAAGCTTTTACCCCAATAAAAGTGAACCTACAAAAGGGTTTTTTTTGTCATTCATTCATTAACTTTTAAGACTCAGTAATGACTACACCTACATTTAGCAGTTAAAAATAAACCCTCAAACACAAGAGGCATAAAACACTACTGGTGGGAATGCAAAAGCGTTATCCAAAGTTAAGGCTTCCCGATGAGCCTTCATTGTGTTTAAATACAACTTGGCTTTATAGAATTTAATGACTGAAATTGCTGTAATTCTGCATGAATAGCTTGTCAAACGGCACGTTGATTTGGCAAATAGTCAGCTCAAAGTTTCCTCTGTAAGCATTTAAAAGCCCAAACATTTATACTGCAGCTGCTCTTTGTCATGTATGCCGAGGTTAGATACGTTGTGGTGTTTAAATGTAAGATCAGAAAAACTAAATGAAACAAAAAAATAGCACTGAAATTCCCAAAAAATGAAAAATCCTTTAATCTTCTTTCACATGGTGCACAAAGACACATTTCCTTAGATTTGATTCAATTCATTCAACAATAGAAAGACTGAAAGATAATTCATGTGACACAGTGTTCAACGGACTCCTAACAAAGCAATCTAAATGGTTTTCGACCCTAAAAACAAATTTGATAACAGCACTAACCATTACATGAACATTAAAAAAATATCATGCATCTCATCTAGGCAAATATGACAATAAACCAAAACATCAGGCCAACATATCCTCTCCATCATTCTGATGTCAAGGCTCTCGTAGTTGTTAATAGTGACCTTTCAGATAACAGGTGTCATGTATGAAGGTCTATTAGGCCAGGCTTTCTATTGTTGCACTTGTGAGTGACTCACGGCGTTCGAGGAGGGGGTTTGGATGTACTGGGGCGAGATAAAAGCCACAGGGTGAGGGTGCATGCTTATCATAATGGTTTCTTTGACATGTAGTCTTTTACAAGAGGTCGGGAGGTCATGGGAGAAAAGAGGAGAAAAAGGCAGAAGCTGAAAGCTCGAAAATCTTGTCTCACATTTCAGGAATCATATCTGCGACAGAACACAATCAGGCACAGACGTAAGACTTTTTAAACACAAAGAAATAAGGTTCGGAATGAAGGGAGTCAAAAGGCTTCTTATGCAATGACCTTTTCCACCCATACAATTCATACAAATGTGTCATATTCAAAACAATTTCCTTATAATCACGTTGCTTTTGCTGTGCAGAAAATGGAACTGGAAAGGAATCATTTCCGATGAAAACACAACATATGGATCATAATAAAAAGCCCTTGACTCTTTCGAAAACAATTAATATCTGAAAGAATGGAAGCACTTTGCCTTAAAAAGCAGAGAGAAAGGTCAGTCCTTGCACCTCGCAGGCCTGCTGCACGAAGACCGAAGCAGTAAAAAGAGTTTTGAAACGTAAAATAAAAGGAAACATTGATAAACCTTCATTTTGCTTTTCTGCAGAGAGACGTCACATCATTAAGAGGACAACAATACGTGCAAGATAGAAAAAATATGCTTTTCCAGAGGGAAAAAGAAACACGTATGAGCTCAAAACCATTCAGTCATCGTTCATCTTCATAATTTACATTCAAATGAAAGAAGCGGACGTCCGTTCCTGTGCTGCATGTGTCTGCAGCAGGTCTGCTGTGTTCAGTATTCTGCACACATGTTCGGTCAGGACGAGGCATTTGTGGACTC
The DNA here is from genome assembly GCF_036924035.1 of Leuresthes tenuis. Classification (NCBI taxonomy): domain Eukaryota; kingdom Metazoa; phylum Chordata; class Actinopteri; order Atheriniformes; family Atherinopsidae; genus Leuresthes; species Leuresthes tenuis. Next base: position 13,724,321 of record NW_027325372.1, on the reverse strand, counting down.
TCGTACTTCCTGATGTCCACATATCCAGGAGGAGAGGTTTGTACGCTGGAATGTGTCTCCATGTGATGGGAGCTGCAGCAGGAGATTTCCATTTGTGTGTGTGTGTGTGTGTGTGTGTGTGTGTGGTGGGGGGGGGCAGTGGTACGTGACTGCGCAGAATATAATTAACGGAGCTTAGTCTCGACTGCAGTTTGGATTACTCGTGTAAAGAAGATTTGTCTTCTCAGCTGAACATAAAGTTTGTAGCAGAACTCCAATCGAGAGGTTTTTTTTTTTGTTTTTTTTTAAAACTTCATTCTTTGGTACCTTGTGGAAGTTTTTACGTTCACAGAAATCCAAAAGTATTAATACACCGAACAAACTGATCACAGGAAATGAAGCATTTGTGTCAACCTAAACAATAGTCTTTTTTCCAATTCTGTCATTTATAATTTCTTAATCCCTCCCCCCCTCTTGTACTTGCATATAAACACAGTATTCAAGGCACACAATGTCCCAATTCTTAATCCAGGTCCACATCCAGGTTGATCTCGGTGCTCAGGTTTAGGTAGAAGAAGGCGTAAACGCAGAGCACAAAGAACAGGATCGCTGCGATGACCAGGAATGCGTCCTGAGAAGGGAAAACCAAGAAAAAGTCAAGACATTATGTATACGTGTAAAAAGTTCTTCTATGGACACTTCAAGGTGCCTGATTTGTGTCTTTGCACTCAAGAAACTCTTCAAAGTTTGAATTTTGCAACTGTCCTTTACTTAACATGTCTGCATTAGTTAAAAACTCTAAACCACAGCATATGAATAGGAAAGGTTTAACTTTGCTTAAAACCCACGCAGACAAATGCTTTAAGGGCAGGTTTTGGTCACACTGGTGTTCCTAAAGAGCAAATCAAACAGCTGCAATGTCAATCATCACACTCAGGAGGATACGACATTCAGCAGAGGTGGATGCTGCACCATTATCTCCTGCCAAAACCAAAACAACTCCAACTTGAAGACCTTTGGCAGCTTAATGGAAGCTGCATCTCAGGAGATCCCGAAGCATTGTTGACTCGCATTGTATTCCTCGCTTCTCCACGACCTTTTTTAGCTGAACAGCTTGGATTTCTTTGGGGAAAGAAAAATTGGACAGTTGCCTCAAGCTGAAAGCACCAAACTCTAGTCGGTAACCTTAAATTACAGTAAGGCAGCGTGGAAGTTGTTTGCAAACAGTTTCAAAAGGAAGGACTCGCATGCTCAAACACTCACTGCCAGACCAGCTAGCAAAACATAGAATGGAGGAGATTATAACACATAAAGGGAGTATGACTTCGTCCTCGGTTTATTCCAGTTTATCTTTCCATTGTTAACAATTGCTTGTTGCCATGTGGATGTTGAACTATCTGGTAAACTGAGGCGCAGGGTAGCTCAACAACATTTTCACATACAAGACTGCTCACATGCAGGTAGAGACTAGGTGAAAAAGCAAATGCCGGCGCCTCATTTTAGTTGATCCACGAGATGAGGTCTCTGACCCGAGCAGAACTTATTCAGGGAATTTGGCGGGAAAGGCACAACGCAGCTTGAATCTCTGCTTCATGATGGTTGCATCAAATTAAACTGATAGAAAGCATTAACAGACTTTAATTAACAAACTCCAGCTCTTTTCCAGTTGCATATGTAGTTTAAGTTTGTCATTTTGAATCTTTAATACCTACTACTGCAACCACTTTGAATTCCTATACTATACGTCCCCGGAAATATGGCGACACTTTCCTTTACAATGACACAACAAACTCAACTTGACCAAATTACTCTATTTCTATATCTTAATTAATTCCAGATCCAAGCCGGCAGCTGCTAACGTAGACCCCCTCCCCAAATGCAGTGAGTAAATAAATACATTTGATTTGTATACCCAAAGTCAACTAACAGGAAGCCCACATTTAAACATCCCAAATTGTTGAGCGCAGCCCACACAGTGCGAGGGTGGTATGTTAATCAGTTATCTAAACCCATCGCAGCCCCGGCATTTAACAGTGACTGAACTTGCTTCTTTCGGCACGTTATATACGAGATTTAGGACCATCTTCATTTAGGGTCTCGGTGACCTAAAGAGAGTTAAATGGTCAGATGTTTTTCACTCTGAAAGCACTTTTTGCAGGCAGCTTCACATTGTGACAGTCTTAAAAAAGCACAGTGGGATCAAATCCTTCATCAATTCCAATGGATTAGTGTGTTCAACAGTTAAACGGGTACCAGCATATCTGCCGCATGAGCTTTAGTGGAAAGGGTGACGAGGGGAAAAAAAACTCACACGATGTTGAAATTAGTATTCTGTTTGTGCTTGTTCATAACCCATTATTTGTTCATATCTGAATAATGTATTCATATTTGATTATTTCCCTATTTTCCACATGACTGCAGGTAAACAAAAGTGTTGTCACACGCTTCCAGTCAACATTCATTTCAGTTTGTGTAACAGTTTTCATGTCTGCTCTTCTTCTTTTTTGTTTTATTTAAAAAAAAGCAAGTGGAGTTCAGTTGTGAAAGTTCATCTATTTCAGTTACTGTCCTAGGGTGGAAAAATGCACACTTCTGAGCAAGAATGTTTATTTAGAAGACATGTTTGCAGGCACAAACTATGCTCATAAAATTGAAAGCTTTTAGTCTATGTAAATTTCTAGTTAATTTAGTCAATCAAGTCAAAACTGAGTCAATTAAATCCTTTTCAGCTGTCTTCTCTATGCAAATTCTCTATTATTTTTGACCAGAATCTATCATTTGATTCTCATATAAAACAGATTTCTAGGACTGCCTTCTTTCACCTTCGTAATATTACTAAAATCAGGAACATCCTGTCTCAGGGTGATGCAGAAAAACTAGTCCGTGCATTTGTTACTTCAACACTGGACTACTGTAATTCTTTATTATTGGGCTGTCCCACATATTCTCTGAGAAGCCTCCAGCTGATCCTTGTGGAACCAGCTGCCAGTAAATGTCCAGGAAGCAGACACCCTCTCTACCTTTAAGATTAGGCTTAAAACTTTCCTTTTTGATAAAGCTTATAGTCAGGGATGGCTCAGGTGATCCTGAAACATCCCATAGTTAAGCTGCTGAAGGCTTAGACTGCTGGGGGACCTCATCTGTCACACCTTTCCTCACTTTGCTCTCTTTTTCCCCGTTCAATTTCTCAAATGATATTATGTACATGTGAGATTATTGTGGTTATTAACTTGTGTTTTCCTGTCTCAACAGGTATCCTTTGAATGGTGTTATGGTGTTCCCCCCCCCCTCTTTTCTCTCTTCTCAAACCCCAGCTGGTCGAGGCGGATGGCTGCCCTTCCTGAGTCTGGTTCTGCCAGAGGTTTCTTCCTGTTAAAAGAAGACGTTCCGCTCCACAGTCGCCACAGGCTCAGGACGGGAGATTGAACTGAAGACAAGTTTCTGTGCAATCTTTTGGTTTCCTTAGCTACGATATTGTTTTTGAATTGGCTCTATATGAATGAATTGGATTATTTTGAAATTAACTAACTGGATTTCACTGGATTATGATTACAATGAATTGAACATCAATTGGCTTGAACTGGACTATATCATTTAAGTGCCTTGAGATGACATTTGTTGTAATTTGGCGCTATATAAATAAACTGAATTGCATTTAATTGAATTGATGAATGGAGGAAAATGTCCCTTCTTCTGATAACCTTTCATCTCATCTTCATCCAAGTTGGTGAGTTTATTGTTGGAGCTCTATGAAAGCCCAGGAACGAGTTTTAAGTGGTTTAGCTGAGTGATTGTTTGCCACCTACAGAGATCCTGCATTTTGGGGGATTTAGAGACAATCGGTAGACTATAAACTTGGCACTTAAAAAGTCTCAACCTGAGGGAAACGGCTCACACCGCATACATCTCAGTTCCTGGTAGTTATATCAGGACATGTGACTGCAAAGTTTGAGGCCAACATCGTGTTTTGTGTCTTTATTGGTACAGTTTCTCTGCAAGATTGTTCAATTGTAGCATTTGGAGATGGATGTAAATTTTTATTGGTCTCACGATTAGATCACAATTAATCAATTTGAATTATTTTATGGTGCAATGCATTTTTGCTACTTTTTCATTCATAAATAAAGGATTCAGATCAGTCTAAACCCCAGTTTCATCTTGTGCTTTCAAACATTAGAAATCTGTCCACAAATCACATTTAATGGCCACTTGACTTTACAACTTTACTGACTGAATTCTTTAGTGCTTTACTTTGGCTGTAGGTAGGTATTGATGTTTCTGACAAAAGGAGCTGTGATGGGAGCTTACACCCCGTTTTAACCGGAGAAACCTCAGATTCTCTTACCCGCATCAGAGCTGGAGGGCAAAGTTTACATCCTCTCCTCAATTCATGGCTATTTGAGAAAAATATCTCCAGGTCTTATCTACTTTGTGTTCTTCCACCAAGTTCATAAAGTCTATGTGGCTTTTTCTTTACTTGCTGCTGATCTCTACCTTCCTCTGTCACATTGCCTAAAATTTCATGACATTAGAATCTTCCACTGACAATTAAATTTGAACGAGCTTCATCATTTCTTATTTGGTGGTTTAGAACAGTTTAAGGCATCAAAAAGACGTAAAAATGCAAATTTGTTGTTCCATCGTTGTTAGAAAGGAGTCCACCAGTGGAGAATGTTTTGTGACGCACGTTAAAACCGAGACATTTCCATTGTCTGTAAGTTCTAGTTTAGCAAAAAATAACCGGGGTGACGCTCTCCCTAATGATCACTGCACAAGGCTGAGAAAAAACACCTTTAAGTAGAACATTTCAGAAGCCAGGCACTGAGTGACCACAAGGTACTGAGCTCTATCTGCAGTCTTCACACAAACTTTTTTTATATTGTTCATCTTTTTTCCCCCCCTTTCTTTCTTTCTTTTTTAAAGATTTTCTATTGGTTAATTGTCAGACAAATTGAGGCTTTCCAAAGAAGAGGTATTCAAGTTGAAAATGGGAATTTGGAGCGCTTGTTCATTATGCGGCGCTCTCACGATTACAATCATCAGCTGGAGTTTCATTAGGGGCACTCAGAGTGTTGAACAATGCCAGTTATTCTTTATCCAGAGAACTCATTAGCTGCAAACTTTCTAATCAACACTGGAGAGCTTAGAGAGCTTTAAAAGAGTGCAGAGCACAGTCTGATTGGAGGTTATTTGGAAAAAAAAAGAAAAAAAAAAGTTGAACATGGAAACGCACTCATGCAAAATTGCATTCATGGGTCCAATCTCAGCAGATATTTAGAATCTAGTTCTTCATTTATGAATTCTTTCAAACAACACTTGGGTTAGAGGAAGGTAAAATGACAAAAAAAAAAATAAAACCTCAGAACTAAGGAGAGAATCATGAGAGAAAAACAGGCACGAACACATCAGGTGGACTGCAAATTCAACCAATTGGCCAAAGCACAGAGACACAACTGATGAAAAACAAAAGTGAGAATAAAACAAACGAGACATAACGCTCAGCACAAATGAGGGGTGGTAGTGGGGGGCTAATAATAATAGTTCCTCTCTGACGAAGGCGTAGGGGGTTGTGGGTAACAATTAAAAGGCATCAGGCATTCACAGCTATCTGTGTACATGTTGTAATGCCTAGTCATCAGCAGCATTGGTCCTCATTATCCTCAGCCCATGTTTATCTACATCCCAGCAGCCTCCAAACAGCTTTAAGTCCTCGCTTAATTGGAAAACTTTTAAATTTCATGCACTTCAGTTTCATATATTAACCGCCAGGCTTCCACCGCTTGATTTTTTATTTATTTTTTCCCCATTTTGCCAGAGCCTCGGAAAAAAAAGAAAAAAAAAAAAAAAAAAAAGCTGCTATCCAATCTCAGAGGTTTGATTGTTTTCTGCTTTTTCATGTGCTCTCTGGTACCTTTGAAACAAAGACAAGCTTCTGCATTTTCTTGCAGACGAAAGAGACCAAAGAAAATGCTGCGCTCCTGACATCTATGAGCCCTTTGCTGAATTGCTTGTGAAACAATAAGAAACACGCCATGACGATCCAGGTTCCTTCCCCTGCCTCTCTTTATGGGAACAGCTGGTAACTCGTCTATGAAAACAAGCTGGAGGGTTTTCACTGCAGACTCTTGAGTCGCAGAAAGCACCTGCACTTGATTGAGATCATTGTTTTTCAGGAGAGTAGCCCACTGCGTTGACTGTTGCGTTGTCTCACCAACACACTTCGGTGCAAACGCACACAAATACACACGTCCTCAGACATGAGCATGCGGTCTCTCTCCCCACATTTCGATGGAGACCTCTGGATGGGGCCCAAGCACATCATCATCTTCATCATGTGGCACTCTCAGCTCCGGCAGCAGCTGTAGCACACTCGGCATGCTGGGAGCTCGGTCCCCGTCACCCTGGCGACAAGCCACAGCTCAGCAGACATCCCCTCATTTGGTTTGATTTTCACTCTCCTACAGAGTTAGTTTATGTGAGCACATGTGTGTACATGTGTACATCGGCCTGTATGAACCCATGTGGTTGCAGCTGTATGCGAGTGGCACATATACACAAACTGTTGGTGCTTTTATGCTGCAGTTAATCCATCTATAGCTAGCCGAAAGTGAAACGTTCCGGCTATTTTTTGTGCACAGCCCCCCCCGACCCCTAAAAATATTGATTCTCTGTAAAAATTCCTAAATAGTCCTGTCATCACATTAATATTCGGGTTCTCGCATCCATCAGAAAAATAAAAACAAAGTTGTTTCATCTGTACAAAAGCAGCTGAATGATTAACAAAGGATGCACTCAATACGCCGATTTTCAGCTTGATTGGCACAGATAGGTGATTGGGGAATTTTCTGATTATCTTTTAAGAATAAATGCACCGTGTGCATGGAACTGAGAAATCCGATTTGTCATTTTTTCCTCGTCAAGAAACGCAATATTCACCCAGTAACAGTCAGCTGCACGCATGGTTTTACAGACAACATGCATGGTGTATGTGTTAGACTGACAATCTGTGGCTGAAATAGGCTCCAACTCCCCATGTTCTCCAGCCTCCACCCCCACCTCCAACCATTGGTAGGATAAAGTGGCTATGAAAAATTCATCTTGCACTACCCTTTTCTTTCTCTATGATACCAGCTATATATAAGAGTATGTTTCACTTTACTACTCAAGAAACTGTATTTCACTTAGCATATATTGACACTGACAACATGGATTTACTGTCGATACAAAGCCATACACCACCGCATCAGGGTGGGTGTATTTCGTGTTTAAGCACGTTGAGGAGGAGCTTTGTAGAATCTGCAGCAAAGCTCACTTTGCAGATGCTAACGTACAGCTTGGATCCTGGGTTTCTGCAAGGTATCGCCTCGTGGTTAATGGTAATGTTTCATAAACTTAAGATTTTATTAGCATTCTGTCGGTCAAAGTTGACCTGAGACAAAAACAGCAGCTTTGTGATCTCAGTTAGAATGAACAGACAAAATGTTGCTACCAAAAACCAAAGAGGATCACAGAAACAAAAAAAAGAGGCACCACAATGGACTGAACGTTATCAGAGATGGTGTCCAAGAATCAGCTCCTGACTGGCTGACCCCTGTTGCATGTCATAATCCATTTCCTTCTCATCTCCACTACTTTAATATATCAAAGCAAAGAACAGCATGACAAACACTTAGAACTCCCCTACTTGTCACACATTCACAAATGACAGATGGAAGACACCCAGAGTTATCATCTGTACTCTCTGTCCTCTGCCAATTATATAAGCAATTTCCCCCAACTTTCCAGGCTCAGCAGCTAAATAAGACAGAGGGAAAACAGTGCAGAAGTGAACAGAAGGCTAGTGTGCCAATTAGACAAGGCAGCAGGCTTGTTTCCTGTGCTGCAAGAGAATGTGCTGGAGCTACTTTGAAGGCTCTGCCTCTTCTCCAGGCAATCTGAGGAGAGACTGCAGACTGTACTCAATGCCAGTTTCTTCCTCTCTACTGTCATGAATCCATACCATCCACTGTTTGGAGGGGCCACAGACTTAGAACAACAAGGTGTAACTTCTCCAAATACATTGTGACTCAGCGTGTGTATTAGGACCTGTATAGAAACTACAGGTGGGTTGCTTTTTTTTTTGTTTTCCCTTTTTTTTTTTTGCCGACCTGACAACTGATCATCGTGTTGGGAACAGAAGCTCTCCCACTTTCGTTTTCTCTTTACATCTTTTTCCCTGCCAACTTCTCCAGACTGCCCCGTAACAAGGAGAGCCCCAAAACAGCCTGCCCTGGCAGCTGCCAGATTCTCTGTGCCCGCATGTCTGCTGGCCTGTCTGAGGTGCCAACTGCATCTGAGACTAGCATCGAGACTGAGGATGGGGGGGGGGGGGGGGATAGAGAAATAGAAAAGAAGCTTCACGCACACAGCAACATGCACCAATATCCAAACTTCCAAAAAAAAAGAAAAACAGGGAAATTGTTGCCGTCAATCAAAGGTTCAGAGGCAGAGAGGGACTCTTTTTACAGTCATCAAAGAGCTGTAAGCAGGGAAAAGAAATAAATAAATCACTTCTTCAACTTTATATCACGCTAAAAAGGACTTGATGGGAAAGCAAGCATGACCAAATATCCATTACATTTGGGTTGAATTTCAATCAAACTCTGGGCCAAGAGGTCTAAGTCAGTTTAATATCCTCATCCCAGAGGTATTTTTAATCCGACCCCTGAAAATTCCCCCCGTCTTGGGCATGAAAAGCATTAATTATTCATGACCAATATCAATATTTCAAGATATGGACTAATCTAATTGGATTAAAGACGTGTTTAATGAGGCCTTGCATGTCTAAGAGATGCATATTTTAAAACCTGACCATTTGACCCAGTGTTTAATCCTCTCTGTGATTTGCTCATTTCTGTGCACTTCTTGGCCACTGAGGCTTAATGAACGGTAGAAGCCTGTAAGCTTTCATGTAGCGTAAACACAAGTGATTTCCAATGCAATGACAGAAAATGAATATGCAAGAAAAAAAAAAAGAAAAAAAATTCTCGATGATGTTTTCTTACAGATTACTTTCACTTGAAAATACCTAATAATCACTGAGGTCTTGGTTTCATCAGATGGTATCCACAATTTCTAAAAGGAATTTAAAAATCTATGACAGAAGAAGAGTTTTACCCTGGCAGGAGCTTCCGCTAAACAGAGGAACCTTTTTCTTCATTTTGTTGGTAAGCTAAGAGCATAAACAGCAGTTTGCCATTAGAATGATAAATGCAGAGTCATCCATCTCTGCCTGCACAACAGCTTCTAATCGCTGCAGTGTGACAAAGCAACAGAGAGACTCGCCCTGGAAACACCCCAACCTCTCTTTACTTTCACATTATTCAATGCAACTCATGGCTTTCAGACTGCTTCTCCATTTGCTTTATTTTCCAATTCTCCTCTACTGTCTCTTTCCATGTCTTCTTCACCATTAAAAGAGATAAAGTCCTGCATTGCTTTCTGCATTTCCCAAAGCATCACTGTATCTTTCACACTTTGCAGTAAATGATCACTTCCCCTCACAGTTTTCTATACTTGTGTGGGTCCGGGACCACTTGATATTATTACTACAGGTAAATCTGCTGTGAATTGTTCAACAAAGAGACCGGGCCAAGGTTGCTTTAGCAGCACAGCTAAGAGTCAAGAACATTAAAAGGATGGAGTGAGATGCACTCCCAAACAGGCAGTTACACAAACAGACAAATCAAGAAAAGATGGTCCGCAGAAAGATAGACAAGCAGACTCACAGATGGGACAACAGACAGGCAAACACAAAAGTTGAATACATGTATACTGTAGTTGTCTGAAAGAGAAAAGACCAAATCCAATTCCTCACTACCGGTCATCTCTACTCCTCCACTTTGCAGGGGTAAGGTCCCCTTTTTTCTTTCAGGGATCAGGAAGTAGTGTTCGTCCAGCCCATCAGCTGAGGTGTTGGGTCGGGTCGTTTGGGTGGCGAGATGACCACTAATCCCTGATCTCCAAAAGAAAACGGGTGCCTGCCTGCAAGAAAGAAAATGGAGAGAAAGAGCCGAGGGGAGAAATTGGGCCAAAGCAAGGCCAGTCCAGATCTCTTACCCTGAATCCAGAGGAATTCTTCTTTGCTTCAGCTTTCAGCCGTGTTGCCTTTAAGACCGACTTTGTCTTTTTGTAGTCCTGCTTGCCTAAGACACAAAAACAAGTAGCATGAGAAACATACTGAGAATGCAAAAATCTATTTACTCAAAAAGACTGAGTGACAGGTTTCATGTAAAGCTGCCGGGCAAACATAAACTAATGACTGGTAGCCATCTAGCCCAAATGGACACAGTTTCTACAGCTGTACTTCCCCATAAGTTACTGTCTGCAAAGAACAATAAGTCTTGGCCCGAGCAGCACAGAGCACACCTGTGCTTACTCAACTCCACTGCAGCGGTGAAGGCAAACTTTCCACCTGGCAAACAGCGTGTACGTGCTTAACATGAGGCAGAACCGGCTGTCCTGGTCTAATTAGAAACAATACATTGCAGGAAAAGGAACTTTTATAACAACAGAGTGGAAAGGCAACAGCTTGCTGAACAGTGTGTGTATATAAGAGGGAGGTTGTAGGAATACGTCTAGCTTTGTGGGAACATATATACAGGCTCAGACTGTGGACAAAGACGTACATTTTCAAGAGGTTATCTTTGAAATTCAGATGAGAATTAAATCTTAATATGATGTGTAGACTTGGATTAGTCTGAGAGCTCATGATAGGTATGGAGTTCAGATGGTTACATAAAACTTAAGGACTGGGTGGTTAATTTACTTTATGAGGACAGATGTGCAGTAGAGTACACCAGTTGGGTCCTGAAATAATTGGCAGTAGCAGAGTTCATTGTATTGCATCTATGCACTTGAGCATATTCAGGTAACTCGCACAGAATTAACGTAGGCTTAAATTTGAGGATATTTGCTTCTAGACTGGAGCAACGGTTTTAGTTAAGGAAAAATGGCTCTTAGATGTGTGGAACTCCATTTCTGTGAGGCTTCAATGGGACACATTACCTCAGCCACAAAAACAAACTGCTCATCCTTCAACTTTGCCTGAAGTCTGGTGCTCATGGACATCATTAGAGAATGGGCGACGAGCATAAGCAAAAGCTTTATCAGTGCAAGAAATCTAATCAAATTAAACTGAAAAACTGCAAGCTGTTGGGGCTCAAGATCCTAACTAAAAATACCAGACTTGCAATAAGTTCCAGACTTTTTACCTGTTTAAGGAAACAGAAATGAATGAAGGAACTGCCAGCAGAAGCAGATAAAATAGGTTTTGAGTTGCCTGTTCAATTATTGTTTCATATTTAAAAAAAGCTACGATTTCTCTTTCTTCCTTCTGTCTTTCTTTCCTTTGGTCTGCACTTTAAGCTCATATATACTCTACCGTACAACAGAAACTCGGTGTAGACATGTTTCTGGCAACCCTAACTATATAGTGTGCAAAAGAAAGAAAGCGAGGGTTTGGGGTGAGGTTTCGGGCTTCATTTCTAGAAATGAAGAGAGGTGGCCACAAGTTTTTACTCCCAGATAATTATAGTTAGTTTCGATTGGAAAAGAGAACAAAGGGAGGCGAAGAAAATATGTCTTTCTGAAGAGGATGTCTAGAAGAAAAGAAAAAAGTAGTTGGTCAGAAAAGAGGGATAAAGAGCGATACGTGTGTGTAAGTAATTCTAAAAAGAAATAAAGCTACATTCTTTTCAGTCTCTCAACAAACGTTCTCGTTTCTCACCATCTCTTTCCTACCGTTTCTTTTTTTTTGAGAACTCCAATTCAGTTCCAATTTCTCCTCTCGTTCTCCCTTCATCCCTCCTGTTTCTAAACTCCTCCTTCACCTCCCACTGACTCTGTGAAGGGCTAATAGAAATGAGGAGCGCGTTGCCAGGAGCAAACAGTGAGCTAGTGGGAATTCATTAGGTGGAGGGGGGGGGGCACTGGACGTCTCCTCTGGTTGTCAGAAAGTGGAGAAGGAGAAATTTGATGGTAGAGCACCTCGAGTTTCTCACTACTCACACAAATGGTACAAAGATTTTAAGGCTGGAGATGGCTGGATGCCACAGCACAACAGGAAGCTGAATGAAAAAAAACAACAAAAAAAAACAGGGTAGAACAAAATTAACATACACAGAATTGTTCACATGGGGGCATTAACCCTGTTTTACTCCTCCTACTTTCCTACAAAACCTGGTCGCACCTGAAGGTGAGCGAGGAAAATTCATACATCCACTGTCGTAGGTCAATACAGGCTGGGAGATTTTCTTTATCAAATGTCCTTACAACTTCAAATACTGTGCTAGAAAGGAGGGATGGCACCTTTGGTCATAGAAAAACTGAGCTCAATCCAAACCTTGGCAGACTTTGTGGAAGGGAAATGGCACGGTGACTCAGGCAATTGCTTTCTTGCATGCGGCCCCTCTGGTTAATGTCCACTAACATGCCAGTGATGGTCAGCCAGCAGCGGAGGAAGTATTGCCTTGCAGAGTGAGTAAGACTCTTTGGAGGGTTCGTGGACTTGAATGTCTGGATAAAAGGCTTGTTTGGACGGGTGAATTAAATGCAAGCCTCTCTCTAAAGAAGTTTATGTTGCGGCCCCAAGCTGGGTTGTCACACATCCACTTTGCTTTATCTGTACTTGACCATCCATTCATTTTGTCTTTCATTGCTGCCTGTATTTCAACAGTTCCTAAGAGGGGAGGGAAAAAAAAAAAAAAACTTTTCCAGCTACAACAAAAGGCTTTTTTAATTGTCAATTACAAAAGTTTGTCAGCTTGGTTGCAACAGAATAACAATTTCACAGTTGAATCATAATACATACACCCATGACCTACTGTTTTATACAAACTGCAAGAAAGAAAAATAAAATAAAAAATGCATATCTTTACAGTCTTGGTCCTTACCTTTGGCTATTCCTTATATTGTTTTTTTAACACTGTCATATAAGCTACTGTTTCCCGTTTCTTTTGTAAATTGAGGGTTACTGTTAATTTGTCTCTCCAAACACAGCACAGAGGGTTACTTGCAGAGCATTTTAACACAACCACTTGATCTAATGAGTGTTCGAGCTCCTTGTAGGAACTGGAACTGAACCTTACTTTCACTTGCTTGAGCAAATCTAGTTACATTAGTTGATTTTACCAGTTCAAATGCCAATACTGCTCCGCTCCGTGGATCACCACCTAAGGGACTTAAGATTCCCAGGGATCCATGGAGCTGTATTGCTAGGGGTAGTTAGATTTTGATAGTTTCCCCCATGGCAAATCGGTCTTGGGAAAGGTGCCAGATAAAGTGCGATTAAAAAACCCTTATGACTGAAAATTCAAGGAGCCGCGTCACCTCACCCGGGGTCACGCAGATTGGACTATCATTTGGAGCCAGGGCTGGAGGAGAGGCTCGTCAACGAGTGCCTGCTGGTCAGACCTTTTCCCTTGGGGCCTGGCCAGGCACAGCCCAAACAAGTTATATGGGACAACCCTCTTACAGACCAAACACCTGCAGGAGGCGCTGTAAGTGTCTAGTGCCACGTGGATTGAGTGGCAACCAAAGGTCGACTTCGGCAGTCTGATCTCTTGCAGCGGAAACTGGCTACGGAGACATGGAACGTTACTTCACTAGTGGGGAAGGAGCCAGACCTTGTGCGAGAGGTTGAGATTTAGACCCCAATTTGTGCGCTCAAACTTTGGAGTTTAGGGGAAGGTCTGTAACTGTTTACACTTATGCGCACAGCAACAGTTCAGCGTACTCAGCCTTCTTGAAGTCTATGGGTGGGATGCAGAAAGGCGCTCCGCCTGGAGGACTCTATCGTTCCACTGGTGGGCAAAACAATGGAACCTGGAGAGGTGTGACTGGGTGCAACGACCTGCCTGATCTGAAGCAGAGAGGTGTTTAGTTGGTGGTATTCTGTGCAAGTGATGGTTTGCCCACAGCAAAATCCAAGTAATGCATTCATTTGCCTTGGCTGGTTGAAGGTTCATCCAGAGGCATTTTGGTCTTTGCCCATTTAATAATAACGCCCCTTGGAATCAAAAATTAATTGCGAGGTCCCAAATAATCTCACATTTGCACATTTCAATTTCTGATTCGTGCTTTATTTGATGAATAAAAATGTTTGACCTCAAGCCAGAACGCCACAAAAGAAACAATTATTTTCTCACGTAAAGTAATATCTTTCAACTGAAGTAAAGCGAATATATAGATAACCGTCATAAAGATGGAGCCGTCATAAAGACAGGTCACTGTTTAAAACAGGCGGGATTCCCTTTTGTATATAATTGTGTCCGTAGGGACTGGTTGATCAACAAATGCATCATATGCAAAGTGAAGGGGTGAGCTGGACAGACAGACCACCGTCCAGTAGTCTCTTAAAGCCTTAGGATGATTCTGGAAACACTGACAGCGTGTCTGACACATTCTCAGGCTTTGCCTCCGTCTATATATGGCATGGCAGCCAAACCGTCAGGAACCACATGACGCAGATTGCTGACCTCTGTCAGAATGAAGGGTAGTAGAATTAGAGAAGTGATGACAAACACATGCAAGATTACTTTTTTCTTGTTCTGTGGGAAAAAGGCAAAGAGATCTTTCAATTTATGCAAAATCTCAAAGGAAAGCATAGGATTTAAAACAAGCATGCCGTGAGGACAAAAGGAAACAACTATACTACGGTGATATATGGTAGCCTACTGACTGGGAGCGAAATAATTCACCAGCAAAAAGTCCAATTTCCTGTGAGTGATCCTTTTGAAATGACACCTACTGAAGCTTAAACTCTGCAACTTCCTATTCTAGGCTTTGCAACTTAAGCACGTATCTGTGAGGACAATTTCCTCCAATTTTCTACTGGCAGCAACAATGATCACTTGAGCTGAGTGAATGCTTGAAGTTACATTTAAGAATTCTATAACTTTACCTATCCAGAGGACTTTCAATGACAACAGCTTAATAATAATGATATTTAAGAAGAGTGTCAACAGTATCCTTTCAATGGCCAACTGACATGACAAAGGCACTCCAGCAGAGATGACGGTACAGCTCAACAAACAACCTGGCCTACTGCTGAATAAGTCTTTTTTTACGCTTTCAAATTACCACATGCCACCCATATATCAGTTCTCGCATGGCCCCATGCCATCCCGAGGATCTAATTTCTCTCCACGTTCTCCCCCCACTCTTGGTTTTCCACCATTTCTGTTAAACAGTGGTTTCACTCAAGTTGCCTGATAGCCTTTTTCAAAAAGAGGGAAAAGGGAAAAAAGGAGAAAGTGAAGGGCTGAAAAGAGGCAGCGGCAGAACCAAAGTGTTTCTGACAAGTGCATTACAGATTTCTGAGTTGATAAGATGTGCTAAAAAAGAAAATATTAAATGGGAGATTTGAGAGTGAAATATGAGCTTGTTATGTTCGTGTTTGATTTGTTTGAATTTGGGTTAGGAGTATTAGCAGATAGTTCAAATATATCTGCAAGCTAATTTGTCAATATATGAATAAAACATAAAATAGTCAAGCCCTTCCCGCCTGGTTGGGTAGAAACTGAAAATAAATTTTAAGAGGCCATCGCATGCCGGAGAAATGTAAATATGGCCAGACAATGACGATGTGGCCAACCCAAACAACAGAATAATCTGAGGACATGAATCATCAAGGAAAAGAAGTCGTCCGCTAGGAGGAAGGGTTCCAGAACAATGAAATAATTCACATACCAAAGACATAGTTGTGAACAGCTTTTTGAGAGGTCCTATGATTGAAGAGGCTTGCAGAACCACATCATCTGCTAAGAGAAGACACCAGACGCCCTCCTCTTTCTTTTCCGACTGTGCCTCGAGATCCTGTCCGTAAACACCACAAACACTGCAAACAAGCTCAGCTTTGTGCGCACGATGTGAACGAAGCTCTTGCTTTGCGCCTCACAGGGACCTAAAAGCCGACTTCAGGACTGTGTTGCGAACTGCATGACAGGAAGTGGCCACTTCTAGACTTTTGCATTTTGCAAATTAGTCAAAACACGCTATGAAAGAAGAAAAGTATTTTTGTAGCCTGACAAAAATTCTTATATCAAAGTAATATATTGTTACAGGGAAACTGTCACTCTCTAAGGACTAAGATGTCTGCGTTATGATTCTGTGTTAAGGAGAACACGCATTACAAATGCCGAGACAGTGCCAGGTGGAGTAAACCATGTTTTCCTCAAGTTCATAACAACCACGGTGTTGCTGTAGTAAAAGAATAAAAGTGAAATAAAACCTCAGGAGTAAAATGACTGTTCAACAACCTTGAAATCCACGGAGAGGTGACATCTTTTCAGCCGCTTCCATCCACACAACCACTGTGGGCTTGGCACATTGACATGACTCGTTGTTGTCACAAAACCGTGAAGCGCTACCAAATCACAGCCTTATAGCCACAGCCTACTCACTTTCATGCACTGTACGGTCTCCCACGAATTGCAAGAACCATGCACACACTGTGGCTCTATTGGTAACGTTCGCAGCAACCTCAGAGTGAACGGTGTGGAACATTAACAGAAGGTAACCAATGTGGGAAAGCTTTAGCATTCTGATTAAGCCAAAAATATTAGCTATCTCATGTATGAAAACCGTGACACTGGTGAAGGCTGAAGAGAAGTCCATACCAACATCCATCATTGCACCTCTGCACGCACAACAGCTGGAGGAGATTAGCAGCGTTTTTCACAACACAACCTGGCTCGACGTATGCTTACTAGGCTCTGTGGCCGCAGTGGAATGAATGAATGAATGAATGAATACTGAACTGTAGTAAATGTAGATCAAATAGAATGGAGACAGAATTAAGATCTCGTGAACTGGAATGGCATCAAGTCAGGAAAACTGTGGCAATTTTCCGCCCTAGTAAATCAAGCCACCGGTCCTAATTCCAGTTTGCCAGCAATGCAGCAATCCACAGACAGAAGGGAAAACAACAGGGAAGTAAAGGGACAGTCAACAAGGGAGAAAACTGCAGGTTGTAAACAGCTGCTCTAAACACATCCCCCTGCTGATTTTAAAAGATTATTGTAAGTCTCTTGATTATTAAATGTACAAAAAAACACAATGCAGGGCAGCTGTAACAGCTAGCACCTGGGTATTGTTCGTCATAGTCCTACAGGCACAGGGGATGTTTCTTCTTTTTTTTATGCCTGACATGGCTTTTTTCTTTCCCTTTACACATGTCAAAGGAGCACTGTGTCTTTGTGATATGATCATGTCCAAATAAGGGAAATACTAATCAATTGCACATAAGTTGTTGTTTTTTTGTTTGTTTGCTTCATTGTAGATTTAAATTAATTTTAGAATATATAGGCATCATCGTATGCAACTTCTTCACACTTACTGTGAGACTTTAAGTGAATTTTTCCTTTAACCTGTGACCAGTCCACAAAGTGTCCTGTTTTGGACCATCAGTTTTCTGGACTTGTGGCTGCAGTTGTTGTACCCTGATGATGGCAGTCACTGAATCCAAGAACTGGAGCTTTAAAAGTTGTAATTGATCAAGAACTGGGGAAGTTTTGTGTTTGATATGACGGCTAAGTTGCATTTCATGTAGAAAAATAAGTAACGCCTGTGATCTTTGGATCAACAACAGCCGGCATGTAAATTGGTTCCAAACACATCGTTTGAGTCGGGCCTTTGTGATGCAAGAGATAACACGTTGAAATCAAATGCTACAAGCTTAAAGTGACTTTAAACTTTAACAAAACAGCAACAGACGTGAGCTTAAAGAGGCAGTTCCCAGTTCACTATAACAAGAGATTCTGCCTCTTCGTTTTACACAAATAACTACTTACAATCCAATCTAAAGGGAAAAAAGGCTCCGGGACTGTGTCAACATGGTGTTTGTTCTGCCTTTACCAAAAACTGACAAAGGAGACTTTCAGAAGTTTGGAATCATTATGAAACCGTCACTGCTACATGAAATTGTGATTTACAACATGTGATATTAGCTTGCTTCTATGATTACTGTTTTTCTGGGAAGCTTAGCCACAACAAACTGCGAGTTATGATTCTGGTTGAAAATTGAGTTGCACAACAAGTGGAGGCTCAAACCGCGGCTGTCAAAAGAGCATCGTGAACAAATTTTCAGAAACTATTGTTCAAGTCATCAGTTAATATAACAACCGTTCCTTTTATTAAACTTTAAGTCATCGAGTTTGCTAACTGCCAAATAAATTCCAGCTGCAGCTATGCTTTGAAATACAGCGAAACAATCAAGTCTTTCAATCTCTTTCCAACCATTATCAACATATTAAATCAAAATGTAATCAAATAACATAATGGGTACGACCACCATCATGTTATTTGATTACATTTAGCCAATTAGCTGTTGCCCAACAAACCAATTCACTAGCATTTGGACGACAGAAGACTCACCAATCTGCTTTCTGTATTGATCAACTGGTAATCTGGTGGCGCTGGCATCCTTCTTGGCCATTCTCCTTCCTCCGTCTGACAGGAAATGAAAAGAAAAACAACCATCTGAGACGCTGTGGATTTCACAGCTGCGTCTCAGCGTTACACCTGATCATTTAGCTTAATCAAATGCAGATAGAACTCCCTTCGCGCCGCTGCGGCGAGAGATAACTTGTGAAATTTGCAGAAAAGACTCAAGTAATTGCGCGATCATATATAGAGACGAGTAGTCAGTTTTGATCAAGCAGATGGTTTATCTTTCACATACATCTGCTACACATTATTAAATTAATTCTCACCTCCTTCCATGTGTGTTACATTCTCAGTGTGAGCTTCCTATCAATCTCATTTAGTTTAATGCCGTCTCCCTTCACACCAAGCGTTCTCTTTGATTACTTTGACAGCTTAGAGGTAAGATATAAAGAGAAAAAGCTCAAAATAATCTAAATTATATCCTGTGTGTGACTAGACTTGTGTTATGGCATAAAAACTTTGGTATAGGCGCTGTAGTTTTATATCCAAACATCAGCCTTTGTCAAGATGTAGTGACGTGCTGAAAGCTTTTCTTTACAAACGGCTAAAATTCAGAGTTCGTGTCTTCTATTCAGCCCCCCCACCCCCTCTCTGTGAATCCTCTGATCTAAATTCCAGACAGACTCCTCTGTAACACACTGCATCAAATCAATATCGTAGTCCTTTGTTTAAAATAAAAGTGAATGTGAGTCGAGGGGACCGCTTGCTCTTTGTAGTAATAACAAGACGGGTCTTAGTCTTCTGGCTGGAAGGTTTAAGAATGATTGAAAGGGAAAATTCAATATCTGCCACGCCCTAATGATAATTAACAGTCATTTTAAAAAGGCAGTGTTCAGGTATGACAGAAAGAAAAATGTCGTGTGCAGGTGTGCACACGAGAAGAAGAGCAAGGCGAAGAGGAAAAAGCATCTATGTGTATCCAAGAGGAACAAGAGTGGTGGAGAGTCTGGAGGAACAGCTGGGGAATAGAAGAGAGAGACCGAATTAGCATGTGCAAGGAGCGTGGCTGGCTGCCGGTGCTGACTGATAACTTCTCATGGGAGGTTGCCGCTGCCGCCTGGATTTCACCTTACACTAAAAACATTGTTTCCAGCCACATTTCAAACGCTGTTAGTGCCAGGAGAGAGGGAGGGCACATGCACGGCTATTGTTCTCCAACAGCTGGAAACCGGAGTCAGCGAATTGCAGGAAGTGAGAGAAAGACAAAAAGGAGAAGAGGAAATTGTCCAAATGAAATGTTTACCGTCGGACACAGCAGGCTCTTTGGGCTACTGGCTCTGTTGTATAGTGCAGTAACATCGCAGTAGTGTGCCTAAATTGCCATAAACAACTCATTTTGCAGCCTGTTTACACTGGAATTTCCACAGACATGTCACAGTACGTTTTGCATTTGGGTCGGTGAGGTCTGAGGGAGCAGAGCATTGACTGAAATACATCTACCTGTAGTGATAGGTGCAGGGTGACAGGGTAACTGTACATTCATGTCACTGACACCACCATCATCTTGAACTTGAATTCAAACTAGGACAGAACACAAGATTTGAACTTTTTAAAGATGGCATTTAGCAAAGAGTCGTTTGACCTAATAGGAAGACGGAGGCTCCATTCCAATACAATCAAACCTGCCAAAGTGTCTCTACACAAGGTGAACTGAACCACAACAATGTGGAAAATGCTTTTTTAAAGTCTGTTTTTAAGTCTTTTAAGTCTGTGGCAGAGTTTCTTTGGCCTGTAGACAGACTTCACTGATGTTATTTTGTGTCGTTACTTTTCAGTGCTGGAGAAAACTATTTTTACTGAAGAATTTCGCACTAATCAAATCACGACTTCTGCCATCTGAAAGTAGGTAATAGTGCATCTGCATTTACATAACAGCCAGTGGGAGCCCCATGTCTCTTTTAAAAGACCTGTGATCAGCGAAAGGCATTTTCTAAAACCTGAGAATAAAGCCAAGGGGAGATGCAGGAGTCTACTTTCAGTACCAAAACAACTTGCACAGTAACTCTAAACTATGGCTGCCTACACACACAAAAAGCCAGAAAACAAAAACGATGAGCTTTAGGCAGGTACTCAATCTCTGCAGCCCGTAATAAAGTCTGAAACAAAGGCAACAATTAAAAATTGCAACATAAAGGTTAGAATTATCAAGGCAAAACAGTTTTAATGAGGTGGCGATTCCACTGTCAGGTCATGTGTTTGTATTTATTGAGAAGCATTAGACTACCGTTACTAAAATGAATAGGCCCATTAAAGAAACCTTTTGAAACCATTGTCTGTATCATAAATCAAATTTCTGTCTGAATAACTTGAAAAAAAAATAGTTAGTGGTGAAAAATTATTAGTTTAAATGAAGACTTGCCACTTTTCAATTGGGTGGACCTTACTATACTAGAACTTAGAGCCAATTTTGCACCACATCCTGGTATTTGGGAAACTTTTGGGAACATGCTCTCCGTGTGGTATAATTGTGGAAACAATTAGAAACTTCACTATAAAACATGTACAGACATCAGAGCAGCTGCAAATCTGCAAAACAAGCTGCAAAACAAACGAGAAGACAACAGTCTCACAGAAGCACGTATATCATATATACGTTAAATATAGACTTCATACAGCATATCTGACTTAAATGTGACCCGACAAATCATTTCAAATGAGAAAAAACAATTGACTGCGGGAAGCTTTCATTCAATGCATTAACGAAGATACTTACACTGTTCCTGTTTATCAAGAAGACGTGTCGTTTAGTTGAGGTATTTCTGCATTACGGAGGACCTGGCCGCAGTATGAGCGCACGCAGAGTGACGGAATTGATCGTTTTAAGGTACTTTGATCCTAATTTCTCCAGAATGCCAACACACCACTTCTTCCTAAAACAGTTCCTGCTTTTGCGGAACAGGCAGGACGTTCGTCCAATGAGGAACGGGTCATTTTCAAACGGACCAATAGCGCGAAGCCAGGTGGGACCAAAATAACGAGGAGCACGTGACAGCATTCCAAAGCACATCATCCTGGACGCCAAGCGCAAGAAAATTGTGTTGTTCACATTATCAGTGTAGGACAAAAGTGGTATTTCACTTCACTAACTCTTTCAGATGAGGAATTAAAAAAAAATAGGAATATGTCTTTTTCAAATACAATTTCAGCTGTTTTACCCAAAGAAAACTAAAATCAGTGGTTAAAAGTAATTTTAATTTCAGCAAGATTTTCAGCTGCATACATTTTTTTGGGGGGAAATTAACCAAAACAGTAGAAAAGAGTTGCAAAAGTCATATGTTTTATGTTTCCTGATAAACTTAATCAAGTTGCAAATACAAGTGTTTCTTCTTTTACCTTCAATTTATGGTTTTCAAGAGATATTCTTCCTTAAAAAGGCAACTTTTCCTCCTTTCATGAAAGAAGGAATATACTTTCATCACTGACTGTCCTCAGAGCATTTCAGCCTCCAACAACACAGGACATATGCAATCAAACTAATTTCTTGTGAAGAAATAAATGAATTTGTGTGCTGCGTCCGGCAAAATAAACTGGTGCTGGCTTCAGGCTTGAGGGGGTAAAGTGGAAGAAAACAGCAGGAGAGAAAACATCATTTTAGAAATCCATCCAGTCTGTACTGGAGACATGAAAGCAGAGAAAGATTATTATTATTATTAACTTGAATTTGAACATCACATCGTATGCTTTCACAAAATGAAGGAAATTGCACATCGAAGATGGTCAGTGTGGACAATTATCCATTCATAATAGTGCGGGGTTTTTTTTGGAGGGGTGCACTTTTTTTTTTTACTGTAAATTAACCGTTTGTTTTCCTGTTTTCTTTGTTTTCATACCTCTAGTGAGAGAGAATTGCATCTTGAAAGTCAGGCTTTTCAGGAACCACTTTGAAAGCCACATTTTTATTCTAGGGTCATTAATTTGTGCAATCAACACGCACTTTGCGCTGATAAGTCAACCAAGTTATTACAGTGGGGACTCTAAATTGACCCTAAGAGTGAGTGTGAGCATGGATGGTTGTTTGTCTCGTTTGTTTCTGTGTGGCCCTGTGATGGACTGGCGACCTGTCCAGGGTGCACCCTGCCTCTCACTCACAGTGACAGCTGGGATAGGCTCCAGCTCCCCCGCGACCCTGAATTGGGTTAAGTGGGTATAGAAAATGGATGGTGGATGGATGGAAAAATATATATACCCTTTACCTCTCTGCAAAGAATGGATATGTATATTTGTAATGTTTCTGACCCTGTGGTGTTGATCTAGGGATACAATATTTGACACAGACAGCAGACACTTTGGCATCATAACACAAGAGCATGCTTTATTCACAACATGGAGGGTCATTAACTTTTACCCTGGACACCAAAGTTCTAGTTTCTTGTGAGATCTTGGTTTGGCTTGAAAATCACAGCACCTTCACAGCTTTGTAGATTTCTGATAAGACATCGGTGTGATACGAGTATCTGGGGTTTGTAAGTGATCTGGAGTTGTCAAACCAAACCTTGTCAGCTGCCACAATAAGTATTTTAACTGAACAGTTCCAGGAATGATCCCTAAAACCCTGCATCTGCCTGGAGGTTAAGCATTAAATAGGAAACATAATATGAATAACATCTTCACAACAGTTTAATATGTAAGCAATAAGACATTCTTGGGTTTCAAGATCAGTACCAATGGTATATTATCCCTATTATATTATCCTTGTTGAAAACAAAAGCATTGCACTGTGACAATTAAAGGGAGAAACAACCAAACTCATCAACGATGATGCAATCTCACTCCACAATGTTTATTTCCCTTTCATCAGTCTTTTTTTTTTTTACATTTTCTCTTTGTTTACCGTGTAAAATTTTATTCCCCCCTAATTGCATTCAGCCTCTTTGCTGCCTGGGGCTTTGTGCAGATTATGGGAAGACTTGCCACCGCTTGTAACTTATTGAAGTTTAAAGTGATTTTCTGCTCTCCCATGGGCATGCCATTTGCATGCAGCACAGCAGTAACTAATAGATGTAATCTGTCTATAATGTGCCTGTGTTGTGCTTTACTTTACACGAAGCTGCCATTTGTTTGGAGCATTTCAACATTGCCCCTTGACGGAGAAAAAAAATCTTGTGACATTTGTCAGTGATGGCATTTTTATCTACAGAAAAACTGTCCTGGAAACAAGAAACTTCAAAGGACATTCGCCTAAAATGCCCTTTTAAGTGTGACATTGAACTTACATGAAAATCTGAAGGCCTTTTTGACTTTTACTGTTCACAGCGAGCTTTATGTTCACTTTAACTGTTCGTAATTTCCCTACCCAAACTGTAAATGTAGACAGGCATACATACAAACAATACATAAAAATGTGCCAGGTCAAAGGCTGCTCTAATAGTTAAGTTAGAGCTTTTAATAAAACGCTTCAGTATGAAGCCTTAAACTATTGTCTTAATATGGCCATCAAAACCAGCATGATCGCAGTTAATGCAGAGCTCAAATGTTCTCTTGTTGTACTAAATGTGTCTGATTAATTTCTCCCGTTGAGTGAAACAAACCAACGTGCTGTGCCTGTCACTCTGATAGATATGGAAAGCATTAGCATCAACTGCAACTGTGAGCGAAAACTAGGCAGGATGGATTTGCCTGATGAACAGCTCTTGTGTATGCTTGTGCACATTACTGAGATGTAGAGATAACATTGTAAGGGAGGTGAATTGATGCCCCAGATGATCCTTTAATATGAGGCGAAAGGTTTTGCCAATGACTGAGTGTCTCTTGTTGATTTCAGTGGGTTTTTAGCTGTGCAAATGGCTGCTGTGTTGAGTGACTGCGCCACAGAGACAGAATAGACCAGCGTTAAGTCTTGGCACCTCCTAGAATTATCATCTAGTTTGCAGTTTGTTTAAAGTTAAATCTATTTGTGTGTCTGTCTATTCGTGCTTTTCACGGTCTATTCCTCTGTCTCCCCAGCTCTCCTCTTCAGCAGTTCGACGGCCTTTTTAATTGCAAGACATTAAAAAGAATGTTGGAGAAGAACAATCCCCCGGGGCTACTGGTGGGCTAAATGGCAGCACTGCTGCTGTCACCTCCTCCTACATGCAGCAATGAAGATGTGTCAACATAATCTTGGGCAATTTGCACTCATCATCAAGAGGACTGATTAATTATCTAACTGTCAGTTGTAAACAACATAACGGTCTTCTGCATTTTTTATGTTTCAGAAGCAAGTTCGTGTTTAACAATCAACCAAATGCATTCATGTAGACCTAAAAAATAAGTCCTAATAGATCAAACTTATTTACTAACAGTAGCAGTTCTGAGGCACGTAAGAGTTTAATCCTCGTGAATTTTCATCCACATTAACGTTCCTTTCCTTCAGCTGCTTTGCTCTGATGTTTTAAAAAAGTCGATATAGTTTATTGAACTACATTTCATGCTGTATTGAGCTTGACTACATTGGTGGTTTGTGGCAGCAGTCAAAATGTGAGATAGTAACAAATTGTGACACACAAATTGTTTTTGCTTGGAACGTGTTGCTATACTGATGTCCATGTATAGTTTATTTAGATTACCAGTGCTAACAATAGAGGTTTTGAAACAGCATTCCACAAAACCATGTTTTACAACTCAATTTAGAAATAAACACACTGTGCCCACACTGTGCCCTCTAAATTTCCCATAAACATCTAATTTTTCATAAGAATTCTTGGAGTTTAGTGTTCCCACTTCATTTCATCCTCTGTCATGTTATTGGTTCAGAGGAGAAGACACAATTCTTTCTCCTGTTTAATATTCTTATCTCAGCTTTCCCGCTATGTCTGCAGTGTGCGGTGAATTCTCTCCCCTCTCTATCTCCAAGCCACAGAATTCTCTCTCATTTGATGGAGAAACTGTATCAGCACAGATACAGAGTGAAATGAATTTGGGGTTCATGAAACGCAAACCCTCATATAAGAAAAAAAAAAAAGTCCAGCAGACCTAGAGAGATAAGTTATCGCACAATGGATTCGCTCCAGTCATTATCCTGTATCGGAGCTGAACGTCTCTGATGGCTGGGAGTTATCCTCTAGTGTGTGGAGGGGGCGTGTTGGATGATATCACAGCAGTCATGCCATTGTGATTTGCTGCACTTTGCAAAGACTTGAGAAGAATGGTACAGTAAAGTTCCAGTTAGGACATTGTTTTGACCATAAATCAGTAAAATAAAAGGTAATGATACCTCATCCAGCTTGTATATATGTGTTTTACCAAATATCTTCTTGAAGAATTGTTTCATACTCGCATGAAATCCACAACTAGAAACATTCTAATGTTGTCTATACGCTTGATTGATGCCTAAGTTACTTATCAAAGTTTTCAAATATTTCACTGTTTGCGCATCAAAGTTTTTTTTATAGCTCTGCTTACATAAGCAGTTGTTTAGAAAATCACACATCCAGTCATCCATCCATCCATCCCGTTTAATTAAACTCAGGGTCGCGGGGGACTGGAGCATATTTTAGATGCCATTAGGTAAGAGGCAGGGTAAACCCTGGATGGGTCGCCAGTCCATCACAGGGTCACACAGAGATAAATTAGATAAATAACCATGCAAACTCACACCTAGGCTCAAATTGAAATCACCAATTAACCAAACATGTTTGTTTTTAGACAGTGGGATCCCCATGTGGTACGCTCCCATCACAGTCTTTATAGATCTGGACCACGATCATCAAATTCCTGTTTCAGTTATTCCTATTTATTCAAGCCCCTTTGGTCAAAAGCAAACATAAAACTGGAAAAAAAATGTTCAAATCATAGTCTGCTTTTTACAAAATTGGTAAATATTTTTATTTATCTTCTTGATGAAAGATGACTAGATTGTGTGCTGAAACAATGTAATTTCTGAATTATTTCTCACAAAATTTCTCTCTGTAGAGTCCTGGATGGAAAAAAAACGTTTAAAAACATCAGTGTTTTTACAGAAAGAAAAGAAATTCAAGAAGACATTCCATAAATTCTCTCTTCTTTTTGCAACTAAGCTAATTTCCCTCTGCTCGATATTAGATGAATAAAGGTTTAAAGAACGTCTGGGTCATAGTCTCACATGCTATGTCCAATGCAGTCTGTAGTCAAGGGAACTATTATAAACTACTGAGTGTCTATCATAAATTTTTTAAAAAGTGACCTTGAATATCTACATCAAAAAGGAGAGTTTGCTCTTTTTGAGCTATAGGATCCACTAAATAATTACATTTTGAGTCACTTAAGCATTTAACATTCAGTTGTATTCTTTCATTCTTTATTCTGATCCCCACTGGATTTTAAAAAATGGTCCTTTTGCCAAGTGTGCTGTGATGAATGCTACCACCACCAGGGATGCAACTCACTTGCTATTATGTCTCCCTCAACCACATAGTTAAATGATAATGCCTGCCCTTTTGATAATGCATCAGTTTTTCACAATAGACACAACAGTAAAAACTTAATTCTCTCCCACACAGTGATTGCCTACATCCCCAGCGGTGTATGGTAAATGCCCACATTGAGTATTAGTCAGAGTATTTGTACAGGTGCTGCAGCTTGATAGGTCCCTCAATAGGCATCCAGCAGACTGGCTGGCTGACCAGGCCAGAGTATTCCGTTTACTTTGGCAAATCAAGTCTAGGACCTGGTGACAACTATTCTTGAGGTGCTTAATATTTGTCACTTGACTCTACAGTGATCTACACCAGCGCAGACAAATAAATCCACATTTCTCTCTATTTCTCTACACTGAAACACAAATACACACTAACTTATTCCCATAGTTGTGAAAATACTCGGACTGATCCACATTCTACCTAGCCTAGTTGTCACAAGACAGCTGCAGAGTTCTGACATGTTAATTTCAGCTTTGAGCTGACCTCCGGCTAATTATTCCTCAACTCTGTAAACACTAGTAGCACCAGTTAACACCAATTAATGGCCACAAATCATTGCCAGATGCTGCTCCTTAAGTAATTTTCCTACTCTTGCACGAACAGTTTCACACGTTCCTGTGATTTAGGATTTCTTTGGTTTGTTGAACCTTCGCACTGACAATTAACAAAGAAAGGTAGGTGCACCACTTGTTTCCTACGCACACACTATTTTCTATAATATACTGTTTTTTCAGGCGCTTGATAGTCATGATTTTGTTTTGACTGCTTATCTTTCAGGTGACAATGAAGCTTGATGGACATCTGCAACCAAACAGTTGTCTAAATGGACTGGATAGTGTAGTGGTATGATTGCCACCTTCCATGTGGGAGACCTGAGTTAAAATCCCCTGCATGAAAGGTACTACCTCCAGTAGGGGTCCTTAGGCAAGACCCCTTACCTGTGAGTCGCTTTGGATAAAAGCTTCTGCTAAATGCATAAACATAAATTAGAAAACGATGTCTTTATTGTCGATGCATTACTGCCAAACACGAGAATCCAATTTGCATTGTGGAGATGAGAAACTTTGATAAAATGACGTCAGTATTACACTGCGTGCACTGTTCAAATCAGCTTAACTGTCCAAACTGTCCACCATCATGAACAACCCCTCCCACCCTCTGCATCAGACTGTGAGTGCCTTAAACAGTGCCTTCAGTGACAGACTTCTACACCCCAAGTGTAAGAAGGAGCATTTCTGCAGCTCCTTCATTCCATCGTCAATCAGACTGTATAATGCTGCACTGTAATCATACATGGCCACCCGCTGCTGACCCTGCTATTGTAACTTGTGCAATAATCTGTTAAAATGTTCATGTTGAAATGTCATCTGTTGTATGTAATTGTATACATAATTTTAAATCTACAGTCTTTTTTGAGGTGCTGTAAAGTTGAACTTTCCACACTGTGAGTTCAATAAAGTTTTATCTTATCTTAAACACGTGAAGTAAGGTGAAGTATGAGAAAGTCATAGAAAATAGCTCAGCATATTGATGTCAGGTTTTACCAGATCCCAACACACTTTAATCTCTCTCTGTCATTTCTTTCTGCTCTAGCATTGCTATTTGCTGCTTAATTGTTTGTATTGATTAGTCAAGTGTGCACTGTTTACCGTCTTGCCTGCCAACTGTACTGTTGCCAGGGGAAAGTGTGCACAAACCTCTGCCAGCATCAGCCTCCTCCAGCAACAGCTGTGCCACATATGCTGCTGATCAATATAAACAAACATGGCCTCCCTGCACCAGGGATAAGGATTGACAGGTATGATTAATCTTTTGTGCCGTTGGTGGGAGGTGCAAGTAATAATAAGCAGAGATAGATCTTTTCCCATTGCGGTACGACCACTGGGGTTAGTAGGGGTAGGTCGGAGAGATCATTCGCCCCCCCAAGGTAACTGGCAGGGTTCCTCACATAACCCCTCATGGTTTTGCTGAGGATTAAATCAGCGTGAATCCACCAGGACTGCAATTTGTGGCACTCTGTACACAGAGTGAGCAGTAAAGATGAATGGGGAACGGTGCACGGATCATTGGTGCTGTGCCAGCCGCACTGCAACTGAACATATTCAACACAGACAGTGGGGAAGATCACAGCATCCAAGTGATTCATGACACTCTGTATTTTAATTGAGACTCTGCAAAGTACACCATTTTAGCTTATGATCATCTCATCAAGAGGATTGTGTTTGATACGTCTCGCTTGCAAAATAATGATGAAACTTCTCTGCAAGCGCTGTTAAAGGATTTTGATCATTGCAGTGTGGTTCTTTGTTGAAGTATGACAAGAGTTCAACAGCTTGTGCATCACATATACCATTGTCCCAGGGGCACAGCTGAAAACATGGGCGATGGAGGACAATAGCTCCATAGAGTGTGTATGACATCCTCTTGATGAAGAGTAATGGCTTGAAACAATATTTCCCCATAGAGCAGAATTTAAATCTGATATGGTTTCATTGCTACGCAATTTAGAGATGTCAGATTAGTTTTACCCATGCCGGCGTTGTATGAAGGAGCAAAGCACAACCACGGGAGGAATAAGTAAAACTGGCTGGTGATGGTGGTTTCTGAGAGAAATATGAAATGATAGTCATAGTAATATAGATTTTCTTCATGTTCAGTGGAAATGACTCATAATATGATCATTGTTTGGCCAGCATAACAACAGGTTCCTGAGATTCATGGCATTCCTTTTACATCTGAAATAGGCCATGATACATTGAAATTTTATTTCAATATGTTTCAGAGCAGACTTGTCTCGTCTTTGTTAAAATCTTGTTATTTTTCCAGTCGACTCATTGTGTTTTCACATGTCATAATTCAACTGCAACAGCAGAATCAACACGTTTAAATAAGACTAAATATAATGCTAGTAAAACAAGTAAATAACACAAAAAATAGCTGGAGGAAATTCTTGTTGAATGATTAAACGTAAAGCATCTTTGGTGATGCCGACTTGGAGCTATTTAATAATCAGGCTGGAAATTTCAACAAGGATGAACTGATGCATTTAAATCAGACTCATTGTGTTGCAGAGTCATTAACAAGACCATGACTGTTGGAAGCCTCCATCACGCAGGCTGTCAAAAGTCACTTTTGACAGTTTCCTCTGATAACCTTTTTACTTGACATGCTGACGTCATCGCAACAGCTGCAGGGGATGAAGAAAGAGTCCACGCACATGCTGTTATTAACTGATGCTTTCAAGCACCCATCTTACTGGAGGAAAAAGGGTCTGGAAAGGTAGCATATTAAGAAGTTACAAAAACCTCACTGGAAATCTCCTATGAACGTACATTCCTACTTCCTCAAACATAAAACCCAAAATTACTGTGTCTGCAGTCAAGGCAATTCTTTTTTTTCTTGTCTTGCTTATTCTGTGACTACAGCTGCACAGCTTGTGGAGATAATTTATTTGTTTACAATATTTACCAGTCAATTACATTTTAATGTGGCTTGCCTAGCGTCCAGATTCTGTCTTCAGATGTGGTCTATGTAATGACTGTGATTGTAAAAGACTGTTTAATTATACTAGACCCTAATTGTGACTATGCAAAGCCTCTATTGCAGCAGCCTTGAATGCATACCATCATCGAGATGGAGTGAGTACCATTTCAAGAGTTTGTCTGATTATAGATATTACAGCTTCCTAAAACACAGAGGATTTGTCGGTAGAAAATTTAAGATAGCAGACATGCCAATGCTGACAACGAGAAAAACAGAAGGATACGTTTCAGTCAGCCTCAAAACAAAGAGAAAAAATTATTAAGATACAATGTACTTCTAACAGCAACTACGGCTGCTCCCCTTTGTGTTTCCTAGTGAAACAGACAGAGCAGCTGCCCACAGTTAGTCATTCTGTCCTGCACACAATAATTCTGGTAAGAAGTTGTTAAGGGGAAATAAAATATTCCAGTCATTTCTCACAGTTGCTGTGGTGTCTTCTAGTCCCACTGTGATTCCATTCATTATTGCCCTGTCAGAGCTCTCACGACTCGAGATTCTACAACTAATTGAGGTGACATTTTCAAACACACACTGCTATGAGCCGCGAGCAGTAACAGCCACACACACAAATCCACAGAGCCCCACATAGTCAAAGAGTGATATAAAACTTTTATTAGAAGTTACGTCAACAAAGTTGACTCCTGGTGCAGTCGCGCTAACATTAACCATTGTTTTCCTGTCCTTATCTTTGGAACTTTTGGGACTCCTTCAGATTATTTGCACTGTTGATTCTTTAAGGAGAGATGCAAATTGATGGAAAATGTAACGGTGGCACATCATACACATATCTGTCATATCATATATGTTCACTGGATAAAACATTATTTAGAAAATCACATTTTTTAATTGACTGCTGGTCCATCAGCAACATACTGCCTGGCGTAACGTTGTTACAAAAAACTTCTAACTTGTTTCATTAAACCTATTTTGATATTCACCTAAACACCCAGATGATGCTTTCCAATTAGTTTACTGTGTAATCTTCTTATGGACAGCAATTCAGCTGAAATATGTTCAAGTCACTTCAACTAAGTCACACAGTTGAATGTGTACGAAGAATAAAGATTACAATATCAAATGAAAAATAAAACTATCATACAAAGATTGCAGCTATTATTTGTCTTATCTATTTTGTGTTATATTCAACCCTTTAGTTTTTGGGTTTTTCTGTTTTTCTTCAACGAGTCCTCCAACTTCAAAAGTCCCATAAGCTATTTGCTCATATCCTGTGGCTCATAATGGCGTTCTGTAAAGCCCTTTTCCTGTGAAGACAGAAGGGAAACATGACTCATATCTCAA
Organism: Leuresthes tenuis; assembly: GCF_036924035.1. Taxonomy (NCBI): domain Eukaryota; kingdom Metazoa; phylum Chordata; class Actinopteri; order Atheriniformes; family Atherinopsidae; genus Leuresthes; species Leuresthes tenuis. The sequence goes on along the minus strand of NW_027325372.1, from coordinate 13,692,639 downwards.
GTCTTTCGTTTAAGAAGCTACCAGGCCCTCAGCCGTGGGCTGTTGTGTGACGTGAAATCGAGACCAATAAGCATTCCATCAGCCACAAAACACATTACGTAAATACGTTTTTCACTTCATGGCAGGGTTTAGGCAGTAATAGCACCTGGCTAGTGATAGAAGAAATCATGATTAGATGTAAAATACATTATATTTCAGCATGACGTCAAGCTAACGGGTGCCATTTTGTTGTTTGCTGTGGTTACACATAAACAAACATGGTTGACTTTAAAAAAAATATTGCTTAGGGTTAAAAAATATGAATAGAAAACAATTATAGTTAGGCCTAAAAAACTGTTTTACAATGATGCTGTTCTGTCAAGGATGCCATTTTACCCTTCACAAGCAAATGCTCTCATGACCACTGGAGGCAGCATATTGGATGTTTTCCTGTTCCCATTTATTGAGATAGACCAACACAGAGTATATATAAACTGCCATTTCAATTATAACATCCCGGTCCAGTATTTTGTGGTAGCGTTCAGCAAGAAGCACGATTGCGCACACACACATGGGCGTGCAAACATACAGACGAACATACGGTTTGAAAATTCAAATCTAGAATTTTGAATTTTATGCTAGTCTCACACAAAAAGCAACAGATTAATTTGTGAAAGATGACCAACCACTTTCATGCAGTCTTCCATCAGTTCATCAAAGATGATAAAGACCATCCAGGCAGTTATCAGTGTCTCTTGAATTTGTGTGAAGTAATCATTGATACAGAAGTATACATTGTGGTTTTCAAGAGATATATACCACCATCTTAAACAGCATGGTTTCATTGCCAGAATTGCCAGTGTGTGTGTGTGTGTGTGTGTGTGTGTGTGTGTGTGTGTGCTCGACAGGCCTGCCTGCAGTCCAGAGCTGTCTCCAACAGAAAATATATACTACATCATGACGAGGAGCGTCAGACAACAACCACCGGAGCAGCTGAAATCTTGTTCTGGACCATGGACATTGGAGAATGGACACAGATTGCTCTGACAGTTAGTTTCGTCATATCCCAAACTTTTAAAGAATTTAATAAAAAGGAGGAATGATGAAACACAGCAGAAGACATGCATCTCTCCCAGCACTGTAAGTTCCTGGCATCGGATTTATTTATATTATCTTTATGTGAAGTGAAGTTGGTGAATCATTTTCCTTTGTGCTTGTGTTAGTTTTGTATGGTATTAGCACATTATATCAACCTAACAACAGATTGTAACATCTTTTAAAGGCCAACGTTTTTGGTTTACTTGTACTTTTTTCTTACTTGGAGTGTGTTTTCATTGCTAACACAAACCCGACTTGACAAACTGGAAAAAGATGAACATATAACTCCAAAAGCAATGACCTCATCATCTTGAATGACTATCAAAATTACAAGAAATCAACATTTAATAATTTGCACAATGTCAGTTTTGATAATTTCTCAGTCAAAAGAATTTCAAACCAGAACAAACCATTTCTCTGCTCATTCTTATAGAAGCATCCCGGTGTCAGTCTGTTAGTTTGTTTCAGTTTCTTACTCATCTGCAGAGCAGTTGGAAAACATTTTTATTGACTGAGGGGTTGCTGAATAATGATTTGATTCAGACATAGACATGTATGCACACATTCATGCACACACAAAAATTCTCAGACGCACACACACTATGTCCTCAGAACCAGAAGACGTCTCACATGAAAGGTGCTCGACATCAGAGGAAGTCAAATTGGCCTTGGCTGGGAGGATTGGTCCAATCAACCTCCAACCGTATAATTAGTAATTAGATTGGGATTAGAGTCAACTCTGAGTGGTGGAGCGTGGCCAATTCAAATCAGCATATGAAATGTGATTAAATTAATAAGAGAAAAATTGAAATATTAATGTCCTTTTTTTTTCCACTGGGTCTCTGTTTGATTGGTTTGAACTTTGGTTAATTATGGACTTGCATAGACTGTTGACTATTTTTCATTTAGTGGCTTATTCTGTAGGCTTTGTCCAAAATGACATCCCTCCTGAATTCAACATTAAACTAGATTAATTAGATAAACATATTCTGAATAAAACACGAAAACAGATCATGACAATGTACACTTTTCTGTTATTTTCTTTTTCTTTTTTGCCTGATGTTGAGAAGCCATTTGAAATGATCATGTAGTCACTTCCACCAACTTCTCAGTAACTTCAAAACCGCTCGCAGCATCTGCTTTTTTTCTTTAATTTTCTTTAAATAAATGACATTCATTTAATTTACACACAGACTCAAGTCAATTTCCATGACTTAACTAATTTGATTGAGCAGTGCAACTATCATTTAATAAAGCAATATGTCTTCAAATGAGTTAATATTGGATTTTCCTTTTGTTGAATTTGTTCCTGTCATCTCTGACCCTGCTTACATGCAGATTTATTTCATTTAGTCAACACACACACACACATACACAAAACCTCCAAAACCTATACATCTTTATGTTGATATATTCTTTTGATCGCTATCACATGTAAAAAGAATGGCTCAATTTGAACGAAGTTTAAAATAAACAAACAAATCCTTCGTACATTCATCTGTAAAGTGAATATACTTGACTGAACTGTTCAACAGTCCATGCTGCATACAAAATAATTCCTCTCCTGCCCATTATAAGCAGGAAACAGCAGTGTAACGCTGCTGCCTGCAGCCCCCGAGGGTCTGTCCATCCCTGAGACTGTCTAACTGGTGTCCTGCAGCTTGTATGTTCACACTTCAGTTTCCTGAAGTTTTCACAAAGTGAAGGAGGTCATTTTTTTTGGACTAATGGCCATAGAAATAGAAGCAGTGGCATGCTGTAAAAATAGGCAGGTTGACTGTGCTCCATTTTATTTAAACTATACTAGTCTTAGATAATTTACAATCAGCTTCCTTTCAGGTCTCCAGTAACCATTGTGTCAAGAGAATGACCATTTGTGTCAAAAGTTGGCTGCATGATTAGTGCTTAGACATTAAAAGGATTAATTCTTAACAATAAGCCTGTCATCACGATCTTGATTTTTTAAAAAGATTTAATAAGCGTGGTGATCAAAAGGTTTCTTGGGTGAACTTGACAACCATTCATTTAAAAGAGATGGTAATTCTCCTTACCTATTAAGACCTAATTTAAAATTTGTCCAATTTTCATTATTTAAACTTCACTGTTCAATTTAGTCTGACAGAGAATAATGTATTTGAGCCAGTTCCTTTTGAGAACCTGTACAGTAGATTCGTCTTCACGTTTTTGGCATAAAATGGTTTAATTATTTATCACATGACTTGCTGTGTTTGGATGTAAACCTGCATGAGACATAGAGTTGTAAGCTTTTGAACATGTATGAAAGATTTAGCCCCAGCAAGCCACGTTTGAAGACAATAAGTTAAATATTGAAGAGATGGCAAAGCTCTATTGTAACACGTGCTGCTCGAGTGTTGGGTTTTGTTTGACTTCAACAACCAGCAGTCAGGTGTGTTTAACAGAAAACAACAACCAGGAGTGATTCCTCTGATGGTGAGACAGGCATACAGGCACAGAGCAGGAGAGTGAAAAGAAATGGTAAAAAAGAAAACAGCACTCTGCGACTGTGCAAATATATGTTGGCCCTGTCTAAGTCACCCTGCTTCTGTATGATCGAGCCACGTATTTGATCCTATCTTTGCAGAAACACATTTAGGCAGGACTGAAATGCGAAAATGTTCACGTGTCCGGGCTTGCCTGTTGAAACTATAGTGACAAACGCCCAAAGCTTAAAAAATTAAATTATTCTGACCTCTTTACTCTAAGCTACACAAGCAAAGTGAAGCCACATACCAAGAATTAAATTCGGCAGCATGAGATGTCACCACATTCAAAGGGTTAGCAGCTATGTGCTGCGCCCTCAGCCATATTCCATGTGATGCGAGACTGAGAGTAACACTTTACTAAAACAATTTTGTGTTTTAGTAAAGTCCCTGATTATGTTTAGACAATGTTACTTGGATAGGGTTAAAAAAAAAAACATGGTTAGGGCATAAAATACATTCTTTTTTACAATGCAGCCATCAACATCATGGAAACCATTTTGCAGGTTGTCTTGGTTCATTTAAACACAACATGCTATGATGAAACTTCCTAGTTGGATTTAGTAAACAACTTCCCTTGGTTAGAATTACAAATCAGAACTTTATGGTTAGAGTGGACATGATCATGCTTAGGACTGAAATACATTCTTTTTACAACACCACAGTCACTTTCATGGACGACTTATTTACATTTAACATACAGATGTTCTCAGGACCACCAGAGGTCACACATTCTTCTGACATCATTATAGCTCGCATCTGCATGTGTGAGCATATACCCCTCCCTTACTTCTTTCAGTCATGTTGAATTAAAAACTGAGTGAAACGAGACCGATATGAGTAAACCCAAAAAAAGCTATACCAGGTCATTCAGCAACTAATATAAAATTGGTTCAACACACCAGTTAATTTGAGACCCAGACCTAGTAAACTTATTCAATCAACTCATGTAGATTATGTTGACCCAACCCAAACATATTATTTGATCAGACAGAATTGCTTCATTTTGAAATATATATGATCATATATAGCAATGTAATTGCATGGAAATGTCCTTCATGTTTTCATTATGTTCATTCAAGAAGTTATTATTTGAAGGGCTTGATTTTGTGCACAGCGAAAAAGAATTAATTATCTCATAAACCCGCGCTCAACGCATTTATGTTCTGCAAGCATATTTCAATGTAGTCAATAAAACATGAGCCTGTGTTGATTTCTATTTCAGTGTCTTGTGAGATGTGGAAATATGTAAGGAGGCATAGGACATTAAAGTTCTGACAAATTGAAGCTGTATCTATAAAGGGTTCAGATTATTACAACAACAAAAAAGTAAAGTAATCATGCCTTTGATATGAAACTGAACATTTTTTTGCTGTGGACAAATGTAGATATTTTAGGTTCTGTGGTAACAATGGGGCTGGCCATTTGTCTTTATGGGGAGATTTTCTGGACTGTTGTGTGCCTAAATAAATATAAATATATAAATAAATTATAAGATAAATAAATTATCTTATAATCTATAAATTAAATTATATTTACACTCATTTATAAGAAGTCAGTGTTCTGTTTACAGGCTATTCCCCATGCTACAAAGTCAAAATTATTTTTATTCATCGTTACTAAAGTTATAGACACAACAAATGTATAAATTTCCATGAAAGCAACTTTTCATAGGCACGTATGTTCATCCTGTTGTTTACGTTTGGTTATATAGGTAGGTTGGGATTTCACAAGATCAAGATTAATTATTTTATGATTTGAACACAGTACCAGAGGATGTTTGCCATTTTTTGTACACTATATCTGTTGAAAAGGGATGATTCTTGGCAGAGGCATCTGTCATGTTTTATTAATGAAGGTACTTGTAGTACAGAGGGAGGGGTATGGAAACTTGCACACACCTCGTGGGGGACGTGATCACTCAGTGCATTAAAATGTATGATATGAGGGAGTTAGTGGGATGGTTATCTATGTGGAGAGACCAAAGATGAATAAATATTGAAACATCTTTATGAAATATTAACACAAACACAAACAATGAAAGTAACTGTGGGATTCAGGAGTGGCCAAAAAGCCCACAGGGGAAACACTTTCAAATGCAGCAAGCTGTATACAGTCTTTTAGACATTCATCACTGAGGGGGAATAAAAGTAAATTTCAGAGGCTTTTCAGATGAGCTGCTTTGCAGCCTTGCATGTTTCCCTTTTATATCCCTTTCATATCAATAAATAAGAAATTCTGTTAGACGCAACACCTGCCCAAGTCTACATGAAGCAGGTGTTGCTGGTTGCAAGATGAGTTAGAGCTTATTTTTTTCAAAGTTACGATTTTAGTTTACATTTCAAGGTCTTTTGGTTCTCAAAAAGGCTTGCTTGATTTACAAATGTGTTGATACTGTTCTATAGATCAAACCAGTGCAAGCAAATGCTAAGCCATGCAATAGTAAATGCTGAACTTTTGAAACATTTGAAAGAGACGGCAAGTTATCCATTCATTCATCCATTCAAACAGACAAATGGGAATCTTTATGGCTGCAAGTTGGAAATTACGTGAAATACAATCTCAGACACTAAACTGTTGATTAGTAATGCAGTCAAGAATTCATCATGTCTGCGAGAATGTGTATCTAGTAATTGGGACTGTCCCTAATACTGCATGCATTGATTTTTAAAACTTGCATGGAAATAATACTTTAGCAAGAAAAAAACAAGAAAATCCCTCAAGTTTATTACCTGCAACAAATTTGCATCTGTGTCAGACAAAACGTCTAGCATACACAGTGAGTACCACTTTGTACGTTTTTGTCTCCTTATCCCCAAAGGCAGAAAATGCACAAAGGACAGCAGCTGATCACATTACAAATAGTTGTGGTGAAAGGTTTAAAGCTAAATAACTGTGGGGGCTTTTCCCACTAAAACAAATCCAGAAAACATAGAGTTAGCAATCACATTAACACATCTTGTCTGGAAGGTATCTGTTAATATGTTGATAATAATGCCTACTAACAGTTAAATACAATCTTTCAGCAGTAGTCCTCTAACCAATGTAGTTCTCTAGGAAAACAATGCACATGTCCATCACAGTGTTGTGAGATGCCTTTCTGTTTCCCATCTCAAGGTCTCTGATTAGCTTCCCAGAGGGCTATGTGCACATTGGTTAAAATGGTTAAATACAAGCAAAAAAAAGAGCAAACACAGAGCTCCTAATCCTTTCTGAAACTATGTTACAGTTGGATCTTTAGTCATCAAACCATGGTTATTTTTAGTAACTAGTATAGTAACTTCATTCACTGTTTTATCATGTTTAAGCAACGCGAATACTCTTGAATTAAGGTCATGGTTTAACTTAGACTACATCACCCCAGCACATAGAGCATTAATGTGCAAATAATGATGTCAACCCATCCTGGATCTGGTCATTGAAGGGTAACTTGAGTTGTGATGCCAAACAGACCAATGCAAAAGAGTGGTCTGTGCTATCTTGAAGTTGAATGTCGGCTTATCCTCTCCCAGTGAAGCAGCAATGTGGATCATACCCTGCAGCCTGAAAAATCATGCTAAAGTGATACCAGGTGCTTTAAATTGGGATGACAAGAGTTTCTGACCAAGTGTCAGTAAGTGGGGGAAAGTATGTTGGATAAACACACCACCAGGGTCTTCATGTCTGATGTCAAAAAATGGCACCTTCATATGAATAACATTCAAACTGTCTTTTTTCTGCTCTGTGTCATCCTACCCACTTTTGAATTGATGCTATTGTCCTTATGTTTGCTGCAGGTTAAGACCTTGCAAGTGTTGTCTGCCAGCTACCCACTGATCCCTTCATTGGAAACCTATCATAAAGATAGTGACAGGTTTCCTACTGAGCCGAAAAGCAGCCACAGAACACAAAGTATCTCCATGTTGTATTCTTGGTTGCAGGGTGTATGAAGCGGTGGGTAAGTGGATATTCATTGTTGGAGGTGGAGGACCCAGCTTATCAAAGCAATATCCTATGAAGATCATCACAGTGTGCTGGGTGAGCACAAAGCGTTTTGTCACTATGGCAAATGATTGCCCTGAAATACTGATGTGACAGCAAATGACAGTGAGGAAAGCAATTTTTTCCTCCATTTAGAGCAGGTCTTCTTAACTATGAATTGAATTGACAGTCTGACAGGTTCTATTAATTCAAATGGCTGAAGAGTAGGGTAAATGAGATCCTCCTGTTGTATCAAGTAATAGGATGCTGGGTTAGTGGCAGGATATTCACCCCTCTCATGATACTTCACAAAAACATTAACAAAAGTTAAGAATAGTCATGCAGTTTGGCATTATGGGAAAACAGGCGACAGTAAATGAAAGACACACAGTTACATTTTTCTAGAAAGACAAAAGAATCCAAGGCAACAATGCACAATCTCTCTTGGCCAGGTCATATCTCCTCCTCCTCTCCTCTTCCCTCCTTCCTGCCACTCAAGGAAATGGGAGCTTTTACTAATTCAGCGTACCTACCGCCACCCCTCTGTCATTTAAGTACCCAGCCCTCAGGTGGGAGCCTGAGGGAGAGACAGAAGCCTGTTTCTGTGTCTCATGCGTGGGAGTCCACAGCTGCACGCCGCGTCTGCTTCCCCTGCCTGTAGACATGCTGCCATTCATCGCCTCATTACCATGGAGGAGAGGAGCAGAAGATGGGTGGAGGTAGGCTGCACAGACTGCAATCAGCTCCCTGTTGCTGTTTTTCACGCACGGCATATCACATTTTAGTTTCTGCATGCTCCATAGCCCATGGTCATAAAAGTTATCACGAGCTGACAAGTAAAATAAAAACGGGTGAACTTAAATTGAAAAAAGGGACATACTATTGACTTTACATTGACATCTTGATACTGTCAGTGCTAAAGTGCTGCTATAATACCATCTGTAAGGTGTAGTGTCTTGCTATGCACACATAATCATTGTCACTTGCCATCATACCTGTTTTACATTATCAACAGACTGCGTAACAACCCTTCTGCAATCTATATTGGTAGTTATGGTGTTTAATAAGGCAGGCTGTTTGCGATGTGCAAAGTGGTGCATTTAAGAACTAAATGATTTGCAGGACTTAAACAAACTCCATATCTCAATTATGAGTTGTCAAAACAAGACAGGTGAAATAATTTTCTTTATCAATGACAAGATATTGTTTAATCTCACTGCTGTAGATGGATTTTGTATGGATTTTAAAGCTTACCAGCTAAGCATACAATGTAACTAGATGGATTTATAAATAGTAGTGCCTCCTGTGTTTCAGTGCTATCTAAAGTTTGTCCATAAATTAAGCAGTTATGCATTATTCATGACACCACTTCCACTCTCTCCAGAGGCAGGGGGCTGAGGTGTTATGCAAAGTGGAGCCTGCTCTCTTCCTCTCTTTTTCTCTATCCAATCAGCTCTGTCTCTTTGACAGCTGTCTACATTATCTCGCTAATGGTCTGAATCAATGATCCTCTTTACACTATGTCAAAGCCACAAAATCGTCCAGGTTGTTGAGATAAAGTTAGCAGCAAATTAATGGCATGAGAGTCAAAGCTGCAATTTCTTTTCGTGGTTTGTATTTGTGTTTTTTGAACAACCGAAAAAATGTTGCACATTTCTTTTATTTCATAAAACAAATTTTTTGCTACGGCGGTCTGTAGCAAAGTATCACCTTCTGTTCAGATACAACACAAACTGAAACAAAGGAACCGTGTTTCAAATTCAAGGACACTTCTTCTTAGTTATGCAGCAAACTAAAGCATGCTACATAACCAATTTCCTTTAAGATTCCTGGTTTTAAGCAGTCAAGTCTCAAGTCTGAGATATAAACTTAGAAATTAAAGATAGCTTGCTGTAGAAAGCCAGACAAAATATGGAGAACAAAAACACAACAGTTTTCTCACTGGAAATTCGAAGGTTGTAAAATGTGGAGTTGTGAATGTAACACAGTGTTCTTCTCTGCGGGGGACTGGTGCGTGGTGGACAGGGCAAAGCTCCGTACTGGAGTCTGCCATTGCTGAAAGGTGGTGGTGGTGGTGGGGGAGTGTTGACAGCAATTTCACCACAGGGTAGGAGCACACACAGAGAACCCCAGGTGCCCTGGCCTATACACAGTGTCTGATTGCAGTAAATTGTGGTGCTGTTTTTAGTACACAAACAAACCTTACTGTGAGTCTGGAGGCTACGTTCACCTGAAAGAGTTCATTGAGCACAGAGAAGAGACAGAGGAGCCTGTTGATGCATATTAGGGTTAGTTTAGCGTTGTAGTACAACTTTGTTTGAAAAGAACACTGTGATATCCCATTTTTATCATTGGATGCTATAAAAAATAACCGTGCCTGCAGCCAAGTAGTTGTTCTACCTCCAGAATGTAGTTTGGCATTGTCTTGCTGAAATAAGCACATCATCAGGAAAAGACATCGTCTGAAGGGAAGCTTGCCTTGCTCCCCCACCTGTGCACAAATGTCAGCAATAATGGTGTTACCCATCTTCAACTCATGTGCAGCAATGCCACCACCATCACCCAAAAAATAACTCAGACCACAGAAGTTCACTTCACCTAAGTCCATGGTGATCAGCAAATATCTAAACTAACAGAAAATCTGTTTTTTGCAAAGTTCATACACACCACATGTAAATACTGCTCTAATGCACAGGAAATGTCATTTTGCAGAGAACAAAAGAGTTTGTTTTTCTGGTCTGAGCTTGATCTGTTATGCACTTCTTTACAGACTTTCATTTTGCGATCACACTCTACCTTTTGATCAGTCTGAGCTTTTCATGAAAATTTAAAAACTCTTAAAAGTTATTGCAGGAATGAAAAAAAAAGTATGAAGCATGGCTAGTCTAATGGGCTGTGACATCTCATCTGAGATGTCTAACAGTACAGTTATTTTCCAGAGTGAAAGTATTTTCTTCCCGTCTCATCCATCTCGTTTATGCAAATGACTGTCTTAATTTGGTTAGGGCCAGAATCATATGGGAGATAGGAGAAAGTACAATCTTGTTTACCTTAATGGGTAATGTTTTCAGCCCGGTAACCAATTCAGAGGCTCATTCAGTCATGCTACAACCTGAATTGAAGAGACTAATAGAACATGAATTCGACTGCAATGGTGTAAGAAAATATTGTATTTTCTGCTTGAAAATTAAACAACTGGTGGCTGTAAACAGTGCTTTAATATTTGATATTTTTATTGACTTCAATATGTTTTCGAGTCTATCTAAATAAAAAAAAGCTATTCCAAACAGTTATCCAAAAAACAATAACTGCATAAAATAGTCCATAAAGTCACTGTCTGCAGCTTATTAAATAAAATAAAAAAATTCTACGCCACAAATCACATCTAAAATTATATGTAAAGTAATGTGACCCTACTGTGCGAGATAACCATTGAAATGTGAACAATTCCTCCACAGAAAGCAACAATAATGATCTAAAATGGCCTTGAGAACAAAAGGCTGAGGTCTTATAATTACAGCTGCCACTGACCCCTCTGTGGTAGCCTCCTCACATGGTGAGAGGGCATGAGGGAATAATCATTGCCAACGGAAACCAGAGCATTTCATGGTGAATGTCCACTCCCTGCAGTACGCAGGGCTCCTTTCTCATTTGTTCTCACCACTGTGAGCCTTTGTCAAAAACACAAGATTAAGTGTTCATTTTCTTTGACTCTGACGTCTCCTCTTCAGCTCACTTGTCAGCACATTTAAATTTTTGATTCAAAATATGTTCAAATATTCATGCACGCTGTTTTTTTTGTATTTTATAGTGCAGAGTATGAACATGTGTGCATTGTTTCCATGAATGAAATCATTTAAATATGATTTATGTGAATCATGATTTATCAAATTAATATGAGCAAAATATGAAATCCTGACAGTTTAATCCAAGAACAAAATGTTCCTTATTTGCGGGGGGGCGTCCATATATGTGGATCATTTTCATAACCATAAGAACAATATATATCCTGATGCAACAGGTTTGTTATATTGACACATTTTTTTTTAAACATATTAATATTTCATGATCACAAAACATTTCCAGCTGCCAAATTATTTCATCCTCTCAAAATAAACTCTCAATAAAAACACAAAACAACAACGAAAAGGAAATATAGAAAATATTCACAGACCAATAGTCATTTTGTGCCAAGGGATGTAATCCAAACCTCGCAAGCGCTCCATCATCTTAACTTTTCATACTTAGAATATGAAGGTTGCAAAGAAACTCCACAGTGAAAGCACTGCAAACTAAATATAAATGCCAGTGGCCAATTATTACCCTGCCAAAGCCTCTACATCTGCAACCCTTAACCTTTAACATCACCACCACCACCCACCATTTCTCTCTGAAGCAGTTTCCTCCATCAGTGAAGCCTGAGACACCAGCACGCTCGACTGGGCCCTGTGAAAGAATGCCATGTTAGTGTGAAAGGCAGCCCAAGGGACACAGTGTGGGTGTGTGTGTGTTTGCATGTGTGTATGTGTGTGGGCAGGTAAGTGGACGTCCAGGTTATTGGCTTGTAGCAATGCCAGCTACAGCGCATCATTACCTGTGCACTTTGATGGGTGTGACATTCACCTCACACACCACTGTGGTCATCCAGTCATTCATTCACACACATACACACATCCAGGGTACAATGTTCAATCAACCATACAGGGGGAAACTGTCACCTTGTCTGACTTCCATTTCTCTCACAAAAACTTAGATGTTGTCACAGCCAGCAGCTTGTGAATTTCAGTGCTATATTAAGCAGAACCATGAGCAACCATAGACAGGAAAAGATAACCTTGTGATGCCATGTTTAAATACACAAATACAAGAAATACTATTGTGTGTGCACAAGATAGAATTACTTGGCATGTTTTAGTTATTTTAGTTATGCAATTCATGTGTAGTGTAATTGCATCCTTTCCACCTGAAGCCTATGTGAACACTTTGCTCCTCTTGATGAGGCACACACTTCCAGAACTAAAACATCTGGGAAAATATTGAATTTTTCTCTATTCAAATTTGGAACTTATGATTATATGACTGATTTTACTGTTGAATTTGAGTGCTCTTTCTGTCCTTGCATGTTTGCACTCCAGGTGATCTGACTTCCTCTGGCACGGTCCAAAAACATGCATGTAGGGTAATTCCAAATTGACCCTCGGAGTGAGTGTGAGTGTGAGTGTACATGGTTGTTTCTATGTGTTTCTCCTGTGATGGACTGCCAACCCATCTAGGGTTTACTCCATATTTTGCCTTATGGCAGCTAGGATAGGCTTCAAATCATCTGTGACCCTGACTGGAATTAAGCTCATATAGAAAATGAATGGATGGTTGAATGGGTGATTTTACTGTTAAAAAGAAATCAACAGAGTCTATTCAACAGTACACTGGTGTTCAATTTTCTTCTAAATTCATCGTATTCTGTCATTTGATCAAGGTCACTGTTCTGAACCAGGAAATATTAGGTTGACTAATGAGACGCAAGTGATAATTCTGAATCTGCACATATTAATGACACCAGTATGTAGATGGGTTATTGAAAACCTCACCGTCACCGTGCATGTCTCTCTCTGCATAGTACCAACAGGCACAAAGTCTCTAACAAAAAAAAAAAATATATATATATATATTTGATTGGGAGTGGGACTCCAAATGAAATAGGGCCGCAATTATATCTTTCAAACATGGTTTCTGCCCCTTAATTTGAACAACTATCTACAGTAAGTTAATTCTGCAAAATGTAAAAAAAATAAATAAAAAAAAAGACTGTTTCAGAGCATATACCAATTAAATTCCACAGGGATTTACAGCATACAGCCAATGGCAGCCTATTTTAGATTTTGTCAGAAAATGCAAAAGGCCTGGAGGATTCCTTCGAGAGAGAACTGTGTTTTCAGCAGTGTGGCTGTGTCAATGTGGCAAAAGTCAATGTCTCACCATGACAGAGGAAGTTGTTTGAACTCACACAGTCATGGTTCGATAAGTCCCAGGCTTCACATTATTGATCTCCATGCATATATGTACAGATCTAAATGCATACATTCAGTTATAATCACAGGCCACCTCGTGTTAACAGAGATAATGATTTAGTGTATCCAGGACTTGAGCCACCATAAACTTAGTGAGCACAAGCTTAAGATCTCAATGACGCGTCATATTAAATGTTGTGATTTTCTTGGCACTTGGTGACATAAAAAATGTTGATGTCTCACCACGACAAACAACGTTGTCCTAACTCACACATGTGAAATCCAGTCTTCCAGAAACTTCACAGATAAAAAGTGTATCTTAGGAGGAAGATGTCTTGAGACCAGTATTCACTGGTGATAGGTTGTAAACCAAATTATTCAAACATTAAATTTACATGGTCTGCAATACAAATGTCATATCAACACGAAACATTTCTGATGGGCAGACATCCAACAGGAGAACAGTAGATGATTTGTTGCTCCTTTGCATGACATAGTGCAAGGGTTTGAGTGAATGGAGACACCAACGTTGTTGACAAAACCCCTCGACCACAATATTTGTTGCTTTAGTATCAATTTGGCTTTCAGTAAACATTAGAGCCAAGATTCATTCCTTGAAATTATCATTTGTTTTATAGCGTGATAGAGAAATAAACTGATCCATGACAACAAAAGACCATTTGTTACCATGTAAAGTGATCAACAGTCCAAAGTCCAATATATCAGTCATTTTTGAGAGCTCATTATTCTACACTAATAAGCGCGGGTTGGTTTATCAAAATTTTTGTGCTGTACCAACCCATGCAGTTCTTCAGTGCCCCACTGTGTGTCTGTGTGAACACTAAAGCCATCTGCTGGGGTAAACGTGTTGTCAGAAACAGTGAAAGTGAGATGGCAGAGAAGAGGCGCTTACCCTGGGGCACTTCCTCTGTCATCACTCCTTGAATCCCACTGTGCAGACCATGAACATTAACTTCCCAAAGCACTCTGGGTAATCACGTTCTGCCTCACACTAGCCAAAACAAAGATTGCAGGGGATTTACTGATGTACACAGTTGGCACACGGAGCAGGAACTGACAGTGAATGAACACTTCATTCAAGAATGTCTTATACAAATGGCAAGTGTTGGAAATTGGGGAGATGTGAAACAGACAAAGTGACACAATTTGCTGAGAGATCAGCATGGCAGATCTTTTGTTAATACTAATGCTAATGAATGCTTAGACTGAAACCATACCAATCTCTTGTAAGTCCTTATGTCCCTGCAGGGCAGCGTTTGGCATCTCTTTCATGACAAAACACTGAGAGAGCGTATGGATGCTCTAATCTACTTGAACAATTCTTTTTTCATATCTTCAGACTTGTAGCGATGAAGCATCTGCCACAATACTAGAAGAGACAGGCTGATATATAAGGATATAGGCAGCTGTTGAAGAGATAAACAGGTAGAGAGACAGCCAGGCAAACAGTAGGTGCACACATACACACAAGTTCATCCTGCCCATTGAGCATCATGGGCCAATTTATTTTCTTCAAACTCCATCTGGACATGAGACAAATAGAGTCATCTGCTGGCCGGTGAGGTGACTATAATTTGTTTGCCTGCATGACTGTAATATTCAGTTTCTCTCCAGGTTAAAACACAATTACTTCCTAGCAAACACGACTGGACTAAATGGGCCACAGCAGCTAGTCTTGCCATCTGTTGCTTGCTTTCAGCAGGATGTGAGCCTGACTGGAAAATGGGCTTCAATTAAATGCTCCACAGACTAGTCTCTATGCCCTCATCTGATGTATGTATGTACGTTTATATGGCAGCAAACATCCATCCAGTGCTCACCAACATGTCTGCAAATGATATAAATGTGATAAACAAAGAAATACTCACATGCAAGCACACACTCACAGAGAGGGGAGGGGATTAAATGTCTGATGTCTAAATGGTGCAATCTCAAGCAGCTTGGAGCTGAGCTCAGTGATGAGTCTCAATACATGTGGAATGTGTTTTCACCCAAACTCAGCTGGATGCCCAATCACCTGAAAGCGTCTTCTGCCACACTTTCAACTTCAGCCAGCGAAATAACTTTTAAGGACAGACTTTCCATAACTACAGAAAAATGTTTCATCCTCTGATGCTCTGCCTACTTCTGGTTTGAATTCATGCACCTCCAAAGAGTCTATAGATTCTCTAAAACATGACATGAGATTTACATTTTAAAGAGCTGTGCTCCTAACAGCTCGAAAATGCGCTGGTAGAAGAACTGTAAACATGATTTGTTCATTAGATTTGTTGCATTGTTTTTATGCCAAGACCCAAGAGTCAAACACCAATGGGATGTTGTTAGGTTTTGTTTTACGTTTGGCACCAAAAGAAAGACTCCTCGAAGTAACTGCCAGCACTTCCAGCCTTTGTGTGTCTAAACTGTGGCATGAAATGGCCTTTTTCTCATCCTAAATTACACCTTCCTTTGGTGCTGCCCATGAAGAAATTAAATAAATACAATATGCAAAACCATGCCTAAGCTAATTAGCTGCAGGCTGCTTCACAATGAATAAAGAATACAATTAATCAGAGTGTGTGTGTGTGTGTGTTTTTGTGTGGGAAGGGGGTGGGGGGTACATGTGTGTATGTGTCTGTGAGTCCATGTGCATGTTTAGGGGGTTGCCAATGAACACACGTGCTCGCTCTTTATTGACGCTCCTTTTGGTTTAGCCCTGCTAATCTTCAGCCTTGTGTTTTTATTCGACAACATTGTTCTTTAAAATCAGTTATTTGCATGCTGGCAGTTTTGCACATTCATAAATGGAGGTAATGTGGAGGAAATTTATTCCAAATGCAATTCTTATTTCCCTCCCCTGGTGAGTAACATACCAGTACTGTATATGAGATAAGCCTGTTTTGCTTTCATGTAGAATTTCATCTCAGTTCAGTAGCAGTCTGTCCACGGTTGGACCCTTTCCAGATGCAAATCACAATGTAATAATGTGGGGCTATTAATAGATTAGATACAGTCTTGTCTGCTGCAATTTATTAAACATGATTACACATCTTGGCAGCAGTTACTGCTCTGCAAACCAAACCTGGACTGGAATACTTAACTTCTCACGGTTTAGAATCAATTAAGCCATCACTTTGATTATGTTTTGTTTTTATGGTTCTATGACTGAACATCTTTGTCCATTTATAGAAAATATCAATTTTATCATCAAATGGTGTCACTTTAATGAGGATTTTCTAACGATGAAGCAAGTTTTTCATATATAAGTGGATTTCATAAGAGCTGTCTTCAAATCTAAATACATTTGCACTATAACTGCATCTTTAAATTTGAAACCGAGAAAATGAAGAATACCCAAATTTCTAAGAGTGATGTTTGTCAGGGGTTGCTGAAACTGTGAAACGGAGAATGTGGACTGAATCAAAGCTTTCTGCAGTGGCTGAGTACCACCCCGTAACAAAGAGATCCTTATAGCCAGGCCTGATCTAACATTCGCCATCCCACCACCACCCAACATCCACCACAACCCCCCCACCCAACCCCCGTCGGCCAACGACACATCAGAGTCCAGACAGACTTTGGACAGTGGAAATGCTGGACCTCATCTCACCTCTCTAAGAGCTTTGTGACCCTGTTGCTCCCAGCTGCATTCAAGTCGCCTGACACCAAGTTCAAAGTAATTTCTTCCCAGTGTGAGTATGTGTCTGTATGTGTGTGTGTGTGTGTGAGCAAGTGTTCTGTGTATGTGTGGGGGGTGGAGAAAGAGTAAATTAGGGGGTTTGTTCAGACTACCGTGTGGGTTTTCTGTGTTCTTTTTCTGTAGTATCTATGCGCACAAAAGTATGTTTTGAAATACATATGAGTCTATACTGTATGTGTGTCTTTGTGTGTTATGACAGCCCCTGCTTAACTGAGCTGAACATCTGTCACAACAGCCTGCTGTCAGGTCAATCCAACTCCACTGGAAAGAAAATAAAAACATTCCCTTTCCAGCAGCTTTATAGAAGAAGAATGATATTTAACTCGTGCAACATGTACAGAAACTCATATCTGCAGTAAATATTCTTTTTAAGAAGTTTTCTTTGTAATTTGTCTTATTAAGTTAGAGTCAGTTGTACAAGAATGTGATTGAGACCATTTAAGACCAGTTTCTTTTAAAAGCATCTACAAATGAATCTGTTTATGCCTTTGAGTTTGGCAGTTTTCTTATCAACAAAACTCTTTTGTCACACGCACTGTATATTTTCTGAGAGGAGACAAAAGTGAGAGTGAACAGATGTGGGTTGATGCACCTCAAAGGACTCATCTTAACCCCATTTTCCCCCCACCATTTATTTCAGCACAAAGGCATTTTCTTCTGTCTACAAGACCCATTTAACACATGAGTGGCAGCGAGCTCGCGGACGGGGCGAGGGTTCATAAAATTGATGTACCTTGACATCAGCTGACCTCTGTCAGATAGTTCAGTCTGCTGATGCTTTCTCAGATACATTTAGCAAGCTTCCTGCTTCGACTGATCTCAGGCATTATTCTTTTATCAAATGTCTTCGCTAATGCTTTTAGTTTAAGTCCCTGCAAAAATGTGTTGCTCTGAGGAGCCATTTTGTATATAAAAAAAACTCTTTTCCTTGGGAACTGATGATATATTTTTGAGAGGAGCAATGCAGGGACATTTGTATGGCTGTTTTTTTTCGAAGCAGACAGATTTCAGTCAATACACACGATGACAAAGAACCAAAGAAATTGCACTTTAAAAGCTCAAAAAAGTATTTCCAAAAGAATGGTGGGGTTAAATAATACTTGTCAGTATCGCACAAGAAAATGGAATACATATCATCAACTTTGAACCAGATGGGTCTCCATGTCGCACAGTCAGAGCTGACACATTTCTGAAGGCGTCAACCAAAATTACTCTCCTTTAAAGGGGATTTGCATGTGAATTTGCTCAACTGCGGCTCATACATTTTTCAAATTTGATCGTATACAGAGCACCTTTGTATAAAACATCTGATCACGCTTTCTCTTGCTGTGTACCACTGCAATTTCATTTTCAGGCCAATCTTTACATTAAAAGATGCATGTACTTTTTATCAATCGCCATTTTTTGAGGTGCGACAGTAAACGAGATTAATTGCGTCGAGAATCCGTTTGAGTTTACTTTCAGCTCATTAGATATGCATTCTAACTTAGGTGCAAACACCTAAGATCTAACAAGAATTAGAACTCAATAACTGTTGCAAAGATGAGCTATACTGGCTTCCCCGGCGTTCTTTCAGATGCTGGAATAAAGCCTGAGACCATTCATGTCATTGCCATGAAACTAAAACATTAATTTGTCATTGTGAGCAGTGCCAGCAAAACGTGCCAGCAAAGAAAATAAATAAGACGCAAATGCATTGCTCTAAAAAGAGCCACGGCATATAGAAATGAGCAGAAGTAATTGACAAATGACTTTTAAGAGGCTTTTCATCGTGGCTGTTTGAAATGGCGGCAAAATTTTTGTTACCATGTCAATTAGTAAAACTTTTCTTTCTTTTGCCCTCTCTCAGCTCTGAAAAGACGCTATGAAATTGCCACTGCCCGACACAAAGAGAAAAGCCTTTTATTACGCTTGGCTTTCACACAGGCTGTCGACAAAACAAGTTTTCTGCCTGGAGTAGCGAGCGATTTAGAACCTGAGACGGAGGAAGACACAGCCGCGACAGCATCTTTGTGGAAGGGCTTGTGTGCCAGTTTCTACATTCATTTTTTTTCTTTACATGCTGCTGTAATTATAACCTCACAGAGGACAGAGTGATGAATTTGATTTAGAGGATTACATCAACATCTAAACATGAAATGGTTTATATGAAGCAGTTTGGTCTGACAAATCAGATATATAAACTAAAAAGCATATTTTCATCCAGAGTAAAGATTAACTGGGACTTTCAGTGCATAAACACCATGAGAATAACTCATTTTAGCCCTCTACCCTCTCAACAGTGCAGGTCTTCTCTGGTTGATACCATTGGCAGAAATCGGGAAGCGACGTGTTTTATGGCATTTTAGACTTTTACACAATGACTGAAAAAACAGAGATCTACTACTGACCTAAAGTAAAGACGTTAAAAGGTGTTGTTTCCCCTGCCAGTGTGTAAAAAGTGTGTGTCATGTCAGTTGAAATATAAAAAAAAAAAAGAAAAGAGAAAGAGGGCATCATTTTTCAGGGCACTAAAAGACAAATAAGTAAAACGTCTTTAGTGTTATCAAAGGTACTTTGATAAAGTCCTTAAAAGAAAGTTTTATCATCAAGAGAAAGCAACAGCAGAGAGTTGGGCTCAGACAGACAAGGACAGTCAGAGAGGCAGAGTCTCAGATACAACTGTTGGTCTCTTATCAGTGTTATGAATCACGGAGCCCTTTCACATTTAGAGTTATAAGACAGCAGCCTTTGTGTTGTGCTGTTCTAAGAGAAACTAAGGAGAGAACGAGAGATGTCAAATGACAGCACAGGAGACAGGAGCACGCTGAATGATGATAAGACTATTAAAACAACTGTGCTGTGAAATTTTTTTTGTTTATCGTCCGCCCCCACACTCAACTGAAATATCCACCAACGGCTGATACTATAAACAGGTTCTGTCACACGTGCATTTTTGTTTATATGCTCACAAGCATCACGCAGACCCTGAAGTCCTGTGTCTCCATACGACCAGCAGCTCAAAGACACCAGAGAGAGCTGATGGCATTAGGCTGTACTGGAGCCAAAGACCCAGCTGGCCACCAGCTCCCAGTAGCCCCTTGCTGCCCCAGGATAGGCATGAAAGGGCCCCTCAGACCTCTGGGGAGTGCTTAGTGTCTTGTCGACCATTGTGGCCTTAATGGTCCCCCGCAGTCTCACTCAGCATTCATGGCTGGCCATTATGCTGGTAGCGAAACCAATCGCTTTGCCTCGCCTGTTGGAGTCAAGATGGGACGTAGCCTCCTGTTGAAACCAAAATAGCGGATCGAGCTCAGAGCTCAGACTTGGACATGGAGATCTCTAGTTTTGCTTTTGCTACATCCATTGCATCGCGTTTATTTTCTTTCTGTTTTCTGAGCCCTTTTGTCTCCTCTCCACCACTCCCCCCCGCCTCCTCTCTCTTTCTGTCTGGTCAGCTGCTGGACTGTATGGGGTTGACAGCACCCTCCAGGCCCACCAGAAGTCGCCACCTGTCCACTTTCCAGAAGACAAGGGGTCAGACAAAGACACAGCGGACATCCATAAGTCTGGAAGGCAGAATAAGACCCTGAGCACTTATGTGAATTGATTTTCACACCTTTTTCCAAGCCCTGGATCAGTTTCACAGAATTTGGTCTGCATACAATTTTTTTTTGATGTTGTATATTTACAGGCTAGGAGTCATTCGATGCAGATGCATATTTTCATTGTATGTTAGAGAGGACACAGTACAATAACTTCTGGCTGGATTGCAGTCTCTCTTTAAAAGCTCTCTGCAGCATATATAACTATTTCCTTCCCAAGATCACACAAACAGCTGGACGTAGACAACAGCTAACGTGCAGCAGTTCTTTTGTGTACAAACCACAAATCTACAGTTTCAAAGTCACCCCATCAAAGCTGTTATCAACTGGGCTGCAAAGCACTTTGATGTCCCAACTGTCTCTAAGGTGCACACGGGCCAATTAGTATGACTTCTTTTTGTGTGGAGGTTGTACACAAGTGACCTGATGCTTGATGTCGCAGTGAGTTCAAAGGGTTGACAGTGTCAAAGAAAATCCCTGTGGGGCCTACATGACTGAGAGTGCAGCCTCCGCAATGCAAACACAACCCCCCCCCCTTCTCCCAGTGCCCCGGAGCTCCAGGCAGGGGAACAATATCATCTCAAGTCTGTGAATTTCTAATGCAGAGGGGAGGAGACGTGCGCGCTCACACACAACCTCACGAACACGAGAACACAAACGCACATTAAAGCACACACACAGTTGGACGAGGAGAGGATTTGGAGATGAATTCGGGTTTGTGTGCAGGGAGGCAGGTAAAGAGTGGATTGAAAACCAGAGAGTGGAGAGAGATTTTGTCTTTAGGGAGAAATGAAAGGAGAGGTAGAAATACAGTTTGAAAAGTTAGGTAACTCGTATTGATTGAACACACGGCCTCAGAGGAGGAAAACTTTTTATTATCCCAATGTAGCGTGTTGTCGAGTTGCTGCAGTAAATGTCATTTAGACGAAGATAAATTCTAAATATCGTGAGAGGGCTTCATAAAAATCAAGGTGCTTATATTCTATAGTCTAGAAATCTGTGGCTTGCAAAAGTAAAATCTGATATATAGCCAAAACTAATGAGAACCATTTGTCTTGTGAAATACCAATAGTCCTGCAACAGTACATGGATAACTGTTTAAGTTGTCCTGTTTTGGGTTGGAATCCTTATTTTCTAAGAGTCATTGCTGCTATTTCTGCTCTCATCTTTAACAATGTACCTCAGCACAAAAAAATATTTCCCTCAGATTGTTGTCATGTGGGAATGCAAGCAATAGAATTTCAAGACTGTTCTACAAATTCTTGGTACAATTGCAGCCTGGGGTGATATTCAAAACTGTGGAATTGATGAAAACTGTCTCACAGTTTGTGATTGTTTGTTGTGCTTTAAGCCATCAGGGACGTAGAGAAGTAAGGCTTCAATAGAGGCGATTTAAACAGAGAAGAAGGCATATAGGCAAGCCAGAGGAGAGCGGTTTAATAGATCTGGGGGGGAGTAGCAAATGAACCTCGGTTATGACAAATGTCTATATTAAAACGTTCCATTTAATCAATCATTTAAGAGCTTCTTGAGAGTTCTGTCACTAATAAGACACTCAGCTATACACTTTGAAAGAATAGTTCTGAAACTTGATTAAAATATGATTGGTGTTAATAGGGTTGTTATACACGGAGGGTTTGAGACAAGCGTTTTTTCAGGTCTGTTAATCTAAACAGCACATAAAAGAACACATGAAGTACACAAACCTCCACAAAGTCAACAGTCCACTTGATCTAAGTTCCTGTTTGATAGGAACTTAGATCAACTTAGAATGACATTCCTTTGGATGACTTGTGAGGTTTTGAAGGTCATTGGTGCTATCTGGGTTGAAGATTAGAAGAAAAAATGACTGGCCTGTGAAGAAACTTTAAGGGGACAAATATGGAAAAAACATTTCAGTACTTCAGAGCATTTGGGTTTCAAGTCACTACTAGCTCAACAACTCTGAAAAACCCAACCCTGGCATTGTATTTTGGGCCCCACATATCTGAAAATATGTCATTCAGTGAGCTGTTCAGATTTGCAGGTCAATGTTGTGTCACTTTACAAAGTTATCCAGCCCTCTGTCTTGTTATCTCGGTCTAACAGACAACGCTCCAATTGCTGTTCCCCCAGAAGTGTGAAGTTTGAACTCTTTTTCTCTTTCTTTTTTGCTTTCCTATTAACATTAAATCTCATCATCAGTTATGTCATTCACACAATATAACAAATAAATTGGACAATAATGGTCTATTATTATCTGGTTTAATGTTATATCCTGACAAGGAACTCTCTTCTAAATCTCTTCTAATTGACTTATTACTGGCATCTTTAGATTTCTACCAGTTGAAGGTGGAAATTCTGATTTCTCATTTGTGGCCCACCATAAGTACAACAGGAATGAAAGCCCTTACAAAATCAAACGTTGGTAAAATATTACTCATATAAGCAACAGATCTGAATGTTAATCATAAAAGAACTGACAAAAACAGAGGAATAGAATGACAGTGAATGTTTATACGGACAATATGTGAGGACACAGTCTTGTCACAAGTCATGCGAAGAGGCATCAGTAACCCAGCAACTGGTTCAACTGCAGTTAAGAAAAATCTAAGAATTTGAGAATAAAATTGCCAGTCAAGTATTTTGGTGTGAGGCCTGAGCACTCAGGCTTTTTACTCTCTGCTCTCTCATACCGTGATTACATGCTCCAAGGGTTATTAAGTACTATGGATCTCAAAATAGGCAGACCTTGAGGAAAAGAAGGGCAAAGTGGAGTCGAGCTGGTCACTTCACACCCTTAAATGGTCTGCTTAAATAGAGGTGTATATTATTGGATAAAAAAGGAGCTGCTGAACTTTGCCTTCATGTTATTTTGACCAAAGCATGTCACAGACATGTAATAAAGACCTCAGGAAGGTTGTGTTAGCTTGTGATGAAGGAGCATAATATGCCTCCCTTAACAGCTTCTAGTAAAATCCAATATGTGGTGCTGCATCAATTAGGTTGATATGATAAGTTGATAAACACCTGAAATGTTTGATTCAAATACACCAACAGTTACATTAACAGGTGAAATACATTTTAATTGAAAAGTTGTACAACAATGCTTGTACCCCCTTGAAGTGTTCCATGTTAGGTTTCTATGTTCTTTTCTCCAGTTCTGATTGGATGTAGTGAAAAAAATGCTTTTGAAAAGCAAAAAAAAAAAGCCAGTACTTACAAAGTGGTCTTGACTCTCTTCAGGCTCTTACACAGAATAACCTCGAACCTCGTTTTTTTTACCTCGAAGCAACCTAATTCGTATTTAATGTTACACCATACAATATCCTTAACTTTATCATAGTAGCAAACAGATGCTCCCATGTAATGATACAGCAGTGTATGGATGTACCAGTGGAGATGATTTCTTATTACACCCTTGATAGAGAGCTTTTTGAAATGGTTTCGCTATTATTGTTTTGGTTTAAATTCTTGTAGCTCGCAGCAGTTCCGTAGAGTAGTTTCATAAGGTGGCTGTGGCTTCAGGAGGGAGAGTTGCCATATTTCAAGTGGAAGATTACAGGTTAGAACCAAAACTTCCTCTTCTGCATGTCAAAGGATCTTTAGGCAAAGATAGCGAACCCTACTCAACTTTGGATTAAAGGAAAGGAGATGTCATGCATTTTAACTTCAATCAAGATAATTTCATGAACACATTGATCAACCGCTGGATAAACAGCAACCTTATGATTACATTTTGCCAACCATCATCCAAATGTGTTCAGCATTTACATTACCATCTGGTAGACCTGTCCAGCTGTTTTCTTGGATACAGCAGCCTGTAGTCTAGTTTATGCCCTTTATATACTAAAACAAATATAGAATGTATGCATGTGTTTATTTTTGCAGTGTGTAGTGTCTTATGAAAGGCTGCGGAAAGCTCGTTACTGAAAGTACACCTGGAACCTGAGTGCACGCAACTCACCCAGAGACATGAACACAATGACTTATGCTCAGGCTTGAGCTGAAAAAACACTCACCCCGGCACACGCACTAACACACTCCCTCTCAGTAATACAGATAGAATGCTGGCACCCCAGAAGCATCACCTGAAGCAAAGTCAGAGGGCACCATTAAAAAATTCCACATGCTTTCGCCAGTCCACCCCCCCCCCCCCCATGACCCAGGGAGTGTTTAGCATTCTGCTCACACACCAGACACCAACAACCAGGGCTCACACAGTCCTTCTACATCCTCAAGCTTGCTGCACAGAATAATTCTGTGAATTCTAGACAATGCGTATTTGTTTAATAAAAGGAGATGTTTTCTGTTAGCCAGAGGCATTTTCAGACTACAAAAACATCTGTCTGTTTACATCTTTCTCTGTCTCCTCTTTTCTTTTGAGGTTCAAGAACACTACACTCTGTGACAGCAACAGAAGCTGCCGCACTAATGCTTGAGCATTTTCTTTTTCTCCCATTATTAAGTGCCCTCTTTTCTAAGACATTCCTCTGCCTTCTGCAATGAAGTGAAGAAAATAAATAACCACGCAAGAAAAAGCCTGCAGGGGAAGTAGCACAAAGAATCCCACCAGTTCTTGTCATTTCTTGAAGTCTTAAGGGAGAAGTGGAAAGAATTACAGGTAAAAGAAGTGCCAGAGCTGAGGAAAGAGGGGTTAATAAAGAGGCTTGGGTCGAAGAGTCAGATAGGTTTGTTTGTTTGTTGTCGAGAGCTGAAGCAACTACAAGAAATGAAAAATTGGATTATGATTACAATGAATTGAATTCCAATTGGCTTGAATTGGACTATATTACTTAAGTGCCTTGAGATGACAATTGTTGTAATCTGGCGCTATATAAATAAAATTGAATTGAATTTAACTGAAAAATGTGAAGGGAGATAATGGCTTACTGTGAGTTAGGTCATAGTTTTGTAGGATTTCTCATTATTTCTATTCGCTCACAAAGGTTACCAGGTTACTTCAGACCTGTTTGCTCATTGTTTTCAAAAGCTGACACAATTTTCCGAGGTCTCAATGAAATATCTGTGACATGCTTTGGTGAAAAATAACACAGTGTTACACAAAGTTAGTAAAACACACATCACAGAACTATACGGATGATGCATTCACTAACAAATGGGAAATAAGTATTTCTATCGTCAAACTAGTACAATTAGATGTTAGATTTCATTGTGGAGATGTAAAACATTACCAGCTGATTAGTTTCTTAAGTTAAATTAACTATAAAATGAATGATGAGATTTGACATTGATAAAAAAGTGAAAAACAAGATAAAGAGTTTTATCGTCTCACTTTGACTTCTGAAGTTGAAGTTAGACAGGGGAACACAGGGAGGGAGACTGGATAACCTTGTAAAGTGACATATGTTTCCACTCCAACTCTGAATGGATTGCTGACTGACACACTTTGATATGGTGGTGTGTTTTTGCTGCATTTTTTTTAGTTAGAAGTGAACCCTCAGACACTCAAATAAATGCTCAAGCACAGAAAACAAATCATTTTTATGTCCCAGACAAATGTTGGAGGTTGCAGACAAATGTCCTAGAATTGAGGCAAATCAGGGGTTCAAACAGCATCCATCGATCATTGTGTGTAACAGGTCCGAAGTCTCGATCTTGGTCTCGGGCTGATAATCTAGCATACTTGATATTCTGAAGCAGTGTCGATGGGAAGGTTTTGATCATAAATACGCAGGCGCGAAGCTACAGCCAATCAGCACCCATGAGACGGAGCAAGGGCAAATAACACATGGTTACTTGCAAGAGGAAATAAAATTCAGTACCCTGGAAGAGGAGGAATAAACCAAAAAGTCACCCACACTCTTGTGTTTTTCTTTTTTTCTTCTCTTGTTCTTCACAACAAAGCACAATGCAGACAATACAGAAGGTTTGTTTCCATTGAAAAGATACACGGCTACAGCATGGGCATGCATCCTTTCCCATTTTCATTTCTCATGTGTGTTTTCATGATAAAATGTGGCCACCAGTCAGACGATTACAGGGGTTTGAACAATCTTGTAGTGTGGTAGCCCCTGCTGCAGATCAGTTGTAGTAGCAGCTGGGTAGCGTGAACACAGTACATCTCCGAAAGCCGAAAATCTTGTTTTCTGAATTTGGCCTTTGGCTGTGATGTACAGAACGTGGTTACAACGTAGACTCTGTGTCCATCTAACATTCAGGAATAAATTGCATTTCAAAGGGAGGGCCTCTGTTTGTGGCAGTAGTTCTTATGTGTTTTGCTGTTGTTTCAGCTCATCATGTGCTGTTTATTGTCTATTTCCTATTTTCTTTTGCCTGTCGACCCTTGCCGTTTTTGTGCAGGCTCATATATGTAACCCACGTTCAACTTGTCACAACTGTATGGCATTTTTAACTTGAAATAGTACAAAGACATGCAGGTGAAGGTCTCAGTGTATTAATTTCTTCCCCTAAGTGGAAATGCATTTGAATCTTAGGGAGCGCACTCCCATATAGCTGTGCAGTTATTCATTGAGAGTGCCCAGCTGATGTAGCCTTGCAAAGAATGTATTCTGTCTGGCAGGGGAAAAGGAGTGAGAGGACGCCCTCATGAAGATTTCAGCAGAGCCCAGTACCTTTGAAATAGTCCTTTTCAAAAGCACCATGGTGTGTATCCATACATATTTCATTTCTATTGCTCTGTGCATGCTCAGAGAGGCAATGGGAATTATTTATGTGGTCCAAGAAGAGAGGGAGATAAAGGAAAAGAGAGAGGAAGAGGCAGAAAGACGGGTTGGACAAAAAAAAAAAAACTTCACCACCGATTTTGCAGGGCAGAAGCCAAAGAGATATGTGCTCAACTAATTAAACATCTAAATTAAGTCATTAAGTCTACGGCCTTTTAATACGACTGCCTCTGGTTAAAAATAATTAAATCTCCTCTAGGTTTCGCTTGGATGCTTTCTTTTTACGTTGCCTGTTTCACCTCCTTCCATTCAGCAGCTTTGTTTCATAATAGTTGGAGAAAGACGTTGGCAACAGGCCCAAAAAGCACTTCTGCATGCTGCTCATCTCGCACTGAAGGCTATTTGCATGTAACGCCGGCACTAGCACAAACAGTTGTGTTGTTTGATGCTGCGTGAACACACTCATGGGCCACTCGCAACGTGTCATTAAAACTGCAAACACGTGCGCTGAGAGAGGAGGGTGTAGAAAAAGGAAATCATGCGTTAGTGTGTGCGTAAAGCCTTTGTGCACACAGAAGTTTGGTGGTAGATGTGTGGATGTATGTGTGTCGCGGAGGGATTAGTAAACACAAGAAGCTCAGCATCTGATAGACAGTGTCAAAGCTGTGACTGTAAGTGTGGCAATTCCAGACAGAGTTGTATCTATTCAAGCGTCTAAGGATGCATATCCCTAATAGAAGATCCAGGGACCAGTGTTTTCCAAATGCTCTTTGTTCGACTCTTGTTGCATGCATGTTTCTATTTTCCTTTCCCATAATTACCATTCCAACATGCCTCAATACATGCTTGGACAGCTATTCACTTGTGCTAGAGCAATCCTTTCTTTTTTCTCTCTTGAACAGGGTCAGTCTGACGGTTCATACCAAATTCTGTCTCATTCATGTATTTGTTTTCACTTTAAATGTGCGGAAGCAGGAATAACAAAAGGATGAATTTATCAACACAAGCAAGTCGTCTCATTATGCATCTCACAGCTGTGACGTTAACTTACTGAGTGGTAGAGGAGACAAAAGGATAAGGAAATGTGTGTGAAGGAGGAGGGGGAGCATATTTGTCAATTAGTATGCAAATGCATGCGAGTGCCTCCCTCAGATATCCAATCAGGCTGTCATCTCAGCAGGGGTTGTGATTATGAAGTCCATATGAAGTGTGGCTCTTAGGCTGCTATGCAAAATAAGGGACACGGCAGGCTGGGGACAGGATGACCGCTTCTTGTTTGATCTTAGAGATGTACATGAACATGTAATCTTTACGCAGTGATTGATATCACCTCCTTATAGACGCTTTGAACTTAACCAGTTAAAAGATTTGTCAGGACTTTAATGTCGCTTAAGAGGCCTATAACAACGTGTCAGAAGACACGAAAAACTAACGAAACAGGGGACAATGTATTCTTTGCCTTTTCTTTGCCTAAATATTACGCATTTCAGAAACCACAGCAGCAAAACAGAGGAGATAACAGCATTTTAGAAAAAAAAATGCATAAAACTGACTGCACAACAAACAGAAAACATGACACATTTCTTAAAAAGACAAAAAGGCAGAAAACACACAACGCAAACAAATAAAGCATTTAAAATTGAAAATATAAAAATGTTTTATTTTCTATTGGTCTCGCTCTCGTTGTGTGGTTTGCTGTGGTGTTTTCCCCTTATTTATTCATGTGTTTTATGCAATATGCTTTTATTTGTTCATGTGTTTTCTACTCCATGGTTGTATTTTCTGTTTTGTTTTTACTTTTTGGTAAAAATGTTTGATTATCATTTTTTTTCTTCTCTAATGTGGTTTCGTTTTAAAACTCAAGCACAGTATATATAAAGAAATCAAAAGCAGCATTGTTTTCCTTGAGTTTGATCCTGTTGCTCGAACACTTTGAACGGTGCGCCTGATATCTGAGATGCTATTTTAGATATTGGACCATTTTGAAATGTTTACTTGTATCTTTTTCGCTATCGATATAGAAAAAGTAGTTATTTTTGCACTGCAGGATCAACCTCTCTTTATCTCTTCCTCCTCCTCTCTGTTTCTTCTTTTGTCACTTCGTGTCACTTTCGCCTTGGATCAGTTGTGGGCATACCTGCATCAGATATACACGCCTCCTCTGTGTGTGTGCTGTCACCGCTCACTGCCTGTCACAAGGGGAAATGGCTCGTGAGAGATTAAAGCTTTGTCTTGTCATAATGAAAGGTTAGAGCTATGGGGAGATCTGAGTCCAATGAAATGAGAGGGACAAGACTGACAGAGAGAAAGAGATGGAGGGTGGGAGGGCGAAAAAGAAAAATAACAGAGGTGGTGGAAAATGAAGATCAGAGGCACTCAAGCATCGCCCCAGTGGAGTCTCGCCGTTTTTCTCTATGAAGTCAATCAGGTAAACCACAGACTGCCGCTGACAAATGTTACCTCGCCGTTCTCAGTCTTTGTCCCTACCTATTGTTAAACCCACATACGAAGAGGTAAACACTGTTCTATCTCCACTGGATAGCTAGACAGAAAGAACAACTGCAGAAAGCAAAATATTACGCATTTCCACAAACCATTAAACCTTCACATCTACTTTGGTGGAATCTTTTAGAACAGTTTTGTTTTTCACTAGAAACGTTTTATTTTTTTTTTAAATACGGACATTTTTTGAAGAAAATGTCACATGCTTGCAGTTTGCAATTCATTCTTGTTATATCTCTTGAATTTCATGGCCTTCAGCACCAAATCACTTTGAGCCCTCTAATGGTATACCACAGCTCCTCCTAGTGGAAGGCATAAAGCCAATCAACCACGAAGACGTTGGCTCTTTTCCTAGGTTCCCCCACAACCTGCTGTATTGATGGTGACAGTTGATCATCAAGGTGTTGAAATACATTTTCAAGGTTGAATCAGCAGCGCGCACACTTGTCAATGTGATTATCATTATTCTTCCATTGTTATTCTTTAAATAATCAGGACCATCCACACTTACCATGAGTGTGACTGTGTTAGAGCAGTGCCATTCACTTACAAAGTGGTGTACACTGGCTCATCGAAGGGTGCGGTGGGAAATGTCAAAGGGCGCCTCTTCTATGCACAGGGTTCAGTTTGCCCTGAGGGGTGACACCAGAGAGGCACTTGAAGCTAAACACAGGCACGTTTGGAATAGACAGAAGGGGCACTCCGGCTTAGCAGAGGGACACTTTGACAAACAAAAGGAGCATAAGGGATGGGTTGCTACAGAGGAGTGTTCCTCTGGTACTTGGTCTGTTTTGACACTGGCAAAAATGATCAAATACAAGAGGAGCAGAGGTATCCAGGTTATAGAAGAATTTTGTGATATAAATAAAATGTAAACGGTCACTGAAAAACACGTTGTTTGTACACACTACTTTATAGTCATATGTGATTGAGTCCATTTTGCACATTTTCATGATACCCATTATTTTTGGTTGAAATATGTTGAACCTGCATTGCAAGGCAATTAACTTTTAAGATGCACCACTGTCATCAATAGAAATGAGTATGAATTTAAGGCTTATACATAAACTTTTGACCTTGCATTGCACGTATCACTCAGCATCACTGAATCAAGACCTTTCTCTCAATTCCAAGCTGTTAGAAAGGTAATTTATTATTCAAGAACGGCTGAAGGGCAGAACTTCCTTCATTATCTTTCCCCAGCATACAGAAGATGATATCCCCCACTGTGCCTTAGAATAAAACATAAACATGCATGTATGTGAATCCAAGCTCGTAGTAGCATGAATATACACATTTACAAAGTAGCACAGCTCTTCAGGTGATTAGGAGAGAAGGGGGAGGAGGAAGCGGAAGTGTGTTCCGGAAAAGCTAGAAGAAGGCCTTGCGTCCCAAAACACCTCAGGCTCTGTACCAGGAAGTGGGCACTTCCAGAACCGCCAGCTGGATCCAGAATCCCGCTGCGCTTCTGGGCACATGGCTCCCACAGCAATGCACATGAAAGCAAAAACAAATGCACTGTTGCAAATGAATTACATTCCAACCCCTAATTTCTTTCCTTTTACACAGTTCAACTGGAATCATATCAATTGGAATAATAATATAAAAAAAAAAAAACAACAACATCGTGCAGTGTCAGTAAGTATAATTATGCATCATACAAAAGATCCGTCAGGGCGTGTGATAATATGTTTACCTTGGCTGTATATGCAACTCGCAGCTGTGTGTCAGTTTAGAGCAGCATTTAAATCTTCTCTCCACTGAGGTAAACTGTTTGTTTTGGGTGGAGAAACACGCTTTTGGCTTTTTCTGTTGCTGCTGTTACTGTACTTCTCTGTTTTTTTTTCTTTTCTTTCATGGTTAGGGTTTCCCAGTGTCAGCTTGGCAACATGGGAGCCCAAACAAGCTTGTATATTGCATTGGCCACCGCTGGCAGAATAGCTAGCCAATGTGGCTAAAAAGAGAAAAATCTGATTGTTGTCTCTTCTGTTCTGCTCTGCTCTGCTCTGCGCTGACATTACTATTTTACAAGCAAGCAGACCCATTACAGAACCATATGCTTGGTAACGATGAAAGCTGTGGGTGCATCCCTTGTATGAGCTGGGATGCTTAAATTATTAAAAACACCACCGAGGCTTGATTCAGATGTGGCAGGCAGCCCAGTTCTCTCATACACACACACACGCAGAAATGAATAAAGGCATGGGGAAAAACTTCAAACACCTTTCCTGTGCATTTAGTGTAATGAACAATGCCTTAATTGAGATTGGCTAATTACCCAATTTCAAGATAATTAATATGATCTTAATTAGCATATGTAAATGAGACGTCGCATAATTGAGAATCCCTGTTTTGAATTAGACGTCTCTAAAGTGAACGTGCACGTGAAAAGGTACAAAGCAGCTATTAAGAGTTTGATGCTGCATTACAACAGGCCATCATTCAACGCACACCGACGAAATGCTCAGCCTCACACAGATGTTCAGGAACATTATGGAATGTAGCTGATTATTGTTGATATGTTTGTGGGATATAGCTAATTAGAAGTCATTACCTACTTATCACTTTTGTGCCACTAGTTAAGCAGGAATAAAAACAATCTTGGTGCTGGAATCGCTGTCGAAAAAAAGGGGTGGCGTGCACATTCAGCATTTGGCTCCTCTGTGTCCTTGGAGCTTTGTCAGCAAAAGTGTTACGGCCGCCAAGACATCCTCTATGAGATGGTACAATTATTATTATGGAGAATACATATTTGGCTGTGTGTGCTGCAAATCAATTCATGCAAATTCTGCAGTTTACAACACATATTCATGTCAGTAGCTACACCCGCGTAAAGTGCTGATTAATGTTGTTCTAGCTAATAAAGGACTAGTACACACTAAAAAGGTTCACCTATAAGATAATAAAATTCACATATTTGCAGAGAAAAAAATTTACTACTTACATATCCCCAGATTAAATTTTTTTGTGTCGTCCTGCAGTGAAGAAATGCTGAACATTCTGAAATGATGAAATCCAAACAGTTTGTACCTGATGCTGCCTAACAGCATGGGTTGTCTGACCCCTCTGTGGTGGAATGACATGTCGTCCTCGGTGTGAGACAATATTGATCTGGTAGCAAGTGGCAGTTGACTGAGCGGGCCTGGGGGGCAGCAGTAATGGGAGGGCCAGGGGGCGTAAGGGGGCAACTGAGCACCTGGCTCACCCAGCTGGTAGAGAGCCTCCTTAGGCATACAGAGGATGCAGGCTGGCTGGCTGACACCCACGCTGGGACCACACACTCACACAGACACATTATACACACAGCGCAGACAGAAATGCACATAATCTTTTCCTCCGTCTATCTCTTTGTGGCTCTCAAGTCACTCACACTCTCCGGGCCCTGTCCAGACTTGTGGCATCACCGCTGTCAGGACACAGGCCTCCACGTTGGAATCAATCAGCAGCGTTGTCAGTCAATGGCACACACACCAACATACACACATTAGGTGCTGCTGCTTTCCGCCTTGGCAGAAGGGGAGCATGTTGTCCTTCCAGTGTGATTTCCTCCTTTTAGCTCCCGCCTGCCATCTCTGTTCCCTCTACCCTGTCAGCTTTGCCCCCTCTCCTTGTCAGCGGCCATATGGCTACCCTGCGCTCCTCTATGTCATCCCCTCGACTCCTTACCCATGCCTCATCCCCTTGCTGGAGCATCACTAATAGCTCTAAACACCACACTCAGGCTCAGCATCACAAGATACATAAGAGTCATGAAAATATTTATTTCACTCAGGTCTCGAGATGATCCAGAGAATTTTCTTCTTGAACTTTTTGTGGCAAAAGAAGACTGATGTGCACATAAAAGCCTTCATTTTTGCTAAAGAGGCCTGCACTGCATTCCATGGTTAGAATAGCCACTGTTTTAAAACTGCTTGCCTGAGTCTTTCAGGGTTATACTTTGTACTGTATATCTCCTCATTCTTCTCAAGAGTATGTTTTATTGTTTTTGAAGTGGGGTTGTGTGCAGTACATTGGAGTAGTCAGTGTCTTATCTGCAGTAGACAGCAGTTAGCGCAATGTTCACTTGGAGAATCAGAAGGAAATCCTGATGGATGAGCCACGCAAGAAGGGGGGGTTGAGAAAAGCACTTTTTTTTCAATTTCTTGCTCGAATTGTGATGAAATGTGTGAGTTGTTTTAGATGGAAAAGAATTTGATCATGGCCGCCATCTGATTAGTTTTAACTTAGTTCACCCATCGGGAAACCTTCTGATTGTCCAAACTGAGCATGCTGACTACTCATAAGCACTACATATAATCCAACAAATAATGAAGTATCTCCTTCAGAAGAATGAGGGGATAACATTCTGTAATGAAACAAACAAACAAAGAAAAAACGTTCTCCAATGCAAAAAAGGTGATCAAAAGTGTATATAAGCCAACACATTTATGTGGGCCAACTAATAAAAGCTCTGAAATTCACATTTATGTTTTACATTTAGCAGAATATTTCTAGAGCAAATGAAAATGTATGCTTCAGTGCAGTAAAAAAAAAATCCTGGTCTATCCAGTAATACAAAGAAATCATAAAAGGCCTGATGGGATTATAGAAACGAGTCTGACGGAAAGCAAAAAGTGATGAAACTCAGTGGTTCCTATCATAAAGAAAAGTGTGTGATGTGGCCTCCTGATCTCTCTGCTCGCAGAAGCATTAGCAGAGAGAAACAGACAGACGGAGAGCAAAAGAGACTGCCAATGCCACCACTGCCGACAGACAAATCTGCCGTCAAGACCAGGGGTTGTAAAAATGTGATGGCTAAAAGCTAATGTCAAAAGTTATGTGGAGCTGTCATCTGCTATTAGAGAGGATTATTGCCACCGTCTTGATTCCATGAAGGACAGGGTGAAAGAGAAGGATAACAAGAGAAGACTCACAAGGGAGCATGACAGAGAGCATACAGGAAGGTCGTGTTGACAGCAGACTGCTCAAAATTGAAAAGTGAAGAGGGAAAGATATTTTTTATGTCTGGATTTCCTTCAGACATTCAAAATGTCTAAATGATGAGGAAGTTTCGTGCAACGCAACTGGTGACAGGTTGAAGACTGCAGCCCATAAACTTTAAACTGCGCTGATCAACACTCATGGCTGACGGCTCTGTGCTCTTAATAACTGTCATAGTATATCAGAGCGAGACTGACTGATTGCTGGTAATAAGATCCTTAAGTTCTAATGGCCTCCCAACCAGTCCCAAAACTCAATAGTGAGTTTAATCCCCTAAAGCACAGAAGTAATCAGGCTAGAAAAGATTCTATCAAGTGCAACAGAGCAGAGGGAAAAAAAAGTTACCGTTAAACTACTTAACGTGATTGCAGATGTATATGTGAATGCTCAGAGTGGGTCTTCTTTAGCATGTCTATACACAGTATTTTATGTTTGTAGCATGTTAACAGCTTACCTTTCCATTAAAAATTGTACGTAAAAGCTATCACAAATAAATACCCTTATTCTTCTGCACCTTTGACGCCTGTAACAGCACATATTTCCACAGGATACCTTTATATTGTTGTGCATCAGTTCATGATGTGCGCTACACGCTGTGAGGTATTTTGAGACTTTTTGTTTCCAAAACAGCTTCTTGCATGGTTTCACTTCAACCCATTTACAGCTGGCTTTTTTTTTCCTCCTCAAAAGTCATTTTCTGTATTTATCCGGAATGCTTTTTAACAAAACCTAGTGAAATGGGAAATATTGTGCGTCTGAAGAGCCAAAAAGAACATTTTACTAAACACATAACAACAAAATTTCAGAGGACACATTACTTTTCGAAAAACACAATTTGGAATAGCACAACATTTCAGAGAAAACAATGACACACTGAACTCCAAAAAGAAAATTGTGTGTTTCCTGCTTTATCTTTCTTTCAATTTTACTTTCTTCCAATTCAATTTTTTCTTTCTATTTCAATGCAACCACAACATAATAAACACCATTTTTAGCCTTCACATGCAGCTGCTGTCATGTCCCTTAGAGGTCACATACTCTTTGAACGTAACTACTGGCCGTATCGACCTGCATGAACAAACCCCACATGGAGAGATTTTAGGTAGGAGGACGGTCTGATGTGGATACATAATACAGAAGTCTGAACTATATTACAATGTCTCATGTGGGAGACAATTAATTTATTTGGTATGTTAACTCTACAGACAGCTTTTAAATGAAGAAAAACATCAAACTCAGTAAACATTATAATACCGTTATAAACAACTAGTATGGCATGTCCTACCTACTGTCAAGGTGCTGGCAAGCAGATTTCATTTTGCCAACAAATAATTCAACTTAAATTACCATAGAGGTCACTTGTTCTAACTGTTAGACAAGACCCAAAGAGGAAATTCTGAAACAACTTTTGATTGGCTCTGTTCATTGGACAGGTTACACAAATCGCCCTCTCAGTTTAATCAACAATGCAAAATTGTGCAAGTGAAGCCAATTACTCACCCTAATTTAAAAAAATCGATTATCCTTAAAGTAGTTTTTAATGAAGCCATCTTGTACTTTGATTCATCGTGTTGAAAGCCAACAAAGGAGAAGTTTTAATTGAATTTTGCTTACTGTACTGTTGATTCAGAGCTGCAAGCACAGCACTTTTCCCTCTTCACGACCAGCTGCCTTGTCTGTCAATATCACAACCACATTCTAGTACCAGGGAATACATAAAAATGACAATAAATCTGCTAAAGGTCTGAGGCGAGAGCATCATAAAGTAAATCGGCAGCTTTATACTTGATGTGCACAGGGGGGCCGAGGCCGGAGGAGGTTTGGGGGCATTAAATCTGAAAGGGTGCTGCACCAAAGAGAGGGAAGGGGCATCAATCATATCAGTGTATGTAAATGACACAAAGACCGCCAAGAGGGGTGAAAATGGGAAGCTTAAAACAGGAACTGCAATGATTATTGATAATGGCAGCTGGTTATTACAGTAATACAGTAGAAAAAAATAGTGTATACACATATAACACATAGAAACACAAGTAGTACACTGTCATCTGTCAAATCACATTTGATTATTATCTTACAATCCTTGACACACAGACACATGTTTGTGGTGTTGACATCTGCAGCTTGGTGTGTGTGGACAGAGAGGAGCTCGGAGCCATCAGCGCGTGTGCTATGAAGTCTTCCACTAGGACTGCTTCTGATGGTTATGTTAATGGGTCACATATGGGTATGACAAGTAAACTTTGAAGTGACACAAACAACTGATAAGAGTTACCCACAGATGTTGGTGCGGATGTGGCGTGTCATCGAGTCTGACTGCATATCTGTTCGTCTAGACCTTGATATCATTAAGGCATAGAACACTTGATTTGAGGGAGTAGCTGTCGAATAAGTTGGGAAAAAGAGGATTAATACTAAACCCATTAATCAGACAAATGTTTTTCCTGCAGTTGCATCAAATATTTTCCAAATTATTTATGCCGCTCATTGTAGGGAAGAGCGGAAAATTCCTTGTATACCTGGTACTTTCAATGAGTGCGCTATTTCAAATCATGTACAATATAATGGCCTGTGATCGCCATTCATAACGGGGGCCACAGATGAGAGCATTTTTGGGACCCCCCCACCCTACTCAATTTTGGAGACAGACGCATTTGTCCCACCCAGGTTTGTGAAATGCATTTTCTGTGTTTTGCTTTTGTCTTTTTGGGAAGTTTAATCCATCTCAGCACATATAACATCTTTACTCTTCAAACGTCTTTTGTTTGTCTCTAACATGCTAACACAGTGAAGTTTTCGTAATTGTTTATTTTAAACCTAAGGAACACTGACACACAGTAGTAAAAAAAAATACACACAGTTAACAGCAGAGTGGATATACAGTCCACCCTGAGAGGTTTTGGTATTTTACTGCACCACCATGTGCACGAGCAGAACGGAGATGGATATGTAATGCTTTGGTCTGCTGTAGGAGTCTCATCTGAATAATGTTCCCATATAGTGAGCCATAAAAATCAGTGGCTGTGTCCTAACAGAGTATTTACATGATTTATGCATTATTAGTCTTTGAATGTATCCTGTCTTCCTTTGCTCTATTGATGGCACAAACATTCTGCGTTGCTGCATTACCATGTTACAGGGAAGGGAAAGAGCTCGCTGTACATTGCAGTAATGCATTGCATTGCAATAAGGTGCCTTAATCTTCCCTAAAAACAGAATTTGACTAATGGACGTTGTCTTCAAGAGTGTACTAGATCAATACAGACTTTTATTAATAAACCTTTAGCGGTGTTTTTGTGCAGCAAAGCCTTCATGATCATTCATTTTTAATGAGCTGAGCTTGACTTCACTAATTCTATGCTCCAGCACGTTTGCATACAGTGAGCCAGGCTCTGCTACAATCTGTTTTCTAATGTGCTTTCTTGACCACTTCTCAATAGCCGTGCAAGCAAATGCAATTTATCCACATGATGCAGCAAAGAATTACATATTTTAAAGCAAAACACCCTGTGTCAGGTTCATCATTCCCTTCTTCACTGTATCCCTCTTGAACTAAAAAGTGCACACAAAATCAAAGACATCAATAAGACGTGATGATGCATGAAAAGAAATCGAAGACAGCTGGATGGGGTGAGCAATGATTTTTGAAGTGTAGTTGAAGTGATGTGTCTGAACTAGTTTGGTTTTTCTTACAAGGTGATTCAGGTTGCCACATATCTCTAATGCTTCGGGCAGGAAATAGATTTTTTTTTTACGCAGTCATCAGAAAAAAAGCCTTTCCAGTCAACTAAAATTTTTCTGTTCGAGCAATCTTAAATGTACAGAGCTCCATCAAAGGGATACTTGGAGCAAGGCCTAAGGCTTTTCTTTACATTTCACTATGCCAAGCAGTTTTCCATCCAACAAAGCTGGTCCAAGGCACTGTAAGTCATCACATCCTACTGGGTGTAATTATGCAAGATTGTATTAATGCTTTTGAGTCTGATATTTTTAAGCGAACACTTAGAAACAGAATAAAGAAAAAGAAAAAGAGCAGGAAGGATGTCTCCCACGCCATTTGTATGCATCTGTTCTTTTTCCACGCCATGGGTATAAGAGAGTGATGTTCCCCAAAGGCAGCTGATACTGACCTTGTACATAAAAATCAGACCTGGCAAGAAAGAGTACATATAGAACAGGTGAAAGTGAGAGAGACATTGCCAAAGGAAGCAACTAAATGTGTGTATTTGTGCGTCTGCAGATGTGTACAGTACACGTCTCGGCCTGTTTGTCTGTCTGGTCTGTGACAAGTGCCTGGTGTGACTGCACCTCTGTGTACATGTGTGGATGAGCTCAATGGGTGCACGCCACATTTGTGTGTCTGCTCCTCCATATGTGTGTGAACGTGTGCGAGTGAGGCAGAAATGAAAGGCAGGAGTCCCATCTGTTGTGGTGTAATGACTGTGCTATTTGGAGGCAGGAAAGGTTTGGTGTGGGAGCAGCTGGTACCTCGCCCGGTGACCTTTTAGCATTCCTCTTCTCACCATCTGACAGATGTGTCAACTCGATTATTTCAAAAGGCCCTGAATAAATAAGCGATTGCGAGAGAGCGCCGCTCACAAAACCAAAGAGTGGATGGATCCGAGGCTCAACACTCGTTCACATATAGGTGAGAGTGGATGCAGCATGAAACAGGCCTGCTAGCACGCCAACACACTCTTAATACTTGAAAAGGCGAGGACTGACGCTGGCACATGCACACCCAGCAACACAATCGAATTTCCCTCCAGTGAACAAAGTAAATCATCACAGAGGTGAGCGGACGCATCACCCCTGTTGTTGTATCGCTCATTTCCTACTTCACTCGCTTTCCTCCACACTCTCTTTCTTTTCCTATCATCTGCTAAATAGCTGTTGAGCTGCCGGTATGAGGCTTGGTAAAAGGGGTACAATGGGGTTGAATTGAATGCCATTGTGGCTGGGGTGCCCTTGGAGCACCGCCATTAGCTGAGTATGTGTGAGGGAGGAAGGCGGGAGGGCTAGGTGGTGGGGGGCCTCAGGTGTTGCTGGGAGGCCGCCGATGGACTCTCATTCCCTGGTGGAACCCACAGCGGACGAAGGGGAATAAGAGTCTGTTGTGCATATAGCATGTGTGTATGTGCGTGTGTGTCTGATGGAGTGTGTATGGAGGGGCGGGGGGCTAATTGACTCACTGAGTGATTGGGGGACTGTGAAGAGGCGACCGCAATCAGACCTGCCCTGATAGAGTTTGATGCCTCCCTAAATAGTTTTCAAATGGAGGAGCAGGTGCTGTTTTTCCGAAGCAATCCCCACTGCCCGCTTGTGTAAGAGAAGAACGTGTGTGTGGTTGTATGCCAGCATGTCAGTACATGTACATAAACAAGACTGTGTCCAGGTAATTGTGTGGGTTTGCGTTATCATATGACTGTTTTTATAAGACTAATCAGAGAGGGAGACAGAGAGAAATAATAACCACAACGCCTTTTTGTTCTTTCTGAACTGCATTCAAGGTGTTCTTCCTTTTACAATCAGGATCTCACATGAAATTTCAAAACAAAGATTTCTCACGAAAGGGATAGTTTGGGTTTTTTGAAGCGGTGTTGTGTGATGTATATATGAGTAGTTAGTACCTTACCAAGGACGGGCATTTTAAGGGATTTTTGAGGCCGACTAATCAAGCCAATTAAAGTCAATCAGTCATGACATCATCGTGATGTCATCATTGCTGTCACGCGAGCATTTGGCCACAAGAAAACCAGTCCTTTTAAATTGTCTTTCCATATGTCTTTTAGCTCCTGAAGCACAACATTTTTGTGCTGCTTTAGTAAGTGAGTCCTCTTCTTCTTATTGGGCATTACTTTTGCTCTGTCTGTCTATTCTGCATCTCTGATCAGCAGTACTTTTTCTGGCTTGTACAGATAACCTCGTTGACTTTGTTCACTCATTTTTACTTTGTCCCAGTTGTTGTTTTGGGATTAAACCAGCCGCAGTGCACCCAATAACAGACTTTGTTCTGTTGAGAAAATGGTGCCAATGGAAACAACAGTCTGATGCAATCGGGACACGTTGTACAAAAAAAAAAAAGTAGTGTTTGCTGAATCGCTATAAAATCTTTGAGGTTTGAGTTGTTTTAGATTGCGAAAATTTGCTCTTTTTTTATACTTCCACACAGTAGCTGTAAGCTTGGTACATCACACAAACCGACTTTAAAAAAATCTTGAACTATCCCTTTAAGTCACAGCTCCAAACACGGAAGAAGGTAAAAGATGACAAAAGAAATTGAATTTGTGTGGGAAAGAGGTTAGGGAATAGAGATGAGGGATAAATCTCACAGGGGAGCCTCTTTTACCTCAGAATTCAATTTTGTTGGGCAAAATTGAAGAGAAGCCCTTCATTTTGTCTACTCCTCCATGTTATGAATGACTTGAGTTGAAAATCCTCAATGGCTCTTGACCAAAACCCCTGGGATTTCAGCCAGCCCTGCACTGGCCATCTCTCAGCAAGTGTGAAATCAGCTTCATCAAATCATGTCCAGTCCTCTTGATTTTACCCAGTGGATCCAAACTGGATTGGACTAGTTGTTGGGATGTCATGGTCTGAGATGTGCAGAGGCATTTGTGGCAAAGTTCA
Source organism: Leuresthes tenuis (assembly GCF_036924035.1). Taxonomy (NCBI): domain Eukaryota; kingdom Metazoa; phylum Chordata; class Actinopteri; order Atheriniformes; family Atherinopsidae; genus Leuresthes; species Leuresthes tenuis. The sequence continues at coordinate 13,651,071 of NW_027325372.1, read as the reverse complement.
TTTTCTGCCTGTTGTATTTCCTTGTTTTCGATCATCTTTGCACGGCATGCTTTAAATAACCCTGCAAGTGGTGAGAATAATGGATTTTTCTGGATGATTTTATAGCAGCTCTGGCATAGGAGTGGTCAGAACGTATGAGGCACCCAGATAGCTCAGAAAAAGACAGTGGGTAGATTTTTTGACTGTCCAAACTCATGTCAATTTTGCATCAACAGTGATGCAAAATTAAGATCAGGGTTTTTTCCTGCTGGGTCAGGACCACGCACCATAACTGTGGCTGTGCCTGGACTCCTGTCTCAGTGCTTCTGTCAGCACAGCAAGTAATCCCCATCTATCATCTCCATTGATCTCCACTAATGACAGATGGCTGTTATGGGTGGGGGAGACAGATTGCCTTCAGCACAGCATGGCTTCTCAGGAAGGTTCAGGCTTCAAAGACTGTGTGTGTGTGCCGGTGTACGTGTGTGTGTGTATCTGATGTCTTATGTAGTCTGATAAACAAAGACCCATATCTGTTTTACTTTAGAGAAATCAAAGCTACTTTATAATTTACAACATTCAGGTATTTTATTTGTCATAGGTATAAAATAGATGTTTTATATATCATGCAAGTTGAACATTATGTAAAAAAAAAAACAATTCAGCAGTGTTGTTATTTTTCTTTTATTTAGGGATCAGTTTTGGTCATGCCATTCATATCGGTGTCTTGCTTGCTTCAATGTTTCTGGGATTATCAAAGTGAAACATCTGTCTGAGTTGAAAAAGCTAGTTTTTAGACACCTAAAATCCCATTAGAGAATCTGGGTCACTAACCCATTCACTCATGTAATGTGCCCGGACACTATCCAGATGCGTAGCATGTGGGAGGAGGCAAGGATGCTCTCTTTCCTCTTGAACATTTAGCTCTATTGTTGCATTTTGTATGGAGTGCTTTACAGAAAGAAAGTGCTCTGATGTGCAAGTCATGTGTGCATCTCAACTGCTGTTTAATCGGCACAGGGACTTTTATCTGGGACTTTTTTTTTTCCGATTTAATGTTTCCTCATCGTACCAGCCTCCATGAAACTTTCTTGAATTCTGGGTTGTATGTGCAAACCATCTGAGAATACTTTGTGAGCTCCAAACATAGCCATTAAAAATTCCTACAAGGGCTGCAAGCTTCGGAGAGATATTGAAAATTACTCAAAGCAAGGACGGAACAGTATATTATTTTCCTCAGTGAGGAAGTTTATTTGACCTTGTTTCACAGTATGGTGCATTTTTTCCCCCTAACAGTTAGTGGTTGGAATGAAAACAAACAGGTCTGATAATGTAATTCAGTCTTTATTGAGAAACATTGTATTGAATACTGTTCCATATAATGAGCATCTCTGTAGAATAAATTGTGAGCCAGACTTTGCCAGGAACCTACCAAATATTGGGGAACACAGGCACATAAACAGCAGCGTACTGGCATGCAATGAAATGATCCAGCTTTAGTTCTTGTCAGGCTTTGGTCAAGTAAAGCAACATTTGTTTGACTAATTTCATCACAAACCAGAGAACAAGTGAACCCGATAAAATTAATTTAATGAGGTAACAAGTGCAAAACAATTCTAAGGGAAAAGTCATTGTCATTGCCAGTTCTCTGGCTGAATATTTGCTGATCCTGTTAATTTTGGGAATCATGGCATGTGGTGTGAGATATAGGAGCATTTAATGAGATCCACCAGAAACATCATTCCTTCGTAATCTACTCTGTAGCATTTCATAAACTCAGTCAGTTAGCTCCCTCGTCTTTCAAGTTTGAAACCCAGATCTTACCTTCCACCTGCTAAAGTGTTCTTGGGCAAGATGATTACCAAATTTCCCTGAAAAACATAGCCGATACATGTGCGACCCCTTGAGTGTATGTAGTTCCTCAGGAAGCTCACCAGTCCCTAGAAATCTCAACCCATAGTCTTTGGTCCAAAAGCTTCTTATTTCGAATGAAAAATTACTTTCTAGAAATTGTCAATTGTCAGGATACATGTTAAGTGAGTTTCATTTATTTTCTGAAAGATAAACCCTCATTTGAGTCATTTTTGGTCGACACAAGCATGCATGGAAAATTAAATAGGCTAGCGACCAACAATTTTTCAAATCAATACTTAATTGGAAAACAGTAACAAATCTCCTGAGTATTCTGCAAATTTGAGATACTAATAAGTCCGATATGCTTTTTAAGTTTATTTTTCAAAGAATCTATCCACATCAAATCTCTGGCATTTAAAACAGTACTGTTGCAGGTCCCTTAACAGTAGAGGGATTCCTTTTGTTTATCAACCGAAACCCTCAAAAGTCTCCTTCTCCTTAGCTATGTGCGAGTTATTCATAAGACTGTGGATCTGCATAAAGCGCTGTCAATAACTGGTCGATGAGTAGTGTGCTTACGGGGGAATTATTCTTCATTCGTTTGACTGTTTGGCCACCGTCATGTCAGTGGACATCAATATTAAGCTTCAGTTACCACTCTTATTATAGAGAATGTAATAGATGACTTGTCATTATGTTGGTAGTTATTTGATGCATTAGCCGGTTTTTCTGGTCATGGGGTTGGCTTAATCAATAACTTTGTCCTGTGGGAGCACAGACAGTCTGTCTGTGAAAAGAAGTCACCCACACATATGAATACAAATATCAATAGAGATCTAATTTGATGCACCACACAAAGTCCCAGTCTTTAACACTTTGGGGCATCTATTGACAGAAGTGCTATACAATATTCATAACTTTCATTCACGTAGAATTGTGTAAAAGCAAAACTTGGTGTGTTTCCATTAGAATAGTATAAACAGCTTGTATCTGCAGATGGTGAAAGTCCTCCTCTTCACCCTCATGTTGAACCAGCATGTTAAAACAACAGCACAAAAGTGTTAAAACAAAGTCTTGTTTTAGAGCCGCCATGTTGCAGGGTTTTTTTTTATGGTCATCATAGTTTTTCCTACATACAACTTAAACTTGTTATTAAGTGAAACAACAAGAATAACATCTATAATTTAAAAAGGTTACTAGGGGCATGGTTGGGCTACAATCACAAATATGTTCCACTCTAACTTAAGCACCATTATTAACCAAGATGTGAAAAGCTTGCACCCTCGTTGGGTCCCATAGATCTCTAGCAGCCAATTGGGCCCCTTGGACCCAGCACCCACTCCATGATTTAGATGAGACCATAAAAATCGAAATGGAGATGGGAGGCTAGTTGCTTAATTGACCTTTATTGGGATTTCTGCTTCATTTGAAGACTGGATATTAAATTAACATGATAATTCAGGCCCAGTATATTAATGCCACTATTGCTCCCCCTCACCCTCCACATTTTAATATCACCCTGTAACTTTTATGGCTTCCATTGATTTAACACTGCTTTTTATTAACTGCCTTTAATTTTCCATATTGGCACACACTTAAACAAAGAAGGTTTTATTCCAATTGAGCAGTGCACTGTTCCAGGATTGAGGGTTTATGAGGCCGTTTCTATTAAAAACCTCCCCTATTCTCACTTTGACATATACAGGCTGTAACATGGAGATGAGAGCTGATATGTATGGGAGAGACCTGAGACAGGTTTCTGGAGCAATGGCTGCAGCAGTCAAGGCTGTCAGTGGAGAAGTTTAATTATATATCAAGACAAAGTGTTTTATCTAAACAGCAGCAGGAATATTTAGCACATTAAAGTAATTAGAATAATCAGTTATCTATTTAATAATGATAAAAAAACACAATATACAACATATTCCTTGCACTGCACCCAGATCCTCAGAAGTTTACTTATGCCATAATTTAAAAGCAGAATTTGCCATAGAGTGCCAATAAATACTGCTGCCACTGTAAATCATGATGAATGTCACTGTTCCACAAATATTTTCTGCTGTTCTTGGTTTGTTTTCATGGATTAATAGAATGCTTTTGTTTATTGATCTTTTAACTACATTAAGAAGCTCAGGAGGACAGGAGCTGGCAGCGTTAATTAAACAATAACTCACCGGTGCTGCAAGGCATTTTTTCAGCTGACGATGTATATAACAGCGATTCACATACTACAACTGCTTAAGCTATACCTTCATCAAAGGTGAGATAGAAAAATTCGGTGGTTTTACTTTAACCAAGCAGGCAGAGGGAGCGCTACTGTCCCCTTGTGGTGGCAATGTAAATCTATTTAAAGTAATGACAATGTCAGCATCTGGAGGCGCTGACGGAAGATTGTATCTTGATTCAGAGCAAGATTTTCAAAAAGATCAAAGTCTGGAAAATAATACTTGATGGTTTCAAAGTTGTTTGCTTTGCAGTGGTAGCTGGAGGTAGAAGTGTCTGAGGCGCAGCAACATCTGGATAACATCTACAAGTCTGTGACATTCACTTAAGGGTGTCATTGCTGTGTGCAAATGCTTCACAGTCAGCTCTTCTTAAAGCTAACGACGTCTAATGAAGTCTATCTTATATATTAAAATGGTTTTGTTAAAACTTTATCAGAGTGACATTCTTAGTTCTAGAGTATGCAGTTCTGATACTGCTAATTTGTATTATGATCTAGTGATGGATGTTCCAATTGCATCATCCATCCCGTTCATGTCGCCCAAAGTTGGAGGATCTCATGTTTGTCCTCAGGCCAACACAACATTAGACCAAACAAAACACACCAAAACAAAAGAACAGAACGTTTTTCAGACAAAATTCAGAAACTACAACAATACAACAGGCGTACATGAGATCACCCAACAACAACACACAGTTCAACAAAGCAATTCACCACCGAAAGACAGACAAAAAGAAAAAATATTTCACACTTTTCACATTTTCAAACACAACAACAAAACATGGAGTTATATTTTTTTACAAAATACAAACACACACACACGGAACAAAATTTCCCAAGAGACGGTGTTTCAGAAAACCCAACAATGAAACACATGATTTCAGCAAAAAAGAAAACCGAGAACATTTCACAAAATACGACCGAACAGCACATCAGAAAACACTAAATATCTACAGAACACAGCAACACACATAAAGTGTTTCAAAACTAAAACAAAACCAAGAGCACAACAGACGCAATATATCAGAAAAACAATCCAGTGAGGACAGTACTAAAGACAATATTTCACAAAGTAAACATGCTTTCATAATACTGCAGTACATCACAGTACTGTCTAGCTTTCTTGTGCTCTCTGAAATGGGTTTTGAATGTCTTGCTTTCTGTTTTTTTAATCTTGTGAACTTTGTTCCATTCCTTTTTCTCTTGTATTTTGTCTAACATTATTAAATATGCACTTAAAGACTTCTGTTCTACATGACAGAATAACTTGTGCATATTTTTAAGTGTCCTGCATTTGTATGTCAGACAGAGAAGGCTTGTCATAGAGCACTAAAACTTTAGATAGGACAACTCTACACAAATACATGCTATATAGTCTCTATATAGTCTCTCAAAAGGCCAATAACACACACACACACACACACACAACACATTAGAGGTGAATTGCTTCCCGGATGCAGCCCCTTTTTCCCCCTGTCCTAAGTGGATGCATTATCATTTTGTCTGTCGCAAAAGAGAAAAGCCTAAGAATATGAATATGCGTTTACATCTGTCTTCCATTAATATGCATGCCTGGATCCACATCTCAACACAAAGCCAATTTTCGGGCCATCTGTGGGATGGCTGGTGGAGGCAATGAATATTCTTTATGAATATGTTTTATTTTGTGAGGTGGCGATACATCATGAGCATGCTGTTATCCTTCTCTCCTCTAACTCTTTCTCTGGCTCTCTGAGATGCTGGAAACCTGCACTGCACAACTTGATGAGTTTAATTAGACTGAAAAGAGGGGGGGATGGATGGTTCGATGAATGGACAGATGGAGGGAAGGCTGAATGGAAAGAATGAAAAAATACATTTTATTGCACATTCTGCCCCTCTCTCTCTCTAATAGGAGCTTTAATAAGCCACACACCTGCTCTGAATGGTGATGCTGGAGAGTGAAATATGGTTGAAGCTAATAGCTATCATGACTTCTGCAGTAACTATTCGGCAGTTCTGATGTGCACTTATATACCAGGGTTACAACTGATGGACACCCTCTACAATACTCAGTGGAGTTACCGTAAAAGCTTTTTGAGTAAGCACACGAGCAAATTCTTCTTACAAGACTGGTTATCAACCCTCAAAAATTTTAAGCCTCTGAAGTTTAAGAGTCCTGCTACATGTGGTTCTGTGTGTATTAAAGCTTATCATAACATACTGAAATAACAAGTTTTACTCAAGAAAAACAGCAACTATTTAATGAGTCTCCAATAAATGCTGAGTTGAAGTACATTACTTAATTATATGGGGCATACATTTTTAGGGCACCAGCTTAACAAAGAGGGAGGTGGATTGTAGGATATCTCAGCCTGTAGGCAACTTTATATGTCACATTGATGATTTAGACATCAGTGACAGTATTACTGTTGCTCCCATGTCCCTGGGGCTTTGGCACAGTCCATTGGCAAGTCGTGTCCTTTAATGATTTATGATTGAAGTTCGCTCGTGAAGTCCCCAGAGGATCCCCCAGAGCGAGAGGCACAGGGAGTGACCAGTTTTATGGCAGTACTGGGAATCAATTATGCTAATGGTGGCTAATGAATGCACTTGAGGGAACTGCTCCCCAGCACTCAAGGACCATTTTTTCCATTTGCATATTGATGGCAGAAGGACAGTGGCCACTTTCATCCGGCTGTAATAAAGCACTGTAGAGATGGTTTTCTTTGTGTTTCTTTTACTTGTGCTCAATATTACTTGGTTCCTTTTTCACTGTTTGCTCTCTTTAAAGGCACAATATGTAAAATCGTACAAAAATAAGAGATGTGGCAGCCATCTCATTTTTTGTTTAAATTGAATAGTACAACAGATGTAGTGAAATTTAGCAACATATAGTAAATGCACAGTACAACTAATGTGTTGGAAGGAGGAAAAGAGGACAGAAAGCCCAAAAATGGAATCATGCAGCCGGCATGCATCAGCAGTTCTGGATTGTGTCAGGTGTTATTTTAACTTCTTCAGCACGTGGATGAGTGGTGTTTGTGTCTGCCACCGACGTTGCAGCAGCATAGAAATCTTGCATCAATTAAGCAGTATGACGATCTGCATGATACACCACTGTATGAGATCATGGTGAGCAGCTAGGACCGGGCCTCCTTGACGTCTACTGATGAGAGACGCCTGAGATATAGGTGGAAGCAACACCAAAATATTTCTGACATAATCAGTTTTTTAAGGTTTTAAACAAAAAAAGAATAACAATAGTTATAATAAACATGGCATTTTTTAGTACTTTACATTTAGTTTTAAAGATCTGGTTCGTGTAGTTAACATAAAGTGGGAATCCATAGTCTTTTCCCTTCATGAACTACGTCCAATAACAATCTCTCAACCTAGCCTCTGCCTTTTTACCATAGTCTGATGTCATGTTCAATTAAGGTCTTTTTGTGGTTGGTGGGTCAAGAGTCCGGGAAGTGCTCTACTCTTCCTCCAATAGATAAACACTGTATAGATTAAGATGAATAATGGTGAGATCTTTTATTCCCACTAAAGTTAACATGCATTAAAGCCATCTGTTTGCAAAGATAGATGTGTGACTACACTCTTCCTCACTCCACTAAAATGCATTAAAGTGAATAATGCCAGACCAAGAGAGAAATCATTACCTTTGAAGTGTTTCAGTCAAGTAAAGAAGGCTATGAATATGAAAAGTGCTATGAATAAGTTATATGCTGGTGGTGATATAACGAAAAAGGCCGAGTTTTCCAGACGGCAGAGGTGAGACGAGTTTGATCAGTTAAATAACGAGTTAGACGGAAAAGTTTTAGAATTTACAAAGTTTTAATGGCTTTATGGTAAAAAAAAATCTTAGGTTTTTTGTTCACAAGACTGCATTGTGATGAAAAAAACCCTTAAGAATATAATACATCTAAGATTAAACCATTGGTTTCCAATGTCTTTGGCTTCTGAACTCTTTTAGGTTAGGTAGTTTAATGACAGATCATACAAATACTAAATCTTCCTGACAAAACTTCAAAGACTGCAGGGAAATTCTTAAAACTTGAAATACCTTTATGCATCAGAACTGTGTTAATAATAATAAATCATAAAAAAGGTTGCAATAATGTTGGCCTCATTTAAATTTCCTTGAAATGATAAATACCTGGAATTTTTTGCAAAAATAACCAAGCTACGGAGCCTAAACAATGGATGCAACAGACGTTTGCATAGAACCAGAGTCATGCTCAATTAATTTATTCATACTAGCAGATCACGTCAGCATCTGCCTCTGTAGTGATGACTTTTACACCTGGCTGTTTTTGATGAAATCAATAGAAATACCATTTCATAGATAAACTGTTAACAGACATGGACGGACGTACTTTCTCCCTCCCCTGCCTCCATCTTTCCATCTCCATCCCACAGCTTCACCCATGAATGTCTAAAATGCTTCGTTAGCCTAAGTGATTTCAGGTCTAAGTTGTTTGGTTCTGTATGTGCGGTTAATGAGGTTCTCTTGGGATTGTGTGAGGACCGCCAATCCTCAGTGGACCCTCGGGCCAGGGATTATTGTTTTTTTGCATTTTTTTTCAGATTTTGAAAACAAATCTAGCATTGTTTGCAATCTTTTAACCATTCAGATTTAGCCGGGGGTTATTTCTCACAGTGTGACAAACTAACAACATATATTTATTACTGTTATACTTTCTGCACTAATCATCTCTGTTTCCTCTAAGATGTATTTGGTGTCCTTGTGTATGGAGCCCTATATCAGGTCATTCAAATTAGCTCCATCGTCAGCAGCTACCTCTAAGATGTGCTTTACACACTGTGCTTTGGTATCATTAATTGTCATTCACAATAACATATCAACCTGTGAATACTAAGATAATACTTTGCTGCTAATCCTTGCATAGCAATATTGCTGGATTGTTACCGGAGGATTTTTATTCTCAATGTGAGTGTTTTTATGCTGCTGTTTTTATTCCTCTATCAGTCTGAATATGCCAAAATGCAATTCATTTTTTGGAGGTCCGTTGGGTGACGTTTGCTTTTCCTTTCAATCACGATTTGCAATTATAGCGCCTCAACACTTACATAAAACAAACAAAATTTACTTAATTAATTAATGTTAATGAATTCTTACACACTACCATTTTATATGCTCAAGCTTCATGTTAGTGAATGTCTTTAATCTTTTCATCCAGCCCTTGGCAGGAAAGCAAATATGTATATTAATAAGCTAATATGCTGCTAAATGACCTGCTATCCCTGATGTTGTTCAGCTTGCCAGCAGATTTATGTCAATCTCAGACTACCCAAAAACTATATTTTTACTAAGGTCATAGAGTATTGTACCTGAATCAGGCAAAGTTTGACACCTATAAACTTTTTGAAACTTCCATGATGCCATCACTCTGAGGAATAAACAGAGGCAGACAGGCAGTGTTGGAGGCTCCCACTAATTTGCTTCGGTGACATTTTCTTCTCGAGCTCCTTGGGGGGAAAAGAGCAGCAGAGACAGCGACAGAGCTCGGAGAGGAGGTGTTTGGAGAAAGAGATGGATAGAATAGAAAGGGAGAGAGAGATGGTGAAGGAGACACTAATGAACGCAGACAACAAAGACCCTAACCTGAGCTCCAAGCCCCTGGAGACACAGAGAGGTTTTTCAGCGGGTCAATAAAGGCACTGGACCGTATCTGCGTTGGCTTGCCCTTCAAGCACCCGCTTAACTACAGAAGGAGGACTTTTGTTCAAGGTTGTTGGAGTTAACGGAAAATAGCATGAAATTTCTTATAAATCTGAGAACATTTATCATAGCATTGTGTGAACAGAAGGAAGTATTTGTGTCGAATTGGCTCAAATCTACACTACATATGCACGTGTGACAGAAAATGGTTCCATGCTGGCAATTCTGCCGTGTAAAATTTTGTTAGATATAAAAGCTCAACTAAACAAGACAGATATCTTCACTGCCTGTCTGATGGAGCTGGGAATTCTGCTTTATTCGATGTGGCTGCACTCAAAGGGAGCATTTAACTGCTTCTGAGAACAAATCAATTCTTAATTTAAAGACTTTAAAGAAGTTGTAACAATAAAAACTGAGTCTGAAGTATGGAAAAAGGATGGACATATTTCCCTCTGGAGTTGATTTCTGCAAAAGAGCTGTGCTGCAATCCCGCTGCCAAATCAGAGGAATATAGCAGAGCAGCGAGAGGGAAGTAAGCTAAAATCAGCATGATGAGATATTGATTCTTGGCTTGTAACTTCATTTCATGCATCAAGTGGCAAACAAGATATCACACTGTTCATAATCCACAGTGACTCTGAGCACACACATGCCACTAACAGTATCCCTCTAGACATTACCTGGAGAGCTTCAAGTGTAGGGGCCCGCACACCATGGCTCGCACCTGAAGGTAGGAGGTAGTCAACACACATGCATGCACATACTGCAAGCATGCTGGGGGACGCATACTTGGTTGCCCTCCGAAGTCCCTCCACGTCTGACATATGTCACTCCCAATCTGTTCAGTAGGCCACACATCTTCCCAGTGTCATCCTGCCACTGCAGCGCAGAGGGCTGCAGAGGGAGAAACAGACAGAGCTGAAGACTGAACAAGAGGGCGCATGGGGACAAAGACAGCAAGAGAGTGAAAGTACAGTATGAAAGAGGCAAAGAGAGCTGATGCTAGTTGTTGCAACCCTTCCCTTCTTAATTGGTAGTTTGGAAACAACACCATCTGCTCTTCAAGAAAGTCAGATGCATGGTGTAAAAAAAAAAAAAAATGTCACCACGCCTGAATACATTTACCAGCAGCCAAGGTAAATAACTCAACAGCCATGGGCATTTCTCAACACACACATTATGTAGGATCCCGGTAAGACAGACAGCTGTTATATGTGTTGTAATGTTTAGGGATTTTGAGTCTAGTCCTGGGTTCCTTCCAGGAAGAGTTGAATAATATGAATATGTTATGTTGGAGAGGGTATGGAGAGATGCCAGAAGAATCTTTTTATTCTATGTATGAAAATGAAAGGAAGAAGCAATAATTTAAGATCCACTTGTAACCACGCAGATTCCAACTTTCAGCTAAGACACAAATGGAGGTGGATTGCCCTCATGTGGTAGGATGATGTAATTGCACCAATGCAAAGATGACGAGGGGATAAGAAACAAACTTCCCATCTTCATTCTTAAAATAGGCAGAGTATGAAATGTAAAACAAATCACTTGTTCTACATAAGCTACTCACACACTTGGCTTTACAGTTTGTTTGTTTTTACAATGTAATGTAATGTAATGTTGTTGGGTTGGGTTTTTTTTTTTACAAAAAGCTGCTTTTTGCTTTGCAAAGCATGCTTGTTTTCCAAGCATTTTATTCTAGTAGTGGTGTACAAATTTCCTGGCACCTGCTGCCAGTACAGTCTGTGATGTCATAAACTCAATTACAACATCAAAACGCATCTGTGGCAGTTTCTGGAGATTTCAGTCCAGTCTCCCTCTGTGCTACACTACCAACCATTTGACAGTTTGTCCACTGCTCCACCAAAAACCAAAAAAGTTACATTTATTTTATACAAATGTAAAAGATGCATTCAGCTCCTCTGTTCACCCTAAATTACAAAAATATGGTTCTCCTCATCCCCAACAATACAACTGTAACCTGCGACCCACTCTCATCTGGACAAAGCAGGCAACAATGTGAGGGTTATGTTTTATGATTTCTTCTGTGCTTTTAATACAATTTAGGCTGTTATGTAAGAAGCTGCAGAAAATACAGGTGGATGTCTCCACAACCACCTGACCATTTCGTGGCATGGCATGGGAACATATCATTTTGAACACAAACAAAACAAAAGGGATGATTGTGGATATTTGGAGGACTAGGAATAAGTGGTGGAGGACTACTGATCCCTGGATGTTCAACTGGACAACAGATAAAATATGTCTATGCTGTGTAAAAGAAGGGATGGGCAAGACAGTACTTCTTTAAAGTAGATGGAAGATAAGGTCATTCACTGTTAGCAGCAGGGTGATGCTTATCTTTTATACTCCAAATCTGTGGTGAAGATTGTTCTCTGCTTGAAAGCCATCTGTTGGGGCAGCGACATCAGAGACAGTGACTCAAATAACTCAAATTAACTGAAGAAACTGATACAAACTGAAACTGAACAAAGCTGGCTCTGTGCTGGGGAGTCCTCTAAAGATCCTGGATCTAATTGTGTGACAATAAAATGTCACAAATACTGGTCAAGATAATGGACAATTATGTACACCCTCTACAGAGTGTGTTCAGTCAGAGGCTTGTTCAACTCAACTAAGGACATTACAGGAAGTCATTCCTGCGAGAAGAGCTAACTTTATACATGAACTTTTCACAATAACTAATGACCATTCACAACAATTTATTTGTACACAAACAATATAAGTTCCTTTTAGGATTAATTAAGGATATTTCATTCCTTTCTTCATTCATTCACTCATTAATTTATAGCACATTGGGGCCAGTAAAGAGGACCTTCATTGTGCTGTGTATGACAATATGCTTGTAAATAATGGAGTTCCGGCAAAATAATTCAACAGCACTGAATGTAATTTAGATGTACTACAAAAGGAATAACACATACCAGATTTCAATGTAAAAAACTAGTTACTATCTTCAAAGAGTATTATATGCTCCAGGTTTAATTACTGATCAGTCAAAGCAATAGGAATGTTCTACTCCAGGCATTACAAAAATCTAATCTATACCAGCATCAGCTGTATCAGACAGTATCAACCACGTTCCCCTGGGATTCCAGGCACACATCTCAATGCAATGACCGTGTTTTACATCTCCAATCTGTTACAGTGGGATATCCCCTGCTTCAATCCCATGGATGATTAAGCGTGATAATTAAGGTTTTTGGACATTTTCCACAGAGGAGCAGACATGGCAGCTGGTGACATTCATGCATTCCCAAACACAGAGTAGGAAATTACAATAAGTCCTCCATTTATTTCAGTGAACTCAAAGTCTGCTCTTGGCACCAGTTCAAATCCTCATTGTTTCAGTGCACCCTAATCTGTTTTGGGAATTAAAGGAACTAAAGGGAGCAGTAGAATATTTGGATTTGAATATTCAGAAATCAAACACATTTGATTTCTTGTTTGATATATATAGATATAGACATATAAAATGTGATATAGATAGATATAGATATCTATATCTATAAATCGATCTATAGATATAGATATAAATATGTATGATTTATTTTATATTTATGGAATAATGTTACAGACGTCATTCCAGTTTTGTTTATTTTTCCTCTTTTCTCGAATTTATATCTATTTATTTTTTCTTTCAAATATTTTTATTGCCCACTAGGGTCTTGATGAAACAAGCAAGCTCTTCCACAAAGGAAAAAGACGTAATTTAGATGACGGTCCAACTCTGTGAAAGATTATTCAGGGTAAATATTTTTCTCGGATTTGTATGTGAAAGTTATTCACGACTTGTTCACTAATGAGTTGGCAAACGCAATTTGTTTTCCAGACACGTTTCCGTCTTTCATTGCCCTTTGTCTTTTATAAAATGCATAGCTTACATGGAATTTAAAGAGGACAATTTTAAAAAGCAATAAGACTATAGTCAAGTTTGCGGAGTTTAATGTAAAGGTTCCATTACAGTAAAATCAGCCAAATTAATTCCCTCTTGAACTTTAAATCACAAACGTGTTTTCTGCCTTTTAACTAACTATAAAAAGAACCAGCAGCCCATTAACAGGTTACCTCCAATATCAACGTTTTCTTTTCCATGATCTCGATTGAAAACGGGATGAAGCTAAAGAAAGACAAAAGTGAAAGACAAACCAGATGCAATTGCAATTAGACGACGCATGCACTAAACTGTGATGTGGGTCTGTAGCACTGTAACTACAGCTGTTCAAACGTATTCCTCAACAAGTGCTGGTCCGGTGTAATCTTATCAAACTGTTCACATATGTCAAATCATGCAAATCATGTTAGTGTTATCGATGTTCGTAATTTTGAAAGGTAAAAGAAAAGATTGCAAAATGTGGATGATAGTGCTGTCACAGGCTGCTCACTCGCACGATCCTGTTCTCATATATATCCACACAAATCACAGCTAGTAGAGGTTTGTGAAAATAAACGAGCGTCGCCAGGAAAGTTGCGGCTGCAAAGACTTGTGGGACAGAATAATCTCCTTCTTTCATAAAGGACGGTGAGTTTCCTGTGCTGAAAGGAAAAATAAAGGAAGAAAGAAAGAATTTCATTTCCTTAGCATTTAGACGATCCGATTCAGCAATATATACTTTAGTTAGGAACATTCCGAAGCGAAAAGGACTGTTGAACAAGTGTCTCTTAAACACTTTTGTTGTTTAAGAGGCAAATAGTGGAAAAAGAAAAGACTCAATCTCCCAGAATGCAATTTTGAAGCGGAAACGCCTGGGAGCTCCATGGAAACGGCTGACTGGCGTGCTAATTGTTAGCTAGCCAACAAGGCGCGATTGAACGTTGTTTGCCACAGGATACATGCCAGTCACTGTGCGTTCGTTGAGATGAGTCGTACACCCGATGCGAGAGCCAGGTGAGAAATATCCTACATGTCACAAGGAATCTTCATTTACCTGCAGCTATGCTACGTGCTCGCTGAGATAACACAATTACGCTCGCAAAAAGTGTGAGTACACGGCTGAGTTAAGCTAGCTGTGAACCTCTGTCAACCTCTGTTTTCAAGCCCTAACCGTCTTCGCTCCTCGCGTACAGATATATAATCAGTGTGTTTAATCAAGGATTCAGTCAAATGCCTGTCTAAGTCAACCTACAGTGAGCGACTCTGTTTTCATTAACTGAAAGCATCTGTTAAAGATGCACAAAGGAAGCAACTAAACGTCAATTGAATAAGCTTAGTAACTGTGCCATTAATAGAATTTATGAGGAAATCTGTCAAACAATATACACCGTGTCCTATCCAGTCTGTGGATGTTTGTTGCACCAAAAATAAAACTGGACATTCAGTCCTACAAATGGAATCGCAGAAATTAGACTTTTATATATATATATATATATATATATCTTCCCCCTTTCATCTTAATAGAAATGCACTTGTGCGAACCACTATTCGAATATTTTGCTGCTGTGAGTGCAATCCCTTATCCTCTCTAGAGACAACCAGACAAGGAGGATCCAGGAGAATATCACCAATGTGGAGAAACACTTTGGAGAAATGTGCCAACTGTTTGCTGCCTATGTCCGCAAAACAGCCAGACTGCGAGACAAGGCAGACCTTCTGGTCCGGGAAATGGGCACGTATGCCGACACAGAGACGCCCGACCTGAAGAGGGGAATGAAGCAGTTTGCTGACCATGTCGCCAAGGTTCAAGACTACCGCCAAGCTGAGGTGAAACTCTAGAATTTCAGCACCATAAGCTTTGACTTCCATCTTATTTTCAAACTGACACCATCACAGTCTAAATTCTTATGATGAGCTTGAACCTAACGTGGAAGGTTTGCCTTACAGGTGGAGAGACTTGAAGCCAAAGTTATAGAGCCATTAAAAAGCTATGGAGCTGTTGTGAAACGTAAAAGGGTAGGTGTCATTGTTTCCCCCAGTTATGCTGACCCCTTTATTGATTCTAAATGAACTGCTGAGTTCTGCAGAGATTTGGCAATTATGTTGTCTAAATGAAAATGAGGGATCTGTGTCGCTACCAGTACATGTCCACAGGAGGGCAGTATTGTGTCAACGATAATTTCCCAATTTCAACATCGCTCTCTCTCTGTCAGTCCCTCTCTCTCTCTCCCTCCCCCCCTCCCCCTCCCAGCACTTTTCCTGCTCAGTGTTTAAATATTTTGTCCAGGATGAAAAGACATTCCACCGTTTCTTTGTGGCATTTGGAGCATTTTTCATTTTCTGCAGCACTATCCAGCATACCTGAAGTGGGTGTTTGCCTTATTTAGTGTCTAAAATATATATATGCCTTTTAAGTAGACTATATTTTGAAAACTGCAGGTTGATTTTTACACTTTTAAACCCACACGCTGCACCGGTTTTTAGTTGGATTATTTGTCCGTGATGTTTTAGGAATTGGGCAGATTTGGAATGATTATGATTCATCAGTTATTGCTCAGAAAGAGTTAGACTGACAAAATGTTATTAAATCTGGCTTAGTTAGGTATTTATTCATGGGGAATGTGAACCTGTCATTTGGCAGCTAGTGAACGGTTATTATACTGATGGTATAATGACCTGTATTGACAGAGGCATGTCTGAATGAAGCTGTGAGAAAAATCTTAACAAGAATACGTGATTAATGTTGCATATTTCAAGTTTGAAAATGGCTGTGATGGATTCTTATAATGACCACTGTGCCCTTGTGTGCCTGTGCATCCATGCAGGAGGATCTGAAGGCAACTCAGAGTGCCAGAGACCGAGAAGCCAAACAGATGGCTCAGCTTGAGAGGACCAGACTGAGAAACCCCTCAGACAGACAGATCATTGTATCCTTGCATTGTTTCTCCTCGGTTTTTAGATTTATTCTTTCAATAGCTGATGACTAAATAGGCCTCCGTGTTACAGCAGAAGTCCAAATGAGTAATCAATCAATCGATGCCAGCTTAGTTCACCAACCACACTTTCTTTTGTTCCGGATTCACTAGCAAAAGTAGAATAAGAACAAAGGATTTATGTTGTGTTTCCTTGACCAAACTTTCAGTCTCAGGTGTGTCCCGTGTCTTTGCAACTCTTTGCTGGTGACGTAACATATTTAGGAATTACTGTGCGCAGTTTACAGTTTTGATTTAGTTTTGATCCAAACTGTTAATTCCTAACGGGTGCATCACAGGTTGGCCACCAGCATGGAAAAGGAAACGGTTTTTGGCCTTGTTGCTTTGTGTCACTCTGACATGTTTTGTGGTGTGTTGCATATTCATTTGGCTGCCTCCAGGCTGAAAGTGAGCTTCAGAGAGCCACCATGGATGCCACACGCACCACCAAGCAGCT
The DNA here is from genome assembly GCF_036924035.1 of Leuresthes tenuis. Lineage (NCBI taxonomy): Eukaryota > Metazoa > Chordata > Actinopteri > Atheriniformes > Atherinopsidae > Leuresthes > Leuresthes tenuis. The sequence goes on along the minus strand of NW_027325372.1, from coordinate 13,634,022 downwards.
GGAGGAGACCATAGATGAGTTTGAGCGACAAAAGATCCAGGACATCAAGGTCTGCTGCGATGAGCTCTTCTGTCCACCACAAACTTGTTTGGAACAGTGAAATGAAACCCGACAGTGACGAATTTAGATTTATTCCTGTGAAATCAGCCCACACGCTACAGTTCTCCTGTTAAAGCCCTTATTATTGTTCATAATTTCACTACTCCTTTTCATATTGCTGTAATCGGGCAGTTGCGGTTCATTTGAACTCGGTTTGAGTCAGTTCAGTTTTGACGTGTGATCCTCGTCTTCTACAGAAAATCTTTGGTGAGTTTGTGACGGTGGAGATGTCATTCCATGCCAAGGCTTTGGAGGTCTACACTTTGGCCTTCCAAAGCATTCAAAGTGTGGATGAGGAGGCGGACCTGGAGGTAGGCTGATGCTCTGGTCAGATGTTTAGTCTTTTAGTTTTAGTGATATTGACGCACACACACACACACAGAAAGGATGGACATTTACTTTAGACATTGTACTTTCCACAAAAAGCCAGACTAGTTTAATTTACATCCTCTCGTCTTTATTTGTCCAATCCAAATGGTCATACGCACCGACTCACTGACTCATTGCAGATTCATATTCTGTAGTCCACACCCTTTGGCTCAACTTTGAAGTCACAGCAGTGGAGGCTGCACAGCTCTTTTTTACAATGTTTACCATCTGGTGAGAGGTTTGCTGTACTATTTTTAAGAGAGAATGCATGTTGTGAGGAAAACAAAGGATAGAAATTCACCAACCAGGTTTATCCTGCAGATGCCCTTGTGCTATTTTCCCCCACCCTCAACAGTTCATCTGTGCATTGTTTGTTTTTTTTTACTGAATCCTCTCCCTTCCATTCATGTTGAAGTGAAACTCATCACTCAGACAGGGCTGGTTTTTTTTTATGAGTCATAGTAGAAAGCATGGGAGATTGAATCATCTGAAACAGGCATTAGGACAATCCTGATCGAGAGATGTTTCTGTTTTCAGTGAAAACAACTGGTATGGGTGAAATGGCAGTGTTTTCCGTCAGACTCATACCCTCTGAGCTGCTTTGATTATATAAGCAGGTTTCCAGCCTAGATGCTGGCTCGTTGTATAAGTCCAACTTTGAGTAAGTGGCTTTGTGTCTTGTCCTGAAACCTATGTTGAACTGTAACATGAAATGCCTGAAATATGACCTATCTCTTAACTGTATTTATTCAGTCTTTGTTTGCTTTGTGAACTCAGTGTGAGCACACTGTGGGCTGATCCTTGGGAATCTGCCTTGCATTGTGTTTAAAGCCTCATGGGTGTGTGTAGAGACTGCTTCCATTCTCTTTTGCTACTGTGGAAAAGTATAGCGTCCCCTACTGTCTTTGGCAGGTGTTCAGGAGTTCGCTGCACCCCCCTGACTACCAGCCACGCTTAGACATAGTGCGAGCTAATTCCAAAACTTCCCTTGATCGGACTGGCTCTTTCCTGAGTACATCAGGAACCTTACAGGTAAGATGCAGACAGTGCTGAAATGCTCTAATACAAACACAAGAATATCCCTTAACAAAAAAAAAATCCCTTTTACTTAGTTTCTCTCTTGGCATTGCTTTTTACCCTCTTATTTCTGCTTCAGTTTTATTGTGATGATAAGAAAAAAGATTCCCTCCCTGTATTGAAACCAGGAGGCTTCCTCATACCAGTGTAGGCTGGTGCTTGATGACAGTAAGTCTTATCAGCTGTCCAAGTGATTATGCGTGGCATCTCACCATCCATCACTGAGTTTCAATCATGCATTTTCTCTTACATTACGAGTTAACCCAGCCAGCTGTCGGTTTCTCAAAAATTCAGGAGTGTTTGGTATTCTTGAGGAACTTTCTTCATGATGGTGTGTGTTCTGGTGTTGTGTCTATCCAGAGATGTCCAGATTGCTGCCCACACCTGTCACACAAGTGTGCTTCAAACGTTTCTTCCTTCATGTCAGGAGTACTCTCCTTCCATTAAGAGCCAGTTAAGAGGTTACAGACACACGGCGAGAAAAGTGAAGTGCAGACTCTGGAATGTGGCCTTGTGTCAGGGAGTGTTCACTCGTGTACATGTGTGACCTCTGCTAATAACCAACCACAGCTGCAGAGACAAACAAATGTTCTCGATTCCGCAGAAGTGCAAACTGCACTTAAGTGTTTTAGTTGCGTCGTGACTGTTAATTTGTTGTCACAGCAACAAAGAGCCTGCGATCGCCAGACAAGAAGGGAGGAGGACGAGGACGAGGATGAAGATGAGTCGGATGAGGAGGAGATAGATGAAGATGAAGAGGACACGGATGACGAACATTAAGCCCGTTAAACTATCGTACCTTTTTGTGGTTGCCTGTGCAAGACCAACATGACTAAGAAAGGTGTGTTAACTGTTTTACAAACGGAAGAGCTGTCATTGCCAACCCCCCCCCACACACACACACACACACACACACACACACACACGGGTGGTGCAGTATTGTAATGGTAACGTGTTGTAATGTTGTGATGTTTTAAAATTGTTACTTTCTGCAGTTGTCACTATATTTTTATACCGTACAAAGTCTCAAAATGCGCATCGTAGTAATCATTTGTTTGTTTGTTTGTTTTTTTTAAATAAAAAATGTACACTTGTATGCTTTGCATTGTTCCGATGAAACACTTCTCTATCACAAGAACACGGTGTACCCTCAGTCATTTTGCATAAAAAAAAAGCCCCCGGAGAGCTTGTTATTTTAGAAATTGTTCGGCGTGTGAATCAGTCCAAGTGACAGTAGTTATGTGACAACCACAGTTAAAAGTGACTCATCTCCACCACAGACTTGCAAAAATGGCACAAATGAAATCGGGAACATTTTGCACCACGCTGCCTGCGTGTATTTGTGTGAGTGTGGCTTGCAACAAGCCTCTGTGTATGCACATGGCACTTGATGAAGCCAATCATGTGCTCTGGTGTTACACTATGTGTTGTCTGCCACTGTTGATGCTGCTGCCGCTGTGTCTGCTGATGGCTCCTGTCTGTTCTGCATGAGTCATTCAGCACATTCTTCATTCCTGAGCTGCCCGTGTTATAGTGAATTCTTTTCTGCCTCTGTTTTCATGCAGATCTGTTGAACAAAGCCACAACATATACACACTTGCACGTATTAAACTACTATTATTTGACTTTTCTGTGTATTTGTAATAAATATGAGGGCTACCAAAACCTCTCTTAATGCAATATTTATTATCTCAGTGACTCTGAGATAAAAGCTGCGTAGGTTGCATGTCATGAAAGCACTGCAACAGCACCTTAATGCATAGAAAGGTTAATGCGTATGCAAACAGTCATACTAGCAGGCACTCACGTACTGGTTTAACTTTGGTGTACTGAATGGCCTGTGTTGATATGAGTCATCACCTGTTTGCGTGTGATCGTGTGAGGAGGTGAGTCAGACAGCTTTTCCAATCAGATAAACCTTACAGCTCCACTCCCCAAATGGCAGCAGAAGAATGACTTGTGACAGAAATGGGTCTGAAAGGAACAAAAAGAAAAAAGATTAGAGCAGTGAATACAGGGCCAGTCTGAGAGTCAAAGGTACCAAAGGAGGCAAGAGGTAACTATGACTCACTGACTTGACACTTTGTCTGAAAAACAAACTCATGAAAACAGCGATAGGACATAGGAGCAGCGGTAGTGGGGAAATCAGCAGCAGCTATGAGAGGTCATTCACGCCTCCTGGTCCTTATCATTGACTCCTGACTCATCGGCCTTCAGCGTCATGCCACTCCTATCAAATCAAATGCCTGCAGCACACATCAGCCGCTGCTTATGAAGTGTCTTTCCCTCTAGGTTCATGCCGCTGATCTCACTTTGCCAGAAGCCTTCTTGCATGCCGCAGAATTTTCATCTGAACATCATATTAAACTGCTGCAATTCCTTCAAAGGCCGCCCAGCACCTGTCTTCCATGGTAGCCATAAAATCCAACATCTGGCACCAGGAGTTAAAAAAAAAAAAAAAGATCAACTACATTTTTCTGAAAGCTTATAGAATGCCCACCTTTGAATTGGTGTGTCACCTCCCTTAAGAACCACCAGAGGGCGATGTTTCAAACTATTTCTCCTTCGGCCTGTTCAACTTATGAATCCGTAATATGGAGACATTGTGTTCTTTTCACCCTGTGGGTAGCTGCAGTGTATATGCTTCTCCTCAGGGAAACTGATTTTGAAAGCTTCTGAATCTAGCTTTGAACGGAAATCCAAAATCATAAAGATGTGGCATGCATTTTTAGGTCATAAAACCTGACTTCATGACTGATTCATTTTGGTCTGCACCTTTATCATTGTTTTTTTTTTGTGTGTGTGTGTTTGTTTGTTTTGCAACAATACAATAGAGTCTTTTTGATGCAAACTGGCAACCATCATATTAAAACAAGGCAGGTTTTGTATCTACTTATCTGTCAGTTTTGTACTGTGAGGCAGGTGGAGAGTCATATTCCACCTCCAAGGCTGACACAGATTGACATGTTTAGTACAACCCTTTCCATATTTTTTTATGATTCTAGCCTTTGCACATTCTTCTGTGAGATCATATAGGGAACTGATTCATAGGTCATCTCTAATAGAGTCAGTGTCTGTGGTGTAGAAGCCTGTTATTGCCTCGCCTATAGATCTGGCACACAAAATGAGAAGGATTTCCTCCTCTCTCCCTCTGACTCATCTGCAGTCAACCCCAATGATGGGTGTGCATTGCTCTGTCTGTGTGCATGTGTTTGTGTGCGCTTGAATGAAGCAGAAAAAGCGTGTAAAGTGAGTGTATTATTTGTATTTTCGTAAGTATTCCTCCTCATTCATAATCTTGCCAAAATATTCGGTCAGAGGAAACTTTGTGTGTGTGGATGTGCAGTATATCCGTATGTGACCATTAGTGAATGCGTGCAACAGTGTACAGTTGTTTGGAATATTAAATACAGTGCCGTGCTGGCGGCTGTTATAAAATCCAGAGGCAGCATAGCCGGAGTGTGACTCACACACTGACTCACTGACAGCTCTGCTATGGCGTGTGTATGTTTCTGTTCATGTGTGTGTGTGAGTGTCTCAGACTCTGTGTTGGCTCTGGCAGACCTGCTGTGTGCTGCTGGTGTTCCAGGAACTCTGAACCCTGCCACGCTCTCGGGAGTTCACACCAGCAAATGTGGTTAAAGATCTAGGAATGAAGGTGTGTGTTTTCCTGTAGCAGCAAATGTGTTATGCATGTGACACATTCAGACAAAAAGATATGCCTCACCATCATCCATGATATCTGCAGTTGAATTTCCTGTGTTACCACCGGGTCCCTTAGCTACTGACCACATGCAGTTCAAGTAATCCTAAGAGCTTCATGACAATCTATACGGACATGCAGTTCAAGTATTTGAGACTGCACAGACTGAACATACCAAGCAAAATGTACAAGCAGCAGGAGATCGACATGGATGTGTCTTTAGAGGTGAAACTTTGCAAGAAAGTCACTGTTGAGCCATTACATGCTCATATATGAGAAGTTTGTCAGTCACAGCTTTCCCAAGAGTTAGCATGTATTGAACTGCACGTGTCTGCAGCCTCCCAATCTTTTTGCACACGCAGTCACAGAAACCACGTACCCAGCCTTATACAATCAATTTATAACTACCAATTGACCAAATATTCATGCTTCAGGACTGTGGCGGGAAACCCAAGTGGGATGTCAAACTCTGCGTCTGGGCTCCTCGTTTTATTTAAGCCTGAGACCAGACACTCATCAGAGGGTGCTAATTTCTGCTGCTTATATCCAGCTCCCTCATTCTATTAGTCAAAACTTGAACTCATTCACTTGGGGCAACTGTTCTTGCTCAATCAAGAGCAGACAATTCATCCCTATCCAGCTAGGATGTCTCATGGTCTCAATCTTGGAGGCACTAACTGCTATCCCTGTTACTTCACGGTCAGCTGAAAACTCTACCAGGGCATGTATAAAGCAAAAAAGAAAAAGTTCTAATTGTTAACAAAAGCTATGTATACATGCTTCCAATCACAGGTTTGCCTTTACACAGAGACAAGACCTCAAGATGCCCCATGATGTCTTGATAACACGTGTACAGCTGGAGCTCATCCTCCTATGTCCCTGATTTATGCACCAACAAAGAAGGCCTTGTACCTGTTGTCAAGGGCAGTAAGTCATAATAGTTATTGTATAGTATCTGTAATGTGTTCCAGGATCACAGGAACAAACATAAATCAAGGGAGGCCTGTACTTTAAACAAGGGTACAGTATTCTAAATCTGTACTGGTGTGTGTCAACTTTGAGCATGCCTGGTGTATATCATATGATGGTAAAGCAGAAAGGGACATCCTATTTACTTTCAGATGTCTGATAGCAGTTTCATTTGGTTATCCCCGCTCAGCATAAATCTTTGTTAACAAAGAATAAGAGGGAAGTGAGAAACCTGATTTACTGTTCGTGTGTGTGGGTGTTTGTTCCCTACAGGCTGGTTTAAAATGTGTTGTTTTATATTGTCACTTAAAAGGCCAACAATGCATGAGAAGATTTTTAATCAAGTCATTGTGAATAAGGTTTGAGGTCATTTTCTTCGTACATATTGGACAAACAATTATAAAGCCAATACTAAAGATTCTCAGGTATACAGTTCAATAGTAGAAAGAGCTGCCAAGTCATGGTTAGCGTTTGTGTTAGTGTGTATCTGTTAGACTTGATATCCAGGTCTGGTCTCATATTCTGCCTGCCCATCCCACCCAAAGTGCTGCTCACGATGTTGAAATCATTTTCAACTTTCAAAGGAATGGGAAGGGGGGGGGGGGGGACCTGTCTCCCTTTACAGAGACAAAAAAAAAGTAAGTGTGTATGTAAATACATACATTACATCACAGGGTGAATACATGTTTTAAGGTCAGAATGGTCAGGTTAAGGTCAAAGGTCTCCCGGGAAAGACCAATGTTGTCCTCTGTAGTCAGGATTTACAACTATGTGTGTGTACGTGTGTGTGCATTTGCTCACAGACTGTAAAAAACTGCAACCTATTATTTAGCATAAACTAAATAAAGAATACATGTTGTGAGGGCTAATAGGGTTTTTTATTATTTAAAAATAAGCTTATTTAAACAACATGACTTGGGGAGAACAAAAGACTTATAAGATGCTATTTGTCGACAGAAAATGTTTGAAACATCAAAAAATAAATAGCAGTCATCAGCAGAATTGGAAAAACGAATGCGTATGACATTAACATTTTACATACTACGCAGCTCAGATATATAAGATACTTTAGAGAAGGACTGTAGTTTATTCCTCCCCTAGAGCAAACAGAAGAAGCAGCATGCGAATAAACTGATAGCAAACAAAGCATAGTTACCAGAAAAAGTTAGAAGCACAATAATGAAAGGTTTCACACGTTTGTTTGAATTCAAAGGAATAGCAGCATGCTTGTTGCCACATCTAGTCTAACTCCCAACACTGCATATTCCATTTGTATCAAGATGCTATTTTAGTGTCTTACCAGATGTTTCTCAAGATGCTTTCAGCACACTTGATGATCTGTCTGCATCCAGAGAAGAAGATGAAGCATGCATGGCTGGAATTCTAGGGAAAAGCAGCATCCATCCATCTGTTTTTCTGTACCATATACCATATAATAATCCACTTCAGGCTTCCGTGAGGGGCTGGAGTCTATCCAAGTACATCCCACATGCTTGTGCTAATTCAAAGGAAATCAGACATGTTTGTGGCTGTCCATAATTGAAATTCCTTCCATTTTACTCAGAGTGTGCGTATTAGCTAGTGACTCTCCTTGTTTGCTCCTTTTGCGAGTAAAAGCTTGTGGGTTTTATTCTCAGGGAACGTCTGTGCCATCCTTGTTCAGATTGCTCCAGAACATCACTCAGCCAATGTCAACACCAAATACCAGTGCAATGCAAAGGACATCTTGCATATTGCACTGATTGACAAAGATTAACAGCACAAATTTTTATCAGTGGAGTAGAAATTCTGACTTGGCCTTAGGAAAGCAGTGTGTGTCAGTCTTGACCAGTAGAATCTTGGTCCCAAACAAAAGGATCCAAAACTTCACCCTAATTTTGAGTCCTTCAGGAAGATGATAGATCTCTCTATCTCGAGAAAATCTGGGAGTATGCCCTGACTGGACTGCAAGGCAGGGACTCACGTGCACGCAAGGTGAGACCAGCTGTTACAATAAAGAACAGAAAGACTCTTCATATGAAGATAAGAAATATTATGTAACCTTTAAGGTCTCAACTTGACAGGATAAGTGAAATCAACCCAATCAACATTTTACCAATATTACTTCTCTTTAAGTTTTCTCAGCTTTTTTTAAAATTTGAATTTCTTTTATTTAAAAATTTATGAACATAAGGTGCTTCTCACAGTCAGTGTTGTGATCTTTGCGGGAGGCCCTGGAATAGGGGCCAGTACAGGTGCTGGCGGTCAGTTAAGTCATGAGCGTATCTTTCTATCTTTTGGTGTCTATCTGTGTCATTTGCGGGTTTTCGCTGTGTCTGGCTTGTTTTTTTCTGTCCTGTGCCTCTCCACGCTCTGCAGCCAGGGATCTGAGGTTCACTGAACGGTTTGGTGTGTGGCTCCTGCCAGGTGAGCAGCGCGTTTGTTTACATTCGACCAACAACTTCACAGTATAACACTACTTAACCTGCGAGCAAAGCAGCCTTATCTCTTCTACAGTCCATTACAACATCAAACTATCTTTATGAACTTTAACTCTATAAACAATTGTCACATATTAATTCAACCATTTACTTAGATGTCATGAGCTAAAGTAAATTAAGCAAAAAGTATGGTACAATATTTGTGGTTCTTCGATGCTACCTGGGTCCTGTACTATGAATCAGGTTAAACTAATTCAGGGTCTCTTTAGTTTCAACTAAAAGAAACTTTTAGTAGTGCCAATAATGTGAGATTAAACTGCTTATGGAAGCATGACCAAAGTTTTGGCACAGATTCGGACTCCATGGGCAGGAGCAAATCCTGACAGAGCCCTCTGCAGGCAGACGTTTGAGTCTGCCACAGTGAGGAGTTCTGAATCACCTGGTGGTAGGTAGTGTCAACGTGGCGGTGGGTTTGTGCAAGACAGTCAGGGAAAGTGGCATTTTCTTAAATGGAGAAGAGATGTAGTAAAAGGTCTGAATGTGTGCTGTAAAAGCAGGCAGATGAAGGAGAGGCTGGACGTGGAGGCGGGACCGTGAGAGAAACATACTCAGTCTTATCATTGAACCACAGTCAGCGACTCATTAATATAGCTAAACTTAACCTAACAACCGGGAAGTGGTGCCACAAAGCTGGTTTTCAACTAATTTGGTCTCTCCAGGTCTTTTAACTCAAAAATGTTTTTTGAATATGACCAATTAAAATCATGGATCCAGAGCTGAATATTTCTAACAAGAAGATCAACAGTATGTTGCTAAACTAATATCAGAATTTTAATTTTAATTTAATAAAGATTATAACATTATAGCAGGCTCAAAGCAACAGCAAAAGCAAGAATACAGTCAATAGTAAATGGATAAGCTCATCAGTATCATTGCCACTGTATTAAAGCATGAGTAGATGTGATGGCTTATGTGTATTTTATCAAATTAATGTGTTGCAGCCTATTTTTGAGGCATGTAAGAAAGTTTCAGTTTTTCTGCCAGATGCAACCTTGGTTATTTTAAATGCCCTCTGCACTAAATAAAGGTCAAACATAAAAAAGAATTTTAAACAGAAAGTATGCTCACTGTAAATGCCTAAATTAATTTTCTGTCATCAGTGCTTTTAAATGATTGTATAAGAAGGATGTGGGTATGAATGAAGTCTTCATCTTAAACAGTAGGTGAAAGTGACACCACTATACCACAGGTATAGCATAAAAGGGTGTCACTCATTCACAACCAGAACTACAGAATTTCAATTTCTTAAGTTATTTCTTCTACTTTCTTAGGTTCTGATGGGTCGTAAACATGTATGTAGAGATGAACCTGCTTGCACAGTCTTCCCTCAAGCTCTTCCTATTTTTCAAATGCACCAAAGTGCTTGACGCCCAGGCATTCTGATTTAAATTTACCCATGTGCCACTGACTGTAAACTGAGCAATGGTCACATTGGAAATATTTAATGACCATGACTCTGTGATCTCATTTCTCGGAAACCTGAGACCATTCGCCAGCTCCTTAGCTCTATCAGCTTGGTTTTGTTGACATTGAGCAAGACTGTTGAGTTCCTAGAGAAATTAAATGTCATCAGTGTTTATGGCCTGACTGATGACAATGAAGTGGTGTTGTTTTGTGCTTTTGGCTGTTATTGTGGCATCTTCATTGTAGCATTAAGAAGTGCAATTACACCCACATGAAAAACTTAATCACTAGAACAAAAGTAGATGTAAGTAGTAGCATAAATCCCTGGTTATAGGTTGGGATGTCTGGATTTATTTCTACTTTCTGCTTCAAGTGTATGCTCCATTGGACTGGGACTTGAGAAGTTTGAAGATCAGGCTCATATTATGAGCTCTTTGTTGTGATCCTCAAGCAATTGTAGCAAAGGTTTTTTTGTGATATGAGTGGTTGCAGTGTCCTGCTGAGTGAGTGCTGTGCTAATTAGGGACTGTACTATGTTTGGAACGATGTCTGGTTGGGTGGTACACGTCAGAGTAATATCCACATGAGTGACGGGGCCAAAGGTTTCCCAGCAGAAATTTATTTGCATTGTAACAAGATATTGATGTTACTCACTTCAGCTGCCGGTGGGTTTAATATTTTTGCTTAATAATGTGGGCTTTGATCTAAAGGAAACCTTGATCCACGTGGCGCGCATAATGATTTCATGTGATTTTTTTTTTGTCTTCATATGTTGAGGCAGCTGCTACATTCTTGAATTCTCAGGTAAGGTGCAATTCACAAGAATATGTGATGTGGCTGAATGTGCACAAGGTCATGAGGTATGTCAAAAAAAAATTCTTCCCTTCTTGCACAACAAAGACAGCATTCTCCTTCCACATTTTGAAAAATCTGAACAGTGTTTCCCCTTAATGCCCCCCCCCCCCCTTCTCTCACTTTCCTCAGGCTGGAAAAAAAAAAAAGAAAAAAGTGAAACTAAAGACCGAACGTGACATGGGAAACTGTCAGGCCCAGCTCGGGTCAAAAGCGGGGGCTCAAAGCTATGTCTGGTTACCACGTTATGTGTTAAGTGTCTCTCAGGGACACTTGGTTGCGTGACAGCTTGGTGTCAGAAAGGACGGAGTGTGTGCATGTTTGTGGGACATTTACAACTCTGAGAGAGGAGTCCATCAGCCAAAATGGTCTCTGAGGTACTTAGGTCCTTAGTCCCTTACTGATTATCAAACAACATATCAAAACACTGACAGGAAGCCAGCTACAACAGACTAGCCTGTCTTTTTAAATGGCACACACAAACATACGCATCACGATACTAAAAGAAAGAGTCCCACAAACAGCCAGAAGAGAACATTCACAGAAAAAAATAAAATAATGACAGAATATAAACAAATCCTCTCACCTACACACACACTGTAATATTTGATGTGAGACAGCCTGGGAACAGCTAGTCCACTAATGATGTCTATCCCATGAGGATTTAGTACTGCACAGAGGAATGCAGGCTCTCTGCTCTCATGATTGACCTGCCTGTCACACAGAGGACGCACAAACACACACAGAGACCAAGCTGCTTTACTGTTCGAGAGCTACCCTCTTACACATGAATGAGAAGTGATGGAGGGCATCCAAGAATAGGGCACTTGTAATTTAGTGGGCACTACATTAGAAACAAACATAACAACCACACTGGGGAATTTGACACTAATTTGAGACGAGAGCAAGTGCAGGCAGGGCAGAAGGGGGCAATGGGCTGAGAAAACCGAATGAGAAGAAGGTATAAATAAACAAGGGCACAGAAGGGTCAGAGTAAGACGGAGGGGTTGAGACAGAGCTATGAGGATATGAATGTCAGAGTTTTATTTGCACCTAACATTTGTCCTTGTGATCTAGAAGTGAGAGCTGACTTGAGTTGGCTTAACAGAACAGATCTGGTGTCTGAAGCGGACAGACCCCATCAGTGGCAGCCTGTTGAGGATGCCTCCTTCTAGTTAACAGACAGACAGCATGTCTGTCGCCATGAGGACACTCTAACAGAACACTCTGAGTGAAAAGCAGAAGTTTGAGATGAATAACTTTGTGGCCCAAATCTGTTTAAACCAGTCTTGTGCAACCACTTTTTCAACAAGCTAGATTGCTGTGTAAAATGTAAATAAAACAGAATTCAGTTATTTACCCAATTACTCTCACATATTATCTCAGCACATTTTATTCACAATAGAACATAGAAAACATATCTAATGTTGAAAGCAAGATATTCAGCAAGATATATGAAAATTACAAGCTCATCTTGAATTTGATGGCAAAAACGTCTGTTCAAAACAGTGGGGGCAACCATCCACCCATCCGTCACAGGGGGGCTGGAGCCTATCCCAGCTCCCATTGGGTAAGAGGCAGACACCCTGGACAGGTCGCCAGTCCATCACATGGCTGGAGGCAAAGACAAGAAAAAGAAACGGGCACGATTCTGTTATGGAAATCACTGCAAAACTGGCTTAGCAAAACTTTCAGAAATCATTGTCTGAGAACACTGTCACAGTGTCATCCATAGATGCAGTTTAAGGCTCTTCTGTGTAAAGAAGAATCCATATGAAAACAGGATTAAGAAATGTTACTGTTGTCTCAAAGTATGACAAAGAAGGCTCAAGACTGTTGCGCAGCTAGAATCCTATATCAAAAGTATTGGGCAACATTACTTTTCCAAAGGAACTTTACCTCAGTTCCACACGTTTAGTTCAGATCCCCTAGCCATTCCTGAACCATTCTCCTGCTGTGTGCAGCCACTTGCCATCAAGGAATGTCCTTGGTCTGCAACATTCTTTTGATGGGTGGTACGTGTTAAAGTTAACATCAGACTAAATGCCAGGACCCAAGGTTCTCCAACCGAACATTGCATTGTGGAGAGCCTCATTCACGTAGCCTAACAGAGATTTTATAGTTCCACTGTACACCATTTAGGGCGATCTTTCTGGCAGAGCTGCAGCATACATTAACATTCTTTAGTATGATTTTAGCTGTGCAAAATTGCATGAAAATAGGAAACATTTTGTTTTCCATCACTGTAAAACAATGATTTTTCCATACTGCACTGACATGTTTCTACAATAGCCCAGATGGGGCAAAAAAATGGAAAAGTCAGGAGCTCACAGAAGTCACATAGAAAATCTTTCTCTCTGCAAACACGATAAAACAAAATTACTGTACAAACTGTACTGTTACTGAAATACTTAAATCCAACCATACTGCTGGCCTAACAATGCTATTGCCACCTTATTTGTGTGACTAAAAATAATCTTTAGGTCTCTCTGTTCAGCAAGATGGTCTGGTTATTGTAAAATGTTTAGGTTTCATATAATACGATGTGTGTGCTTACATCTACCCTAAAAATGACAGCATGTAACCATTGTGCACCCATCCCTTGAAATAAACAATGGGCCGCTGCTAATTCTCCCTGTGTCAACCATGCGTAACACCATGTCACAGTCGTCGTGCATGCTGAACGCCTTCCAGGTCCTTGTTTTGGAAAATGTGGCAGGGGTTGCCATGGCGCTTGTGTTTGATCTTCTGTAATTAACCAAGCTCACTGATTGCACAACACTTTGCCCTGGCCCATCTCCGTCAGCCTGCAGGCCTGAACATCTCATCAAACACCACATTAACCAACATTTATGCGGCCATCTCCACACAATGATTTATCCTGACATGGCCTAACATGGATAAAAGGAACAGGAAGTGGAGGAGAGACAGAGTGACAGGGATCATATGAGGATTTAATAAAGCTGAGGTTTACTGTTTGAACTGGATTTTCATTCTGAGCTCAAAAGAACTGACACGCGTTAACTTCTCACTGTTGATGACTATGTCATAGAACAGATGGTTTTAAATCCAAATACAAGGCTAAGGCAAGCATCATATTTGTTATCTTAATACATTTATGTCAATATGATTAAATGATTGCTGCTCCTTACCTTCTTTGACAAAACTTGAAATGAGGGGGTAAACAGGTTGCCGGGTTATGTTTGGATGTATAGAAATTCTCATACTGTCATAAAACCAAAAACTTAACTTCCTTAAACCACATCTTATTCATCTGCTTTTGTGTAATTTACACAAGCGAATCATTCATTTGTAAGCTTTGCAATGCTTCGTTGCCTTTTGACTTTCCCTTTTACACTCTCTCCAGTCGATATGCTAAGTATCTCCTTGCTATAACAATATAGATCTATTGATCTCAAGCACTTGGCAAGAAAACAAATTCCCAGTGTCAAAGTGTTTCTTCAGCGGCATCTAAAATTACTGTCAGAGAATTATTGGGTGATAAGACTTTTATTTTCTTGTACACATGACTAACTTCCTTGAAAGTCAATCATTTAATTTATGATTTCATACAAATGAAGTTCTTCTGGTTCACCATATCTCTATGTGCGTTTGTCTTTTGTCCCTTTGAAGATCAGTCACTGTGTCCTGATGTATGTTATGCTGCCTGGTTTAAAGTCAATTAGCCATCATTTACAAACCCAGAGATGACAATCTAGGGCTCATGTGGCCCATCAGTGTGCATGACTTTCAAAGTAATATATTTCATGGGTAGGCTTTTTTCATCCCTTCACCACATTTGTCTTTTGTGGAAATGTTGTAACAGTGCACTCCTATAATTATTTTGTGTTCATGTACTTGTTAAAAATAAGAGGAAGTACTATCCTCGGACATAAATCAATCCATTTTGTTTTGTGACAGTTTGACGAGCTCCCATTAGACTTTTGAAAAGGCCGATATAGGGGGTTAGTTTCCATGGATTCCTGTTCTGTTGGACTATAAAATTGAGTGGAAGTAATGGTGGGAGGGAAATAAAAGCTCTATTCCATGTGGGTTGTTACATTGCACAGTATGTTTTTTTTTTTACTTTGTTTATTGTATTGAGGTGCAAAGGTACCTTTTTCTGTGAATGCAATGCACTATGAACCTGATCAGATAATTGTCTCTAGGGGATTTCCAGTAAAATGAATTTCCACTATTTTGGGACTTGTTCTTTGAACTTGCTTACGGAATGGCGCAACAGCCCAGTTGGTTGCATACAGTTGGTTTTATCTCATAACCACAATGAATACCACTATGTGTAATCCAAACTAGGTCAACACACTTGAGCCAGGACTTTCCCTAAGCAGTTGTTAAAATAACTGAATACTTTTTTTTATTTCTTGCTTAGTAATTCAAAGGTGGATAACCAAGGATATATCCCCTGAAGTAGCAAGTAAGGAAAGACCACCCATGATTAAGCTGCAGAATCAGGAGGAGATTTTCACAAATGTATTTTGGAATAAACTGCAACTCATATGCTGGAAGAGATTCATGTGATGCAAAACTCAAGTTCATGGGGCATTGTATAATTTTGCTGGCTTTGAGGGTCAACAAGCAGAGATTTCTCATGAAACTGAGGTCTCCTTGTGTTACAGATCTATAAAAGCACTGGAATAGGTGTGTGAGATGGCTCACTGTTGTAAAAATAATTTGAAGAGCTGTTAAATTGAAAAGAATGGAAAAAACAATCCTCCAACACAGCATACTGCATCTGCGAGCTTTTCAAAAATGTGTTTACTGCAAATTGCTGTGTGTAATCGGGTGTCAAAGACCGAGTGTGTGAAGTTTTGAAGTGCTGATTGCTGTAAAGTTGTGCAACTGCCACCCATTTGCCTAAAGCAAATAGCAACATTCTAAGAAAGAGGAAAGTGTGTGCGTGTGTTTGGGGGGTGGGGGGTTGCTTTTTGCATCCTCTCCATTTTCCACCAGTCATATACTTTTAATAAGCAGGGTTTTGCACAATTTTCTGTTTTATTTCAAGTTGAGAAACACATCAATAGGCATCACAAACAGTTTCAGTACTCCTTTCAAAAACACCTCCCTGAAATACACCAGGACATGCTTATGAATCATGTGCTGTGCCTTTTTTAATGGTGTTTTAATCATAGTCTACAATGAAAAGCTATTGGTGGTTTGTGTGGATATTCAAAAGGTCATCTGGTTTGCACAAATGCTTTGTTAAATAGGAGTTGGCTAAACTTGTGACAGCTTGTAAGTCAGCTTGCATTCCTGCATAACCATAACTTCTGGAAGCTATAGGTTGCTGTCGAAAGACTCATAAAATACAAAATAAGGAACAAGATGACATTTTCTAAAAAGCATCTACGCTGTGCAAAATGTTGACATGTACTTAAAAATACATAAGATAGCTATACAAACATTTAACTAGCAAAATGAATACGTTAACTAAGTCTGAATAATGACGCTCCAAAAGCCTCTGGCTGTTCTATGTCCTATATAATGAGAAAAAAGACAAAATCTACAAAATAAAGCAATAAACGTACATTATATAACTCTGAAATATATTAATTATAACCTGCAGTAAAACCTGACTCAACCAAAGCAAACAGGAAAACGGAACACCTGTGTCGAAAGACAAATACAAAGGATGATGAAACAGATGTTTCAGTAACAGGGTAACCCTGTCAACAACAGACTATGCAATACCACTTATGTGTGTGTTTTTAGCACTCATGCCTTCCTGGTAAATCGATGTTTACTGATGGGACCACAGTCTTAGGGATTTTACCAGAAGGTTTATACAGGGGAAATGAATGTGTGGAAGTGTTGGGGAACACCAACCGGGTTCTGATTTCAGATCCCTTTCTCTATTTCCACCACTGCTATGAGGAAAAAATGGCATCAGGTCCCTGTTCAAGCGGGACCCTGTACAAGACTTTTGTAGTCGGAGTAATTGTAACTGATTCCCTTTGCCAATGAGAATCCTGTGTTTACTGACCACACAAACACCAGTTAGTGCTTGGTACCAAGATTGCTTACTGTTGCTAAACATACATATGCCAGCTTATTTGTCACTGCACATTGCCTTGCGGTGACACACAGATGTGTGCTCATCCCATAATCAGGATGTAAGTCTGTCGTCTGTTCAGTGGTCCTGTGTTCAACCTAACACTCTTGGAAAGTCATCCTGAAGTTCCCCTACTATGTGTTTGTGTGACAGAAAACCTAATGTGTGTTATGGAGAAAAAAAAAATTCCAATTTCTTTGTGTCTTTGATCTCCACAGTGGTAGCACCTATGAATGAAGGTGGGACTTTCCTTTTGATTTGCACAAATGACTTGGACTCTCAGTCATTTGAAGTATTGCAACAATTTGCATGTATGTGTTTAGGATTGTTTGCATTAGGCCCTTTTCTTCACTTTCGTAAACTGCACCCACTTTAATTATATGCTAATTGCAAGAAGCTCATCTCAACTCAGGGTTGCACAGCACATTTTCAATTATTCAACATATGATGCAAAAGGTCTTCTATGAAACCCACTCCAACACTGAATCCCGAGGTCACATTTTAATTGGCTGTAGCGTAGCTCTGATACTCTCATATTCCCAATAATGATGGGTTTCCGAGCTGAGCAATTCCTAACCACCCGTTTGTCACTTGACTCATTGCTCCTTGTGCACTCCTTTGTCTGCCAGTCCTATACAAGCCATGAGCCACAGACAGTGGAGCTTTTGAAATGCAGCAAATTTGAAATGTAAAAATGTTCCCTTTTTTGTGTGTGTGTGTGTTTGATTAATGCTCCAGACCACACACTGTGTGGGGGAGCGGGTGGAATTTTTCACAATAATAAGCATGTCTCAGGTCGAAACAGGCTGTTTTCTTGTCATACATATTCATGTTGGAGTGTCTATGAGAACAGGCCTGTCTGATTCGTCAGAGCACTGCACAACGCATCTGTGTAAGGAAGTTAGCTTCAAAGTGGAAGTAATTTACCTTCAAGCATCAAAATCATTAAAAATGATCTTCATTATCTGAATGTAAGAAACATTTGATTTTCCAGGGTTTTTTCATTACACTGCTGTGTGAAATCGGTCCTCTCACTTTTAAGTATGGCTCAGACAGATTTGCAGCTCAAAACTTTTCAGAGTAACATCATAAACAAAGACACGTCATTTTCCACATGGCTAAGTTAACATAAATGAAACGAGGCTTCGTCAGGCATCGATTCCTTTCAAAAATAAAATAATGTTCTATGCATCATACACATCAGCCTTTCTCCGGCTGAAACAAAAACATCTCTGCCATAACTCTTGGACAATAAATGGGCAATCTGCACAGGAAAGCGTAATACTGTAATACTGGAAAGTGTTTTATTCCCTGAATTACAGATTCCACCTTCATAGGAAGATATCTTGATAAACATGTCTTGACAGATATTTTCTGGACAACTCAAGCCTTTATAAGGTATGGAATGCTGTCCTGTATACAACAGCAGAAATGAGCAGAGAATGGTTTTTTAAAGACCTGTTACGTCACATTAACAATAGATTATTTCATCTCACCAAGAGCTGAATTTCTACTCCAAAGCCTCCCACAGGGTCAGCCATGCGAAACGCTTCCCTTACTGTAACAGTTGTCTCATCCTTACCATAAACCCTGCTATATTTGTGTAAACAGTATTTGTCACAGTTTCTTTGTCAGAATGTTTTCTTCTGTGTTAATTGTAGAAGCACACGGACCTCTAAAAATGAAAGGCTTCTGGTGTATATTGTAGATGTTATATATTCTGATTAAAACAAAAAAAAAAACCTTGTTGAAATTCTGAATGGCTTCTTTGTGAATAAGACACATAACTCCTTTATATCTGGGCTAAACAAATTGCCGGTAAAACTAATCAGGAAACTTTTTTAATCAGTAAAATATGTATGAATTCAATTTGACAGCAAAAAACTTCTGTTTTAGCTGAGCATCTTGATGCTCAGTGCCCTCATACCAAACCATATCAAACCCCATTTATTATTAGTAAACAGTATTTAGTTTCCAGGTTTCCATCAGTCATTGCAAAAATCCTCACCTTACCTTTCATGTCACGTTTTGCCACAGTCTTGTCAGGTCAAGTTTTTGCCTCTTGTCTTGTGTCCACAGTTAAGTATTGTTATTTACCCACAGTCTTGTTTAGTTTTCTACAGCTTAGTGTTTTTGATATCCGGCTCAGCCACGTCTTTGGTTCTTGCCTTGTGTTTTTTTGCAGTAAATCTCAGTTACTTTGAAAGTCTGCATCTACATCCTCCACCAAAAATATGTCCCATGGGAATCTTTGTTCATACAGGCCAATGCAATCTATACTTATGGTAAAACTGGCATCCTGAAAGGTGATTGTGCTGCTGTAAAAAGAATGCATTTTAGACCTAGCCATGATCGTCTCAAAACCCTAACCAAGTCATATAGACATCTAAACCTTGCCACATGAAGTTGGCTAAACCAACCTATGAAGTGACAAAAGCCTCTTTCAGACATGCATTCAAAAAAAAAAAACATTTAACTTTGTCAACCCGCTGTGGGGAGTAGCCCCACATTGCTATGTCATTTCACACATTAAGCCAACATCACAGAATCAGCTGAATGACGACAGCACAATTGGTTAGAGTTCCTCAATGCCAGCATGAGGAGGTAGAATCATTTTGCCTATATTACTATAGGCAAAATGGGTCAGTGGAATATCAGCGGCGGGTCAACTTTGACCCTCTTTACCCTCTGTATTTCATGCATTACACACATGTGCATAAGTCTCGAGTTGAAAGGGCACATGTGAAAGAGGCAACTGTTTGCATGAAACCACGGCAACCAGAAAAATGGTGTCCGTGAAGGTGATGACTCTGTTGTAAGAAGAATGTATTTAGCCCTAACTGTAATCTTGTTTAAGCCTAACCAGGAACTATCAAATATTCATTCACAGTCTGACAAAGGAAACAGAAATATGTGTGAGTGAGAGCAGCTTCTTTGGGAATTTGACTGTGTTAATACACTTTTCTGTTTTTACAAAAAGTTGGAACTTTTGAGCATCTAGACCCATTTGGTCTAGTTGAGCTTATATATGCAGAAGTGGTTAATTCCTCAACTGCATTATCTGGGTGGGTTAACCCAGTGTTGAGAAATTATATTGCAACTTCAGTCCAACTGTGTACATGCATTTTTAAAGGTCCAATTTACTTTTTTCTAGTATCATGTCAATGTACTCACTGACTGAATGTAACACATACCTGTAAGGGAAAAAATTTACTCCTTTCAGTTTGAGGACTTATTCTACCTTAACAATAATAGTAATAATGTAATAATGAGCGTCTATCAGGTCACTCAAGGACACTGTACAAAAAAAACAATAAGACAATAAGACACAATAAAACAAAAAATTAAATACTGTTGGGAAAACATGGGGCAGTGTATTAACAGAGAGTATGTTTTCTTGAACAGGTGAGTTTTGAGTCTTGATTTAAACAGAGGGAGAGAGTCAATATTACGGATTTCTGGTGTGAGGGAATTCCAGAGTTGAGGAGCAGTGCGGCTGAATGCTCTACTCCCCATGGTGCTGAGACAGCTGGGTGGCACAGTGAAGTGGATGGAGGAGGGAGGATGAGGTGGCAGTGTGCAGGAGATCTGACAGATAAGGAGGGGCAAGATTGTGGGTGGCTTTGGATGTGCTCAGAAGGATTTTTAATTCTACTCTTGATTTAACCAGAAGCCAGTGCAGCGGCTGTAGGACAGGGGTGATGTGATGAAAAGAGGGGGTTTTGGTTATAATGCGAGAGGCTGAGTTCTGGACCATCTGAAGCTTATGGAGGGATTTGTGAGGAAGACCAAAAAGGAGAGAGTTACAGTAATCGAAGGGGGAGGTTACGAGGCATGTGAACAAGGATAGAGGTGGTGAGAGGGGTAAGTGAGGGGCGGAGATGATTGACGTTGCGTTGATGGAAACATGTAGAGCGGGTGACATTATTGATGTGAGCGTAATGTTAATGAGCTATCAAGGATGACACTCAAACTCATAACCTGAGGGGAGGAGAAAAAAAGGGGGAGCCTTCGATAGAGAGGGAAAAACTGTCAACTTTGGATAGAGTAAATTTGGTGCCAACAAGGAGGATTTCTGTTTCGTCATTGTTTAGTTTCATTAAGTTTGAGGTGAACCAGGATTTTATTTCAGATAAGCAGGTGATGAGGGAGGGGGAAGGGAGTGTGGAATTAGGTTTGCAGGAGAAGTAGAGCTGGGTGTCATCCGCAAAGCAATGGAAATGGATGTTGAATTTGTGGAAAATGTTACCAAGGGGAAGGATAGATGATGAATAGGCCCTGAGGCACACCTGATGTAACAGGAGAGGGGTGGGATCTGAAAGACTTGAGTTGGATGAACTGAGTGCGGCCTGAGAGATTAGAGCTAAACCAGTCAAGTGGGGTGTGGGTGATGCCAATGGAAAACAGTCTATAGAGGAGAATTGTGTGAGAATCTGTATCATAGGCAGCAGTCAGATCAAGGAGGATGAGAATACAATTTTTAAGAGCGCTGTTTCTTTGCTGGGGCTGGGGCGAAAACCAGACTGGAACTATGGGCACTATCAGCCCTTAGGCACATTAAGATATTACCTTTGAGCGGATGTCCAAACATTTCCTGGCGTACCAACATAAGTTCTCAAACTGTACCAGCATTATTCCAAAAATGTGTTTTTGTCAAGACATTTTCATTAATATGTTTACAGTGTTACTTTATCTTAGATGATTTCAGCCATTACTTCATTCTGGCCTGTACTCTCCCCTTGTGTTTGTGTTTGATCTACAGCTGCTTTGAACATGCTCTGTCTACTCAAGGTAAGATTGTTTCATTACATCCTATCAATCATTCAGTAATGTCAACATCCCCCGTGTATAACGTCTTTCCACGTGCCCTTCACAGAGGGAGCTAACGGAAGGAGGACAGTCAAGAGTGAATAAATGCTTGAGGAAGAGAGAAGATGGATGATAACCACAGGGGAGCAGAGATAGATGGAGTGAGGAAGAGAGGGGAGTCAGAATGAAATATCCTGACTGCAGAGTGTACAGGGATTTGTAGAGTATCCTGCTCCCCTTGTGAGAGGATTTGTTTTGGCTGGACAGGATACAGGGAGGTACATCTGGACAGAGTCATCCCAAGTACAGGATTCTCCTGCCGGACTGTGTGGAACGGAAGGTATTCTCGAGGGCCAGTCATTTGGAAAACTTACCCATGAGATTATATATTTTTTGACAAATGTTTGGATGTCAAGTTGAACGTGTTGAAATTTTGAGCAACTTCCCTTTTCCTCGATAAAATTTTACGTGAAAGTATTTTGACCTGTCTAACCAGGCAGGTGCGGTCACACACTCATAGACCATAGTGAAGTGGCAGAAAACTTCAAATAAGAACCTGCTTTCAACCCTTAATTCAGAATTCGGTACAATGTGACAAATGCAGACATGCATAGTGTACATTTTTTGGTGAGATGGGGCTGTCAGTGGGGGTTGTATGTATAATTTGTCCATAAGAGTGTAAAGCTGTAAACATTGAATTATATTTTGATTACATGATTTGTTGCCTTGTTCTGTGACTGACTGCAGTCTGCCTGTCACCTCTGTTGTCCTGCTGTTGTTGTGCAGACTTTAGTGACAACTTGGAACTTGGGATTGATCATTCATTTAAAAAGTCACACAAAGGATACACAAGTCCATAACTCAGGTGAGGGTTCCCAAAAAGGTACATTTCTCAATAAACACAAAGGCTTTTCTTCCCAAAAGGTAAAAAAAAAAATGAAGAGGTTTTGAGTTCCAACTTCCCCCTTCCATGGTATATCCAATCCAATGAATCATGTATGGTAACAGCTGTCACTTGTTGTCAGCTACAACTGACGTGCATCTCCAAACACGTTCTGCTTTCGATCCAAGACTCCAACTTTCAATTTTTCCCATTTTCTTTACAATCTCTCCCAGTTCATTCTTGACATGTTTTGACTTCAACATTTACTCTGCTTAGCCACCACTCTACTGACACACACACACATACACTGTCATTGGACGGGAGGTGGGGTGCACCCTGGACGGGCCGCCAGTCCATCACAGGGCCACACAGAGACAAACGAGACACACAACCATACACACTCATACTCACTCTTAGGGACAATTTATAGTCCCCATGCAAACTCCACACAGAAAGACCCCAGCCGGGATTCAAACCTGCATCCCTCTTGCTGTGAGGCGACGGTGCTAACTACCACACCACCGTGCAGCCCTAAATACATATATTCGTGAATTCATATACATCATTCCCCACGACCCTGAATTGGATTAAGCAGGTACAGAAAATGGATGAACGTAGATAACATATTTATGTGTGCGTTCTTAAAACACCATAATGTCAAGACCGATTGAGGAATTTTTTGAGATTGAGATATTTTGAAGATTTTTGTAAAGGAATGTTTGGAAGTACGAAGAAGTACTTTGTTTAGTAAAGTTGGTTTTGTGTTTGAGTCAAAGGCAGGGCTGTCACAATAAAGCCAATTTTGCAACTCTATGGTTTTAATAGACCAGGTAAATTCCCTCACTGACAGCCCTAGTTTAGAAGATTGATGTGACAGGAACGCTAGCCATCGGTCATACTTATCTGGTAGCAACCAGGGAGGGGGTGCAAATATGCTACCAGTCCAACACTTGATGTTCCAACAGTAACATTCTCAAAGAGTAATTAACCAGTGAGTCTGATTTCAGGTGCATTCGCTGTCATTTGAACCAAAATGACTTTGCAAAGTGGCTGAATAATATTCTTTGTGTTGGCTTGTTTAGACCCAGAGCAGCCAACGCTTTATCTTGATCGTTTGTTTTGTTGTGGCAAATCAGAGCGCGAAAACACTGCTGAAAGGACAATTCCAGGTCAGTGTTGCAATGTTGTTACCGGTATAAAATAAAAGGAGGATGAAAACTGTAATTATCGGAAATCATACTTTAAAACTCTCCTTACAATACTGTAGTGTTTTACTTACACGTAGAAATGAATCATCATGAGCTGTTAACCCGATCAACCAAATTAATGCTAGTGGAACTTTTTGATTTGAAAAAAAATTGTTTGACTGTGAGTTCACTCGTACAAGACCGGACTTGTCTAAAACGATTGTAAAACTTGGGAAAACGAGGTGAGTGTTACACGAGTGAAGCCTGGCGAGATGAGCGATCACGGTGGTCTCATTTTATCATCCGTCTCATTCTTTTGTCATGAGAACCAAGCAGACGAGAAAGTGTTACATTCCCTTCTTTGCAATTTTATGCACAAAACACCTGAAAATTACCGAGAGAATCTAGTTTTCCTATGGGTGTTTGGTTCAATCTCCTCAATTCGGCTGGTTCCAGTTACCTTTCAACCGGTGAATTATATTCACTCCTGAAAATTAAGAGGATAACTTTCCATCTCCAACAATGTTCCAGGAACATCTGGCTTGTGTTAGAGGAGCTTCAGTGTGTGAGTGTGAGTGTGTGTGTGTGTGTGTGTGTGTGCGTATGTGTGCTTCTATTACTCATGTTGTGAGGACTTAAAATCTCTTAATAGTCACATTGTTGGGACCCTTTCGTCCCTTTTGGACTAAGAGCAAGTTACATTGTGATTTATTACCGTTTCACTTATGGCTCAGCAAAAGGTTAGGATTGGGCAAGCAACAGGAAACAATATAAATCAATGTAAAGTTCTCTGAGGTGAGGGGAACATGACTTTGTATGGTGCTGCAAGCTTTTTGTTCCACTGTCTATGTTCACCCATAGTGGAAGTCAGCTGCAGTGAAATACACATGCACACAAGCCACAAACTATCTCAACAAACATCAGAGAAACACACACACACACTTACGCATACAATCAACCTTCATACTGTGTGTATGGTGTGTGTAGGAGAGATCCTTGTTATACTTCTTACTTTGTCATGGCTGTACAAACACGATCTCGTGCGGGAAAGATCCACCAGTGAAAACTTCCTATTGATACAGTATGTCATTAACCTCAGAGTTGATGTGTATGTTCCGACTAGTTGTCCTGGGTAATTGGCCTTGATCCTTCCCTCGTTGGGTCGGTGAGCCTTTTGTACACTAAAGTCAACCTTCGGACCATGAACCACCTTATAGTATCAACCACATGATTGAGTAAGTCGTATTGTTGACAGCGTTCAAATAAATATAAAGGTCGGTAGTGTCAATGACCTGATGATTGTCACGTTTCACATCATCTGTTAAGAATTGTCTTCTGTGACACGCGTTACAAAACCTAATAGACTTTATTAGCTTTGGAATGGAGTTTACGCTTTTGATCAGCTTTTTGTTTTGCTGGAGAGTAATATTTAAGTGTTTTATGCAGATGATCATGTGTCACAGGTCGCAGTCAAGACAGAAACTGAAGAAACATATGCTTGCCTGTGTTTTGAGACATGCATCTACCATCAAATACAAGATTAGCTCATTTTCCCATTAAGTAGTAAAATGTCTCACAGTCAACATTTGATGTGTTTTCCTTGTTCTGTTGTGGTTACAATATTGTTTTTTGAGACTTGCAAATAATTGTGTTTCATTTTCCACAGTGTCCCTAACTTTTTTGGAAGTGGCCTGATAAAACTGATATTTACAGCATTTTGTCAATATATGTCAATTTAGCGGTGGTTCATGTTTGCTCTTGCAAAATTAGTTGTGGTAAACATGTTTGTTTATCATGCTCCTTTGTGTGTTTACCTGTGCTGTACAAGTATGGCAAACAGGAAATAACTTATTGCGTATGGTGACACCGGACTGAAGCCACAACCAGTGCTGCTATTAAACTATTAATAATTCACTGAAGGAAAAGACAAGTTATGCAAACACACAAATTAATCTTGTTTAAAAAAAGTAAAATCTTTTTTTCACATCTAGTCTTTGCTTAGTAAAATTACCAATAATAGACACTCACCATAGTTTTCTTTTTTTTTTTGAGCAAAGAGTTGTTTATTTTCTTTAACGCCGATTGAACTTAGTTGGAATAGAATAAATTAAGTATTTGTCAGAACTTCAGCAGCTACTGATGAAGTGAAAGAATCAGAACTATTCACTCCTCCTTCACCATGAAAACTTCACCCCTTATTTCCAGGCAAGCTTCCATGCAGATTTAAGCTGTTCCTCAGATATACAGCCAGGCCCAGTGAGGAATAACAATATGTCAGAGGGATCACAACACCACAGACCAAAGAAAATTGAACTTGCATGAGGGTGGAAAAACAATTCAAGATTTCTCACAGTTCTCTTGAATTTATTATCTGCCAAAAGCCTTGCCCACATCTCAGGATCAGAGAGCAGCATGAGGGGAAAAAAACAACACAGAGGCACAACTTTCATAGTCGGCCTCGATATGATACAAGCTGACTGTACAGGAAAAAAGCAGTTCATTATCTCTGCATTATTACATTGCTATGTAAGAATCGTTTTATTATATAAATTATCCGTCATTATCTTAGATGTAAAACCTGATTTTTTTTCAGCAAGGATAATCTTTTTAAATTTCTGGCAGGTGACATGAAAAAAACTAGTAACATTTTTAAAGTTATTATATTGTTTACAGTGTGTTTAACACAGTCCTGAAGTGATGTGAATGTCATCCGGATGCTTTGCATGAGCAGCTCCAAATGATATGTAATGACAAAATGAACGATAGAAAAAAAAAGACTTGCTTATCTCAAAGGAAAATGAACGAATACCTTATTTATATTTTCGAAAGGTCTCATAAATCAGACACATTGCCATTAACTAGTTGAAACAAAAAATAAATAAGCCATGTAACATCATTAGCATGTAGCTGTTGAGGTTTGGTTACACATGCAGGGCCACTAACATTCTAAGAAATTCTACTTTAACACTTTCATGTTGAGTAGCTACTGCCTGTGGACACCTCCTATAGATCAAATAGATCAAACAGAGAATTCATATTTCTGTGGTTCCATAGATAACAATCCAATTAAAGGAAAAGCATAAATAAGAAGACTTGTAATTTTATCTTGTTGCCCCATTGCAGCTTCAAACTGCCTGCAAAATCTTGTATATCCACCTCACCTCCATCTTATAACACTTTAAATAAATTATACTTTTGTTGATAGCGTTGGATTTATTCAACACCACTTACATCCCTCCTTACAGCTACAACTCTTGAGCATTATGGATCAACCTTTTTTGGTAGCTGCTTTATTCAGTTACAGAGAAGCACAGAGCAGCATTTTTTTGCAAGTTGCTGTGCAAGAGCTGCACTTCCTTCTAAGATAATGAGTTGATCATTTGGATGCTGTAAGCAGGGCTTTTTCTTTACATAAGAGGCACAAAATCTATAAATGACAATATCATGAGGCCTGAGATATGTTGAAACAGAAGGTTGGGAGTTCAGGCAAAGTTTGCCTAGCATTTCATCTTTTGTAACAAGATATTGTCACTAGACTTATTTAATGACAGCTAAAACTAAATGCATATAGTGCACTATCGTGCACTATCAGTTTCCTCCTGGCCCAGCAGCATTGTTATTCATGAAGTTGTCTTTAACTCCATGAGGTGACGGAGATATGGAGCGAGTGCATCACAAAAAGTGTAAGTTCAGTGAATTTTATGGTGAGTTTGCGAGTTTTCAGCACTTCCCATGGTCATAACAAAAAGCCACGTGTAGGGAACGCTTACCAGAGACCAAAGGTTTAAGAAGAAGAAAGAAAGAAATTAAACCAACTTGGCCATCTTAGAGATAGAGAAAATGTTTTTGTAATGGGTTTTTTTCTATTGTTTTTTTTTCCCCCTGAAGAAATGTATTATGAGGGAAGCCTATCGTGTGATTAAGATTAAGAGTATAAAATCAGATTTTATTGTCATGCATACACGTGAAATTTGTCCTCCGCTTTTAACCCATTCCGGTTGGCACCTGTTGACACACACATGCACAGGGTCACACGCTCATAGAGATAAATGCCATACACTGGAGCTGTGGGCAGCTATTCACAGTGCCTTGCTCAAGGGCACCTCGGCCGTGGCAGGGAGGTAGACTGACAGCCCTCCAGCTGTCAGTTTCACCAATCTTTTCGAGTGGTGAGAGTGCGAAATGGAACCACCAACGTTCCGCCTATTGGACGACCCACTCTAACCATGAATTGTTAAAGCTACCTTTAAACAGACTAAAATCCAGATAGTTTGAAAGGGTCCTCCTCCTGAAAACGATTGGTCATCTTCACGTGAAGGCAGAAACAACCTATGATTAGATTCTTAGATAAAAATAACCTTTGGTGGTCGTTATAGAGACTGAATGTTAAGTATAAAAATGGCAATTACAAGGTTGAAGGTTGCATTGTAAAAAGAATGTTTTTAAGCCTACTGATACTTGTTCTCTAACCACAACCAAGTCGTTTTCATTTCTAACGCCAACTCAATTATGTTAGTGCCTAAACCCAATCAGGAAGTGAAAACAATGAGTTTTATTGTCACATGATGTGTTGACATGTGACCGAGGAAACTCGAAAAGTGGTGTCCATGAATATTGTGCTAACATTGTTATAAGAAAGCATTAGTCCTAACCATGATTCTTTCTTAATACTCACCGAGTATTCTTGTATTCTTCTCCGAGACTAAACTGAAACAGAAGAGTTTTAGTTAAGTGTTATTCTACTTGTCATATGTTGGTCTCAGTGTCAAGTCACATGTAGGCATATAGCTGGAAGCACTGACCCCATCCCCCTTGCTCAAAGACCTCAAAGCCTCCAAAACCAAAATATTGTCATGTGCTTCCAGAATCTATAGATTCGTATCCAGATATGTCCATAGAAGTGACCAAAGCAATGCTACATTAAAGCACTTTTTGGTTTTTTTAGCAGGTGATTTAGAAACTGATTTTTGTACATTTTTGGGGGATTTTGGCATGCTTTGTGATGTGCAAACTATCGTTAAACTTGCAGACTACTTCTAATCCTGTATTCAAAAGTAACAGATCAGCCTAACCCCTTCAGACTTTACCCTTAGGGAAAATGCCATAACACTGAAACACTGCGGGAAATTAGAACTAAACACTGAGTCACAGCCTGGTAACTTGCCCAACACGAAAGCCTTGTCTTAACACACGCACAAACAATAATGGCTCTTCAACTCACTGAGCCACGAATAGAACATTTTAGGCCTAATTTCAGGCCATGTCACAACTACAGTCACTGAGAGTCCCATACATCATGCTTTCGTTGAAGTTTGGATGGCAAAAAGGACCTTGTGAAGAAATGGTACACATACTGTTCACAGCTCAAATATGTCACACATGCATTTCTATTCTTTGTTGTCAGTGACACACAGATTTAGGAATGATTTCAGAAGCAACAACACGAAGACCCATGTATGAAAATAAACAAATTCAAAACACATGGTTTATTCCTGTAATGTCAGAGAAAACCAACTTGCATGAAAGCACACCAGAAACACACACACACACACACACTCCAGGGCTGTTAAAGCAAACTGGCATGACAGATCACGCTGCCTCTCCATTATTACGTTGTGTTTCGATTAATAATGCATGTTTCCTGACACCTTAATTACCTCCGCCCACACCCCATACAAACACACACATAAACCTTCAGTCAGCACCAGCTTTGTCAAATCAACACATTCACTCTCAATGTGGAGGGAGCGCACGAACAACAACTGTAATGCTGGTTTAGGTACTAGAGGTAACCGCAGCTGTCTGTCCCTGAAAACACACTCCAGAAAGGCCTGTTCACTCAACTGTCACGCATCCATAGCCATCTTGTCAGACTGACTCATTGCTCAGTGAAATGTGCAGTAACAGAGACAAGCCCCACTTCCTGCAGGTCTGACTGGCTTGATTATATTTAGTGCAATGAATCACCATTCAACAGAACTTTGTATGTCTATGATCTCAATTACTTTTAACCTGGAGGCTGAGATCTGTAGATAATATAAATACATCAATGATGCAGCCTTGTGAAAGCAAAAGCAAGCACTCCCCTTTTCTTTTCCAAAGCTTTACATATGAACTCATAATATTAAGTAAACATAGCCTCAAATGAACAACAGCATATGGCAGACTACACCTTTTCAGTCTTTATTGAAAAGGGGGGAGAACTTGGTGCTGTGCGTGACCAAGCATCTCCACTATGGTCTTGACAGTCCAAAGGACATTGTTCCAGAAGTCCGTTTGTTAAGATGCTCTATTCTTTTTAGAATGAAGAGGCTTTCTTCTGACAACCCTTGCAAACAAGCCTTACATTTTTACAAATAAGTATTTTTTTTCTAACTATATTGTCGTGAACTTGAACATTTAACATGCATTTAACTGAGGCCTGTCAGTTAGACCATGGTCTGACTTTAGGGAGACCTGCTGGGACGTCCACTCATAGAAAGATTGCCAGCTGTCTTTAAAGTTTTCCATTTGTGAATAAACTTTCTCACTGTTGAATGATGAGCTCCAATTTGTATGGAAATAGTTTATAACCCATCCCAGGTGGATGAGCAGCAACAATAGCTTACTTACGATCACTACTGATGTCTTTAACTCCTTTATGTTTAGACACATCTGAATGCTCCAGACCAGCAAACCAATAGAACTCCTGCTTTTAAATAGGTGGTAACAGTTTCTGATATCAGTTAATCAAGTGCATTTGATTAGCAGCAACAGACTGCTACTTACCTACTTAATTCATATGGAAGCTGAGGGAGGTAACCGTTTCTTCTGTAAATCCTGTAGATAATTTTATAGCAAGTTTTTTATCAGGCTACATATCATTTTGCACACATATTTTTGCATGTACATCTATAAACAGGTGCAGTATATCACAGATTTTGACGGATAGTGCATATTTAAGATGGCAACTCTGTTCACATTAAACTAATAGACCGAAGAGGGTTTGTCATTACAAACCACTTGATTATGGTTAGACATTAAAAACTATTTGGTCAAAGTTAGGTATTAAAGGAAAAAAAGAGTGTGGTTAAAGCTCAGAAAACATCATGGCTAACCCTTAAAAATAGACACTTTAATAAGGTTTTGGATCAAAATATATTTTTCCTGGATTACTGGATGTTTAGTCCCCCTGCACTCAACACACAAAACCCACACAAAACAGACGTCCTATTGAAATACAACACTTTGAGAGTTGTGCTGGGTGGCGTGAAAACATTGTGGATTTCTTCTTCATTGGCACATATACAAAGTTTTCAGATATCTGACTATTTCACGTTTTGTTGTGACACCAGACTGGTCAATCACAAGGTAGCCATGAACTAAAACATGCATTGCTTTGCTTTTACTCAAAATAGGACAAATATATATTTAAAAAAAAACTTTATCGAAGAGTATGTTGGAACAGTTTGAGTGAATGAAAAATGAGTGAATAAGTTAACTGGATAAATTCTTACCGAGGTAACAAATCATGCGAGCCTTCAGGAGATTTTCTAAATAATCAGACTTGTTCCTGCGACTAATGGATTCTCCCCTGTGCTGGCAGTTGGGAGACTGCAGCTTAAGGCGCTTCCACGCTGGTGTCAACACATTCATCTTTTACATAGTCTATATTCTGTTTTTTCTCATCTGTAGGTGCTGCTGTCCTTTAACAAACTAAAAATATTTTAGTGGGTTTTCTGATCCAGATTGCTGGCCTATCCACATCTTTTTTTGTGTTACATCGTTTTATTTAATTTATATAGAGAAAATAGGAGAGTTT
Organism: Leuresthes tenuis; assembly: GCF_036924035.1. Taxonomy (NCBI): domain Eukaryota; kingdom Metazoa; phylum Chordata; class Actinopteri; order Atheriniformes; family Atherinopsidae; genus Leuresthes; species Leuresthes tenuis. The sequence goes on along the minus strand of NW_027325372.1, from coordinate 13,602,319 downwards.
TCTTACCAACACCTGTATGTAGAAATCCAGGAAATACTTAAAGCTTCAAGACTGATATTCTATTTCTATAAAGTTCAGATAGATAGATATGCGTCATTTGTGTACCTTGCCCAGGTTATCTGGGGTTAAACTAATGCAAAAACAGGAAACACTTACAGTACTGGCATTGTTGCTGACTACTGTTCTATGGCCAGCTTTGCAGCTTTGCTATTCTCGACAGATAGATAGATAGATAGATAGATAGATAGATAGATAGATAGATAGATAGATAGATAGATAGATAGATAGATAGATAGATAGATAGATAGATAGATAGATAGATAGATAGATAGATAGATAGATAGATAGATAGATAGATAGATAGATAGATAGATAGATAGATAGATAGATAGATAGATAGATAGATAGATAGATAGATAGATAGATAGATAGATAGACAGATAGACAGATAGATAGATACTGTCATACTTTAAATCCATCCAGTCCATTGCAGTTTATGAAGAGCTGTGCTGCAACTGTTTGTGATCAGCACACATGCAGTGCTCACAATTTGTTTGTTAGCATAATGTTTTATCTCTAGATCCATTCAATAGAGAAGCATACAAAAAACATCTGATTGTTTGTCTTGTGAAAATATCTTCAAATATTTTAATAACTTCTGGATGAAGAGTTTAGAAATTTTCAACAGTTTTGGATATGTTTTTAGCTCTAATTTGCCACAGTCTGGTCTGCAGTATCCTTCTTAATTACCCATCACAATCCACCAGGGACAAATGCCTATGCCTTCATTCCTTTGAAATCTCTTATTGCCCGTTTCAATAACATCGTGTGTACTCTTTTATGATGACACTCTGCCACTGAAACTCAAACACAAGCTTCAAGTATGTTAACCTACATTTTCAAAATCCTTCAAAACTGATGAAACGCTAAGAAATGTGGGGGCTAATTTTCACCAGCCACACAGACTGCCGTTAATGGAGCGATGCTCGGCTTTCATCTTTTTCCGGTGAGTTGTGGCGCAATCATATCATTAAAGGCTCTGCCTTGGATAATTTGTGGAGTGACAGGTAAGTGCACATGTGTACAAACAAACACCCCAGCTCAACGCTTCCTCTTTCTCCTGTTGGCCTGGCCCTGGTTCAGGCAGTATGCTCCAATGCATGGGAAATAATTGGCCATCCCTTTCATCACAGGATTATGAGAATAAATCTTCTTTTGGAGCAGAGCAGCGCCAACAGTCATTGAAATCCTGTTACATGGGGTATTATCCTGTAATTAATTGCTTTTCCAAGCTCTATGCTCCTCTCTCCCTCTCGTGTTTGCATACTTTGATAAATTCAGAAATGATTCGCTCTGTCTGGAAAAGAAATATGGGACTTGTAGAGAGGAGCGTTATCAAACATGTCTTGTCTTTTTAAAATCAGTCTGTCTCTTCCCCTAGAAGGGTCATAAGGTTGATCTGACCTTGCATATTTTTGTCTGGGGGTATAGAGATGCACCCTTTGAAGGAATACGTGAGTATGTGTATGTATAAATACACAAGATAACAGCCATTTGAACGGCAGCCATAGCTTACCCTATAGCTTATCTTTAATCAAACAGTAGTGAGGAGTTTAATGATGGATGATAGTTTCATGTGCCATTGTCTTATGAACAGTTTGTAAAATAATATTTATAACAGCACAGATAAATCAAATCAAATGATGCTGAGGGGGAGTGTGTGAGAGAGAACATGAATACTTAAAAAAACAAACAAGAAAAGAGGATTTTCAGTCATGCCAGCAGCGTGGACTGCCTCTACAACCTGTCAGGCATTGGAACACCTCTTTTGTCGAGGCTGAATATTTCCTTAAAAGCTTTTTTTTTTTTGTAAGGTATAAAATCTATGCTTCTCAGACTCATAAAGACTCTGCCAGTGCTCTGACCTTTTCTGAAGCATGTAGTGATATGAAGCCATTTGAGTCTGGAGAGCAATCTTTTAAGAACTTTTAAGAACTAGAACAGCTCTTGTAGCATCATCATAAGATCTAAATTTATATGTGTACAGTCAAATGGTTAACTGTACGCCTCGGTTACTGCTCCATCTAAATTACAACAAAATTAGTTTTCAAATTGAAAGAGGCTCAGCATCATTTCCAAAATGTTTCATTTTGGTGTGGATAGCTGAAATGGTCAAATGTGAGCTTTGGAAGCATTCCCTTCTCCATGATTGATACGCTGACAATATTCAAAGCACTTAATCTGCTCGACATATATATGTTTTGCTTTCTAAATTTATGACTGCAATCTTGACAGTGTGCAGTCATAAGTTTAGAAAATCCTGAAATAGTGACAGATGCCAAAAATGACAGATGCCACTGAAACCTCACAGGTTTCACAAGTTATTTTGATATTCTCAAATTAACCATCAAAAGTGTTTTAAGGAGAAGAAACTGGACAGAGAAAAGATGCACCTGTCATCTGTAACGCTCATCTGTAAGAAATTAAAGTGTTAGAAAATGGCACGATCAAATGTATTAGATAAAAAAAGATTGAAATAGGACAGACGAGCACAGAACTGGCTCCTAAAGGTAAAGACAGAAATGATGAATCTGGTGAGTACTATGGAGTGTTGTCAAGAAAAGTGTCAAATCATTAGTCACACAATGTCTTTCAGATGTCATTTGAAGAAGAAAATTAAACCAGATCTTTAGAATATCTTAAACACAGTGTGTGCAGTAGAATAATCCTGTTTATCAAAGTAGTCTTTGAGCAGTAAATTATCTAGTCTCTGAGAATGATGAACAAGACCCCGAGATACTTCAACTCCTCCACTTGGGGAAGGATCTCATTCCCGACCCAGAGAGAGCATTCCACCCTCTCTCTGTCATAGTCTCTGTCACCTCTGTACCTTCAAAGAAAAGAAAAAGATGGCCAGTCACTAAATTTCATTAAATTTCCATGTTGTCTTCAGTGGAACAGATTAAGCCACAGCCAGTTCTTGTTTTCTTTTCTCTGTGCGGGTTTTCTCATTCCACTGATGGTGACATCATGGACTCCTCTTGTCAGAATGAAGACAGCTTGTGTAACCTCAGTGATGGGTTAGTGACAGTATGCCAGTGACGTTTGCGCATTGTGGCCATCGCTTATACACACACATCCATGCACAATCGCATCCACTTCCCATTAGCAACAGGAAACCCCCTGAGTCATCACGGAGCCAAGCTCTGAGAGGAAGGCAAACTATTTCAGTGAAATCATGTGCTGATAAGTGACTGACGAAGAGAAAAAAAGTTATGAAATTCAGTTCTCGGGAATGTAAGGAAGTAAGCTGGTCTTTTAAAATGAAATTCTGCTGATGAGGTGTTGGCTGTTTTTATTTCCTGTTAAATGGCATTGAGAAAGCATATCAATACTGTTACTCTGAGTTTCATGCCTTACTAGTTTATTAAAGCCATTTAAACTGCTAAAATTCTACTTCTTACATGCTCAGTTGAGTCATTTTGTTTGTTGATTTTGTTTCTGTGATTTCAATCATTTTGTGCAAGAGCTTGGGACCTTAAAACCCAATTACATCACTTTTCTGAATAAATCTGTTTGTCTTATTGTTTTCTGTTTGTTTTTTGCCATTAAGTTTAGATTACAATGGAAATATTATTAATGATGATCAACTTAAAAACAACCAATCATCTAGTAAAACCAACCATTTACGGGTATATGGTACTCGGAGAGTCAGGTTACATAGTTATTTGAGCACAAAATATAACTTGAATTAACTTAACATGCAAGTTAAAGGAAAAACTGTTAAAATCAATGGCAGAACCTAAATACAGATCATTTCATACAGGGTACTGTGTCATTTTGATGTGTGTAAAATGAACGACAATATACATAATAAGGAAGGCTGAAGCTTAAGCAGCGTTTCCATGTATCCAGAGTCATCGGTCCCAAACACTTTTTACAAAAAGTTTACTTTATCAATTTTGTGTTTGTCCAATTGAACATATTTCTCCACACCACTGACAGTTTTGCATGAGATGATTCGACTGTGTTTAGGCCATGAAAGGCGAGTAACAGGCTGCACTGCTACAACAAAGACGAAATGCAGGTATTTACTCATTATTTACTGTTTTCCAGTAAATAATGATCGACTTTGTTCACCAAGTTAGTATTTTCCCATGCCATTTTAATGCATCATCTGACAGAAATGATTATGCGCAGATAAATTAAAAACTTTTTCTGATCACTTTTATCTATCCATCTATTTTGGATATTGGAAATGTGAGGCTAAATGGAGCCATCGAACAGTGCCGATGATTTTGTGTTCCTTTCACGTCTTCAATGTTTTAAAAGAAACTATAAATGCTGGGTTCATCTCATCTGTCATCAAGAGCGAGGAGAGTTTCATCAGCTGATGAAAGAGCAGCTGATTGAGTCTTGCAGTTTGATTTCCTGTTAACAATACAATTCCCCTGATCAAAAAGACCCATATTCCGTACAATATTTGTGGTTGGATAATCACGTTTGCATGTATGGTGGCACTGAGTCATCAAACAGCCCTCAACAAGCATTCAGCTGATTAAAAGAAAAACCACACAGACAAAAAAGAAAAGAAAAAGAAAGGAAGAATGTCTTGATGAAGAATGAAAACATCAAGACTGCATATTGGACAGAAAATGCAGACCTAAGGCACTATATTTTCATTATTTCATTTAACCGTCATTTAACCGGCCAAATCATTAAGAACAAGGCGTTATTTACAATGACGGCTCAGCAAAAAAGGCAAGGTCTCTGAGGAAACTGAGGTTTGAGGAGAAATGTCACACGTAGTAGAAGAGCACCGTAAAACACCCATTACCTGAGTACAGTCTTAAGCATAGCGAGCATCGGCTTTATATACAACGGCATTAAACTCAAACAGAGTTCCTGATCAGGAAGCCCAATCTTGTTTACCACAACCTAATTCATTCTCTCTCTGTTGAGGAGATGTACTGACTAACATGTGACCCGTGACTTATAACACTGCATTCATTAGGTGTCGAGTACCATCATCCGGTGGCAAGAAAAAAAGGGGAGAGAGTTATGTTGAACACACTGTAAGAAGGATCCATTTCAAATCTGACCAACTGATAATAAAATCAATCATGAGAACAAGATTTTGTCAGAAAAATCTGATCTGTTCTATTCAGCTTGCGATTTGAAAAATACTTTGTGAATTTGAGGAAATGTTGAAACCATACATGAGATGATAGCAATTACAGTCTTATTGCAGATCATTTTGGCTCTAATGCCACCGTCTACAAAACCTTAAAAAAAACTTACAAGTATTTCTCAGCATAACAATATGAGTTCTATGAAACAGCAGCTTCAGCTTTCAACAGCATAAGAATAATTCTGTTTTTCAGCTGCAGCTTCTCAGAAGACCTTTGGGGAAGTCTTTCTGCTGAGTATGTGCAAACTTTATAACTCCTCTGTGTGAGAACAATTGCTTTTAATCAATGGGGAACAATGTGTAGGTGTGCCTTCCACTGCATAAACAATTAATGTCCATGTTCTGTTATAACCTGAGCACAACATCTTGTGAAAAATAAAAGAATGTTTGAAACCTGAGTGTGTTTTGAAATGCAAAAATGTCTTTGCCAAGAAGGCAGTCGGTCTCATCTCCCCAGCCCTGTCTCAGCCTTACAGATCAAAGAAACAGTGATGGACAGGTTGGGATAACTAGCAAAGGAAGGCAGAATTTTTTGGCTAGACTACTGTCTGGAGCCCTTCCACATGAAACAACCTCCATCTTAGCTCCTGGTTTGATTGATTGTCCTTGAGGTCAGTCTAGGTTGTAAAAATATGAAGCACAGGGAGTAGAGATGGTTACTGTGGGCTGACTAATTCTGGACGAGACCTCAACACTTGAGTTCATGCAGTTCACGGAGTATAAAGGTCAAGATATACAGTGCAACAGAGGAGTGCTGCATGCATAAAGGACCTACTATTCTAAACTAAGCGAAGAATTTACATCCCAACAGAATAGAAAGTCAGTGTGTTTTACAGCAAGTTTGCAGTTCGGTATCCACCAGCATGTTTTTATCTCCCACATTTCCCACTACCATTTCTACAACTAAAAATCAAGTGTTGCATTACAATTTAAAAAAGAAGAAGAAACCCTTAGCTGCAGTCTGTGTAAAATAAACTGATTAAGATGATGGATTCCTGTTGCACACACTATTTCTAACTAATTTTCTCTTCAAGTGACCTTTTATAGAAGCACAAGAAAGAAATCAGTGTTCATCTGTGATTCTTGTCATGTTTCACATAGTTTTGCACATCAGTAACTTTGTTTTACTGACAGCACAGTGATCTACGCCTGCATCTTACCATGTGACAACATTAAAGTACTGAGAAACCTTCAATTTAGGGCTTTGAGATGTGGTGAACTTGCAAATCATGGGACTTTCAGACAGGACAGTGGAGTCCTTGTCCCAGTACTGGGGTGTTGTTTGCTTTGATTTTCTTCTTCTTTTTGTTTATATATGCTGTTAAGCTTATCTTTAGGAACCAAAACCAGTCTCTGTGCTTAGGTAAGCAGTTACTGAGATGTACAACCAAGGAAAGAATCACAGGATCCTAAATGTTGACGAAGCTTTGTCTTTTTACTGACGTCTCACATTATGGGTAACACCATTAACCATCAACTAGTTCCTCTAACCACACCCAGCCTTATCCCACGCTACAATCCACCTACTTTATATCACCATTGCCAATCCAAAAAGTGTCTGTGATTAAAATATAGCATGTAAAACGTTACCTCAACACTATCACGATCACACTCATCTACATTTCACCCACATTGTTTTATCAGACCTAAAACAACAACAATATAACAAACATAATCCCACTCCATCCCAATCCCCCTCCCCCCTTTAAGTGCATTTGGTTTGTGCCAATCAGGCTGAATGAGCACACCAGGCTCTTGTCAGCAACACTCCTGGGCGTTGGTCCATTATAGAACTGAAAGAGAGCGAACACAAATTCTAGGAATATTTCAAATAAGTGCATCAATCATCAAAGTAGAATTCATATCTAGCAGATTCTAACAATAAAAAAAGACAAATTTACTCAATAATTGCTAAGTGAGTGCATGAATACATTTTGAGCATGTGTGATGAAATTGTGCATCTGTTTAGGGAGGTGCCCCCTGCCCCTGCCACAGCATCTATTTAGAACATGAAGCGATTTCTATTGAAGATCTGACTAGCCTGCATGTTTAAAAATCCCTAAGATGCCATGACAAATATCCATATGTGATGACTAGGGAGAGAGAAAAGGTTGGCATGACTTGGCTGAACATTACTTTTTACTTGCAAGAGCAACCATGTTAGACTGAAAAATGTATGCACAGAATAATCACTCTAGATCAAATTGAAACAAACAAGCAAGCTTGATTTATTGCACAATCAACATCTTGCCATATTCACTGTGGATGTTGCTTGGTCAGGGTTTGTTGTTCGCCGCAGCAAAGGGGATTTTGACAACAGCCACAGATCACGAAAGGATAGAAAATCACATGAAATGCATTTAGGTGCAGGCTCGTGCCAACTTTTGACATGAGGTCATACTCTCAAAAGGCGTCCGACATCATTTCTGATTAATTACAATTTTTTTTAGACAGCTTGTTCACTAATAATGGCGCCGTCTGGAGGTACAGGTAACATTTTCTCATGGAAAATAATTTTAGAATAATACCATGTTCACTGCATTATACAACATCTAAACGGTAAAACAAAATATGAGCAAACACTTGGCTCATGTGAGGAAGAGGATTATTTAAAAAGTATTTGATTGTGTTTTTACTGAATCAGGACTACTTTGGTGCACAGTCAAGTATCAATTTCTGTGACTGTTGAGCTCGAGCTGTGGTCTTCAATCTACAGCCTTCGTATGTACATGAAGGGCAGTTTATATGAAATGAGGAATGATTTACAATCATGGCTGGCTGTCAGCCAGACCAGACTTGAACTATTCTCAGAGTAGATCAATTCCCAGCCTCTCTTTACCCCTGCCAGTGACGAGTGACTCAGCTAATTATAACAAGGGAAAGCGTTGCCTGAATACTGTTTTCTCTTCAAGCTCACTGGTGTGGGGACTCAGACACACTCCCACACAGATAATGTACAGACACACATGCCCACACACGCTGTGGTCGGCTATATAATGCTACAACCCACAGTTCAGCAACATCATTTATATTGTATAAGAGTTAAACACAGCCTGCACGTCTTGGTTTGGTCTTGTGAGAATTTTCTAACATTAATCCTCAGTTACGTTGATACAAACTGTCCCATCACACACTCATGCTAATATATGCTATGCTAATATAGTTTGATTACAGCCAACACAAATTAGTCACCTTTTCCAGTTCACACACACAAACAAGCTATGAACACTCATCATTACTTTGAAGTCAGATAACAATGACCCTTTAAGCTCTTGATTCCGCTGCCACCCATTCTTACAATAAGTGCTCATCCTGTTTTTTGGACTTTTCAAAAAAGCGATAAAGGGACCAAAGCGAGAGAGGAAACCTGTTCCTGTGCCTGCAGGCAACATGACAAACTCACTTGCCTACAGAGACACACACACATCAATCAGCTGGTGAGTCACCTTTTTCACGGGACAACCACTGCACAAAGAAAGAATGCGAGGCCTAAAAATAACAGCCATCATTCCTATGGAATCTGCAGCTAGTCCATGTTTGGACAGCCTGCAGAAACAGGTTTGCATGACCTTTTTGAGTCAAGCTGAGCTCAACTGCTGTGACCTGGTTAAGCGTGTGACCCCTCGGTGGAAGGAACTGTGCTGGAAATGTAAAAAGAAATAGTTTGGAACGGCTTGCTTCTGTTTGGGAGGAGGAACAGCACATACACAGGGCCCAGCTGGTGCTCTGTGTTTCAGTGAGCGCTCAGCGAGCCTCTGCTGCTGCCACTGTGCTTGTTCAACATAAAGTGGTGGAAAAAGAGAAGTGTTGCGCAACACGTACACAGTCACACGTATTATCACACCCTGACAAACAAACAAACACAATCGTGCACATTTGTAATTGCTTCATACTGTCTGCTCGACCATCTTCATCACTGGAATGTTTTCAAACTGACTTCAGGTGCTGCATTTCACTCTTTAAATTCTTGTTCTTCCCCTGTGAAGAAACAGTCCATAGTTCACTAACAATTTTTTCAAGAAGATTGCATCATATTCTCAGAGATTGCACAGCATTTGCTTGCCTCTTAATGGTACTTAGTAGTAATTTTAACTTTGTATCAGTGACTCTTGAACCTCAGCATCTATGATGTTGTTTACAGAGTCACACTAGCATAATATAGCCCTGCACCACTGAAGCTTTATGGGGGTGAGTCATGTCCATATAACAAACAAGCTCAGCATGGGAAAATACAGTATCATGGTGATGTTACTGCCCGAGTTAACGCTAATACACTGGAGCTTTGTTTTTGCTTTAGTTCACACCTGAGGCTGAACATTTGGAGAGTAAACAGCTCGGGTGCCACTGTGGCCCTGAAGAGCAAAACACAATGAAAAATACACAAAACACAGCAACAGAGCATAAAACACAACAGCATTTCTGAAACGCATCAACTTTTTGCTTTACAGAAAGGATAAGGCGGGGACTTGGCATAGCAGCCTTGTCTCCTCACGCCTTTTTCTCGCTGGTGTTCTCACGGGGGTTTTTAAGGGACATTTTAATGTCATGATATGATGAAATTTATATGAAGAATTATAACATGTGATTGTCCTTTTTATTTCAGTATCCCCTCATGATTTCCTTCTCCTCATTTATCCTTCAAAATCAAATTAAAAATTTAGCAAGGACCCTTCTGGACGTTTTTATAGAGGCACCTGCATGTTTTATAGAGACACCTACATGTTGCCAGGGACTTTCTGTCCCATCACAAACCAAAAATGTTCTTGCTACATTCTCATGTTGCTGTGTTTAATTTATGTTTGTAGGTGTGTATTGTTTGATTAATGTTGTTCTTTTCTCTGTGTTTTCAGTTTTGTGGTGTACTTTCATTTGATTCATTTTAATGAATGATTCAGTTCAGTTTTCTGAAATGTCTTACTGCTGAAGTGTTGCGTTTTTATCTTAGTTTTTATGTGTTTGGGGGATTTGTAATATTGTCTGACACGTTGTCTTTTTTGTGAAATGTGAGGTCCTCAAGTTTCTTGTTGTGTTATGTAAAAGGTTTTTCTTTTTGTTGTTTTTCTTTTGGTTTTGCCTTTGTTTTGTTAAATGTCAGTTCCAGGAAAAGGTGCTGAGAGAACAGAAGTGGGAAATGACATCAACCTGTCACTCAGGGAAAGTTTTCCGGCCAGTCACAAGCAAATATACTGTAAAAATCTACCTTTTCCAGTTTGAAAAGGTAAGTGTGTTGTATTTGCACCTCAAGGCCACTGTTCCAGTAGGTCCATGTTGAAATAATTACAGCTGGTAATAAATGGCAATAAGAGCTGAACCGTACAAAGCAACTGAGTCAGACGGTTAGTTTTGAAAATCGTTAATTATTATCTAAAACATGTGCACGCTCGATGATGTAGGCATGATAAGTAACACATAATTTCTTCATTCCTGTCTCTTGCATAGGTTCTTGCAGTATCAGCTAAATCTGAGAGCAGGAATGTGAAGATTCGTGACACCCTGATAAACACCGTAGGACAAAACTAATGTTTGAACCATATGCTCACGCAGTTCCCTGAAAGGTAATGCAGTGGGCAGTGTCATCAGAGACGAGCTGAGCCGGAGTCGGTGCCGTTACAGGATTGCTCAATGCTTGTGTCACCAGGAGGCTGGACTGGTCGGGCGGAGTGTTTGAGCTCAGAGCTCAACATCACTGGAGCTCACTCACTCTCAACCTCCCTCTGAATGTGAGGCGGTCTCTCCTTTTCTGTCTCTCTTTCTCTCTTTCTCTCTGTCTCTCTCTAAACTCTGAGGGATCGGAATTTTCTCACCAAAAGGTGCACAGAGCTCAGAGCCGCAAGCTCTCCAGAAGGACGGGGTTTGGATTATTAAGCCTACCAAAAGCTGCTGAAGTTTCAGTCTCGCACGGAGAAATGGAGCGCACAGTCTGTAGTCTATAGTAACCACCACAGGACGCATCCTTAACTAGACACGGACTCTTTTTTTTGTTTTTGTTTGAGTGTGTATTTTGAAACGGCCTTTCAGGATGAACTTGCAGTGGAGCAGCCCGGCACCCTGCATCCGGAGAGTCGCGCATAAGCGGCTGGACTCAGACGATCAGCCGCCGGCCAAGTGCGCGAGGCTAAGCACAGAGGCTGGGGACACGCAGGGACTCCTCGGCACGTCACCTGGGTCCCCGGTCAGCCTTATCGCAAACCCTCTCCCCCCGACCCACCAAGGACCGTCCAGGATAGGACCGTTTCTGCTTCTACCTCTGGCGGACCGGGAGAACATGCACAGTGCGATGAACACCGATACTGGCGATGAGCTTCTGTGTAAGGTATGCGCAATCAGGTCGTTGTGCAATGTCTTTGAATGAATGATGTTTCAAGACAGCGCATTGCTCAATAGCCTGTCTGACATGTCATCCGTATTTAGCTCACTTTTTCAGCAAATGTCACTCTCATGCGAAATGTGTCACACTTTGCGCAATAACAGTATTGCTTCATGTATTTTTAAACATATATCTAAGGCTCTGCTATTATGATAAATAAAAGCCTGGAAAAAAATCATTGATAATAACCAGGTAAACCCATGTCGGTCTCTCTGTGTTGTGGAAACGAAGCCCACCTATTGAAATCTATTCATCCATAGCTCCATGGCTTCACACAGTCTGTCAACTCTGCTCATTTGCATATACGTCACTGCAATACGCCACGCTGTGACACAAAAATGCAAACATGTTTGGCAAAAAGGACTAACCAGATAAGAATCTGTCTAGATAAGGACACATCTCTCTACTGCTTCAGATCATTTTGTTTACATTGCCTGATCAACATGAAGGGGTTTAGCTTTGTTGATTAATGAAGTTAATCGCTTCACGCTCGAGTGACTCATTTTTCACGCTCCTGCAAGAGCAGTGTGTTGAGCTGGAATCATGGCACATCCTAGACCCTTTTTGTTTATTATCTCACTGCACTACATTTGCATGATTGTTTCCTCCTATGATCAGTAATAACGCGCTGACCAATTGCCTCTGTTTCACACTCGCTCTCGTCTCCCTCCCCATATTCCTAATTTCCATCCCGTTTCCCTGCCCCTCCTCTTCCTTTTTTTCAGGCCTTTGATATGGGGGTATACCAGGAAAAGATCAGAGCCTACGGCATTTTGCCAGCTCACAAGAACGTGGCTGGCATCAGGGACATCATCCTTGGCGAACGCAAAGCCTACGTTTTCCTGGATAAGGACTTTGGGGACATGCACACTTTAGTGAAGAGCTGTCGTCGGCTGGACGAAGAGCACGCCCGCAGGCTCTTCCGTCAGGTGGCTTTGGCCGTGGCGCACTGCCACCAGGCGGGCATTGTGCTGGGTGATCTCAAACTGCGCAAGTTTGTTTTTGCGGATGAGAAAAGGTGAGATGAACAGAGTTTTTATCTTCTTTTCATTACTTTTTTAAATTTCCACTGTGCAGAATCTATAGGTGGATTAACGTGTTTTTATTTGTGTGAAATCAAAGTGAGAATTGCTAAGAAGCATAACCTTAGAGGCAGTCATATACACACAGATGCGACTTTTTGCAGGCTGTCAATGGTTGTGAAGAAAGTGCTTCATGATTGGCGGTTGAGTTAGGTATGAAGAAAGAGATTAGTTGGTGTTGAGTGAAACATTTGTGGTAAATAAATTGAGCAGCTCATGCCATTTTCCCCAAGAAAAAAAATCCCTACGTGGGTACTGATTTGGTTGCAATCTGCAACTTCGATGGTAGATGTCACTAAACCCTGTACAATAAGGACATCAATTAATGCTGCTGTGGTTACTTACATCTCAAAAGTTTTGAGCCTTGTTAACCATCCACCTGCTCACACTCCCTTATATTGCTTCTGAATGTAATCCACTTTGTCTGAGTGCTCTCAAATCTGAATACTTGCAGTATACTAGTGGCACATGCCAGTGAAGACACACAGCAAACATGGCAGCAGCTGAAATACACAGGCCATGTGTGCAGATATGGATGTGGGCACAGATAGAGTAGGAGGTTCTGTACTTGTGGAGGCATTCTGCTCAGCCTCCCAGATTTTTCACCCTCTCTGTCTGTCTCCCTTTTTTCACTCTTGATGTGTCTCTTTGTATGCATGTTTGTTTTGCAGGAGTGTGTGCGTGTAAGTGTGAATGTGGTGGGTGGTATTTTGGCAGAGCCACGAGACGAAGCTGCTGAATGAGACGATCATACCCTTCTGCGATCGATAGCTTAGAAAACATTTATTACTCATTATTTATTAATAAATTACATCATAGCTGTGCTGCAGCATATCCGATGCTTCCAACAAGGTTTCATTCATACACACTTTCATACATGGAGGAGTAGTCTCACAGCATTATCCTTTGAATTGGCTCCCACACACACTCACCTACATGCACACACACATATGCCTTAATCTCTGAGTGCTACATTCTGTTTAGGAAGACACACAAAATCCCTGCTTAGAAAACTATTTGTCGCCTCTTTGCCCTTGCGTCACCCTGTTTCCTGTAAGCGTTGGCTGATCCCACACATCCCTTCCCCCTCGCTCAGTTATCCAAAGGCCCTTTTTCATGGAGACTTTTCACCAGCAACATTCTCCAGCCGTGACCTCTGGGTTTGCCGGGTCACATTGAATGAACAAGATCAGGCAGCCAGTGAGAGAAGTTGAAGTTGGTTGTGTCCCTCTGATAGCTATATGGCTGCAGAGCGATGAGTCACAGTGTATATGTGCAGAAGGGAAGAGGAGGGAGGGCTGCACAGCTCATTTTTTTTTCTTTTGTGTGTGTGTGTCCATACAAGCATGTTTGTATTTGTGCTGATTTTACTTTCAGAGCAGTAAAGCTGTGATCTATTCATGCTCAAATGACTTTGTGCATGCAATTTGGTATTGTGTTAGCATGGCGACGGTTTTGAAATATTTGCAATCTGATCCATTAAATTATGGGACGACAGCTTCTTTTTCTCTTTAGAGTTGAGATGACGACATAGTGCAGATTCTTTTGTGACTTTGAAAATAAGCCCGCAGGTTTTGACGATAACTAAATGGTTGTATGGCGTCATGGAATTTCTTTGTATTCATCTCCAACATCACTATCTGTCTTCCATTCACTGAAGTCAAAATTAAGTGCGTCACAATTGTGAGTTACCTCATTTATTCCGTCATTCATTCCTACAAATTCACAATCAGACATCTTTCAAACCCTAACGCACAAAGCTGTGATGCAATGTCCTGGCCAACGGTGTGGTATTTGAGCCAGAGACACAGAAAGTCACAACAATTTGACAAATGCTGTTTTCATTCACAAAGACACACACAGTGCAGATTGAGAAGCCAGTTTAGGGAAGGTGAATAGTGCTGTGAAGCATGCAGAGCTTCACTGCAGGGCCAGCCTGCCCGTGCGTCACTGATGTGGCAACAGCCATTTGAGGGTAATTATGGGATGGCTGGCGCCGCCAGTGTGGGACCCAGGTGCAGATATCCTCAGCTCGAGACAGAGCCAGAGAGAGGAGGAGAGAAGATATGTTCTCTCAACAGAAGGATGAGTCACTCTCTCCACCCCTCTAACTCTCTCTGTTCTGTTTCCTTTCCTGCCTCCATCTCTCTTTCTCCTCTGCTGACTTATCTCCTCCACTATCTCAGTGTTTAAATACCATTTGCTTTCTGCATGGTCCTTCTGGCTGTCACTCTTTTCATCCTATCTATGGCTATCTATTTGTCCCTCCAGCCACTCTGTCTGACGACTGAAGTGTCTCACAGAGTCAGTCCCTGAATTTGAGATAAAGCAGAGCACCTCTTTTTTCTCTTTGTGTGCACTTGATAAATCAGGGTTTAAAAATGAAGTTAAACTTTGGAAACATTGCGCATCTGTTACTTCAACACCAGAGAAACATTCTCCCAATCTCTGGTGCAAGACTAAATGTCTGTCCCATCATTAACAAAGCTAAATATAGCTTTGTGTGTGTGAGTAAGGAAGGAGGAGGGGCGTGTTGGAGTATATATATTTATATGTGTGTTTATGTGACTGCGTCAGTACTGAGAAGTAATTTGAAATTTGCACAAATAGCTCCGTTTCTGAAATCAGACTCACTCTGCTGCTCCTAGGTCACATTAAGTTCACTGGTGTGTGTGTAAATGTGTGTGTAGTGTTTATCTATGCTATGTGTGTGACTGTCCATCTGTCGCTGCCAGATTAAGGCTAAAGGAAGGATGCCCTGAGCGCTCGTCCTAATTTTACAGTGTAACTAAAGCCCTCTAATGTAGATGCAGTTGTGAGATAGACCAGAACAGACTCTGTGCTCTTTTTGGTCAAGTCAAATATCTTGACATTATTTCAACTTTGTCTTCACAGGACACATGTGAGATTAGAAAGCCTCGAGGACTGCCGTGTCCTGGAAAACCCCAATGACGATTCTATGTCAGACACCCACGGCTGCCCCGCCTACGTCAGCCCAGAGATCCTCAGTGGCTCCACGCCTTACTCTGGCATGATGGCAGACATGTGGAGCCTTGGGGTAATGCTGTACACCATGCTGGTCGGCCGTTATCCCTTCCACGACCCGGACCCAGCCATGCTGTTTTCCAAAATTCGCAGAGGCCAGTGCTGTTTGCCAGAGGGCTTGTCACCCAAGGCCAAGTGTCTACTTCAGAGCCTGCTTAGGAAAGAACCCTTGGAGAGACTCACAGCAACTGAGCTGCTCGCTCACCCATGGTTCCACCTGCCGCCCTCATCCCAGGAAGTGGCACTGGGGGAACAGGAAGTAAGCTCAGCAGAACAGATGGTGCCATCCTTTGACGTGGAGGAGGATGACGATCTGTTCTGCTGATGGACTCAATTCGGAGTCTGACTGAGGGACCAAAACAAAAGTTGCTTTGAGGGACTCTGTCGTTTTTGTACATTGGCACTTTTTAGGAACCCATTTGTGTACTGTTGTGTGTACATACACCCCTCAAGCTTTCTACAAAAACTAACTGTACTGTATTTTGTTTGTCATATACATGTTACTTGCTAAGGGCATTGTTCACAATGATCATTCATTGTGTTTCTATAAGTTTGTTTAAAAAAAAAAAAAAAGAAGAAAAAAAACCATTTGGTGCTAAAAGAAATTCCGGTGACTCAGAATTTGTCAGATAACGTTAAAAGAGTAATCTCTGCAGGCTTCTGTGACTGTATCACAAGAATCTAAAGCCTTGCAAACAGTCATCACTGCCTGTTCTCAGCTCGAACTGCGAAAGCTTCAGAAAACACTCGCTGAGTCTCCAACAGGAGGCGGCTGAGCAGATCAGGATGTTGTTCCTCTCACCTTCTGACCGGGCTTCAGGCTTTACCATCTGACTCACCAATTGAATCGAGGATGGGCCAAACACAAGCCTGATGTCTTGAAGCAGACAGTGACATAGAGTGAGAAAGATGGTTAACAGAGAACTGATGTGTCATGCTCAGCGTGACACTATGGAGACATCTCACTGCCAATCTGGCAATGTCTCAGTAAATGGAGAGCATTTACAAATCTCACACCATGTGCGGAAGGTTGAGAAAGGCAGGCTGATGCTGGTGTAAGACTTGCAGAAAAATGTGAAAAGCTTGTCACACATAGTCAACAACAAATAGTGACACCAGGCTTATACAATTTCTTGCAAATGGCTGAATGGAGAAATGGAGAAAATATTCTTCTCATTTTTAACTGTTTAATTTAGCTATCAGTTATAAAACATAACAAGAGTTTATATTTCACATAAAAAGTAGAATCTGACGAAGAAGTATTGAATCTTTGATTGCAAGCACGAGTGAAAACCCTCCAGTAAGTCTGAATGTGTGGCAGTGTGCAAAAAGCCACAGCTAAACCTAACACTAATGCATCTGGTTTCAAATGTAATGCCTGAAGCAGCACTCGTTTGAGAGACACAGTCACATCCCACAGCAGCAACTGGTTGTTGTACAATGCTACTGAAAGCAACATTGGGAGTAGAAAAAGTACAAATACACACTGAATTTGAACATTACTCTTCATAAAGGAATATCACCTTTTAGTTAAAGGATCAAATACCCAGATGAGGACAGAAAGTACTAAGTTACAAGATGACTAAAGACTTTCACAGCGTAGCAGCTGAACTAGTTTGGTTCATTTCATAATGTCAGGATGCTATCCTTGAACAAAGCCGAGCTGTGCTGAGCGTTGCGCCTGCACCACTGTGTTTCATAAACTAAAAGAGTCTGAGTCGGTGGCAGTCAGGCGTTATTTGATGTTGGCTGTCTGTTGATGACTCAACACTTAAGTGTGTCTGTAAAAATTTGTTGACCTTGGAAGAATCTGTTCACTTCTTTAATGGTACTTCTTTTTTTACCCTTTCCAGTTTCTTTTTTTTTTGTGCTGAAAGCTTTGGATTCATGGAGACTAAGCCTCATAGTTAGTGACATGATGTATTAAGCTCTAAAATAAGATATATCTTGTTGATTTGTGACACGAGGACAGAGAGTTACAAAGCGACTTTTGGTCTTCGCTGTGGCCATAATGTTGACAATGCTACTAAATCTGGTCTGAGGAGTCTTGTGTGTTTAATTTCTGGGTCACATGGTAGCCTATTATGACACCTTCTCTGTTTTTGGGAAGAGTATTGTGAAAATTTGTATCTTTCCTCACAAAAAGTAATTTAAGAGATTTATGATTTTGTCGCCGGTTCATACTTGTAGAGTGAGTCATGCATTCATGTGATGTGTAGAGTAAACTGACACGGGTGCACAATCTTAATATTGCACTGTGAATTATGTATTTGTGACACAACCTGAAAGGCTTTTTATTAGTCCAGACAGGTTACACACAAGAGTTATATTCATTGTACAAAATATGTAAATATGTATATTTGAAATAAGTGTGGAGTAGTTGAATAAAGATCACAATTTTTCATATTCACATGGCCTGTTTTTTGTCTTCGTTGTTTGTTTCTTTAACTGCTGCTTCTCTTCTTTATGTTCAGCACACACCCATGCAAACACCTGTGCTGTTCGACAGCATGCTTAAAAAGGTTTCCCTGAAAGAATTCTCTCCCCGCATCTCTTCTTCGCTGTAAGGGAGAGCAATTTACACATTTTTCCCAGCGCTTTCAGTTTCATCCTGTCAGAAGAGAAAAAAAAACACTCCCCACCTCTCTCCATCTCATCCTCTCACCGTTTACTCTTTTCTGACCTTTGCGTAATGTAACATTTAACTCCTCAAACACACAAATGTCAATAGTGGGTCTACGTCTCTTCCTGGAATACACCAGGGGGAGCAGAAACACTGTTCTCCCTGTCTTTCCTCAGCTTTTAACAATAACCAGTGGATCTCGAGGTCAACTCATCAAACCCTCAACAACAACACTGTTTCAACTCAAATTTATACACTCTTTCATACCCAGTCCACTTTTGCTAGTGAATCATTTGTTTGACCTATAAGAGCTTGGCATGTCTCCACCCTCTGCATGTTATGACTACCCGAGGCACGACTGGCCGGGCTTGCGTAAGCGTTGTGTGTTCTTGTGCATATCTGCATGTGTGTGTGCGAGCACAAGAGTCAGATTAGGTATCAACAGGGTAGCTGGAGTGTCTTGGTTGCTGGGAAGCTGCCAACCCAACTATTGCCTAACACATCAGAGCCGGGGCTCCTCCTTAAGGAATGACAGTCAGCCCCCTAAAAAGTAGGCTACAGTAGTGGGTCGAGTAATGAATATTTCGAGCAATGTGTGTATATGTGCACGTGTGGAATAGGTGTATATTTCTGTGCATGAAAAAATGTCTGTAATTGTAATTTAATCAACATTAAGGAATCATTTTAGTATTCTTTATTAATATTTTTGGAATTAACTTCATATTTAGAAAACCGCAACATGGGAATCTTCTAACTTTACTCTCGACAAGAAAGGGAATAATTATCAAGCTTAAGAAGGATGTTTTGTGGTAAACAGTGAAATGAGGTTAGGTGTTTTGAAATCTACTCAGGTATAATGTGATTTCATCCTCTCCTTTGGCCACGTCTAAATTTTATCCTTCCTTTTGGTAAGGGATCATCAAAGTTTCTCAACCACGTAATCTTTCAAACAGACCTCAGGAACTTCCTCATGACACATCATCAGTCTCCTCCCAAGTCCTCCAAGATAGTAAAACTGAAATAACAGAGTACAGTGACCACTTATAGTTCAGGGGTTGTTTTATTGCTGTTTTGATTAGGGTAAAAGGTTATCAGCTTTTGGATTTTCAGTCTTTCTATGGAATCTATGTGTTCACTTTCCATGTGGTGTACAGTGAAAGTAATATGAGCTTCACGTTGCTTTGTTCATCATAGCTAATCCACACAAGGAAGTGAAGAAATAGACCTGACAGTAAAGCACCTGCTCTGATCTCCTCTCTGAGGCGAGAGAAAGAATTGTACCTCTTCCTGGAACTCGTTGGCTCAGGCGATCTCTCCTGTGATGCAATGGAAACAGCCCCCACTGTGTAAATTTCTCTTTGGCCTGATTTATTTCGAAAAGTAAATCCCAGTAAGAATGTTTTGCTGAGGGGTAGTTCAGAGTGGAGAGTGGATGCTTATAATAAGAATGACATTCTCACCTTCCATCTTAAATCACAAAAACGTACCTGGAATGCGTGTGAGGAACATCAAAATATGATCTCTGCTGCGAGCATGTGGAAATAATGTGAACTACAGCTATGTATCAGATAGTTGGATGCTATGGAAAATGTAAACAACATCAGAGATCAGTGAATTACAAATCTTTCTCCACTTTCGACAGTTTCTTCTGGAAGTGCTCAGGTCCAAAGACAACAACTTCAGAATTTTTATCTGAATTTAGAAGCAGAAAATTCTATCAGCCAGTCATCCTTTAAGTCTTTGAGACATGCTTGTAGTCTAGCCAAGTGATTGGTTTCATCTGGTTTTACAGATAAGTATAGTTGAGTATTATCAGCAATGGAAATTTATACCATGCTGTCTAATAATGTTACCTAATGGAAGCATGTATAATCCATGATTTACTCTGGTGTGCAAAGAAGATTCATCATTTACGTGAACAAAATGGATTCCACCAGATGAGATATTAGTTAAACTAGCCTAATGCAGTTCCTTTAATCCTAATAACATGTTCAATTCTCTATTATAGAAATTCATGGCCAGTTGTATCAAATTAATCACTGAGATCCAACAGGATAAGCACAGACACAAGTCTATCAGAGGCCAAGAGGAGATCATTAGTAACTTTTATCAGTGCTGTTTCTGTGCTAATAATGGACTCTGTGTCCTTCAAGCTAAATTGGAAAGCAAAGCAAATTAAAAGCCAGCAACCATCAAGTAAGTGTGTGGATTTGGGAGTAACATGCAGCCATCCAGATCGTATTATTATAGAAAAGATCTTATTGTGACTCACATTAACATTGTGAAATTGAAATACGAGACAAGACAAGTCTCGCCCTGATCTGTTTAGATGACAAACACAAATGGGTAACGTTTCACTTTCAAAACTGCAGTTCGTCTTAGAGTGAGTTAAAAGAACTGATGCAACATAGTCTTTTTCTTCTTTAGTGAGATGTTTGCTAATGTCAGAACCTTTGTCTTTCACAAAAGGATCCAATTTCTCTTATTCAACATTTCAGAAGCTGTTTTTGCACAATTCTCAATCAAATATAGGGTTTTGTAAATCACAACATCCATATTAGAGTGTTGATCTGAAAAAAACTAGTGAAAAGATTAACATCATTTTTCATTTTTAAAAAAACAATTTGGATCACAAAAAAATGGATAACAGCAGTGGAAAAACACTGTAATAATGATGTGTTAGACTTTCTTGATGATTCACTTTGCTGTTTAATAGACATTCACAGTAATGTTAACATCCGTAGTGTTAATGGAGACTTCTTCATTCCTCATTATCTAGAATTCGAGAGGGTAGCTTCAATCCCATAAAGATAATCAGCAGTTAATCAGCAATGACTGCAATCATTTTCCTTGCAGCTCTAGTGAAATGCACTCACCGAGAACACACGGAAACACATCATTTTCATCTTTCTCGGTCAGCGTGAGTCTCCGCTGGAGGTAGATGAGAGTCTTGGGTGTTGTCTGGGTCAACAGCCTCTAAAGCACAGAGAAGAAAGAAAAACATCAGGAATGTTTTTGATTATATTATTTCAAGCAAAGTGGTCCCCGGGGACATTGTGTTATCATCATGATTGCTTTCTATTCAGATAACATGAAAAAAATAAATGTTGTTAAATAGGCTGATGACAGAGTTGTGGGTGGCCTGACATACAAGATATTCTCTTTTTAATCATGATTTCTTTATGTAACAGTTCACAAAGCAAACCCTTGTGCTCAATAGCATGAAGTTATTCTAAAGCTAAGTTCTCAACCTTAATATAATTGATTAACTATCTCGAACTGCTTCGGCACCTGATCAAGGTCAGCTGTTTCTGGACTGTGGATTCCTCAGGAAAATTGTCTTTTTTGGGAGGGGACACAGTCAATCTAAATCCCCTTGCCTCGAGTATTTTTTCTGGTTTGTTCACCAACTTGTTCAGAGGCCATGTTACACCAGCAGATGGTTTATTTCAGCCACACCGAAGAACGGGGCTCTCATTCAGTCATGGCTGAGAGGTAGTCGGTCTCTTGTTCACTAATTTATTCACAAACTCAGCCACCATTTCAGCTCCTGTGTTTAAACTTACAACTCCCCAGAGCCACAAGTCTAACCTCAGACACTGGTTTTTGTGTTTTGTTTAAAAAACTACCATTACTCAGAGAAACCATGGTGGGGAAAAAAATAACGTCTTTCTGGATTTAAAATGGGATCTTCCTGAAGAAGATCCACCATCAATGTCTGCTCACTATTGATGCCTGAACGTTGGCTACGCAACATTGAGATTATATGCAGGGTGTCTAGAAATGTGAAATAGAAATATTTTACTTCAGTAGCTGGACTGCAAATCAATGCTGTTGATGAGATAAAAATCTAAATGGTGCAGTTTGTTTAATTTCATTATGCATCCTCAGGAAGAGAGCTTTCTTATTGGCTTTGGGAGGTTATATCACAGTATCTTCCCCAGCAAAGATAGAAAAATATCAATGGATGGAACAAACTCAAATAATTTTCATACTCAACAAGACCAATAGGCAGCACAGATTCAAAGATCAACTTATGAAATAACATTCAGAAACGTGTATTTTTATAAAGGCAAAAATTTAAATATAAAGACATTAAGCGGTCGAAATAAGGAAATAAGAAATAAGAGCTTTAACACTCAGTGAAAGTATAAGGTGAAGCTCCGACAATGTAAACTGTAACAATGTTTTAAACTCTTACAACAGAAAGAAATAATCAACTTCTGAAAATGTAAGTTAAGTTGACTGTGAACAAATATTGGAGAGATTATGTCACTGCTGGCACCACTTCTAAGGCAATACAACATAATGCTGAAAGGTCAGAGGAAGTGTTCGTGGATTTAATTTTTTCTCCACTTTTAGATGTTTGCATGAAGTATAATCACATTTTTTTTTGTTTATTTTATGTTTGAGACATTTGTCTGCAAAGTGCTACGGATGTTTATTCTCCATTGTTAAGTAAGGTGTTTTGGTATATTGTAAAATCTAATTAGAAATGAGAAAATATGTTTCTATCAATCATTTCAGCCTCACATCTGACCTACGGAGTTAAACTGCTCTGGGTTTTGTATAATAACTTGATGGAACACATAAATTGCAACAAAAGCCCAACAGAGGGCGATATACTCATGTAACTTGCTGGGTTACAGTTCACCTCTGTGGGCTCTGTGACACGAGTTAGAGTCCTTAAAAGTGTGCCAGGGAGTGCAACAATGTGCAATTAGCAGAACAAAGAGGACAATTTCCCTATTTGCAAATCAACATATAGAAACAATGCCCCTGTGTAAATCAGACAAAGTAAAGAATGTCAGATGGAGTAAGGATTTTTAATCTAATTTCCTACTGTACTCATGCCCACTCATGTATTCATTTAACAACACTGAATAACCTCTAAATTTGAGGGCTTAAGGGCTCTCCTACTGCTGCACAGAGATGAGTCTTTGCAGGCCTTGCCTCAGATTGTTTCTAGGATTCTCAATAGCTCTTGATTACTATGATTAGCGTCTGTCAGTGTTATTGTATATTTTAGGTAATTTGGGGGATTTTTCATGACAAGCTTCTCAAATCACCAAGTAAGGAATCTACAACAGACCTGGTCAGAGTTAATGGTACAGCTGTGAATGTTATTATACGACACTGAATAGTTTTATGATTAAGATGAGAGGAAACAACTCCTGGAGAGATGTCTGACAGTTGGCATGGATCACCAACAGGATGATACGCAGCAGTCTGGAGTGGTTTCAGGTCACACCACCCACTGAAGAAAGTCACCAGCTCATTTTAGAGAAAAATGTGTTTTAGAGGTTTGAGGCAAAGGTCTTGAGTCTTTCAGTTCACAGAACACAAAACGATGATTGAAAGTGAGAACTTGGATGGTTTCAACCTTGATCACATCAGAGCTGCCTATAGCAACTCAGGCTGTTTTTGCTATAAAAGTAATTTTGCAACAATTGTATGTTCACTCAAGGGGCTACCTGTCTATAGATATGGGATTTCTGGTGCTTTGTTTCTAATGCGACAAATTTGGAAGACGTGCAACAAAGAATTTTTAGAACAGCTTCATTAACATCGCTGACTCGTTGTTATGAAGCTGTTGGTAACTGTCAAGTGTGCAGCTCTGATTTAGGGTAAATGTCCGTTTTTGCTGGAGTCTTTTAAATCCCACTCTGGCCTGCTAATAAGAAGAGGGAGGCTTGTTGTACTTCAGAATTCAAACAAATATCATATATCCTTAGAGCTTCAATTAGACCTAACCAATGTGGAGCTGAAACTGGCTGAAATCAAGGATCATTTTCAAGTGGTAATTGAAAAACAAATAGCCTTGAGCCTGAGGGGTTATACTGACCAGCAATGAATCCTTACCGAAATTGCACAAAAGAACTTTGAGGAAAGCTAAAATCTGCTTTTGCAAAAAGGAATCCTGTGACCACATACGAATTGAAGAGTGGTAGAAACAACAAGCAAACAGGCGCAACAAGCTTCTATGTGGCTAAAAGCAGTGTTTCTTGTCAATGTTGCAAAATTATTTGCCAACATTAGTGTTCTGGGTACATTTTCAGTTTTCATTGTTTCACTATTATGAAAGCTTTACTTTCTTTTGGTAATTTTATTATCAAAATACTTGGTTTGACTGATACTAAAGTGGACTGAGAAAGGAACTTTCTTTCACAGTCATTTCCATACTTTTCTGATTGTTTGGTCCGCTGATATTTCAGCTGGGTTTGGTTAAATAAATGTCCTGTCCACAAGTAAATATAGGAGAAAGGGAACATATGCAACATGTTCCACATCCCACAAAAGCTCACCATTATATCAATTTATTTCTAACAGAATAGGAAATGGCCTCTACGTCTTTTCAGTCATGTGCTCCATTTTCTCCATGTGTCTTTCTGTCAGTTCTTAGAAATGTATTATTGTACCAGCAGCTCTGTGCACTCAGGCTGCAGTGTTGACACTCACATCATTGACTCATGGCTGCTACTAATGGAGACAATGGGGTGTATCAGAACATTTCCTGAAAGCTTTGCTTAATTCATGAGACCATGCTGCTCCAAATTTCCTGACTAATCTGCATTTTTGGTGCTGACATGACATACTTATGGTGCTAATTCTGATTATTTCTGATAAGGTGGGGGGAGTCCATTCAGGGATGAACTGCAATGCAAAGAAGCCTCTCATAATATCACGACTGTTTTTTTTAGAATAATAACAAGCAAAAAAGAAAAAAAGTCTAAACTCTGAGTATACGTGCAAGCATTAAAAAAAATACTATATCCTGGATTTTCAAAGCAAATAACTACAGCAGGAACTCTCCTGAACTCTGTCTAAATTGCAGAGTATAAAGAAAGAATTGAATTAAGTCAGATAATAGCACAGTGGAAAACAAAACGTTCAAGTCCTCCTCTCAGAAGGGTTTTTTTTCGTCTTGTTGGAATTCAAATGAAGCAGTGCTCTGCCGTCACCCTGCAGAGTGTTCTCACTCAGAAATGCTCTCTCATGTATGTCACTCATGCTTTGAGGGGCACAGGGTATCTTGTGCTTTCAGGGCTGCCTTGTTCAAAAGGCAAAGTGTCAACCTAACTAATGCTTTACTTTTTACTTTTTCCTCTACAGACCCGAGAGCTTGAACACAATCTCGCCCAATGTCCCTGCTGCACACCCATGTCTGCGAAGAGAATAGAAATGAAGCAACAGCGATTTCACCGTCTGTGAGATGAATTTAGAATGCGTAATCTCTTATAGGAAGATTGAATTTTTGGATATTTAGATACAAACCAGTGACAAGACCTGAAGTTTGAATGCATTTGTCTGTGGCGTGAATATGTTTAGGTGAAGTTGTGGAATAATGCCAACATAAACTTGAAAATGTTTCGTTCTTTTGTGGTTATCAAAAGGATGGTTTCTGTAGCTTTTCCTGAAGAATATAAGAGTGAGTGTTTTCTCCATCTTTGGTGTTATCGTTTGGAAGGAAATTTACTTGATGATGATGAAAGCTGAGCATAAGCATTCACCTTCTATTAGAGCCTGTTCGGTCATTACAAATGTTTTAACCAAAAAATAAATAAGAATTATTTGTTATATTGTTTTTGTGTGACTGAATGAAATAATCCAAATAACTAACTATAAGTAAGCTGCTTAATTCCACCCCCACCCCCTCAGAAAAGAAAAATAAGTCGTTTCCCTAACTGATGGCAGTGAAAAAGAATAGTACACTAGCCAAAGAGATTAGCTCCAAATCTAACAAAGAGCACAGTGTAAAGGGATTGGCTCCGCCACACATCCTGCGTTGACTAGATGGATATACAGTGGCCATAGCCGCAGTCTTTCGTGTCACTAAGCTTCGTAGTTATTCTCTAAATGCCGTGCAGTTTTAGACCACAGATTAAAAGTTGAACACATAGGTCTCATTGTGCTTGAGAGAAATTACTCAGCTCAGTTGTACTGAGCAGCAGCATTCCCCTGTGTGTAAGTCCACTTGCGTACTCACATCCAACCCTGTGCACATGTATATTAGCTAATATTTAAGTGCCGTACAATTTAGAGGTAATCAAGTGAGTTTGTGCAGTTTTATTTAGAAGATTGCATAGCTGTATTTGTAATAAATCAATCAATTCTATCAATAAATTAATAAATAATGAATGCATCAACATCCATCTCCTTGTAACTGATTTGAAACTAAGGGTGATAATATATATTCATGACTTCAACAACATAACATCTGTGTTTTTTCATTGTCATTTAACATTCAAAAAGAGTAGTGCACATCAAATATTTTAAAATTGCAATACCTGTTTAGTTGGCCGTTTGTAGGCATAGGAAAGTTGGGACGAATAAATGCTTCATAGTTTCAACAGCATGTGGCAAACAGCTGCTAATTTGACCTTACAGCAAATACAGCAAATACATAGCAACAATACTTGAAAATGTCAAATATTCACTCTTCTTTAGTTCAGCTTTTCTGCGTCATTCAGCTTTGGTGAAAAGTACATTTCCTCTTAGATGCTAAATGCTCCACTGTGCTCACCATGCTTGCTGCCAACTGTGTCTGGTGCAGGTGAGTAGTTTCCCACTGCTGGAGAAAGAACAAATCAAGGTGAGAGTGAAAATAGGTAACATTGTACTGTAGCTGGTGAGAATGTTCAGACATTCACATAAAAAGGTCAAAGCCAAACCTGAAACTTGCATCTATTGAGTATACATTGTATACAAGTTTGACAAACTGTAGATAAGATAGATAAATCCTCAGTAAATCGATGTCCACCTGCATTTCACCTTCCTCTAAATTTTGGTCAAGAGTTTTACATTCAGGATCCTTCTGCTGATCATTCCACATTATCTGGATGACACTGGGGGCTCTGGTGTAGCAGACAAAATGGTGGCACAAATGGTACAGGGGGAAAAAGCTAATTACAGTCAGTCATGGAGCTTTAGATGGGGCATTACTGGGTTTTATATATCTTTTCTGCACTCTGAAGAGAATTTAAACTCCTGGAGCCTAAGAGCTTATGTGATAAGACAGGTATTCAAGATACTGGTTTTAAACATCAAAGACGATTGGTTCATCCTGTCATTCCAACAGACTCCTCTGGAGACTTTCTGAACAGTCCATGATTTCACTGGATACACCAGGGCCTTCTAAACAGAAACTGAATTTCCAAGGAAGTTCAGGGAAGTTCTGAAGAATGTACATTTCCTTCTTGTCAAACTTGAGACCTGCTTGTTTTAGTTTGTCCATAAGACCCTGAACATCTTTGAAAAGTTGCTGCCAGGAGTCAGAACAACTGATTATGTCATCCATGAGCACAAAGCAAGAGAATCACAAAGTGAATCCTTTGAGTTCCTCCCTCAGAGTAATTCTTTTTTCAAGTTGAAGGACATTTCACTGAACCAATGGAGCCCACATGGACTGAGCTCAGGAATCTGGATCCATATCCACTTGCCTGTATCTACTGTTCAGATCTACAGCTGAGAACACTTTGGCTCCAGCAAAGATTTAAGTATTCACTGACATGTGAGAATAGGACAAACAGTATGTGCCTTGGCAGTGGTTTTTGCCTTTCAAACATAAAGTTGTTTTTCCATTTTCTTTGAGATGATCACAATGAAACGTGCTGAATATAAAATCGTCAGTTCAAACCATTTTCCAAAAGCTCTTTTAACACTGTTTGCTTTGGTATAGCGAGTTATTTGTTTTAGTGTTTCACTGGCTTATCAATGATTAGATTTGGTGTTTGTGTCAAACTGAACTCCTTCAAGAAATAACTTAGATGTGCTCTTTCCAAACATGTTGCAAAGGGGAGCATTACCAAGGCTACCAAGAATGCTGGGACATGGGTGAGACAACCATGGATATTAACCACATCTCTGCATTAGTTCACCTAAGATAATGCTCTAGTGTGAATCCTTGTTAAAGCATGCTTTAATGCGCTGGGATTTTGACATCTAATACTAGGAGTATTAGACTCCCAACTGTGACAAGGAAAATAGCATCATAGCTTGGAGACTTTGCAAGATTTCTTTCACAATGAAACACTTGGTGGTGACGTAATAAATACGAGACAGAACAAGTTTCAAGTTCAAGTTTTTTTTATTTTTGCCCTCTTCTGAATGAATGAATCTCTAATTGTTTTACAGGGTGCCTGGGTGGGCCTTGCGGAACTGCTAATTAAGCAGGCTGGATTGACAGACGTACAAGAAATTAACTTGAAGTCATGCTCATTTCAGGTACTTCTGTGTGACCAGTCTGCCGTCTGGGGCAATGCCTACAATATGATTAAAATGTCAAATAATGCAACGACACCATGTAATACTTTTGATTTTCTAATCAGGAAATGGGGAACCTCTGATGAAAATAAAGCGTTTTTAGGAAAAGCATTACTTGAACTGCAGTGTTATCGTTATTACTTTTAAGTACCGATACCAGCATTTGGTTTAAAAAACACCCAAATCTTGCTCTTACACTTGGTCTGACATCTCCAGGGTAACTTACTTAACATTCTGTGATTAGTTACTGCATCGGGGTAGAAACGGCTTCAGCACAGCACGTGAGCTGTGCCAAAAATTAAAAGTTGAAGGGATTAAGTCAACAATAGACATACTTGCATACAATGGCCTCAGTCTTTCTCTCCATTTACTCTGAAATTTCCACTTGTGAACAGGGGTCATGAACAACGGAACAGTGGAAGGGGTAATCTCTCATTCTTTTGCATAGTACAAAGGCTTAGCTGGAAATAAGCTTACACACTGCAACATGCACAGTAAATAACATAAGGCAAACAACACTGGCTTTAAAAGGTGGCCACATGTGAGAGATTGTAGAAGATGCACATGAGGCAATAAATTATGCATGCACAGATACAGGATTACACATGCAAAATGCAAAACCTGAAAGTGTTTACCTTGCGTTTGTGCAACAAGGCATTTAAATGCAGCAACAGCATAACTCACAAAATATTGAGTGTAACATAAAATCTTTAGCTGAACTTGGATTTTTGTGTTATGAATCCTGGGGTTTATTTATTCACTGCTTCCGCACAGAACAGGTAGGCGCTGCATTCATGAATCAGCAGGTGATGAATGGTGAGGAAAAAAAAAATTCTCAGGCTGGGGGAATGATGGACAGATGGGAGAAAAAAGAAAGACAGGAGTTTAGGAGAAGAAAGCCGAGGGTTAGGAGGAAGGCATAGGAGGATGAATGGAGCACCTGGATTTGACAGAAAATGAAACGTGAGGAAAAGTAGGAGAATAAAACAGTGAGAAGTCAAGAAGGGGTGTCGTAGCAAGCTGGGAGTGCAGTTTGCATGGCTCCACTCTAAGGGAGATTTTAATTACTTTTCAGCGTCACTGCCTCTCTTGGTCACGTGCTGCCTGCTCAGATCACCAGCCTCTGATTATAAAGCCTTTGTAAGAGCCTGTGCCTGCTGTCAGGCCCTAATTACGTTTGTGCTGGAGAGCATCTCAGCATGTCATAAAGCTTACAAAGCTATTATTCAAGTGCTCCCTTACTTTAAAGGTTTAAACTCCCCGGTGCTGAAGAGCTACAACAAACATGAATTGTGTTAAATCCTTTTTTTTATTATTATTATTATTCATTTCCATCTGTTCTCACAATATTAAGATGAAAGCAGGCAATTTTCATGGCTAGCTTGTAAACAGAAGGGTAAAAACAGGAACTGATTGCAAAAATTAGTGAGACACTTCATAATGAGACAGCACAATGCAAATACCAAAATTATACAGTTGTTGTGAAATATTCAACTTGATTCAGTGCCTCTTCTAATAAAGAACAAATTGCGTAACAAACCCAACTTCCTCTACTGTGAAAGCAGTGAAGCTGTAGCTAAATGGAAAATAAAATGCTCTAATAGTGTGAATATTGTCCCTCATTTCCTGTAAAATACAGCGATGAGATATCCTCTGTTGCCACGTTGAAATCTTGTTTTATACTCCTTTTTAACAGCATGAATAAGGCCTACTGCATGTTTGTTTTCATTTGCCCCTTTACATATTATGTAGTTCCCCCATGAATAATTCCTTTATGACTTAAAATGGCAAAAATCTATAAACCTATAAACTCTAGGTTGCACGTGAAACCTTGACGTTCGTCTTAATCTTTGCTTGTTGAGACTAATATACTGCAGTTTCAAAGCACCTGCCTTATTTATAACTTATGTACTTATGATGTGCCTTGTAGCACACGAAAAACTCCAAATGAACATGTCAACAGGTTTGATTTTAAAGGGTGGAGTTCTTTGAGACTTTAACAGCAGCATTGTCATAATCCGTCCTTCTTCGGGTCTAACTAACCTTCCTTTATACATTTTGTCCTTCTCTCTACATTTCCGGTTTCCAAACTTTCTTGCCACACTTTTCTGCCATTTTCTGCTCCCTACAATTCTCTCCCTCTCCCCTAGAATCTCTCTTCACTGGACCAAATCGGACAGATGAGAAGGCATATGGAGGGCAGCAGATGTCTGTTGAAATCGGGTCCACCCAAGCTGCCCGCCTCTGAGTATCCACACACCACAAGTGCACCACTGCTTGCACTTGTCTGAAGGTCGCACCTATCTAAGCAATCCTATGCAGCTGCTCAAGGCCCCTGAGCTGTTCCTCACCTTGTTGTCCAGCACCAGCTGCAGAGAAAAATCAAAGAAGCTGCTCAATTGAAAAATAATAATCCCTAAATATATTAAGGTGTTTTATCTGTCAAGAGCAGGTGTGAATAAAACTTTGTATGGAACAGACTACACTGAGTGGAGAATTGGAAAAGGACAAAAAGTGGAATTACTTGGCAGTGGCGCGGAGACCACAGGGGTAAACATTTCCATCAGGAATACATGACACACAGAAATTTCTCCGGTCTAACAGCTGCTGTAGCAACTGTTGAAAAAGGGCATTTTTAGTTTCAAATACCGCTGATGACCAAACCCCTTATTGAGTTTGAGTTTTATACACTTCAGCCACATCAAACCCTGGATAGTGTGGTCTTGACAGATTTAGCTGATACAGTGACTCATTAAGAGAGAAATTTGAGGCCTACCTTCAAATCAGTTGTTACTTTGACAAGATTTTATACCTTTGGAGACAGAAAGTCTTTAAAAGTCTGTCGCTGTCCGTGTGGAGTTTTAAGGGGCAGACACGTTGCACCTTTAGACCATTTTACCACTGAATTAACACCACTGTGAGGATTATAAAGGGCTGAGGTCGAACTGGGAATGTGAGCCACACAACCTGAAATATCTTAAGCCTGTAGAGTTTCTGTTATCCAGACACGAGCTGTTGCACTCGCTGCCATGTCTTTCTGTAGGTTCAAGGTAGAACTGAATATTTGGGGTGATTTGTAAGATGTGTCAAAGCAAAAGTCCTTGATTGCTTTGGACATAAGAAGGCATAAAACAACTTGAAAACACAGCATATCAAACTAAAGAATTGTAACTATTCTGGTATACATTTGAATTCATACACAAACAGGAGACTAAATTGAGCAAATTCCTTTAGAATCATGTGTCTGACCATCCAGTTACTAAAAATGTTTTCCTCTCCCGGTAGATACTCTTTACAGTCAGTGCTCTCTACTTATTGTGTAAGATCTAGCTCTGAAATTAGCAGTGAGGAGACTAAAATATATTCCTCTTTGAATTGAAGTATCCATCTGCTTGAGGGAGAGATAAGTTCAACTTGATTTAACTTTGGCTTGTACTCAAACCAGCAGATGTGAACCGTTATACAAAAACAACGTGCTCAAATGTTTATTAGTGGAGTTGAGGAAAACTAACAGGTTTTGTCAATGGCTCAATCCTCAACAAATGTCTCGAATAGTGGTCAAACTGGGTTTTACTTTCAAATAATTGACAAGGAAAAAGACAAAAGGGACAGCCTCTATAACAAAGTTAAAAACATTAATAAGAGGAGAGGATAGTTGATAACTTGTTTTCTGCAGTAGTCTTTGCCGTCTGTTCACAAAGCCTGACTGGATCTACTTCACATATGAAGGCCTGTTTCCTGGCAACAATGGCACTAGCTTGAAAATGTGACTGAATGTGAACACCTCCAGGGGTGATATCTACAACACTTTGGTGTCACATTTTAAACACCTTAATGGATATAAAGCAAAAGAGCTGGCCCCTCTTTCAGAACACTACATCAAACCCACAGATTGCATTTTAAGTAACTTAAGTAACTTCTCTTGGCACTCAGTTGGCAGATAATTAATGTTTCTTTTACTGTATACAACAGAAATTGGTACATTCCAGTGCAATATCAGTAAAAAATGGACTTCTCAATATATATAACTTATTTCCAAGTTGAAAAATGATTTTCCTTTTATGAGCATTCTAAAATAAAAAGGAGGAGGTTTTTCTTAAAACTTGGATACACATGATCACTCACACACAGGTTAAAAACACACCAAAACAATCTCAGTTTCTGGAATCTGTAGGCTTCATCTATCTACATGCAATAGGGAAGTACAATAAAAAGCATGAATCACAGTTACGCTGGTGTCATAAACATCACCCTATGGACTGGTTGGAAAAAAAACAGATGAATAAAATGTTTGCTTTTCACCACAAAGCTCCCAGTATTCAGCCTGATCAATATTGAGAGCAGAGTTTACTCTTGAGTAGAGTAAAACATTATTTAATGTAGCTTGGGTATTTGAACAATTTTTGCATTTCTCTGGCTTTTTTTTTTAGTGTTACTCAACTATCAAAATAAAAGGCAACAAAAACTAAAAAAAAAATGAAATAGCTTGTTTCCAGTTTTCTTTGGTTGGTTAGTTTTGTTTCTCCAGGTTTTCTGTATATATTGTGATAACATTGTAATCTGGAATGGTTTTGACCACAATAATCGTGTTGTGAAAGTCTGACTTCATGATAGCCTTAACTGGGAACACATTCAGATGAAATCAAGATGAATTTGTTGATAGTACGCAGCCCGTTTCCTGACCAGCACAACCAAAGTGAATCTGCAATCCCAAAAGTGAAGCATTGTGGAGGGATTGGGATTAAACGGAGTTGCATAAATGAAAAAAAAGGTTGCGAAAGTGAAACTTGGATATTACCCAAAATGGTTGTG
This sequence comes from Leuresthes tenuis, assembly GCF_036924035.1. Taxonomy (NCBI): domain Eukaryota; kingdom Metazoa; phylum Chordata; class Actinopteri; order Atheriniformes; family Atherinopsidae; genus Leuresthes; species Leuresthes tenuis. Next base: position 13,568,936 of record NW_027325372.1, on the reverse strand, counting down.
CCAATATGCTGGCTGATAAGATGACTTCCAGAAGCTTGGCATTTCAGCATTATACTGATCAAAAGCACTTTTTAGACATGTCAAACAAGTCTCTAAAGAAGAAAAAAGGGAGAAACTGCAGGTCAAATATGTTACCTTAAACCTTCATGTTGAGGAGATTTGAGTTGGTAGGATCTCAGAAATGGAAGTTTGTTGTTGTTTTTTTTTCAATTTTGTATCTTTGAGTTCCTCCTGCTGTGCCTGTATTTTCAAAAAAGTTTATTTAAATGTTCACTTTAAGTCAGATGAAATGCAGTCACTGCTGTGAGGCGGTGCAGTTTTTAATCATCTGACATTTAAGTGAGACTGCTCAGGGATGCATTAACATCTGCTGTACCGCATGTTTTTCATCTGAATCAGTGAGGATGGTCTTTGATTACTGGGATGCATACCCAATGCTGTGTGTCTCTCTTATACACCTTTCTTTTTGCTTCTCAGCACAGCCATTCACGAGAGGACTAGCACTTCCTAAACAAACCTCCCTGACATATGTCAAGATTTTTGTCAAGCTTGTACTGGGAAGCAGCAATGTTACCATTTACCTCGGTGAATACAGCCACCCATCTTGTCAGTTTGACACATGACTTTTACCTCAGCAAATATGAACCTTCTCATGGCTGACGCAGATGTCTGCTGTTGAACAGAAAGGTTGATGGGCTGCAGTGCTCATACAGAGGGAGTGAGTCCTCTCATCTAGTGCAGTGTCTGCGTCGGGAAGGAAAAGACAGGTGAGTTATCTCGATGGCATAGGTGCATACAGCTCCTGAGAATGCACCCCTCTATAGTCTTCTCACAAATACATACAAACTATGACAGTTACCCCCTAATGATAGGGTTCATAACCCGCTTCCTGCTGGGCCTGTGAGCTGAATCATGCTTTTACTTATCTCTGACACATGAATCAGCCTCCAAGAAGCACTGGGTGTGATAACTGACTCCAAGCAGGTATGCGGAGCAATGTGAACGTAATAATGAAGTCTATTTATAGGATAACGCCAACCAAAACTGCTTCACATAGGACTGAAATGAAAAACAAAATATCTTGAATAAAAAACAGCAAGAAATCAACAAACCAAACAAAAGCAGAACATTTCCTTTTCCTCTGAACAATACAGATGAGGAATTATTTGAGTCTACCCTTCAGGCTCTTTTGTGGGTTTTTTTTTTATGAATATCACCACATTTTTGTGTTTCCGTAAGGTGACGAGCAAATATGAGAAGCTGAGAAAACAGAAATGTACATTCTTGAACTATAAGGACTCTGCTTTAAAGTTGAAACAGTTAATATTTTCAAATAATTTTTTAAAGTCTTTTTTACTACATATATTACAGGCTGCTAAAACACCCTTGTGCTAATCAGAGGATCTCGAGTTTAGACTCCCCTCATGCAAATGACTTCATCCTTTGTTTTCTGTGCTGTGGTTATTATTGTAATCAAGCCACTTGTAACACTGGACTTTTCTCTTTTTGGGCTGACCAGCCAGGCAACCGAGTGATGAAAATGTACCTTGTGAGTGAGAGCTCATTATTGTTGGCTTTACCTACACTGTGAATATTTCTTTCATTCCTTGGTGAAGCGAATCACGAACATAACAAAGCCGTGTTGAGTTACTGCGTTACAGGTTTTCATCAGTTGTGTTTTACTTCTTTTTCTGCCAGTGTTTTTTACTGTGCAGGTCAGAAATATTGACCCCTGAATTTTAAGTATAGACTTTCAAAAATATCTTCAGAAAATAAATGCAAATGAAACATTGGAAGACTGGTGATCCCATGACCTGCAACTGACCAGGCCCTGTTCTTGAGAATGCAGAACACCAGTTTGTTTGTAGGTTATACAGTGAGGCCCATAGAGTAAAGAGCAGCTTGCCCTCTGTAAAACAAGTTCAGACTTTCATTACGCTGTTTTACTTATTCTGGTGGTGAATGTGCCAAAGGGACAATTGAATGAGAAGATAACCAGACATTTTAGAAATAAATATGTTCCCCCGCTGTCTAAAAAACCTTAATCTAACCTTAACGCACCTTATTGGCAACAGGATAAGACATCTGATCTTAGACGCTTAATCAGGTAGGAGGTCACGGATTAGATCCCAATCTTGACTAAGAGTTAATATTAGATCTCATACTTTCTGACAGATGAACAAACAACTTAAATTACACTTTCAGTTGGAGGACTTGGAGACTAAATGGTACACTGAAGAAGATGCAGTTTTAGATTTGTACTTCTGGTGCTCATCATGTGGTCCAATCAACAAGTCCTCCAACTGAAACGGTTTGCATCCCTAAACGCGGTTCATAATAGCATCCGATAAAGTACCGCCCCTGCAAGTGGCAGGCGGGAAATTAGTCTCATATGAGCGTTTCTACGTTAGATTAGACTTCGGTCTCAATTATTTTGTTTAAGAAGCTGAAACGATCTTATGAGGTGGAAGGTTGTTAGATGGAGTAACTCAGGGTAATGCTTTCGAACGTGGGCCTCTGTGTGTGTGACCTGAGATCATGACTAACGTACATTCCATCGAAAACACGATAACACTTCACTGAAGCACTTTTGCCAGTTCTTGGCTGGATTAAAGCAATAACATTACCAAATATCATTACTTGGTTGGCGTTGGGGAAAAAAAATGCCATTACTGGGATTGAAACACATCATTTATACAATGCAGCCATCACCATCTTTGATGCCATTTTGCTGGTTGGCTTGGTCAGATGTAAACAATATGTTAAAATGTTACGTTGTCATTCTTAATCGAATCTCGAATAGAATAGAATCTCTTGGTTGGGGCTTAAAATCTAAATGTATTAGGGCTAAAAAACATTGTTTACAATGCAACCATACTATCACTGATGCAATTTTCATTCTTCTCATGCAGATGCTCTCACATTCACTTGAGATCTTATATTCTTTCAATGTATCTACTGGCCTTACGTGCCTGTAGATACAAACTGGGCTTGTTTTGGAGTACAGTCACTGAATATAACTTCAAGCTCTGTTTTGGTCTCAACCATCTTCTTAGAAAAATATGTCTCTGCAACCTGATGCTGAGTTGATGATCTTAAGTGAGCAATAAAACTCCACAGAGCCAGTGGAGCCTGAATAGCCTGAGATTAAAACTACAGTAAATGATTTGACATTATAAACTCTGGTAATTTAATCCTATGGTGTTAAAAGTACTGATTGTGTCCACTTTAGAGAAAGGGCTTTTAATGACTGTTATCTCTGATATGGAGATTTCTGAATTAGAGCCTTAATAAAGGGCAGAGTTGACCTATGCTTGATGGAGAGCTGGCCTAGCCAGCTGTTATCACAACTTGTCACTCCCCCGGCATCTGGAAAAACACAAATTTATGCAAATAAGCAGAAAATAGTAAGCGGATGCTCATTTGGCCTAATGTGCTCCCCAGACATGTCTGGAGATCAAAGAAGAGAGAGCCGAGGGGGCGACAGCAGAGGGTAAAATTGAATAAATACTGATATGTCTTGTAACATGCTGGCTGACTTCCCTGCTGTCAGAATTGTATGTGCCATACCAGAGGACTCAAATGTCTCACTCGGTGGAACTGTTAGTGACAGCACCTGAACCGCCCATGGAGTCATTAGCAGAGGAAGCTCAGCATGCTGACACTGTCCGCACAAAGGGCCTCTCAAAAGACAGGTCAGGCAAATCCCTTATCTGTGGAGAAGGATGAAACTTGATTCACTCCTGAAGCTGATTAAGTCTCGGGCGATACAATATCAGCCCTAAAATTCAAATGTTCTCTTTCTGTCTGCTGCCTTCTGTCTTGTCCTCAGTTTCCCTAAACCCGACCTCAACTGCTGGAGTGAAAAATGAACAACGAAAGACTGAGCTTGTGAGGGTGACCGATTGCCATTCAAGCCAGGTTTCACAACAAAGATGACATTGGCATGCATTTGGAGCAACACCTTGGTCCCTAGCTCTCCAGACAGATGGTATGTGCCAGTTAGATCATGCTCTGAGCTGTTTGCAGCAGCCCGGCAGAGAGAGGCTGTCACTCAACTATCTAGCTGTCTCCGACACTCTACCCATCAAAATGAGAAGACCAATATGTTCTGTTTCAGGGTTGCCTCGGGGGAATACGGAGCATCATGTGCTCAAAACCAATAAAAGAGAAAGTGTGAGCAGGTCAGTGACTGTAAGGCAATAATCCCGAAACACATCACATTTAGGTGTCTTCATGCAGCTATCAAATACCAATCATTACTTTTGTAATGGCCAAAAGTCTGCTGATGTAACCAGAAAGACGAATGGATAATTACTGTTTTTGGAAATAACAGCAAGGTGATGACAGTCATTACAAAGACTCGCATGCCTTTATAATTAATATGAAAATGGTTATTGTGGTGCAGCACAATTTTCTGTGCTTTCAAGAGCAACAAACTTTGAACAAGTAATTACACAGTCAGCCTCATGGATGGTGTTAATTTCTTTGTCGAGGGGAAACTGTAGATCCTGTAGAACTGTAGGGAGAGCCATCTCGCTGCTACTTACCCTTCCTTCTATGCTTTGGTTAAAACTGACCACTGACTACACTAAAACAGACTGATTATGCCAAACACACTGGAGCTGCTGAGGCCTGGAGGCGTAAAAACCAACACAGTCCGTCTCATAACGAGGACGCTGATGCAGCCAGTGGGCATAGTTCACATCGCATATGAATAGGTTTTGTCTCACTCTATTCAGATGTTTTTGTGATATTTGTTTAGCAGGAAATAAATACTCTCACAGCAACTTCAGTCTCAAAAGGCCACACATGACTCAGCCTTGTGTTAGTCATAATTACAGTGGCTGAATGTAAATGTTACACTTTTGCTTAAGAGCTTACAGATGAGCTGCCTGAGCAGAAAAAAACAACAAATCTTTATCAGGCTCAATTTCTTGGCAGAAATAAGGTGACATTTTCTGGGAATTTGAGACTTTGCCAAAAGGACTGTAAGATATTAAATAATTTTTTTTTTAAATATCCACATTCAATAATACCAAACAACTGCAAAGTAATTAGACCTTGAATGTGACATCAACGTCAATTTAAATTAAGTAAACATTCAGTTGTTTAGATCGGGTTTTTCTCATTTCTAAATGGTGTGCAAAATAAGACTTAAATATACTAAATATTGTATTGTATATACTAAATATACTACTCTGACAAAGCTGATGTCAGAAAAGAATATTTTCTGACAAGTTACTTTGTCCTTTGACTGATACATTCCGCCTTTGTGTCCTCTGTTTAGTGACTCAGTGCTGTGGCAACACAGGGAAAACTTTACTTTCAAGTTGCATTATGAAACATTGCCTACCTCGCCTCACATCACACAAGACGGTACAAATGATTTTACAAAATGGATGAGGAACGAATATTCACGAGTACTTCCATAACAACTCCCAATTTAAGATGGTATAGTAGATAATGATTACATACTACAGATCTAGCTGAGATATACTGTATTATTGACTCATTAGGTATGAAGTTCTCCATCTTTATCTACAAATCATTACTTTATTTTATGAGTCGTTCCTAATTCACTCTGATCCAAACACTGGCTCAGCTCATTCGTTACTTTTCACTCCAACAATAGTTATCCAGCGCTCTTATATTTTACCCTTTCAAGTTAAATTAGCCGACTGCTGGGATAGGCTCCAGCCCACCCGCTACCCGATTAACGGATTGACGGTATAGAAAATGGATGGATGGAAGTTAAATTAGCCTTCTTCTTCAGTGCTAACTCATTACTTAAGGATTACATGAATGCTTTCCTGCCTACTGTAACATAATAGTGATATGTCACTCAATGATTTCCCATTACAATATAATTATTGTTTGATAAGTAAATCAGAGACTGCCGGATTCTCAGATATTTCACATAATGTTCAGACACCACACAGGTTGATGTTCACATTCAGGCCACTTTTTGTAAATTATAGATGTGGAGATGAGGAAAGTGATAAACAGTTTAAACCAGTGGGCTGAAAAGGCACTGATCCAAACAATGAGCCGCTCAGAACAGTTACTACTAATTCATACATAATCCATTACAAACAGATATGAGGCTTTCATAGTGAAACTTAAGTAGTTTTAAACTTATTTGTTAACAATTAAAAGTTCTTTATAACGCTTACTAAAAATGGATTGTTAATCATTTTTATTTTATAGAAACAATGTAGAACAATAACATTTTTGTTCCATCATTTATATCACAAGTCTCAAACAAACATACAAATTAAGAACTTCATATTCAACAAGCACATTCAGTAGGAGTAAGCGTGTTAAAGGCATCATAAAACACCCACAAATCATTAAACACCTATAGACCTATAGAACAACATTTTCATTCCAACAGACAGGTGCATGGCTAAAACTGATGACCAAAGTGAATTTTAGATGAACATGAACTGCATAAAAAATAACCTGAGGGTATTTAAATGGGTAGGAAAGTAAAGTAGGTGAATGAGAATGAGCATGAATCATTAAACATTTGAGAATTCAAAGCATAAACTATGCTCAATCAAATGACAGACACATTTCAATTATTCTAAAAGGTAATTAGCACATTTCGGAACATTCGGCTGTGATGTCACCGACACCGAGGTTTGGTGAGTGTTTCGTGTTCCCTGCTGTGTTGCACACGTCAAAACTGCAGAACACATGTGGAAACCCAGTCAAACACACAAGTGCCTGGACATCACTCGTGACTCAGAAGTGTTTGAAAATAGCTTTTCTAATTTCTTTGGGGCAGCAATAATTAGAATATTTTTTTCACAAAGGCTTGGGGTGATACATGGTAAAAGTGTCACAATATGTCAGTTTTAGTATTATTTACCGAAACCAAATGGTAGAAATGGGTCACACGTTTACGTCTCTAAATTTTTTATAAGATACAGGGACTCTAAAATGTGCTCTTTCAAACAGCAGCGCATAATATTAAAGAGTTAAGATCGCATCATAATTTATTTGTCAATTATATTTTGTATTCTTAAACTACATCTCCAAAGTAAGGGGTTTTCAAATGAATGTCGTTGACTTAAAAGCTGACTCTTTGCCTCACAGCAAAAGTGAAAATGAAACAATGTGAAATTAAATCTGAGCTATTTTATTAATCCTTAAAAACCAATCATATTATTGTATGATTATGTGTGTGATTATGTGCTAATTACATAATTAGTAGAGTTGGGTTAAATGGTAGAAACAGACATCCTTTAATACAGTGCACCTATTGATTGAATGTATGAATCTAAATACAATTGTGCAGTGTTTCAATTTGTCCTTTCAGACAGTTGTGCCACTTGATTTTGATTATGTGTGTGAAGGGAGCTATCAGCACTGACAAAGTAACACCTTTTTCTAAAACCAGTCTCCTGGTTTGTCTGAGTAATCTGCTAAATACACTCCAGGCAGGAGGTCTGTGGATTATCCAAGAACAATATGAATACATTCAGAGTCTTGGTATGGAGGCTGAAATCTCAGAGACAGAGAACGCAAAACAAATGACGCCTCAACAATCTCCGTGTCTAGTTACTAGTTACTAGGTCAGCCTCATAAAGTCAGTCAAAAGGAACACAAACGCACAAAAGAAAGGAAAAAAAAAGTTTAAACACACTTTTAGGTTGTGCTCCTTTTCCAGTGAGGAGAGGGGAACTAATTCTCATCAGAGTTTAAACTGTGTATAAGTCTCATTTTCAAAGAATTTTGGGTTTTGGCTATAAGTGGAATAGGCTTTTATTTCACTTCTGTGCTGTACTGGCATCAACTACCAGTATATGAACTCACTTTGTGCTACAGTATTAACACACACTGCTTGAGCAAGTTGGAAAAGCTTTTAAAGAGGTTTTAATGACTCAGATTAAGAGTTTAAGAGGACTTTGTAGCTTGTTTCTCTAACATCTTAGCTGCAGCTCCACACTTTTACTTTACATCTCCTGCTCAAAAAGAAAGTGAATCCCTGCATTCTGCTTGCAGCTGCTCCTTAAACCGTTATTTGTCCAACAAGATTGTTGTCTTGTGGCGTTCTTTTTATCTGCAGAAAGCAAAAACCCTTTAGAGGGTCATGTTTCTATGAAAGTTAGGAAGAGGAAGGCCTCTGCAGATGAAGAGGGACCCGCCAGGAAGAGGAGGCTGGAAGCCAAAGATGAAACCCCAAATGACCCATCAGTGGCGGCACAAAGAGGTCAGTGAGTGAATATATACATTTATTATACCTTTACAAGAGAGGTCATTATATTTTGATAGAGACAAAAATCAACATGAAAACAGTTTTCTTAACCAGACGGCAAACTGTCCACTTTTGGAGTCAGCTTCGACTTGAAGCACAAAGTAAAGAAGAAATTGAACCCACTGTTTCATCGTTGTGACTACCACCTCCTGCAGATTATACTAAAACAGCTGGTTAACGCCGCAATGGACCTGGAAAAAAGGGGCATCTTTCACCAGGACCTCAAGGTTGAAAACATTCTGATAGAGACCAGTTCAGCTGTCCAGTAAGTTAGACTCATCGATTTTGGACATAGCTGCTTCACAAAGAAACAATCAACATACGGCATGTTTTTCAGCAAGTTATCAGGCTTTTGCCTTTTGTCCGAATGTAAGAAAAACTCACATTTACTAGTTCACAGATTGGATGCATCACTACAGCTGTCACCCTCATTGCTCTTTCCTTTTCTTCCTCTCGATTGCCAGGACTTCTTGCGGACGTGTCTGACCACTGTACCTGAGCTGCCCTCCACACCAGAGGAGCTCATACATCATCCGTGGCTGGAATAAACCCAAACCTCCCATCCACTCCTCCTGCTATATAAGCTGTAGGTGTCATATAACTATTAACACTCCTCTAGCCTCAACAGAAAGAAATGACACCTGCCTTATCTAAAAGACTCTTCTAATTGGATTGTCTGTTTGTTTTTCTCAAATAGTTGAACTTTTCACATTTTTTTCCTTTTCCCTCCTGCAGCTCCTGTGAGCTGAGGTTTCTTCCCATCTTCCATCTGGCCAATGGAGAGCTGCCCTCGTCTTCACAGAGTTCAGGCTGGGTCAGAAAGTACAACACTATTGACAATATTTGAATAAAAAACAAATTGTACATAAATTAACCCAATAAAATCCTATTTTCTGTGTTCATTCTTTTCATTTGCCTTTTGTGAGTCATGCTAATGGTACAAAGTGATTCATGAAAGGCAGCAGATTTCAATCAGAGGAAAAATTACATTTGAATCTTTCGATAACATGAGGACAGATGAACTGCATCAAAAACTTGATCAAGCTACCAAAGAGAATGTTAGCTATAGATTACAGAGGAAAATACATTTGCTTTTGAGGGACATTTCAGATAATAAATAATACCATTTTTGCCATCTGCAGTTTTCCAAATATGTATACATGAATGTATCAGCGATTATAATTAAGATATGTGGACACATTACACTTAAATGGGTCTTTCAGCATGCAGAGTTTTTCTCAAATTTGGTATTTTCTGTGTATCTCAAACACATTTACTATAGAAAAGATGAGATTACAGGATATTATTTACATTTCCACACTCTTACTTCAGCGATAAACAAAAGTTTCTTGCACAACTTCACCTTCTTTCTAGGTGCATGTTGAATGGAAAAAGGCTGGTATAACTCAAAACTGGCACCTATTGCAGTATATGAACAAATTTTTGGGCACCAACAGCTCAGGAGGAGAGCAGTTTGATTCCTGGCTTCCCTGGGCCACATGTTGAAATGTCCTTGGGCAAGACACTGAGCCCAATGTTGCCTCCATCAGTGTGTAAATGTGTGTGAAAGAGAAAAAACACAGCATAGCCTGTAACACTGTATAGACTAAGTGCTGTATGAGTTTGTGTGAATGTAGTTTGAAGTGTAAAAGCCCATCAATGAGACAAGAGCTACTTAAATTCAGTCCTTTATCATTTATTATTGGACCAGTGTGTTTCAGGTTGTGGCTTTCATCAGGGTCATTATAAACATCTAACTGGCAGCAGTCTAAGTAAGGCAAGTATGATGCAGGACAAATAGAAAACAACCAATTATAAAGTACATCCACATGGATGTCAGTTGATGAGGCATCTACTAAATGGGCAGGTGGAGCAACAAATAGCTGCAGGGTAATTGTTGTCCCAGGCTGGCAAAGAGGCACTGATAATGTGTGGTTACACTGTGATCGGTAGATCAGAGAAGTGCAATTAAAAGGTGCACCTTTTGCACACTCAGATTAATACAAATTATCTTTCCATTCGGGTGGTTAAATGGTGTTGATGTTTTGTTGGCGTATTTGCAATTTTTGGTACACGTCGTCTTATTGAAAGGGAAGTTTTCACAGACTTGTTTGCAAAATGCTCTGTTTCTGTCCGAGTTCGGCTAAAGAGCTAAACTAAAAGACTAAATAAATTAAACAATGGCAAACGCTTGCACAACAGAGACCCAGAAAGCAGAGAATTGACAGAAACCTTGTAATGGCAAGTATCTGACAAGGGTGGAACAAAACCAAGGAGCTTAAATACAGGGAGGACTGATGAGAAAAGTGAGTGCAGCTTTGACTGATTAACAGCAGGTGAGTGTGGAAGGGAGCCTGGGGAAAAGACTAAGACAACTTAGGAAAACTAGGGGTACTGACAAGATCTAAACACAGATAACGAAGCACCAACTAAGAAAAAACAGTAAATCAGAGAATTAAAAAATTTGAAACTATAGAAAAGATTTGAAAACCAGAGCACAAAACCCATGCATCACGACAGTTACCATGACTGTAATTTCTCATATTTGATGCAAATTATTAGAAAACTGTAAACAACTCAATCAATGTGGTTTTGGCGCCTCTCAGTAAACACAAAGCCTTCTCATCTCAAAGTTACCAGTTAAAAGTCCTGCTCAAGATGTTCAGTTGACGTTTTCAGATCAAACCTTGGACTTTTAATATTTTCAATCATAACCAAATGAAGAATTTTGAATTTTGATTTAGGAAAATAATGAATAATTAATTAAATATATTGTAGACCTGGTAGATTTGGCAGATCTTCATAAACTTCTATAAACTACTGTCAAAACGTCGGAGAATTTCAGGAAATCAACATCAACAACCATCAACAAACATGAGACAACAGTACGTATTTATGTATGTAAGTAGTAATATGACCAAGCTTTTCTCTGCTGTCAAAGCTAACATCACTTGGTATTCTGTTAAATATTGAATTTGTACATTTTTCTTGAAATAGAATATGCACCAAAAAGGTTTTATGGTAAAAAAAAAAAAAAAAAAGAATGGCTGGAATTTAAATTCGTCTTCTTCAAACTCTTAAATGGTCTTTCCTCTTTGTGACTCAAAGGAGCACATACAGTTTTTTTTTTTGGTTCAGAAATAAAAGGCAAATAAATATTACTATTTCCAATGTGGATCAAAACATTTCCCATAAGGATGGAAATGTTCCTGTCAGTGAAAACAATGTTCACAAGTTTCTGTTGTACGGGAGTATGAATGAGTATGAACAGAATGAACACGAGAAATAATTGTAGTTTAACAGAAAGCAGCTCAAAACAAAAGCAGTTTTCTCATTCACTCTTATTTAACTTTGTAAAGTACACTTAAATTAATGCCTTCATCTTTTCAAAACAATATTGAAAGACCTACACGCCACAACTATTTCCTGTTAATTGTTGTGGGCACTCATTTCTGAGCAGTTTCTGTGAAATCACCCACCATCTTGCGTTGCCATGGGAAAGACTAGCACAACAGCAGATGTAAACAAAGCCCACACAAACAATGAAGCCACCTGTCTCCTCTGGAACTCAAGATATCAGCTGTGCCGCTCCACTGTAGAAACTGCATGAAAGACTCCAGCCTCTGGCAGCATTTCAGGAAGAGTACTCTGACTGCTCTCATGGACATGGGATGAGAGCTTTTTGTGACGAATTTGTCAGACAGTTACTATTTCATCACAAATGAACAAATAAAAAAGGGGAATTCAAAAGCTAAAGGTAACACTCTGTTGCTTAGTTCGTTAAGTTTGTTACCAGGTGGAAACTCCAGCGATCAACACTTAATGTTCTTAGAAGGATACTTGGACATGCACATGGAAAATCTGTTGACAAGGGGCAATAATTTGACAGGGAAAACATTATGGTTTACATTTGTTTGGCTTTTCACATTGGGCTTGGCCTTGGTTGCATGCCAGTAAATATTGTGCAAAACATAAAAGACAGGAATCACATTTGATGAAACAGAAACTTGAATCATCATCTGACTGTGATTTGGATTTGTTTTCACTTTCAAAATCCATTTACAATTTAAGTATGGCCTGCACACAATGCAGGAGTTCATTGACTAGCAGATGGGTTCCAAAGGTCCATTCTGGTAATAACCAGCTTCTCATGTTGTCTACCAGCATCTAAAGCTAGTGAACTTAATTTGCATATTACAGAGATAAATTAATTACTTGACAACGCTGTTGTATTTTTGCTACTTTCACACTAGTTTCTATCTTTTTTCATCATGCTGCATTTGCTTCTCATGGCCCCACTGGCCAAATGAGTTTGCTAAGGTCCTTTTTCAATCTGTAAATTAGAATGACAGCATCACAAATTTCTCATTGTTAACCATTCCAGCAATTAAACATTAATTCCACCCAATTTTTTTCCCCTCTCGCTTGCCAATGAGTCTTTCAAGTGTGATATCACCAGTATATTAAATGTCCTGTAGTTTTCCTGGCATTAATCTGAGATAGAAAGAGCAGTTGTGGCCGGTTGTTACACCCTTGTGGCATAATTAATCAAACATCCTCACATACTGTATGTCGTGCTGCAAAGAAAAGAAAAACATCCCATATTAAAAGGTTTATAAGTGTTTGAGTTTGTGTATGTGCACATTACTGTAGTGGGAAAATAATATGCTCCTATTTGGAGGCACTTATCAGCAGCACTTTTAACGGAGCATATAAGAACGTTGGTTTTATAGCACAAAAGCTCAGAAATGTATTATTTAATCTTGTCTTGTATTTGGTTATGATTTTGTTTCGTCATGTTGTTTATCATCAGCGGAGTTGTTTGTCATGTTAGAGAAATTGCGTATTCACATTTTTGCCCAGACTGCAGTTTAACTTCTCTCAAAGACTAAATAAAGTTTGAGCCTTTCTTTGTCTAAAAGTAATTGCCAAATGTCCAACAACATCGGTCAACAGTTTTCCTGACCAAACTGAGCTACCTATGGCCATTTTGTCTCATTTTAGACAGAAGAATTACTTCAAATGCAAGATATTTGATGGAGTTTCAGATAGGTATGAAGAGGTCCTAATCATTAAAGCTTGATAGTTTGTCTGGTTCTCTCCATGCAGCTCCTTTAACAACAGAATTTAACACTGTGGACCTTTGTCATTTTTCTCTGATATTTCCTAATCCAATAGTCTGATTTTTTTATTGATTTACCCAGTCTTTATCACTTCATTGCAGTCTTTATCACACAGCCTGGCACCACTTTATGTTTAACAGCATACCAGCTTAAGTGTGTCACAGGGGTCTGTCTTTGGCCTGCTTGTTTTCACTTTATGGGGCACCACTGGGTCAGATCATTCGGTTCCTTAGATTTGATTGCTATTGCTAAACTTACATACAGCTATATATACCAATTTTTGTATGAAATGTGACTGACTCTGGCCTTTTTTTCTTTGGTGAAAAGCTGATTGTCAGTAAATGTCCTATTACTCAACCGGTAAAGGCTGAAAGACTGAAGTCTGAGTCCGGTATATGGTGCTATTTGTTAGAATATCCTACCACACCTACCAGAATGCACGCATGTATTCACTTATCATGCTGTTTCTCTCCCAATTAATGTAAGCATTGTGTCTATGGTAAGTATAAGAAAGAGTGCATATATCAATCAGCTTTTATTGCTTGCACAATTATATTACGAGCCATTGGCCAATTCAGGATTAATGTATCTCTTCAATGCCTGTACATCAAAGAGGAAATCCTTTGATGGACCAGTGGCTTAATAGCCTCTCCCAAATTCTATTTATAGAGAACCACTCTATGACATGGGTTTTATTGCTGACAAGATCTTTTAATGCAGGGGTTCTCAACCCCAACCACCCAGTCTTCTGCTCATGAAAAGGCAGCATAGGCTAGTGTCACCTGCTTCACTTGAGCCAGTTCTCTTTAAAGGCACTGACTGGAATGTGCAACCGGAAGTTACCGTCTCCCACCATCTCCCGCTGATTCTGTGATATTGGTGAGTTGCAGTTTTTAAGCTTGCAGTTAAGCTTGCAGTTAACACTTCAAATCTAAATTGCTTCATGGTGGTGATAACAAATATGCATCAATCTGCTGTTTTGGGCTGTTAATGTAGCCATTCAAATTAGCTCAAACAATGAACTTGTGAAGAAATGAAACAGAAGAGTGTTGAGTTTGTATGCAAACTGTGCTTGTTTAAATGCGGCTTTATCTTTGTTATTCACAGTGAGCATCCACAGAAGGGCATGAGCTGCATGTGTTCCTCTCCTATTTCAGATAATCTCAGTAGTGCATCAGCATCCAAAAGAAACAAAACTCCCTCCATATCAGAAGCAGATAGTTGTACCTGTCAATAAGCACTGACAGTTGATTATAATTGGGTTACCTCTGCCTTGTCCAAGCTTTCACATCTCATCAACAGAGGACCAAGGAGACAGTTGATGCTGGATGTCAGCTGCTGACTAACTGTTGACTTTTCCTAAAGAAAACAATGTGTATAAAGGTAAAATAAAGTGATATAAATGGTTTTAACCACAAATGAGGTTGTGCGGTCCATACCTAAAGAATATTCCATCTTAAAAAGGAACTCACTCTTTATTACTAGTAATAATTCCATCATCTTCTTGTCAAAGAAATGACTGTAGGAAGTACTTATCTAAGTACTTATGTGTAAAACACAACAAATTACACTATAACATCTTTATATTATCTTTATTGGGCTTTAAGATTAATTCAGTATCTCAATACCAAGGAATTCGTTCATTCATGCCTCACATTCAGCAAAAAGTGTCAAAACTAAAGTGTTGAAACTTTGAATCCAAAGGGAGACTTGTCACCACCAGATTCATCTCTGTGCAGGGTTTTGGGGGAGTCATCTCATTAGATAATGTCTCATATGAAGCACCGAGTTAATCACAAATCTTAAAACCATCACACACCACTGTTATACAGTATGCTTTGATGGGGTACATTTTCCTCCCTTTGACCAAACCACTGTCGTATTTGCGTTTAATATGCTACTCTTGTTCTGATCCAAGGTTACCTTCATCTTTTTTTTAAAGTACAGGAAGTTTATAGACTTTGCTCCTGAGACTTATCCCTTCTATTCATTCCCAAAGCCTACACTGAATTGAAGAAAATGCATTTAAATATGCTGCTTTTCCTCCAGAATGCGCTGCAAAATTACCTGAATCTCAAGGAGCTGGTCTCACTAAGTGAATTCAAGCTTATTTTTGTGTAAAAACTGGTGTTCTGAGTTGCTGCCTTTCTTGGCAAAGAAACTCTTTTAAAAGATACTTTAAATCACAAGAAAAAAAGGATGGATCAAAAGTTAACAAAAGAATTGGCTAACCTTGCTTTAATGTGCCCAAGTCTTTAAAACTAAGCCAAGGAAACAAACAAAAACAGAAAAGCGCCGCACAAATAAATTAATTTGCCACAAACTCCAGAAGAAGCCAAAACTTCGCAAAAAACAGGACCTGAAAAGTTACGTTAAAATCTCTGCTCTGTAGATCCCATGAAAGCTGTTCCATAAAATGTGCATTATCCCTTTGCAGCTCCAGCGGTGACATCTGCAAAGATGCGTCTATGTCTTGTTGTGGTATAAAAGTGACTGGTGTGCTGTGGAAAAGCTGAGCTCAACAAGACCCCATAAGGAGGATTTAACGTCCTAACTTGATTGAAGTACAACAGTGATCTACCACTGTGGTCAGTTTACCCTACAGTATATGTAGTGAGCCATTTTAAACAGTTTGTTCCCTCTACTGATTATCTCACTTTAGACTGAGACAGATTCTTTTCTTTGAAAGTGTAAATCAAACTGCTACAGTTTTAAAGCTTCAAAATGTCTTCTGCAAGTCAGACAAACAACCAGTCCTTTTCCTTCAAAAGCTGTTCATAAAATTGTTGGGGCTTTAATCTAATCTTGAGGACTTCCTCAAGAAAATGAAGTCCAGTTGCTCTTATTCAGGCTCATAGGATTACCATAACCAGGGTGACTGAGAATCTACACCAACAAGCTTTAAGTGGACAAAGAGGGATAAAGGGTGTAAGTCCATCACACCAGAGTTGTCTAAAGTAGCTGGAAGGCCACATCTTCTACTTGAAGTTGGGTATTTGTTTCTTACATCAGTCTGGCACCACTTTTAATCGTAGTGGGTGAATTAAAGATGTTTGAGGTTACTTTTCTGTGTTAGGTCCGCAATCTCATTTCAGCCTACGTGACTTAGAAATCAATATATAACTCGGAGAAACATTTCAGTTCTCTCAGGAATAAGAGCATAAATTAATAAATTAATATGTGCAAAACAAAACAATAAAGAGTTGTTGCTTTCTTTGTTAAGGCTTCAAGGGGATTAGTGTTTTTTAAAAATGCACTTTACAGGCTCCTACAGCTATAACCATATAAGCCTAACTCCACCAATTATTGTGGCACCATGAGCTGTCTTTCCACTGATGGCAAGATGTATCATCACACCACGGCAGTAAAAACATCTGTGACAATGTTCCTCCATATTCTTCATTGCTGTAGTCAAAACTGACAGTCGACAAGAATTATGCTGTGAAATGGGAAACAACAGCAAACTGTGATTATGGAGTAAATCTGTGTGAGTTTCCCCCTTTCTTGCAACACCAAATGTATTGTTTACTTTATAACTTGTTGCTTTCAGTTGAATCTGTTAATGCTGCGCTGAGCAGCACCTCAAGTTTTGGGTCCCTTAAAAGAAAATTTCTTCAGGCACTTTTTGTTAATTATTAAGCTTCAAGCACTTGTTGTGCTCCCCTTGCAGCTGTTGGCAGCTAAAATCATTACAAATTGTGGCACCATTTTTGCAGGGAGTTGAATAATGAGGATGCAGGCATTATGTATTTTGATAGACTGAACTGGTGCAGGGAACATAACTCCTAGAGCTAACATAACTCCTACTATGGTTACATCTCTATTGGAAGTGGAACTAAACTCCTAGATGACAGGACAATTTTCCTTTTGTGTGTTTATCTAGAATTTATATGGTTCAGGTGGTGATTTATAAATATCCAGAATAGATACAAAATTATTTTGGATTGCATAGTGTTCAGAAGTGCTATAAATTAATGTTTTGTTTTGAAAGTTCAGTCACTGCTAACCAGCGGCCCCACCCATCTTGTCTTTTGTTTCCTTATGTCTGCAGACTGGTCAAACGAGATTGAGCATGACCAGACTGGTCCTTAAATTCAGCTGCCTCTCCAGTCAGGATGCACTGATTTTAATAATATTGCTACCGAAAATGATTGTGTGGCTTTTTAATGCCAGGGGATAATAAAAATGTATAAAAAAAAGGTGTAAAGCTTAAAGAATAGCTTTAAAGTATTTCAGCTTTTCATCACTCTTTGAATGAGCACAAATTCTTTCATACAAATGTATCTAAAAACCTTTAACATATGCTTTCACATTAAAAGATCCGTTGTAAAGAAGAAACAAACTGTTTGAATGTTTCGGCCTTTTAAACCATGAACAGCTTAATGGGTTTCAACTTGCAATGCGACTTAACAAGGACATACGTACTACCGGTTCATACGATCCTATTTGCCAATAGAACATTTGCAGCGAAACATTGATTGAATATCGGCCAATCGCCGATATCAGGCGAATATATCCGAGCATCCCATCCCCCCAGTGACTCTTGTCCTGTGGATGGAAATCAACTCTATCTTGGACTGCAGCTTGTGACAGAAGTCCTTGTTCTAGTGTTTGGAGCAAAACTGGAGGGTGAGTCCAAAGTGTCCTGCAGCAGGTGGACAATCACTGTCCACCAGCATCCACATCAAGCTCACTGAGGACATCTTGGAATGCAGTGTGATGGGAGGAGTTGGTGTGCATCCACAGGATGAAAAAGTTATTGAGGAGACGGCTGAATGACATCAAGGACTCCAACAGGAGTGACCTGCATATCCTACATATGATAATAACAAGTCAGAAAATAACTTTTAAATCAAATATCTATACGACAGCTTAAATTGTTCCGGTAACGATGTTTTGTTTTTCCTCTTTGCTTTGGTCTGTTTTGAAGCTTTTTCTGCAAGTGAACAATTACAAAACTCAAATTCCATTAAAAAAAAGTTTTGTTTTTTTTTCACTCCAACAGGAGATACTGCTCCTGAACTCTATAAAACTGGATGAAACACCTTAGTCTGGACTTTCTTCCTGGACTTGTCGTCAATGTGTAACACATGTCCATAATGACTGTCGTGTGGATAGCCTGGCATGAACTGTGGCAAAATTAAAAGGACAAATTTAAGACTTTTAAGCAGTCTATACCAGTACTTGTAAACCGGCGACTGATTTGGACAATCATAAGCCATTGCTGGTAACTGGGTGGCTGGCAGTGGTATATGAGAAGGTAACAACTCGATTTGAATCGGGGATTAACTTCATCTGCATCTAATCCAGCTACCCATTAGGCCATTTTTACACAAGGATTGTGGTTCTTAGCTGAACTGCTGCATCGTAGCTACATGTTTGTATTCACACCACCTACCTTTCTGTTGCAGTGCATCTGCAGCACAGTAACTGCCTCGACAATTGTGTTACACACAAGGGTGCCTCTATAATGACCATAAATACACAATGTGTCACATAATCTGCTGTTGATATGACTCGAAATGGAAAGACATTAAGGTTGCCTCGATGCAACTTGGAAACATTCTCATTCAGTTACTGAAAAGAACAGAAAATCATTTATCATCATCATCTTGATGCGCAAGGTGTACTTTTAATTTCTGTGACATATTACCTTCACATTTAAACTATGGCAGAAGATGTATTGCTTCTGATATGAGGTCACCAACAAGTCATATGTTCACCAACAAGTGTTTTTACTGTGATTTTGCTGAAAACCATTTTCCTGATGTTTACCTCATGTGTGAAAATGCAGCACGGCTCAAGGTGCGGATGAGACATGTGTCTCACACAGCCAGTGTGGATTGTCTAATCTGTTAACATGGGAGCAAAAATATAAAATACAAACTCGGTGTGAAGTTGGCATTATGTCATCTATTGAGTTAAGCTATTAGCGTGTGTAGGTTGGCAACTAGCATGCCAAAGCTAACTGGATTAGCTGCTGATTTGGTCTTTCTCTTTACTAATTATCTGATTGACAGGCCCTAATGAATAGAATGTGGGGTAAACTACTGCAATCTACTATTCGCTTGGCTGTGGCTGCTACCATTAACTTGAAAATGACTGGAAGGCAACTCTTGCAAAAAAACATACTGATCTCAACAAGACTTCCTGGTGTGTTTGAATAAAACTTTTTTTTTTCCAATCTTACATTAGAAAAATACACTGCAACAGTAAATTTCTCTGGCTTTAACAAATACAAGAGCACAAAAAAGCTGACAAATTACTGTCTGGAGAGCAAATGTCAGTTATTTCCACTTGTGCTTTTGAAGACAACTTATTTCAAGCACGCAGTATACTGTAACATGACAAAGGCTCAATACTGTCATGACATTTACTTTTATAACACGCAGGCAATGTTCAGGAATGACTTGGCAATAGATGGTCTAACAGACAGATGCATTAGATGCATGGGTTACCCCCTCCAGGTCAAATGAATAGTCGTTTTTCTTATTTGCCACAATCACCTGCTGAGTTACCAGTGATGGTTTATCATTGGCCAAATCAGTAGATGGCTTTGGCAGTGATATATCCTTCCGGTACAAATAAATAGCCGCAGCCGACTGCTCAACATTTTTAATATTGTCCATTTTATTGTCCTATAAAGACCACCTGCCTCATACTCTGTCACTTTATCCAAACAGCTGACCAGTCAGAGGGGGTGGCCATATGGAGAATGAGCACTAAAATGCTATTTCACTGCTCAAAAAAAACAAGGAAGAATGGCACGAGTTCTTTCGAGAAAAAAAAGCATGTTCTTTCTTCTCCCAACAAAAAAAGTCCAGTTTATACGAGGATGTGGGGCTTAATATCTTAATAATCCAAATAAATTGTGAATACAGATTTTGGTTGACATTTTTTCCCCCAAATGATCACGTAGTCAAATCATTTAAGAGGATTTTTCCCAATCTCGCACCCCCTGATGGTTCTGCGAAAGATGATTTTCTTTCCCTCAGGGAGACGAATAAAGAACAACTTTACTCATAATGACACATCATTTGATGACTAATATCCCTCTAGGTTTAACAAATCGTTACAAAAACTCATTTTCAAAAAGCAGCGTGGATTAGAAAAATAGAAGAATGGGTCCATTTTTAGGTAAATTGAAAATTAAGGAAATGCCTCCAATGTGTCAAGTCAAATGATTTACTGTATAAACTCAGAAATTACACTTCTTTCTTGTAAACACTTTCATTGAACATGACCAGACACCAAGAGCCCTTGCGATAAGCAACACACAACAAAGCTGTGTGTTCTGTGAGCTTCTCTCACTCCTGTAATGGAGCATAACAGCAGGAACAAGGCAACTCTTTTCATAAAGACACAATAACTTATGGTTTACTTAAACCTTGCGAACATTTAACACAGACTTTGATCAGTGTAACACAGACAAGATCCACAACAAATTTCCTCATGTGTGCTGGTGTGAAAATTCCCCCTAAAGGCAGAGGAAAAAATCTTGATTTTACTCAGCGAGCGGCTCTGACAGTCTGCTGTCGGGTTGAGAGATGAAATTAAACCTAAATTGGATCAAGAAATGAGACGTGCTATAAATAGAGGGATGTTCATTCTGCTTACAGAATTAAGACAGTTCAGATGGAGACAGATGCATAAAGCTTTCACAAAACTATGCCATACAGTGTGGTGCCTTTAGAAGAGAAAAAAAAAGTGGATTCAGTCAATTCAGTTCTTCTCATTGAATTGAATTCTTAACTGCTTAGGTCATTTAGCAACAGAGGATGTTGAGGATTCGGGATTTAAGGCAATAACATTATAGACTTGTGAAAACATGGACAGAAAATTCATAACATGAAATTCAAGTAGAAATCATGAGAGCTCCAATCACCCCAAATAAATCGGGCTTGCTATAGAGTAAAGAGGACAATGTAACAGATTATGTTCAGTAAAGGCTACTCTAGCTGAAAAGCACATTTTGAGGAGCATTAGAGTGCAGACATCATTCAGCTCCCGGCTCACTTTTCCTCTCCGCCACGCTTCTGAAATGAGTGGCCAGCTCCTGCAACACGGCTGTCCTGCCCAGGTGATCGTTCCTCCTCTTCTCCATGATCATATCCTCCAAACTCTGAAACTCCAAGGCGTGCGAGTGTTTGTCCGACATGAATATCTTCAGCCTGTAGGGTTGTTTGCCAATGCGTATCTCCCCACCCATTTTGAACTCCCTCTTGCCGAACCTGCACCAGGCTGCAAAGCACTCGGAGTTTCTCCAGCTCAGCTCTCGGTCCTTCAAGCCGACCTGCTCCATCGCGTTTTGCACCACCATGTCCGGACCGAGGGGTTTGAATTTGTACGAGTCATTCACTATCCGACACCTCCTCCCTTGACTCGCATCCGTCAGAAAACTGTTTTTCACCTCGGCTCTGTGCAGGTGCACCACCTGGAAGTCCCCCACATACACAGCCCAGTGCGGGTACTGACCATTAGCCACGAACTCCACTAAGTCACCGGCTTTGCATTTGTTGAGTAGATTCTCTGGAGAGTAAACCTCCAGGTTCGCAGACTTGACGCTCCTCTCGTAAATGCACTCATCTCTGTTGTAGACGGCGCACTCCACCTCTTCGCGCTGATCGTAGTGTTTCTCTTCCTGATTCGGGTCTTTTTCTGTGCCATCCAACGCACATCCGTCCTCCAGCTCGTCGTCGTCGTTAGAAAATATGTAAGAGACGCCAATCCGTGGACCTTCGTCCGTGTCCACGCCGTTCGGGTCCACTGTGGGAACTTCGGCGTAACTTAAATGCGACAACCTGTCCACCTGGTTTCCCATAGTGCTGCTTACCTGGGAGCAGCCAGTGTCTGTAATCCGATGCCGAGGGCTGTTACTGGTCGCCAGACATCACAATAATCTGGCATGAAACCGCACAAGTCTAAACTTTTCGTTTTCAACGAAATTACGCACAATACCTCCGTTTTTCTCGGGTTTCGACAGCCTCAGTGCCCCATCCACATCAACAAGTGGAGTTGGGAGGAGAATATAAACTGGTCTCAGTCAGCCAGCAGAGCAGTTTCTCAGGTGTAGCCTCACCTGCTGCTTCTTTGTCAAAGTTCCAACGACACAACGATCCAAATCCTCGGTCCTCGGTCCTACAAATCTCTATTTAACCAGTTCTGACAGACGGCTCACAGAGCGCGCGCTGTGCGGAAGATACGGCCGCCCGGCGTCGGACTGAAGGCGAAGGCGGATCTGTGGCTCAAGATCAACAGCTATACTCTCTCCAGCAACACGCAACTTCGCTTTTAAAGCGGAAGTGTGCGTAATTTTGGCCCCTATTCCTTTAGGATCGCAATAAAGTTTCTAATAGATGTTGTGTTTCTAACATATATTTAGATTTATTTCATTATTTTATTTGAACTAATCAGTGTTGGAAAAAAAAAACAGTAAATGCTGTGTGATAGTGAAGAGTGAAGAGTGAAGATAGTGAGTAGGATCCAACATCTGCTGATGATCTTACTGTTTAGACCACCTGTCTGTCTCTATATGGACGACTGCTGCAGTCATTTTTGTTCACTCTTCATCCCCCAGTGGAACCAAAATGTCTCCATTACATATGTTGTTGCTTGTAGCCTGCCTGGACTCGCTCTCAGCTATGGACTATTTTCTCACCACGGTATCCCACAGGCAAGGGGAATGTGCGTTGCAGTATGCCCCGAAATGGCACATGTTGCAGCGGCAGTGTGAAAACACCCATCTTGGAAATGATTTTGAGGCAGATGATGAGATGCTGATGGGGGGGTGAAAATGTTTGAAAGAGTGAAAAAGAAAACACATGTTCAGTTCTGTTAAGGATAGATGTAGACTGAGGCATAAGCTTTGTAGAGTGGATGAGTCTCACGGGAGGGATCAACTCGAACTGCAGGTCATCCGGAGCGGTTGTGTGTGTAGATTAAAAACGCAGAAAGGCCTCGGTTAGCACAATAAATTCAACAGATTCAACTAACCACTGAGCTTTCCTAGCTGCAGAAAATCATACTATGTTGATTCCAGCTTCAAAATGTTCATATAAATAGCAAAGTTGTTTAATATCTTAGTTTTATTTGACTCTTTTTCTGACTGGAAATTATAGAAATATGTGACAAAAGATAAGTCATTATGGTAGGGAATATGATTATTTCTATCTATGTGTTTCCAAAAAGGCTGGAATTTTTTCTAAAACTCTTTTTTTTCTGGATGTTTCAGATCCTTGTTCTGTAGGAAGGACTTATGTTACCTAAGTCTAAATTTTACTAGAGACTGCCTGATGCTTTCCTCCAAAATCTAGTCCTTCTCTCCAAAGATTATCCAAGGATCACTGCCAAGGATATCCTGTTCAATCTATACTTCTCTGGTACCAACATCTCAACATCTGGATGCAGCCGGTTGTACTGAAGCTGCCAAGGGAGGACTCATCTCTCCAAGACAAGAACAGGAAAAGCTCTTCAAAAGCGGTTCAAGAATAAGAACAAAACTCTTGGTTCTTAATTCTGATTCTGATGTTAGAAGAGGATAAAAACAGAGTTGTTTGGGCGCACAGAGGTGGCTTTGATTTAAAAGACCATATGAAGATTCGGGAGGAAAATATACAGAAAAACTAGACCTCATGAAGACCTTCCAGGAATATAAAGATCTGAAAAATCCAGCCAATATGGTCAACTAAAACTGTAAACTTTAGTAAGCATCAAATTGTGGAAACGTTCGCAAACATTTGCGCTTATATTCGTGGTTTAGATGCAGACAATGAATTCAGTGAATGAATTAATTCAGTTTGGTTGATCAACAGTTTTACCTCTTGGGGTTTACAAATGTTTTGAGTGACATCTGTCCCTGCTTGATTCAGAAGTGAGCATCACAATCAACATTAAGACTAAGTGTAATATCATCAACTGGCCTGGTAATGATGAAACATTATTCAACGGTGGGTTATCCACTTGTAATTTAATTTCAAATGATGTAAAGATGAGCAGTCTAGAACATGCAAGAGGCTGTTATAATTTCACCATTTGCTGTCCTTTCATCAGCTTTGGCTCAAGTTTGCACTTCTGTTACCATTTCTATTTCAGCATAAGGCCCTGCAGCAGCCTTAGTCTGACAATGGGAGTCAAAAATAACAAATCTACAGACTAAATTCAGCAGATGTGTCGCACTGCATCTCAGAGCATGCAAGCTTATGTCAGTGCAGGCTGGAAGTGTTAGAAAATAAACCATCACAGCGGTGACATGCCACTCATTTGACCGCTTCCTGCAGCTTCTTATCCTCAGGTGGCGTGACCCAGTTTACGCCCCTGGTGCCTCTCTCTGTAACACGCTGTAATTTGCGGTGCTGGGATATTAGTGGAGCAGGGAGGCCTAGCCGACAGAGCCAATTAGGCAGGGCTCCACCTGTCCAGTGGGGGTACAGCAAGCCACAGATGCTCACCTTAATCTTTCTCGCAAAAAAAAAAAAAAACGTGGGCTTTTCATAGTTTTTTTTCCAAGGGTTTCACAACCATGTCTCACACATGTGTGTTTTTCAGCTCAGTTTACACTTGAAGCAGATGGACGGAGCATCCGGACCGCTGCGTCTTTCACAACCATCTGTTCCACCTGGCTTGGAAAACAGCTCACAGCCTCGGCTCGTGTAACGCTACTGTCTACAAGCAAGAGCAAACAAAACCTTCAAAGAGCACAGCTCAGCAAAAAAAAAAAAAAGAGACACGAGACACTTTTTTGAGGAGGAAAAAGACTTTGCTCTCATTACATATTTATTTACTTTTTCATATACTTTTTACATATTTATTAGTGAGCATATGTGTGTGGGGTCAGGGTCAAGAACGAAGGAAGGGTATAGAGAAGGAATGTCACTTTGTTTTTTTCTTTTCTTCTTTTAAACCCATTTAAATTACAAGGGAGTTATCTTTATCAAGTCAATGATATACACCGTCTCATTAAACGAGCTACAACAAAGATTTCCTAAAATATAGCCTGACATATAAAACTATCTTCTTTTTTTTTTTTAAAACACTGTGGTGGATGTATATCCGGGGAAAGATGAGCAGCTGCAACTAGATCATAACAAGCGGGACTGGGAGGGAACTCTCTTTGTGAAAGGTGGGCATGTATTAAAACAAGACGCACGCATACACAACATACACACAACAATTTCTACACGGTCGTCATGCTTCAGCTGGACCTCAAGTTAGTCCTTTTTTTTTTTCTATTTCAGCATCAAGTCTTTAGAAACAACTACCACAATTGGGTCAAAGACGGCAGAGGGAAGATTCCTTCAAAAAAAAAAAAAAACTCAGCACACTGTGTTTCCATTGTAAATGCAATAAAAAGCACTCAGAAGGCTTCAGACACTTTGTGGGCCATCAACATCTATGAGAAACCAGGCAAAGCATTAGCATATCAATCCCCTGGGCCTGGGACAGCTATCGCAGCAAAGTTGCCTTCTCTCCCTCTAGACTACAAGCCCCATTTCTTCTCAAAACACGGTGTAAACAGAATCCCTTGGAGAGTGCGATGGGCTGGCCAAGAGAGCAGCGCATAGCACACGAGCTGGAGTCCATCCAGAGAGAGAGAGAGAGAGAGAGAGATACACTCAATAAAATGAAGAACTTGAGAGAAACTTGCAAGAAACAAACAAACAAACAGAAAGAAAAGCTGAAAGTAGAAAAAAAAAGCAGAGCAAATGAGCAACTTTGATTCAAGGACTGGTTCCTTTTGATTGGCCGACTACGATAAGGCAAAAAAAGAAAAGGCAGTTTAGAAAAAAGAAAAAAAGTCACCGTAAGCGAAAAAAAAAAAAAAAAGTAAATGTCTTTGGTGTTCTCGACTTGAGAAGTAACGATAAAGACTAAAAACCAGCAGCTTTTCAGATGCCCCTGTCAGTTCTTCGAGTGTTTTGAGTTCCCATAAAGGAAACACTTCCTTCTGATAGACACGAGCTCTAAAAATCGTGTGTGCGCACTACAAATGATCCAACCTTAGAAAAAAGAAAATCACACGACATTTATTCGTCCACAGGTTCGGAGAAATCCTGCACAGTGCAAACAATAAATGCCCCCAATATTGATTACAAGTAAAGAGGAAAGTATTTTCTCATGAGTTGTGCAACAGTATCATGCATTAGATCACTGAACATGAGACAACAAGTGGAGGCAGCAGGGTCTGTATCAGAAATTAACCTGGTAAGTCCAAAGACTTGGTCCTAAATATGCATATAGTCAAATAATTCCTGAAGAAGTCTTTGTGGGTCTTTTTTTAAATTTTTTTTTTTAGAACATCTAGGATATCACTATACACTGCTCTGAAGAAACAATACCTCCACTGATTGGAAGATGGCTGCGGGGATGTTAGTGGTAAACAGCGCTCCATTTTCCAGTAAAATAGTCTTTCGGGTTTGTATGCTGTTTACCTGCATCACTGTTATATAATGTGATAATAGCACCACTCCAACAGATAACACTGCCTTGCTACGAATACAAGGAATCACAGAGGGGGAAAACAGCAAAAAGGGGGTTGGAACTAGTGTTGGCAAGGATGTTTCCCCATACAGTAGATAAATGACAAGCAGCTGACGGGGTCTTATCTCCCATCGCTGGATACTGACGGACAAGAGGGTGAGCTTATGAAGGAGGGCATTTCAAATATGACGATGCGGGGCTGGACCACGATGAAGAACGTCCTCAGTAAGAGGTGACACTGAAAAAAAAAAAAGAAGAAAAAGAGGTGGCCCATTTCACTGAGATGCCGTTTCCTCAAGAATCAACCATTCTTGGTGATGGTTTACGAGGGCTGGTCTTTCTGCAGGGCTGAGATGTCCAGAGGGGGAGGGGCCCGCCCGCTCCATTCCCTCAGCTGCCCGTCCTTGAAAAGGAGGTTGAGGGAGGGCAGAGGAACACCGGACTCGGCCGGAGGCTGGCTGAGAGGGTTGGACACGCCGCTGTCCATGTCGGATTGTTGAAAGCAGTCCTGCCAACACAGGGCAAAGGTCACAGATCAGAACACCAAGCAGGGAGGATGACAGCACAAGGATAAACTCCTCTGGGAGGAAAAAGTTGGACAAAGGTTGGTACAACGGCCCACATTTGACATGTATTTTGTGTGATCTTCACATGACATTTTGTCCCTAAAATATACTGATACATCTCGTTTAAAATGACATGAACCTGTCGTTCTCTCCTTCAGGTTTCAGCTAAAGCAGTTTCAGTCGTCCTTTGTCATATTTCTTGCTTATAACGCACTGTATGTTTGCAAAGGGTGACAGGTCTGGACTGCATGTCAATTTACCACCTGGGCTCTCCTGAAAAGGGAGCCGTGTTGTTCTAATACTGGCAGAATGTGGGATGGCAGTGACTTTGGCTTTGCATTGCCCCACACCGTCACAGATTCTGGCTTTTGAACTTAGTGCTGATAACACATGACATGGCTTCTCTGTTCTTTTGCCTAAAGCAGGTTGTTCCCATGACTTCCAAACAGAATATGTATTAGTTAGACCTCCCAATGTGACCAAACCTGACTAATTTATCGCAGTCCATCTCTGATTAGCTCGGACTTGGAGACGGCAGCAATGTTTATGGTTCTTTTTTCTTTTTCGGTTAAATGTAAGGGTGGTTCTTTGCAAAGCAGAGTTTTAATTATCATTTGTGGATGCAGATGCAAACTGTGCTCACTGAAAGAGGTTTTAAAAAAGTGTCCCTGTGCAAATGTGCCTTTTTTTTCTTCCCCCCAACAGAATTCCATCTTCTTTTAATGCAGCAATGCCGGAGGGCCAGAAGATCACAGATATTCAATATTGGTTCTCGGGGTTCTGAGAAATCTCTGGCTCTTTTAATATCAAGTACGGAAAATGATGACACCCAATAATGATACCTTCCCCAGCTTTGCTTCTCAAAGACTCTGAGTTGCTCTTTTTATACTCCATCGTATTTCTCATCTGTTGACAGTCAAACCTGATAGCTTGTGAGATGTTTCACCATTTCTTTTTGCATTACAGGACATTTCCCGTCTTTTCAAATCAAGACACTTTTATTTATTATTCTCATTTCAGCAAATCTCTCACGTGAGCACTGCATAACTGAACTCAATTTCTATGACTGGTTGCAGTTTCTCTGCTTTCACCTAGAAACTCAGAACACAACTTTAAGCTCTGTATGCTTAAATTCTGTCATTCACTTCTTTTCCCAATAAAGCACATTAACCGTCACTACAGTGTATCCAACTCCAGTGAGAATTCCCCTTTTTAAACCAGCTTGAGGACATCTAATAATAACAATATCATTGAGGGTTTGATTTCCTGAGATGTCCATCAGAACTGGTGCAAGAGAAATGAGCTGGTTTGTTTGAACTCAAGCTGATTCAACACAAAAGGTTAAGAAAAATAGCTCCATAATGTTTAAGGCTGGAATGACACATTAAAACATGATCACGGGTTAAAAAGCTTAAATGCTACTCATCTTTGTTTTCTCAAGATCACAATTTAAAGATTATGACAATTTATTCTTATATAAGCCATTAAAACACTGTTCCAAACAGTTTCTGATGTGTTGGCATCTAAACCCAAACAAACAATTCATTCCTTTAAATTATCCTTTAAACAATAAACCTTAAATCCAGATTAATTAGAACAAACCCATCTGTGAGATGACAAGAAGATTTTACCTGAACTGAACTAGATTGATTCATTTCAGCAGGAAATTCTGCCTGAAGAAGCAGTTCTTACCTGGAATGACTGAACAAAGCTCAACACTTTGAGAGACAATTTTCGGCTGGAGTGAAGAAGCTCTTGAAGGCTGAAACAACAGCAAAGTCTTACGTCTTCGCAGACCAACAACAAACAACAACACTGCTCTGGATGTTTAAGGCTCTACCTCTCATTGCTGCACAGTTTGTGCGAGGCGATCTTTCGACACACTTTGCGATTGAGCTCGGAGCTGAAGAGGGGCATGCCGAAGCACAGTTCAAGAGGGACCCACTCGTCTTCAGATGAAAGGGCTGAGAGAAACAGATTGGCAAGGGAGAGAAAGACAGTATTAGACGCAAAGCACAGGCAAGGACGTCCTGGTTTTGAATTCTGACTGCAGTCTTTCTCACACTTCAGCCTTCGCTATCTGACCTATTTACCACCTCTTCAAACTCACAAAAACCGGATGAAATATCACTCGAAAACCATGTTCTACAGAAAAAAATTTATAAATACACCTACTGTCAGTCTTTCCTTTGCTCTCGCCATTCTCTTCTGTCACAAGCTCAAAGGACTCGGTGCTGCCGTTGGTGTCGAGGCCTCCACCTAGATGGGTGTCTCCTGCGAGAGAGGCAACAGATCGACGTCAACACTGAGGCTCGCGACAGCTGTTCAGTTTACAAATTTTTAATAATTCATTGCCTCTAATTGGTCTGACAAGTAAAATCCAATACGCAGAGTTATATGCAGAAATATCCATTAACAGAAATCGTTACATTAAGATCAAATCTAAGGGTAAAGGCTTCGATCCACATCCATTAGCAAAAGCAGCCGCAAAAAGGCACACGATTATGCAAACAAACAGCGTAATTAAATTGGACCGAGAGCAAAACTGATCTAATCTGCATCATTAGTGCCGATGGCCCTAACAGGCAAGGACATTGCTGCTAATTCAACCATATGTCTCGCCTGTCAAATGCTCGCATGAACACGCAGTTGAAGAAACGTGCACCGCCTACCTCTGTACTCAGTGCTGTCGCTGGGCCTGCGGCGGTGCCGGTTGTTGGAGTTGAGCATGGTGATGTAGCCGCACTGGTGCTCCAAATCCACGTGCTCCTTCAGCTTCTGCAGCGCCTTGTGCACGCACATGTTGGAGTAGGAGAACTCTGCACAGGAGGCAGACCAAGCAAGCAGTGAGGATGACACACTTGAACTAACGCGACCGAAGTCGATGCCATCATCTGCGCGAATTGTGTTCTATTCTAAAATAAAGCGATCAGGGGGATGAGACGGGCAAGTTGATGTAAAAGCCTGTTATGCAAATTCTTAAAGGACTGCAGGGGATTCAAATCCTCTCTGTTTGAGGAGTTCAAATAAACCCTCGAAGCCAAAAATGTAAATATTTGAGTTTGCAGAGAAATTATCTCCGCGTGAAGAGTTGGCAAAAGCAGTTACACTCATCCTGGCAATGACTATACACAAATGCTGACATTAATTATCACTTATAACCACATAAAAGATAGATATCCATCTATCACTCTGATGAGTACTCTTTCGAAAAAAATTATAATACATAGAACTATATTCCCTGTCACACAGGGTAAGGAGCTCTGACATCTGGAGTACAGAAACTCCCAACATCACAAGGAGCCAGTAGAGGTTTTTTTATGCAGGCACATCTGACAGGAGGAAGAGATTACATATCTCATGTGGCTTGGGAGCGCATGGAGGGGCTGGAGAAAGTTACCAGGCATCTGGGCTGCAGCCCTTCTTTAGCCTAAAGCTACTACAGCCCGACTCCAGATTACCAGCAGATGCTGGGTGGATGGGTAAGAAATTAACTAATAATGTGTTGTAAACCATTTAAGAATGTTTAGAAATATGGTTATGTGCCATGATTTTTATTTTTTTAAGATAACGGTGGTATTGAGTAAACTTCATAGCTTCATACGCTCTTCCTTTTTTCCATCCCCTCTTGTTGAGTGCCGCACACAAAACCATCCTTCGTAAAAAGGTGCCTTATTAACTTTTCCACTTAAAATTTGTGGGATTCTTCATGATTAGAAATTTTTTTAAAAAAGACTCAGAAAATTGCTTTTTGGATGGCCGTATTATTCAGGATAAGTATATCATGAAACATTTAGGAGCTCAGCATAGCCGTGTGCTGAGAGGGTCACTAACCTCCCTTCAGATCCTCCTCGTCAAACGGGAACGAGATGTGAACAGTTTCTCCATGACCAAACATACCATGACCCTGAGGGTTACACACACACACACACACACACCGTTTTTATTAAACACTGTATACACAGTCCGTCGTTTATAGGTAAAGGTATAGGCGGCAAAAAGTTATTACAAAATTATTCTTCTCTAGCTCTTGTCTTTACTAAGACAAAACGTAGGAAACTCTGAAATAAAAGCAGCCGAATGCAGCAAATGTTCTTCTATCTATTCTTTAAACTCTGCATCCGGCCTTTATTTTTTCAGATTTTTTCAGAACACAAAAGAGCAAACATTCACGCCTGAATTCCCCCCTCATGATCTCAATCCTGTCCAAACGGGGACTCGGATAAACCTGGAAGGGTAAAACCGTGCTGAGTTCACCTGGATTAGAACAGCAGAGTGCGTGAGGGCGTCATTCAGCATCGTCAGCACGTTGGACGTCGGGACGACCCCGGGGTCATGACCCCAGGAGGTGATCAACAACCTGTCGTAAGTCTGAGGAGAGAGAAGTGGACATTACACAATGGACTGTTCCACAGCCTTTAACAACCTATTGTACGAGAACATTATTGTTGATAGGCTCATCACTGAAAATACTGAACAGGAATAATCATCCATTTAAATAAAAGGGGAAACTAAATAACATTAAAGACACAAGTACAATGAAACGTTTCATTACCCTCTTTTCATACAAAAGGGTCATTTCTCCAGCTTCAACATCATCTCGCTGGTGCCATTTATATCAGAAATTGTTTAGTTGAAAAAACAAAAAGGAGGACAGGAAACACCTTTTTTTCCAGTATAACTGACACACCTACATTAGCCAGACACAGACCACTGTCTAAGACAAAGCTTCTTCATGAAATGAACGGGTAATTATCTTTAACTTTAAATAAAACGCTGCAAGTCTGATATGTAGACGCTCTCGTGTTCTCATAACGTGAACCATTTGCATGATATTACCCTTGAGAAATGACTGCACACTCCTTTGTTTCTGTCATGGCTGCAGCCACACAGCTCGGTCTGTAACTCCATGCACCAACACGCTTATACGAGGTCTTTTCATAGGTTTTGCCACATTATTCTTTACATATATTCTTGAAAGTTCCATTTGTAGCGCGCACATTTAGTTGACATTTGCATGTTCAACTTTGTCAATGTTTTTCTCTTTTACCGGTGTTGGGGAGGATTGTGGAGGAGCAGTGTGGCATCCATGAACATCTGATTGGGCCATACCATGAACTGCTGCATCATGGGGGAGGATAATGCATTTATTTCTCAAATATTTTGTATTTTCTTTCATTTCTGAGTTGTTTACTTAACATTGTTTGATTAGAATTAGTTTAACTGTTACTTTAAATGAGCTGTTTTGGGTCCTTGCCCTTGTGTGTCAGACTGGTCTGATCAGCCAGTATTTAAATCCCCTTCGTTTGATGTCAGGTCAGTTACATTTTGTTCAACAGTTACTTTCTTGGTTAATTTGCTGTAATGATTCAAGTTAATTTGACCTCCTTTAAGGGCCCTTGTTTTGGTGTGTTTTTGCCTTTTTTCTTTAGGTAAATAAAACCCATCCTTCTGGAAACTTGTCTAACCGACTCGGCCCCTCACAGCTTCCTGTCTCACATTCTCAAGAGAATTTAAAAACTCTAAAAACATTGAAAAGCCTCAGAGGAGGGAAATCCAGATGCACTGTGACGCATAACCGTGAAGCACCAGGTTCTCTGTTACGAAATGAAGGTTGGCTGGGAAGAAAAAACACAGCTACTGCTTCGACTGCCTGTCCCTCTAACTGACGGCAAGGTCAAAACTTTGAAAGAGAAGGTGTCACATTATGTATCCAAGCCCACTGCTGCCCGGTCTAATCTATCATACGTGTGGCTTTTCTTATCAGACGTCAAACATGTCTATCAACGCTTTCGACTAACGCACAAGATTAATCATTAGTTTGGGCTCACCTGGAAAATCTCTGGCAGTTTGCGGAGCCTGGAGCCCTTGGAGAGCAGCAGAGATGGCGGGCCTTGGCCAGTCACATGGTACAGATACAGTTTGAACCAGATGGAGCTCACCTCAGGGATGGCCGGGCCAATGTGCTGCAGGGACAAACAAATACACGTACGAACACAGATAAGTGTGCAGGAGCTGAACAAATGTGCACAGGCACCTTTCTTTCTCATTTCTCACATAGAAACATATTGAATCATCAGTTGAATTAAAAAGAAAAAAGAAAATAATGAGACAAATGAAGAGGGCACTGTATCAGTGGAGATCTGAGCACAAAATATGAAAAATTCATCAAATCTGACTTAAGTGAGCCACAGCAGAGTGAGAATAAGTGTCAGCGTAAATGGCACAATAAGAGTTTAACTTCTCCCTCTCAGTCTCTCTGGGCTCAGCAAGAATGCTGGAGTGGGGCCAGGAAGAGAAATTACTTTTAAGCCTCGCCTCCAGCCCTCCCTCTGTCTTTGTATTGCCTTGTTGTTGGGGCAACTGGAGGCCGAGAACTCACAAAATGCACACACACACACAGACACACACAGTCACAAATCACTCTGGGCACACAAGTGTGTACACCAGGCGAGAAGGCAAACAGAGCCAAAGCAAGCGCATTAACAGTCACATGAAACACAAACAAAGCGCTTTCATGTCATCTAGTACACACAAACATTTGACCCAGCATGACACACGCCATCTCCCTCCATGCATCATACCTGAGGCGTGCAGCTGCTGATGGGTCTGATCTCATTGCTGAGCGGGGCCATTGAGACCAGCAGCTTGTAGTTCTTGTTGAGGACGCGGCTGCAGGTGGCCTGGTCCAGACCCAGCAGGCTCTCACAGCGCAACATGTCCAAAGGGAAACCTAGAGGGAGGAAAAACACTGAAAAGGCTTCTTCACAGAGACGAGCTCCGAATCGTGTACAAATGCTCAGAAGAGATGCAGGCAGGCGGACAATCGCTGTAATCGCTTTGAAAAAGTGCACACCTTCCAAATGAACCGATCTCCAAACGGCTTAAAGCCAGCGACAAGATTTTTTTAAAACTCGAACGAAATCTAGTGTTTTTGTTTTGTGAAAAAGGAATTTAAGCAGCATTGTCGTTACTGCTTGTTTGCAAGAGGATGATGCAAATGTCAAAGCGTTCAAGTCCTCTAACTAATCAAACCTACAAACAGGATCCACTGGCTCCTGTAAAGAGCATTCTGAATACTAAAATATGCCGTTGAAGCGGAAGAAGCTAATTATTTGCAGGCAGCTGTTTCCCAAAGTCACGACTTCATTAAAA
The DNA here is from genome assembly GCF_036924035.1 of Leuresthes tenuis. Lineage (NCBI taxonomy): Eukaryota > Metazoa > Chordata > Actinopteri > Atheriniformes > Atherinopsidae > Leuresthes > Leuresthes tenuis. Next base: position 13,534,350 of record NW_027325372.1, on the reverse strand, counting down.
AGGGCCAGTTAAGAGGAACAGTGGAGGTCAAAATGAGCTCTGGAAAAATCAACACCCTCGTTTGATTGCAGAAGACCCTCAGGAAGATTCAGCAGATTATAAAGGAGGTGGAGCACTTTTCCACCTGCACGAAAATGACCTTCTTAAGGAACCAAAACAAATTTGAACAGGAGTTTTGAAACCGTACGCAACTGTAAGAGGTTTTTCTATTAACTGTGGAAAGGGGTAATTATCAAAATAAAGATTTCACAGACAGATGACGCGATACCAACCATCTCAGAAAAAGATAGTTTTATCTAACAGTCCGCCAAACAGATGCCTCAATGCTGGACTGAACCAATCATAAGTCAACTTTATTTCTATATTTACTTATGCAATTAGGCACCGCTGAAGAACATCTCCTCCGAGTTCACATTTTTTCCTTTTCTTCTTTTCTTCCCCGGGCCCCCCCCCAAAACAAATCTATTCACCGTCTAAATGAACGGTTGACATAAGACTGTTGTAGCATTACGAGCTCTGTTTAGTTTCAGCCAGCAGGCTCACTCTGCAGCAGAGCAGCAGCTTGAGGGCGTCTGAGAGATAAGACAATCCAGAGTGAGGCGTGCAGCCAAACCAAATAAACAGCATCTGGTGGCACAATGGTAGCTACACGGAAACTCAGGGCTTTGTTGGAGCTGAAGGACGTATTCTCTCCGCTGCTCCACCTGGAGACACTAGACGAGCGGTGCCAGCTTCCCCTTTATTCAGTCACTCATAAGAGCAGATATAAAAGAAAACCACCCAGACACAAGAGAGAGCCGTAAAGACAGCAGCGAGTGGCACCGGGAAAGAGTGTGCCAACAGCTGCACAAACACATGATCCGCTTCCTCTTTGTTGCTTCTAGAGTGGCTACCAGCTTTTAATTAATTATCGATTTTTCTCAGACCGCAAAATAAGTTTAAGTAGCAGTGTGGGATTCATTTAAAATGGCTGTTTGAAACAGCTGCGGTAAAGACGGCGAAGAGTATCTTTATAGGAGCACAGTCTTGGAGAGTTTCTAAATCTGCGCCGCCGTCACCTCCGAATTGTTTTCACCAACATGACACAAAACGGTTTTTAACCGTTAAAACGTTCTGATCCATTTCACACACATTAAAATACACGAGTGGTGACATTCCAAATCAGCTGATTTTAATCTGATCAAAGCTCCATTTTTTCAAAACTAAATGTTGAAAGACCCGAAAACTTACAACATGTGAAGATCACTGCGTCCTTTTTCAAATGTGGACGTGAACAGGCTCACATTTCAGGTGGTTTTAAGCTCATACCGATTATGCAGCTGTGAACAGCCCGAATAACTCCACACTTTGTCAGCGTATTTAATATTTCCAAGCCGCACTGCGCGTAATGAACGCCACATTACGAGATGCCGTTGGAATGCGACTGTGTGTTAAAGCTCTCCTGTATGAACACTCGCTGACTCTGAACTACAGCCAGACACTTTGCAGCTTCCACTTCAGTCTCACTGTTATCTTGTGCAGGTTCGGACAGGGTCCGGTTCAAAAATCACTGCAAAATGTCACGTGCAGTTTATCATAGATGTCACCTGCTGGCAGAAAACTACCAAAAACACAGTTACAACACACAGGGAAGCATGTGCACGGAGTAGGCAAAAATATGAGTCTCTGTTGTGATAGTTTGCTGTGGAGGAAGGGAAGGCAGCATGCCCGCTTCACTGTAAGTTACAGCCAAATGGGGCCTGCAAGCTGCCTATTTTCCAAATCTATAGACGTAAAAAGGTTCGTTTTATGATGTCAGAGTTTGAAATATACAAAAAACAGTTGGATGGAGTGGATGCAACTGCTCGATTACCAATATTTGGAATATCCGGTCCCTGGTCCTGAGTGAGTTCTTTGTTGTAGCGCAGGAAGAGGATGGTGTTTTTAAGGGTCAGAGCGTGGTCGAAGTAGCGCTGTGCTTCACCCTCTGCTGTACTCTCCACCTGAGAGGAACAAACACCGTTCGTACATAAATGATTAGTTGGTATCCCGTTGGTACCGAAAAAGAAAAGGACGAAATTGAGCGAGGTTCGAACGAAGGCAAACCAGAAAGAACTTGGCGTTACGGTCTCACCTTCTCCAACTCAGCCAGGAAGCTGTCGAGAGTCTCGTCGGACAGCTTCCCCACCTCAAACATGGTCACCGCATGGCTCTTCAGGTTCTGATGGGACCACATCAAAGAGAAATTAAGATCTAGAGTTAAAGTATTTTATCTCCATCAGGCTTCTTTTTTTATTTCTAAAACCAACCGGGGATAGGTTGCCCATCATCAGGAAGGCTGTGAGGGTGGAGTCAAAGAGGAAGGCAATCCTCTTAGTGGGTGCAGCAGGAATGCTCAGGCTGCTAACACTGGCAGTGTCTGCTGCAGAGACAGGAAAAAAATGATGTACCCAGCAAGAGAAATTTTAATACCCGTTTGTAGAGCCATTAATGCATGTTAAAAACAAATGAAACAGCACAATTAAATGTTCATTATCCTTCTTCGATGTAGATCGTGGCAAATGATTTTCGTGAATGTGTTTACAGGGAGCGACCCAAGCCACGTCTGTTTCCCACACAGATTAATTCGAACTGATTTGCATGCAAATGTGGTTGATCAACAGCCACTCTGATACCATTTAATTTGCAAGCAACTCAAACAGTGCCAGCTTAATATGCATAACAAAATTAGAATTAGGTAAAAATTAGACCATTTTAGACAAACACCTCTTAATGTCAGAGTGACTTTCAGAAGCACGACTGAGCTTTCTTGGGGATTAATTAGTGCTGCTGTTTCCAACTTCTGAAGTAGCAATCACAAAGTGCCCCGTGTGCATATATCAGCGTGTGTAATTATGTGTGTACACCGCAGAATATGCCTGTGACTGTGACTGTGCGTGTGTGTGTGTGTGTGTGTGTGTGTGTGTGTGTGTGTGTGTGTGTGTGTGTGTGTGTGTGGCTGCATACAGACAGACAGACCTTGGTCTTCCAGGCTGGTGGTGTCGGTGTCTGTGGCTGAGGAGCCTCCCTCCATGACGGGACTGCCTTGCTCCCAGGACAGAAGCATCTTCTGGGGGTCCATGGTGCTTCTACAACAGAGCACAGACCAAGTCACAACCAATGTACCTACCTCAGATTAGTAGTAGTTACAACCTGAAGCTGAAGCCACTGAAGATATAATGGCTTTCATGTGTTCTTTAAGAGATAATGTAGATTTAAGATCGATGTTTTAGATTTTAGAGTCCCACGAATGTATATTCTGTTTCTGCAACAGCGTGAACCCTTAATTAAGTAGTTAGTGTAGTTATATGGTTTCCTATTTAGTTTTTACCAGAAAATGATGGAAGACTGAATCATGACCGTTCCAAAAAAGGACACCACTACACTGCCAGTTCATTTAGTAGCTAAGCATAGAAAGCAGCACATACTTGAGTCTGTTGACAGACGGGGCGTTCTTCCAGGTGGGGTGGAGCTGGTCCGAGCCGATCACTTGACCTTTCTTTACAGCGAAGCCGAGTCGACAGTACATGGAAACTGCATTCTGACAAAACAAGGTAGAAGTTCTGTCCAATACAGCTACTCTGTACCACATAAAACCAATCTGACATGACATTTCAACTAGATTAGACCTCATGTGGACATATACAATAAGAAGGAGCAATGATAAGGTCATGGGAAGGGAAAAAAAAAAAGTGGAATGCATTTACAGTAAAAAAATAAATAAATGTTCCTCAGTGGTTTGTGAACTGCTGTTTTGAAGCCACGATTTTGCTGTTTTGTCATCGCCATCTTGCTCTCTATTGAGCCAGTATTGATATTATTTGGACAAAAAAAAGGTAGAAAGTTGGAAAGTGATGGCTGAAAACTGAGGACAAATATGTATGAAATGAAATATTCATTATCAGAGGAACCAGATGGAGTGAATCAAGCTAATGACAACATAATGACTTGTGGACCAAAGTTATTGAGTTATTATTTCATGTGGGATTTTTTTAGTGAGAGCCTTTAAGACCCAGATGCTAAATGATTGTAAGCGATTCTTTCTTACAGGGCAAGAGGTTCAAACATATAAACAGGAGGGGTCTTCAGACTCAACAAGTCTAAAAAGCTGATGAAGAGCTAACTTATATTTTCAATCTTTTCATTAAATTATACAGGCAGATGTTTCTTCTGAGGAAAGCTAAAAAAAAAAAAAAAATCAGACCATCATCTCAAGGCAAGATACCAGACTTACACTGGATCCCTTTTAGAATGCATAACCTATTATAAATAACACCAATGTATAAACATCCCATCCCAAAATGACACCAAAAATCTGGATTTTGACAACCAAGCACTAAAATGTTGTCCAACTATAACTACAAACCCCACAAAGTGAGTGCGCCTCTTTATCTTTACAGCCACATGAAAAAAAAACAACTCCAGGTCCAAACAAAACTCACTTGATGAGCTTTAATCTGGAGCCGAGTTCTAGTCTTAAACCCCATCCATCCAAGGTTTCTTAGCACACAAAAAAAAATATTATTCCTTTTTTTTTTCCTTTTTTCAACCTTTCCTAAGTCAGGATCACTTCTCTGTAACCACTGAAGCAACAGTCTATCAGGCCACAACAAACAGGTCTGCTTCAGTGGCAACCAAACCACCCTCACTACTTTAGGCTGTTCTGTAATCACGTTTCTCTGTTTCTGAAAGTATACTCTTCATACATCTTTTATTCAGAAATACTTGGACTGCTGTACACAACTTAAACCCCTTTTTATCATAAAAAACAATTCAACGAGAGGAAATGTCCTCAATGACTCAGGACATTGGTCAAATTTGTGGTCATTAGTCAAGACAAAATTCAATTCTAACCACGATAAAAAGCACAAAGGTTCCTCTTTGACATTTCAATCATCGCTGCAGGAGAATTGCTGCCACAGCTGCCTTCAGCTGCTTCCTATAACTCTGCTTTTTAGTTACAAAGGTGAGATGGGACTAGAAGAACAGAGGAGTTCAGCTTTTCAAACTGAAGGTTAAAACACTGTGAGGGAGTTTGGTTGATAGAGAACAGAACAGATAGAGAAACTGGGTCAAACTCGAGCACCTATTCAACTGTGTCATAGGGCATCGGGGATCTAATCTGGAACATGTGTGTGTGTATCTACCTCCTAAGAAATGTGTCTCAGCATGTAACCAAAATTGTGCTGAAATATGTCCCTGCTCAGCTTGATAAAACTGCAGTTAGATAAAACTAGTTACCATTTATTTCATTTGAAATGCAACAAAATCACAGCGACAGCAATCAGGTAAGATATGACGGCTATTCAGCCAACAAAATGCCAGCGTCTTAATGTTTGCTATTTGAAGGAAAATACCCATTTTCTAAAACATCAGGAAGCTGAAATGGGCTCCCGTTCTTTTATTCAATCTAAAGACTCACATGGAGTGTGATTTCTTTATTAAACACTTAGATATTGTTAATGCTCTCCCTCAAAGCTCGGCTCTCACAGTCAAAAAGTTCCTGTTCGTGCTCAGGTTAGCTCTACAAGACCTGTGTTTGATGCCTGGTAAGATGTTTTTTTGTGAAATGACCTTGAAGTATTTGAGCAGCCACCACGATAAAAGCTGTTTGAATTTCCAAAACGCTAAGGAAAGAAGCTCCAGTGCTTCCTTTAAGGTCTCCTGTTGCACATCTGACCATACTTTATCAAAGAAAGGAGATGACTCCATCCCACAATTCCTTGCGGCCACGACTTTTATAGTAATGCTTGATTATCTTCATCCAGTTTTACGAACTGTAGACTTGTGTGGATAAATATGAGGACAGAAGGGTGAGAGTGAGCAGCCTGTGCCTTTTAAAAAAACGTTTCCTTCCTTTTTTTTTTTTAATTACACACCCTGATAATAAAGTAATATTCTATATAATCTCTAATATGAGAAATAAGAGTTTCCTTTGTGTATGACATAAGATTGAATATGTGGATAATATTGCCTGAGATAAAGAATCTAAAGTAATTTGGAAATTGTTTTCCCTCTACAATTATGGGATGCAACACCACTGTCATGAAACACATTTGATGTCATGTTGAAGAGGCCACAAAGACGCCATCAAAAGCAAAACGGTGTGGCGAAGGCATGGAAACCATGTTGTGAAATGGAGTATCTCAGGCACCAGCTGCTCGAGGGCAGTTTCAGGCCTGGGAATGTGTATAACAAGAGTCAGTGTTCGATTCGATCTGACCCTTGGAATATCTGCGCCCAAGTGTCAGGAAAATCCCACACTCACAATGAGGAAGTGCATCGTAAATACATCTTCAAGAGTGAAGAAAAGATTACCTCCCTATTTTGTCAGTGTCAGTTTTGAAAGCGAGGTCATATTTCCCAAATATATACACGGTTCTTTAGGGGAAACAAAAAGAGCCCTTGGTCTGCACATAACAACTTCACACTGTGGATACCCACCTTCACTAAATCCAGGTCAATCTCCAACACGTTCGCCAGCTGAGAGCCAAAGAGAAAGCAGGGAACAGGAGAAAGAGAGAGAAAAAAAGCATTTAGTTGAAAAGTTGATAGAAAAAAAAAAAAAAAACCTCAGATACATATCGACACTCAGTCGTGTCACATCACATGAAAGCCCAGCAGCAGAGTACAGCGTTCATGAAGCCTACCTCTGCTACGTTTGTCTGCTCGTCAATGGACACAAAGATTTTGTAGAGAAGCGTCTCAAAGTAATCCCCCTGGACGCGGTTCATGACGAATCCTTCCAGGGGGGGCACTGGAAAAAAAAGTAGAAAAACAACTGAGCAAATGTTTGTTTTAACACCCAACTGCTTCCTTAGAGTTCTTTCTAACTACTTTATACATCTTTAACAGTTCTGCAGATCCATTGCCTGCAACGCACTTAATCTATATACATATGATGTTTAATCAACCTAAGGCTATCAGCAGGTATGCTTGAACACACAGCGGTGTACCTGAGATGCAGCTGTCATCAGATATGGGAACGTCCAGATAGATGAAGCCCCGGTTGTACAAGCCTGCATTGATAGAACAATTATACTCTGTTAGCATTGTGCACATGACTGCAACTGCTGTTATGCTCAGAACAAAAAATTACATAAGAAAATCTAGTTATTGTTCTTTTTCTAAGGACAAGAGATGAGTACTGAGGAAATCTTATTTAAACAGCACATACGGTTACTTAGCTGAGGGGTGAAAATTTTGCATATAACTTAACACTGTTTCGTTTAAGCCTTTCCCAAATGAGTTCACATAATAATTACAAAGCCAAATCCCTCCTTAGTTGGCAGCATGCCCACAGTTTAAATCCTGTGGTGACATTTTCACACTGGCAGTAATGCATTTTATGCATTTCAGCAAAAACTGGTCAGAGTTGAAGGAGGAAGCAGGTGGAGGCTGCAGCACATTGAGGAACCTTTGGAGGAAAAAAAACCCAGGCAGCGTTCAAATGAAGTTCTGATGCTCAAGATAAAAGAAAAAGAAAGAGAGAACGAATCAAAGCAAGAAAGAAAAGAAAAAAGCTCTGTGCTCAGAGGAATGAATGCAGTACATAAGGCATAAGCACAAGCTGATGGTACATGTAATAACGTTCACTGCCAGAAGGGGGAGACAAAAGCTCCTCAAAGCAAGTCCAAGAAGCTAAAATAACTTGAGATACTCACTTAAGACCACATTGTACTCCATGGATCCAGCCAGCTGAGGACCTGAATCTATCATCTTATCAATGGCTTTCTTCTCGGCTGGAGAACAGATCTGCAATTCAACCCAATAAAAAACACAACATCAGAGCAAACTATACCCAAGCGTGTTTGAAAACAGGTGGCAAAAAGCAAATCTAGCAAACAACAGCTCTTCTGCAGTTTCTGCGACAGTGAATCCATCTGCACATTACAAGTGTGTGAATTCCCAAATGGTTTTGGGTTTTTTTTCCTTCTTTTGATAAAGAGAATTGTTGGTAATTCTGCTATTTTTTGACTGAGATGTCAACACAGTGTTCATGAGTTCAAAGGGTGAGTTTAATGTTTAAATTGCACCAAAAGATCTGGTTAAAAATTCTACAGAACTCATCACTCAGTAAATTTACATGCAAAATTAACCGAGCCACACGGAAAAAAACTAATCTGTGCCATTCAGTTGGACTTCTGTCCTTGTCCCAGCATATGATCACAGGAGGGGAATTAATCAGCTGGAGTCAAATTGGTACCATGTTGACCAGCGAATTAAACAGCTTTACAGCTCTTTTTACATGTACTGTACACATTCAGTTTATTCTTTTACAACTGAGATGCACACTCTTCCCTGTGGCTATTCTCTGCCACTTCTTCTCTTGCACACCAGCTTCCTCGATTGCTTCTGGGGTTAAAGCTGATGGAAATTGTGGAGCAACTTTGTGTCCTGTGTTTGTCAAGTCTGTCCATCTCAGGTCATTTAAGAGGTGACGAAGTCCGGAAGCAAACTCGTGTTTATCGTCTTATTTTTCTGTTATCTCAGCTGTCTATATTGTAAACTTCATCTATTGCGTGTCTTTCGTCAACTGCTATTGAAGGTGTCTCTTTAATTTTAAGGGGGGATCGTAATAAAATAAAATAAATTTAAAAAAAAATAAAAAATCGAGATCCTGGAATAAAATTGGTTTGATGAGCATCTTAATAAGTGTGGAAAAGAAAAAGGATGCAGGTTTCCACTCACCCTTATGTCGTCCTCTGTGATGTAGCCCGTCTGTGCCACCCACCACGGCTCCACGGAGATTTCCACTGGTTTGGCCGGCAGCAGGTCCCGAGCTGATTTCCTGCGGAAGAATTTCTGGAGAAAGGAAGCAGATGGAGAGGCAATAAAAAACATCGCTGGTGAGCATGGTGAGGTGAGGCTGAGTGAACAAAAGAATTAGAGGTTTATTAAAGAGGCCTAATGGCATAAACAACTTTCCATTAACACCCGGATAAATATCACCCTTCATTTAAAAAATAAAAGGCTATTTTAATCACATAAAAGTCCTGTCCGGGTGTCACGCAGGGATGAGCTCCAGGTCCTCTGCGACTGTGCGCAGGATAAAGCTGGCGTATATCAGTAAGAAAGACTCCAGATTTAGTAAACAAATCTGCATCGTAATTTGTCCACTCAACGCGACCCTCAAAGCAGAGCTATGTTCAACTTTCTAGTCGTCGATTCAGAGTGAAAGACCGCTACAATTTCTCCATTTGTTAAAACTCACATTTTCCGGGATGCACTAAACACAGCTTACTTTGGAGGATCTGCACTGGTTCATCAGGTCAATGTACTGGTTTCTCCCAATGCCAAGCAGCCTCAGACCTGTGATGAAGGGAATACAAGAAAGTCAGTAAACACAAGTAGGTACTCCTCACAAACTAGAACTAGGCTTCTAAAAACACCAAAAGATTCTGGTTGAATGGAAAAATTTATGTCCTGAAACGGTTGTTAACCAACCAAAGGATGAAGTCACATTGGCTACATCCATCTTTTGTTTACAGTCTATGGCTCAACCCAACTCTGCTGAGAAGGTACATCTAAATACCACCAGAGCTCCTGATACGCACACTCAGTCGAGCACTACTTCTCCATGCAGCAGCGCAAAGAGTTGGATCTCTGAGGATAATAAAAGTGAAGGTGTGCAAGTAAATCTATACATAATTTCAAAATCTGAGAAAAAAAATAAAAATCAGGGTCATACAGCAGAAGTTGTGAGGATGCAAATCAGCCTTCAAATCCCACTTCATCACCACCTATAGCAAATGCTGCAAGTCCCTCAGCTTCTCCATCCACACAGTTCTGCATGACACATTTCCAAAGCTCCTCCAAGGAGATTAGTGGCGAGAGGTCCCTCTGAGTACCTCTATGACAGCCTGCTGGCAGCCTTCTGTCCCCGCAGCAGGAAGGTCCTGCACTGCCAGGACTCAGTCGCTCATCAGCACCTGCCAAAGCCTGTTTCACTTGACAGCAGAACAGCAGTGGTGCTGAATCCAACATGAAATCTGTGGCAAAGCTGCTGCGGAGTGAGTGAAGAGCGAGGAAGAAAAACCTTTTAGCCAAAGAACCGTCGTCTCTGGGAATTTGGTGGGAAGTCCCAAGGTCGAGACATGACCTGGTGACCCTGCTGAACTAGTTGGGCCCCTACATAGACTGTATATAAGAAGTGGGCGTAGCCACCATGACACTAGCCATTGATTTGTTGTCACCATCGTGGTGTTTTTAGAGCCACGTGGGACAATATTTGGACAAAAAAAATAGTTTAAGCTGGAATGTGATAGCTGAAACCTGACTGGGCAAACTATACATCTTTGAGGCCTAAGTTTTAATAACTGACTTTTATTTATTTTCCAAAAGATCATTTGCAGACTAATCAGGAGGAGTGGATCCGGCAAATGACACCACCTTGTGGAAAGGGTGAGTCCTGAGGAAACCATTAACGCCTTAAACAACACTGTACAGTCAGAAAAACGTTAAGGATCTTCAGATTAGTTGAAAGCAACTTTCAAATTAACACCCTGACCGAGTTTGAGGTTTAAATGCCTCATCTAGCTAAAATTAGGAATCATTTCAAAGTGACTGTGCCAGCCTGCCTGGGAAGAGTTGTGCAAAAGTAACCAGTGACGCAGGGAGCGTAGGTGTTGGAGGTAAACGAAACCTCAGTTAAGTCATCTCAGCACTGTGGGAGTAAAGGGGGAAACTGTGGAGAAAGGAGAAATTAAACTCACAGTCAGCAGCAGTGAAGTTGGGCAAGGAGTCATAACTCTTCTCACTGTTCATAATATCCTGGAGGTACAAAAAAAAAGAGAGAGAGGAGAAAAGAGAAGCAGAAAATAAACTTTCTTTCCTTCACTTCCTACATCCTCCGCCAATTGATTAATAACAGGATTAGGCACTTTGGGCAGCCGTGCTAATTTCTACTCCTCGTTTTCATTAAGTGTTTAGAACAGATTAACAGAAAATGACACAGCCTTCGGCCCCTTTAGTGATTACAATCAAAGCTCAGTCAAGTTGAGTTTAGCGTGCGTAGGAAAGAAGGTGAAACCAGTTTAAGTGGGCTAAAAGCTAAAGCAGTTTGTCGTTATTTGTGTTTGTAAGTAAAGTAACACTGAGCATGTTAGTCACATCTGTCCAAATGAGATGGGACGCACGCTAATGGCATGTGGCAACTGCCTCAGCGCACATGGCTTGTAAACGCAGAGCTGAGGAGGAGTGGAAATGCATGGCAGCTTTATGAAAACGAATAACACAATAAATGCCATTAGCAGCCAAACACATTCAATTAAATAACACAGTGTATTCAGCTCAAGGAGGTATGAATATGGATCACTTTTTTTTTTTTCTTTAAGGCAACACTTCGTGTTGTGCGAACACATGGGCTCAGTGTCTGTTATCTAATGGAAAAAAAGTCAGAAGTCAAGGAGAACCCGGCCGCGGTGAGTCTCTGACAGACTGGCTCTCTGTGCCGGCCTCAGTCAACAGACTGTGCCTTATTAGTGAGTGGGAGCTGTCAAGCAGACAAAGCCCCGAACTGACCGCGGAGCGAGCAGCAGAGATTTTCCCTGAGTGCGTTTTTCCTGGAATCAATCCGGTGTGTCTTCCTGAGGCTTTTTCCAGACACTGCCTGACACCTAGCGCCCGACAAATCCATCAATAAACATTCTCCGGCAAAACTGCACAAAAGCGTGTTCTCCCTCGATCCATTGTCCCGCTCAATGAGCTGACACCACAGATAAGCACTTTATGCCTTGTTGCAACATATTCCCTCTTATGCAACAGGCAAATGACATGTAACTATCCTCTACGAATGCCAACTACAATCATTGAATGTTGATAAGATCCACTTTGGTGTGCAAATAACAGTAAACTGCAGCTGTCTGTGCAGAAAAGAGACGCCCTGCATACCTCAGCAGGGAGCTGTAAAAAGCTCACATCCTTTTTAAAGCCACTCTTGCGATGGTCTCCACGGACGGCAAAATTTAAGACATTGCTCAGTTCGAACAGACAAAGGCTGAATGTTTCCGAACCAATGAGAAAATCTTTGCTGCTCCGCTGTGCGGAGTTAACCGGGCCGTTGTTCTGAACGCCATCACCGAACGAAAGACGCCCAGGGGTGTAAGAGGCAGCTGAGACGCCAGTGTAATCATAAAAATTCAAACAAAAAGGCCTTCTCCTCACCAAACACGCATCTTTTGAGTTGCTTACCTCCATGATTCCTATGTAATACGAGAATGGCGTGACTCTCAGCCCTTTGACCATGATGTCGGACAGGTGATAGGGGTACAGCATCAGGTGGTCCCGGCTGTACTTCAGCAGCTCCTCATAATACTTGCGCTCATCCTTCCTCACGTGGCGCACTGTTCGTGAAACGCAAACAGCAGTCAGGTCACAGCAAGAGGCGAGTCTCTATGTGGTCAATTTATGCCTGATCAATACAGCACACTAACCTGAGGCAACCTGAAGGTCACAACGGAAACTATTGAGATGATTAGCTAGTGGGAGCTATTTTCATACACATGTTAAGGCTTTTATTAATTAATTTGTAGTATACTGCAATTTATTCCATATTGAGAAGAATTCCACTAAAATATATAACCATAACCAGTGTCACATCTGTAGCCCCAACTCAAACAAGAGGGGATTTATTACGGTTTACAGTCGGAAACACAGTTCAGTCTTTAACTTCACACCTCATCATCGTGAGCCTTTCGCTAACAGGTGTTCAGCGTCGGTGTGAGGGACAAACTTGCTCACCTAGGTTATTGCGGAATCGCAGCTGGTTGCGGATGCTGTACAGGAGCACATGCTTCTCATACTCGCGCTGAGAGTTCCCCAAACTCTGCGGAGAGAACAAAGCACACGGGTGAGGGTCAAGGCCAGATTACCATGCGAGGCAGCAAAAAATAAACTTCTTTCAACGCTGCGCTCCTCCCAGCTGGCAGGCCAATGCGCACCGCTCCTCTGTGCAGATTTATTTCCTGCCATCAGCTTTTGCTGTGCTTTAATTCAAATGCAGCTCACTGGATGTATGATGAAACTATGATGAATAATGGCGAGCACATATGGCATAAAGGAACGATGCAACTTCTCCCCAGTGAACACAGCCTCCTATTCAAGGTTTTCCGTTGGTAACAGTTAGCAACCACATAGTTTTTCTAGTTCCCTAGAAACTCAGGCTCAACTTAGATACACAAAATGAGGCTCAGGTGTTTCAAATTTTGAGGAAAATGCAAACCAATTTCAAGCAGGTGTTCAGTAGTGGTGGACGGGCACTAATACATCAATACTGGAAAATACAGTCTGTGGATCAAATATCAGCAAAAAATAAATAAATAAAATCAACACGATTGGTCCATTGTTAATAGTTTCGTTTGAAAGTGTTTTTTGAAGACTAACATCACATCTTGCACCTTTAAATTACCCCAATGATAAAAATCCATCATTGATTATTCCTTTTCTGAGCTGAAAAAGCCGCAATTTGTTTTGGGGTGCCCCCCCAAAAGTGTCCAATTCTTGCAATGGCATCAGCCCTGGAGGAGGACAGCGTCTGGTTGGGACACCAACTTCTCTGAAGCACAGAGATGCAGGCAGCTCATGTTAACAGCGGCACAGAGATATGAAATAGTCGTGCACCCGCCTCCACTTTCTCGCGACATGTTGACGTGACGATGGCACACCGTTAATCCGGACTATTAACGGTTAATAACTGTTAAAACTCCCTCGATATTATTCGACGGTGCAAGGACACACAACACACAGTGTGTAGAGGTGTGAATGCAAGATTTTCAGGTGGCACCCACGCGCTAAAAATCATGTGGCGCCTCCTATCAAACAATCTGTCATGTGATGCCGGGGCAGTTAAGCAGAGGCAGCGCAGCGTCAATGGCTGTAGTGAAGTGATTGTCAGCTATGGCTCCGGCTGGATGGTGGAAGCCCTGCAGAGGAGTCACCGACGGCTGCATGAATGACACAGATCACCGCTGTGACATTGACAGCTTTCTGCTCCAGGACACTCTGCTCTTCACCTCACACAGTGCCCCGAGGAAACGTTAAAACACGGTACCTGTTTGACATTAGCAGGGAGCTTGTTCCACGGGTAATTCTGCCTTATGTGAAATTCCACGTCCGTGTTCATCGCTAGCTAGCTGGCCGGCTAAAAGCTGGATTCCTCGAGACGATCAGAAACGGACTCTCGGGCGAGTCCACGGTGACTTCTGCCCCCCCGCCGACGCCCAGCAGCCGAGCGGAGCGACCCCCGAATTGAGGAGACGTTTTATCCGGTGATTATTTTCCTTTGCAACAAACGGCCACTTCCTTGTTGTATTTTCGAACGAGGCGTTCGTCACGCTCGTGGCTACATTCGTCATTTCCTGTTGAGGCGTGACCGTGGAGGTGAATGGAGCTCGAGAGCCATGTAGCTAATTAGAGGTGATGAGACGGTTATGAAACAAATCACTGTCATAATTGATTATATTTGTCTCGAAAATGGGTTTATTATTCTGGACAAACAGGGCTCGTCCGAGGGCTCGCGAGGAAGATGTCAGGTGGTGTTGTTAAGGCTGTTGGAGGGCAAACTGAGCTGGGTCCCAATGATGAAGCTCATTATATTATGTGTACTCTAATTAAAGGGGGACACTAACATAAACATAATGCAAACTCGAATCAGTTACAGTGGCCCAGGGGTAAAAAGACTGAAAGCTTATTAACCCCAGATAAAGGAAGCAATTTGCTAGGGTCAGTAATATACAGTAATGCAATAAAAGCAAAAACAATCAATATAAAACCAAAGGGCTTAAAAGTATACAAAAGACAAGCAGCATATTAAAACAAGTAGTACTCAAAAGATCAGTGAGTCAAATAAAAGAAGCTTTTTCAAAGCATAGTCTGGGTGTTTCTGTCCTGTCTTTGCAGCTGCTTCCACAGAAGAGGAGCAAGGAGACTAAAAGCTCTGCCTCCCATTCCAGTGCTGGAAATCTGCGTGCTGTAAGCTCCTGCAGGGTGAATGAGAACACAGACCTTCCTTCTAAAGGGCTTTGGGGGTAGATTTATTCCAAACAATACACAGTGGTGTGGTGGAGCCCCAAAAGTTTCCAGCCTGATTTCTATTCATTTCATTTTTGTCTTTTGTCAAGTGGCATGTCAAGCAAAGGATGAGCGCCCAATGTTATAAATGAAAGTGCGCCAATATATTTAGTTGACCAAAAATGGACCGTTGGTATTTGCACTTTGTCATATGTCTTCTGCTGCTTGACATGAAGAAAATCAGTGTCTCAACCTACATTTTGAAGGCAACTACCACTTGCCAATGAGAAGCAGAGAAAGGCGGGCCCACTTTTTGTCTTCCTGACAACACACTCTGGCTTGCAGAACACTGATAAATGTGGTGCACTTCATGTAGGGTTTAGATGTGGGGTTATACTCTATGATGACTGAGAAATAAATGGGTTTTATATATATATATATATATATATATCCTGGCTCTATTCTACCTCTGATTGTGCTGGTAGCCAGTTTACTGACGGGAGGCTAACAAAGGAGAAAGATATAACGACTTATAACAACAAGATATAACAAAGTGAGTACTTTGGTTTTTACATGAATTTAAAAGTGGAACATTTATCCAGGCCTTTATGTTGCTAAATCAGAGCTGATTTGTCGACAAATGGGGCCAGGTGGCGTCGGCAGAACAGTTGAAATGCACTGAAATGCATGTCATGTTTCCTGATGATATTGCCAAAAGGTAGTATGTGTAAAGAGAACTGAATAGGTTCAGCTCTGTTGAACACCAAAACTAACTCTGGCCTGGGTATTTACAGAAATGAATGTGGGATTGATTCAATATTAAAGACAACACCCATGATTTTCATGTATCCAGAGCAAACATCTGCCTCATTGCTGTTTGTTTTATTTTTATCTTTTATTCATAGCTCTCACATAACAGTTTTCTACTTTTCTCAAATAAATAAATCATATGGGGCCTCGGTTTCACCGGCAGCATGTTGTTGTTTTTTTTTAATCTTTTTTTTTTTATATATATATTTATACATTTCTGTGTCATGTCTACAACTTGTTTATAACTAGAACAAAAATGAAATGTTTTGAGTCTTAAAACTACCTTTTACACAAGCATATATAATCAAATGAATCCAACCAATAAAGACTTCTTTAATCCCACTCAAAGCGATTGCTGTGTTTCATTGCTGGGGGTTGGGACACCAAATCCTATTAAGTCAATTTCACACAAGGAATCTAAATTAGGCAATTAGCAGGAACACCTTAATAAGATACAAGCAAAAGACTAAAATACTACACAATATGTGTAGTAGAGAATATTCTCAGTAAACTTTTTTGTCAAAATCCAAGAGACACAGCAAGACTGAAGCTTTCTAGCCTGTAGAATTCAGGGAGCTTTTCATTGCTTTGGTTTGGGTGAGCACAAGCAAATTACAGGTTCTCACTTCTTTTTCTGTCTTGACTGATATGATAAAGCAGCATGGAAGGCTCAGTAAAATCATGAAAGCAAGCCGTAAATTCAGTCAAAAGCAAGTGGGAAAAGATTACTTTTTAAAAGTGACAACTGTCTTGATTTTCTTGATCTTGATCACTGCTGAGGAGCCTAAACGGATGAGGCCACTTTTAGTTTATTTTGTGTGGGAACCAGGGGTGAAACTAACAAATCATCAAATGAAGAACTCAAACGCACATATATAAAATTAAACGCCTAAAGTAGAAGAAATAGCTACAAAATATAGTTTTCTAAACTGCACAAAGGGCACGATGAACTATGACAACCGTCTGTGTCAGTGACTTGAGACAAAAGCAATCATTATTCCACCAGAAAAGCATACGCAGCATGTGTGATGATGAAAAAATTTTAAATTGTAGCCTTTTCCCTGCACATCAATCTGCGGTTGTCAGGAAGTGCTTTTTGTTCTCTTCACCCTCGCATGAGTCTGCAGAAAACGCCATGACCTACAAGCTTGTAGCTGTCACTTAGTAACTGGTGTCAGGGTAGGGTTTCACTGTGTGACAAAGTCCACCAAAGCTTCATGGCTTCATGTGCTCTCATGTCAAGACATGCCAACAGCTCACTTCCCTCCAGCTATGTCATTCAATCTGCAAACACGAAACCCCAGTTCCTTGTCATATGCCGCTAGGCAAACATGACAGTAATTCATGTGGCTGCCCCATGAGCAGCATGGAGAGCTTAAAATGTGACAGCCTACAGGTAACTGTAAGACAAAGGGGTCTCTAATGCCTCTGAAAAGTGTAAATATGAGACAGTGACATAACAGGAGGGTATATTGTAATTTAGCAGAGAAAAAGTTGTGTCCAGATTCATTTTAATCTGTCATTTATATATGAGCGCAAATACCTGCTGCTTATTCCTCTAATCTGACTTTCCCAACCTTTTTGTCTTGTGACCTTATGAAGGAGAGATAAATGGTGTTAACTTCAACATATGAGAAGAGAGGATATTTGTTTTTCGTCCATATTTTCAGACACTCAATGAGGTGAAAGTCTCAAACAACAACAAAAAAAGTACAACTCGATTATGGATATGCTGTTAAATAATTAAAGATTATATTTTGGGTTAAGAAATAAATGTATCCATCCATTTTCTGTACCCGCTTTATCCAACTCAGGGCTACAGAATTTGAAATATAACATTGTTTAACCTTTTGCAAGGATAGCCAATGCTAATAAATGGCAGAAGAAAAAATGCTCAAAAGAAACAGCTTTACACAGTATAGATTCAGCTCAGTTCATGTGTAGCTTTTGCCTATGGTGTCTTTGGATTAGACTTCTTTATTGCAAATTTATCTCTGGAGAGTCTAGAATATTCTCACAGGATTTAAGCTGCTGGATGCTGCAATCTGCAAGTTAACTCTAACAGTAAAAAAAATAATTAATTAAATAGTAATAGTAATTACAATAGTAATGTCCAGTTATGTTCATTTGTGGGTCATGCAGAACATAGTAACAACTCTACACCTTGAGGAAATGAGCCCATTTCTTACAGCTGTTTCCTCTTATCAAGGTGGCCCATCAGCACTGGTCTATATTTGCCTACAGCCTGGCTTACGCACACGAGGAAGGAGGAGGAGAAAAGACTCAGACAGCACTGGATGGTGGACAAAGGTTAGCAGCTCAGGCACACTGATTAAACTCCCGCCTGGGTGGGAGTACACGATGGCTGAGTCAGGGCCCTGTAATGATTCTCCCTCCTGGGGCTGTTGTAAACACTCCCTCTACTGGACCCTCGCAGTGCTAAACAACTCTGTGACACATGAGAGGCACTGGCTGGAGTCACGGTGGGCCAGGATACTATTCTTAGATGGAGGAATGTACACAGTGGCCTCATGGCAATCTCAATAGCGCCTAACTGGAAAACCTTGTCATTTCTCTGTGTCATGCTCCTTCTCTAACTTCTCTCTGGATAATGTTTTAAGTCTTTTTCTTTTCAAATCAACTTTTTTTCTGACCTGACTGAGAGGACACTGAGGACATTATTTCACTTATTCTGTGCGGGAAGGAGGTAAGAATTCACCATGCCACAAATGTTGCTGATGAACTGGAACTAGGTTGATCAGACGCTAGTCTCAAACCTATCAGTTTCACTCTTTACATGATATTATTTAATGCTTCACTGTGAAGTTTCTACTGTGTAACAGCAGTATTCTTCAGTTGGTTCAGAGATTTGACTGTTTGCTCTTTTACTGTTGATTTCTTTGACAAAATGGGATATTCTTAAAATATATAAGTAAATATAATAGTTTAACTTTTGCAACCTTTACATCATAATTGATAACCAACTACTAGTTATCCAGAGTGATTTATTCAGTTAAAAACAATGTTATTAGATGTGGTTTTTCAAAATGGGATGCTATTCATATGAAAGTTCTGGCTCTCTGCGAGCAGTCTGAGGTAAAACTGCCTGTTGTGATATGCCACTCTCAGCCGCTCTCGCATTTAATCATACACAAAAACTATTAGGCGTCTAAATATATCAGGCTGGCCAGGCCTCATAAGTGGGAGTAAATCAGGGTTTGACGTGGAGATGATTAGAAGACTTAAGGTTGCTAATAGTCCAATGAAATTCATGCCAGATCACCACAGACCCTCCCACTGAGGAGAGGGAGATTCTGGCATGAAAGACAGGGAATATGGGAGAAGAAAAACATAACATGTAGAAAATAGCAACAGAGTTTTCCATAGGGAGAGATTCAGAGAGACGGAGAGACAAACACAGATGGTCTGTTGACACAGTCTTTTAATGTTGGCGCTGACGGGCAGCTTGGTAACAGATGTGGCCTAATGGTAGATGAGTGCATCCAGATAATTTAGCTGGGCTTCAAAATAGGAGTGAGTGAGTTATTCATATTAGGAAAAGCAGATTATATCTCAAAAAGAAATCTCCAGGAGTCGTCAATGGATGGCTTTACGGTAAACCAGAACCTAAGACACAGTTTACGAGCTTTGGATATGTGCATATACATGCAAATTTTTTCAAAGTGTGCCCAGGAAATTAATTTGTTTTTGTTGCTTTTTTTTGTTTGTTTTTTCTCTTTTGTCTGTTGACTGAAATATGCAATGAATATCCAGTCCTGTGATATCTTCACACAGGGCCGCGAATTATAGCGCAAAAAAAAGATGGATGCTTATTCTCATCCATTCGGCAGCTTTTTGGCAGACCAGAATATTTCTCTAAGATCACCTTAGATCCTTAGAGAAAGATCACATTTATAATTTCAGACCTGACCAGTCAGGTTTAACAGAGGCTCCATAGATCAAGGCCTTTTATATACTTTTTGTTTCATAGCTTGAGGATTGTTGTTAGTGGGTGCCGCCCTGGACTGCAGGCAGGCGGCAGCCAGACTCTTTCACTAGGGAGTCATGCTGCTGTAATAAGAGCAGAATATGGTTTGGCATTGCCTCGTCGTGTGAAAAATACGTTCTCTGGACAGCAGTATATGTGGTTCAGGATTTATCATTCATTCACATTTGTCCAAGTTAGCCATACTTTCCAATCAAGCCCTTTACCGTCACAAATACTGGGGTGAAGTGTGCCGGATGGCCCCTCTCTTCTTCATACAGGACGATGGCACATTTCCAAAAAAAAAGTTTTCATTTTGAGTCATTAGACCACAGGATACTTGTTTTTTATAGACAATTTTTTACAGTGTTCCTGAGCCCAGTAATTATGCAGTACATATATTTCTCCACATCCTGTTGATTTTAATGATACTGTGGGATCATTTGTATTGAATTTGATAAAGCCCTAATTTCTTTGTTATTATTGTTATAAAGAAACGTATGTTTCTTAAATTCTTAAACTTTTCTTTCACTAATTCAAGGAAATGACCCCATCTTTGCTTCTGAAAGACTCAAGATGCTCCTTTTATTCCATGTTGCCTACTAGTTGCCAGCTACATGTTGTGTATTTATTTTCAACTCTTCTCACCTGAAAATTGTATTCCTTCTGTTCTGCATTCTAAAGGATGGCTTTGAAAACACAGGAAGTTTTCTCTTTCAAAGACTCAGAACTTCCCTGCCAGCTACTGGGCCAGCTCAACATCCTCCGACAAGAGCGCATCCTGACAGACGTCCTGCTCTGCACCGAACACCAGGAGATCCCCTGCCACAGGAACGTCCTGGTGTCCAGCAGCCCGTACTTCCGCGCCATGTTCTGCAGCAACTTTCTGGAGAGCAGTCAGGCTCGTGTGAATCTGAAGGGCATCTCTTCAAATGTGCTGTCTGGCATTGTGGACTACGTTTACACAGGCTGCATCACCATCACCATGGAGATTGTGCTCCCACTCATGCAGGCAGCATCCATGCTTCACTATGGGAGTCTCTTTGAGGCCTGCTCCATGTTCCTCCAGGAGCAGCTGAGCCCAGAGAACTGTCTGAGCATGATCCGCTTGTCTGAGATCCTTCACTGTGAGAGTCTGAGGGAGAGAGCAAAGGAGATGGCTGTGAGGAGTTTCTCTGATGTGGCGGCCACAGAGGATTTCTGTGAGCTGTCTCTTCCTGAGCTCATGTGCTACCTGGAGGATGACCGCCTTTGTGCTGAGGAGGAGCAAGTGTTTGAGACCCTCCTGGCGTGGATCCACCACGACCCATTCTCACGACGAGGTGCCATTCATGATCTCTTCAAGAAAGTCCGTCTGCGCTACATCCATCCAACCTATCTCTTCCAGTTTATTGCCAACGACCCTTTGGTGCAGTCCTCCACCCTGTGCACTGAGATAATCGACTCAGTTCGCCGACTTATGCTCACAGCCAGCGCCAAGTGCAGCCGTGAGCTGAAGCCTCTTTGGACCACACCGAGACGTTACACGTGTCGAGAAACGCTGGTGGTAGTTGGAGGACGCAAAAACAATGAGCAGACTTCACGAGAAGCACTGCTGTACGATGAAAGAACTCATCGCTGGCAATGGTTGGCTAAGCTCCCTCTGCGCCTCTACAAAGCAGCATATGTGTGTATTCACAGCATCCTCTATGTGCTCGGAGGCCTCAGTCTCTGCATGACCTCAGGCGACAGCTCAGTCAGCGCCACAGTTTACACACTGTCCCTCAAGACTAATCAGTGGAGGACAGCTGAGCCCATGTTGGAGCCACGATACGCTCACCAGAGCGTCTCTTATCTGCACTTTATTTTTGTGTTGGGAGGCATCGGAATAGACAAACGAATCTCCCAATCAGTAGAGAGGTATAACAGTATGTTTAATCAATGGGAAGCAATGGCACCGATGCCCACAGCCGTGCTTCATCCGGCTGTTGCAGCCAGCGACCAGAGGATCTATGTTTTCGGAGGGGAGGATGCCATGCAGAACCCAGTCAGGCTTATTCAGGTAGAGAACTCTTCCAAGGGCAGATAGAAAGTTTGAATCAGTAGATCAGCAGAAATTCCAGGATGCTGAACAAAGATTTGGTGAATTAGAATCTCTGATGCTTCAGAAAGCAGACACACTGTTGATGTTTGTGTTGTGACACAGGTGTATCACATCTCTCGAAACTTGTGGTCCAGGCTGGAGACAAGAACAGTGAAAAATGTTTGTGCTCCTGCTGCTGTCATAGAAGACAAGATCTACATCATAGGAGGTGAGGACACATTTATAGATAAGCTATCAGACTATATGACATCAAATCATGTTACAGAGGTTTCGGTTTTATTGTTTCTGACAGAAAACCCTAAAAAATCTTGTTTGTTGTCCAGACCTTTATTCTGTTACTAAATTACATCCTTATGTAATAGATTTGCAAAATTCCCGCCCAGTGGCTGACCATGTCCCACCTCATTGCTGTTTTTGATTCGCCACTAAAGATTATGTCAAGAAAAGGAGAATGGAAACAGTGATGAGAACAGTAGAGAACTGAGTGGAGAGTTGAATCGAGCTGTACAATGCAGTGGGAAAGAGGCACTGGTTGTTCTGGGCCTTTCACTAAAAAAAAAAAATCGGATGTCTGTTAAAATTGGCTTAATGAAATCTAATTTCCAGGGTACACCAGAAGAATGATTGCCTACGACACCAAAGCCAACAAATTCGTCAAGTGTGAGAATCTGAAGGAGCGAAGGATGCATCACAGTGCTACAGTGATCAATAACAAGCTCTATGTCACCGGTGGACGCATCCTCAATGCCCAGGATGTCATTGAGGACTCCGACTGCTTCGAGTGTTACGACCCAAAAACAGACGTTTGGACCTCGAAAGGTTCTCTGCCATACAAGCTATTTGACCACGGCTCTTTGCCGCTTGTCTGCGTGTCCAACAGACCAAACCCACCATGACCCACCATCCAGTCAGCCACTCTCCTTTGCCATGATTTATTGGCCTCTACCTACATCAGTGGGAAAACATTTCAGGCTGACAGCATTCCTTCACGCAGCTCAGTCTCTGACAACTTCGCGGCATGTTAAGTCGGGCTGACTTTCATCTGTATCAAAGAGGAGCCCATGCAGAGGTGTCATTTCTGAGGCTCCTGGCTTGGAACTGAAGTGAGAACCCCAGAGATGACGGGAGGTAGTCATAGTCACACAACAAGCAGTTGTTCAGACACATCTGTCATGCCAAAAGCTCTTTCCACAGTTGGCTGCTTTCATTCGAGGCTAACTAAAAGTGTTAATGCTTTGATTTCCCAGGCATTTGTACACATCATGTCAGTCAGTGTGGCAGCTGCAATTTACTTTTCTCCTGCAGTTAAACATGGAGGGAACCGTGTCTGGCTTCACTTCAAATGAAATGAAAATGAAAATGTTAATTTGCACTTCATAGATAGTTAAAAAAAAAAGAAAAGAAAAAGAAAATGCATTCCTCTTCGACCCAGATGTTCTTATCAAAGTGCACTTGTTGCTGGAAAAAGCTGCCACAGAGCTGCTTCAGTGATGATAAACTAGCTGCAGTTGTTTTTGATGAAGCGCGGATAAAAGAGCAGATGAAATGATCTGGGCCGACATTATTTCAGTTTTAGAGCTCTACTAATGGCCGTCCAGGCTTGTTTTGTCCATAGTTGAATGGATGGTTTGCTTGCCGCATACCGGAAGTCAAATTAAAAGATGTTTTAGATAAGCCAAAGCTCTGCAAACAAAGATATGGGCAGTTCAGTGGTGATTTACTTTGGATTTCACTCTGCAGGTTAGTGTTGCCAGATAAGGAAAATATCTTCACAGCTACTGTAGGTTGATGTGAGTACTTGTGACAGTGCTGCCTTTGAACACAAATGCCCGGGGATGACGCAGTGACCTGCTTAGTGCAGGCGGGAGTGGAAGTGATGTTGTGGAAGATTTTCACCATTTGCATCTTTGTCCTGCAACTTTCTTTATCCACATGGAGCGTACATTCACAGCTGTGCTCTGGCCCCTGGCCCTAGCACTGCCATGGTAACACCGATATAACCCTGCTGGAGGATTTGTGGGATGCGTCTCTACATCTTTTTGGGACTGCAGCAGTGATCAGCTGCTTTATGTATTGCTGTTACTTGCACATTTGAGACTTACATTCATTGTTGTTGTTTTTTTTAAACAATTCATTTCTTGTTGTAAAATGTAATTACGCTTCAGATACTGATTTCTGTGTGTGTTCAGCAGAGCTTCAGCAGAGCTTCATTTTGGTTTGTTTGCAAACTGGCTGACAGACAAGGGAACCTTGTTCATGCAGACACATAAACATATTTTGGCTATCAAATGACACATTTGTGAGCCATAGGTCATTAAATACCAACACAGCATCTGCTGACATACTACATTATCTTTAACTTTGATGTGATGTTGTAGGAATGTTACGAATACACTGCTTTCTGTCAGAATGTGACTGACGTGCAACCTCTTGACCTGTCGGGGCACAGTGTCTGTACACAGAATGTCTGGTATGACAAGCTCTGCATGTGGGGTAAATATCCAGCTACCAGTGCCCTCCCCGAGAGACTCGCTGTTTGCATGGTATACATGTGAAGATGACTTAAAGGGAAGAGATCTGGGATAGGATTTCACTCTTGAGTCCATTAGTGTGGGAACACTGAAAGCAGCCACCAAACAGAAATTTGATCATGCAGCACATTATCAAGCGCAGGCTGTCACTGAGTTAAATGGCTCCTTGTTAGCCTGGTCACTAAATGCCTCACAACAGCCTTCCGTCTGTGTATCTTTGACTGCATTTGATAAACCAAGGCCAGAGTGAAATTCTACCAAGACACACATTCCGTGTGAGCTAAAACATCAAAACTCTTGACGCCGAGTGGCAAGTCGTCTGAATGATTCGTCACGTGCTCGACTCAGTCATCCGGAGCAGCATTAAGGATCAGCACCGCTGAGCTGCTGCTAAATACACAGCCTGTCCTGGCCGTTTACTGACTGCATGTTTGCTTGCTGCCTTTCCATAGAAACCAGTGTGTGAGGGTCACCCTTCAGGGAGGCTGTGGCCCAGCAAGTTATTTTCAGTCCCTGTTACTAACCCATCAAGGGATGGCATTTCATTCCCTATTCAGTGTGCGCAATGACACAAATACCGTTATTATAGTTTGTAGAACTAAACATTATGTACATACAGGAGTACAATGTTTCCTGCAACTAAAATGGACTGATTTAAACAATCTTACTGTTTATAATTGTGTTTAGAAATTAGTAAAAACATAGTTTAAAAACTATGATATACTCTATGTTTAGAGTTCCATGGCGACTCTTTTGAACACTGTTAAAACCTGTCAGGTCAAAGCCAAAAAGTGAAGGAAATGAGACATAACACAGTTCCATAAAAACGCAGAGGTGTTCGGCAAATACCGAAACTTAAATTACGCTCATTCTGAATATGACGCGGTTGTAATGCGTGCAGAATGTGGTTTGGTGTTGAAAGCTCTTGAAAAAGGCATCTGGATGCTTCAAAACCTGTGTGTATTATTCAACATTAATGGTGTCTTCTTAGATGTGACAGTTATCCATGTCATCGCCATCACAAACATTTCCCACTTTGCCTCAGTCCATCTTAAGTGATCTTTGGTCCAAAGAAGGCAGCATTATTTATGGATGTTGTGGACAACGGTTGTTAGAAGCATTCCTGAGCACAGGCACTGATTTGGGACTGTTTTAGATGCCTTGCTGCCTCAGAGTTTGAAGATTACAACATTTCAGCATTTTCTATTTAGTTTTTTTTATCTGGATATAGACATTTTTAATAGATGCTCAGAATCTTTATTTTTATATAGCGTAAACGGTCAAATTCACATGAAATTGAAGGTTTTTGTTTTGGTTTTTTTTTGCTATTTAATGATTAGAAATATTAGTCTTAAATTGTTCAACTATGCATCCAATCCAAACAGAGTGGTGAAACTCTTTTCATCTTTACTTCTGACAGTCTCAGAGTAACTGGGATGATATTTTATTATGCTGATCCGCTTCTAATTAACTGTGAAATATAGCATAAATTGATTATTATGTGCTCTTTTGTAAAAGGCTTGTGTTAATCATAGGAAATCTAAATAATGGCTCGTCGCTCTCATGTTCATTTTCCAAGATTGTTAGCTTTTTATATAGCTTGTTATATCTTCATTTGTAAGTCGCTTTGGATAAAAGCGTCTGCTAAATACATAAACATAAGACCCTTTGGTTCATGGTTATGGAAGTGGTTCAGAAATAAGAAAACACAAATATTCATTTCCATTTCCTTGGCTGAAAGGAACCTCACAAAGTGATGCTCGGAGTGGTTTTAAGAGGTTTACAGGTTGTGTCATATGAGACGGCCCGTTGTCAGTCTGCATCTTTATCATCTTCATACCCATATTAATGTGATAGATTGAGTTTGAAAACAATGCAGCCAGCAGTGAAACATGTCAAGAGATCCTGTCATCTTTGGATTCTTCTTGTGGTAGAGATCAAATATATGCTATAGCTTTGAAATATAAAATGTTGCTATGAAAAACTTGTGTTGAACAGCTTTTATAGATTTTTGAGCAGTTTTCTCTATAATTACTTATGTACCGGACAATTTAAAAAAATGCATAACCTAGCGCAGGACAATTAAGTAAACATTGTTGCATATGTGTGATGAGAGTGTTTGCACACGTTACATCAACTTCTACATCAACCTGAACCTGGCAGTAATATAATCCGCCTGCAATATCAATATAAGACCGCCAGGTGGCAGTAAGCATGCAGGTGATTTGTTTTATGCGCCTCTTGCGCCCTCTACTGTCCAAACAGTCTCTCCACACACTGAGCGCTTTGTGCTTTTGCCCATTTGTGAAACATTTGTGAAATTGAACACTAAGTGCTGAACCATGATTTTATTATAATTTCCTTGATGAAAACAAACAGATACACAGTACAGCATGCACACATTCCTAACGGAGGTCAGAAATAAAACTGGTCAGATGGACTGTTTCAGTGGAACATGGCGTCCTTGTTTTTAACAGGCTGGTTAGACTTTGTGGTCCTCTGGTAGCAACTGTTAGAAAATACACTGGTTGTGTAAGACACAGAGGAGGAGATCAACTGTTTATAAAGCATAACAAATGGCAAGTCTACATTCAACTCTGCAGAGTGTTTTAAGCCACCATCGCCTCCTTTGAAACAACCGGCAGCCATTCACACACATTTTCGATCATAAAGAACCCTGGAAAATGGCACTGAAAAATGTCTATTTTAATAATTATGGTTATTATCACTATCATGTAAGATAGAATCCCAACATAAACAATAAATTGGACAAGTAAAAGTGCTATTTTTGACAAAGGAGCCTATTAACAAACTGAGGAATTTATAAACTGTACAACAGAAATCAAATC
Organism: Leuresthes tenuis; assembly: GCF_036924035.1. Taxonomy (NCBI): domain Eukaryota; kingdom Metazoa; phylum Chordata; class Actinopteri; order Atheriniformes; family Atherinopsidae; genus Leuresthes; species Leuresthes tenuis. Next base: position 13,507,065 of record NW_027325372.1, on the reverse strand, counting down.
TTTATGGTACACCCACAGAAACATAACATTAATAAACCAGATTTTTCACTCAAGAGGCAGAATTCTTAAAACAATGTGAAACTAAAGCTCGACTTTAAGTCGTTTTTTTCTTTATATTAAATTTAATTTCGGAACAGTTAAGATATACAGCATGTACACATTCACGTCTGTGCTTCTGCTGTTCACTTTGGAGCACAGAGGGGGCAAGAAAGCAGATCTTAGATGACCCTAAAATGTACCCCATTGAAGTTTATAACACATATTTACAAATGGTCCGTTACTACAAAGGCATTCCAAGAAAGATATTACATTTTGGCACCAGGCACAGGACTGAATATGCATTTTAACTGGTAAAACTAAAAACCCGACCCTGAAAAATAATTAGACCCTCAACGCGTTGCCTCAGCGGCGGGAGACAACACCGTAGATGCATTCAGTTTGGGCAGGAGTTTAAAGATGTAACGTTTGGCATAATTGTTGCTGGAAGGAGAAGAAAGGGGGCAGGCAGCGATCTACCCGAGCACACCTGATAGGAGGCGCTACAGTGCATTTCTGTCAAAAGACAATCGGTTATTCTTCCTGAGTGCGAGAAGTAAACAGGAGCTAGAAAACTTATAGATAGCAAACATTGATTGGGCCTTTGTTCTATTTACATGATATCTTTACACTTTCAGCTCTCTGTTTCACCTGATCCCACCTTCGTGTCAACCCCTGGTTCACAATGGCGAGCAGCTTATTTTATCCAACATACCCTGAATAGTTGCTGCCACCTACAGGGAAATAGCAGCGACCAGCCTTGACAAGTTATGACCAATGATAGCAACCTTTCCTGACTTTAGGATGAGATGAACTAGTTTCATGTCAGCTACTGATTTTTGTTCTAACATTTGCTGTGAAGCTGTCCATGTCAAAACAGGTGGGATTTTCTTCATTGAAAGACTAAGCCCCCAGTGAAGCTTTAATCAAAGTGCAGAGGGTTCTACGCCTCTTTGATGGTGCGTTCAGAGGACCTGAAGTTGCCCGAGCTGGACGATGACACGTAGAAGGATTGGGTTTTGCGGTTAAGACGGGCGCGCTTGGTGGCCACGCACAGGCTGCGCTTGCTGGAGGAGATGATCTCAGTGATGAACTTTTTGCAGTCCACACAGACCTCCATGGTGACCCAGTCCTCCGTCAGTTCTTTGGGCAGCTCTGGCTCATCCTGTGACCGCCCCTCTTTGCTGTTACTACTGCTGCTGTGCTTGGAAAACCTGAAGACAAGGAAAAGGATTAAATCAGATATCCAGACACTCTGGGTTTTCTGGGTAATTCTGCAATAAACCTACTTGTAAACACTCCTGCGTAGGCTGTGTCGGCTGTGTCCAGAACCAAATGGATGCTTCCCTGTCTCAGCAGAGGCAGGTGCTGCACCAGCATCATCTTTAGCCATGGCACTGGGACCCAGAGAGTAGATGGGCAGAGTGGAATAGGGCTTAGACGGCAGCCGCATCTGACGTAAAAAAATTTAAATATTAAAGATAAAATAACCAAAGCCGCTTTTGCACTTTATGGAGCACCAATTGAGATTTAAATAATCATCAAACACGTGTCAAGAGTGCCGACAAACTCTAAAATGAGCGTTCAAAAGAGTTCGCAGTAGACGTACCTTTTTAGAGCACTGGGAGCAAACCGGCCTGGAAAAGATAAGAAATTAACTGTTAAATTGGGCGTTGCTGAACTGATGGTGAACTTCAAACTCCACTCCACTAATTTGACATTCAATATAACATATTATGATAAAACAGAGCCAAACCATCCATCATTTCTTCATTCCACACATTCCTCCTCTTGTTGAATCCCAACAGCAACATTTCCCATAATAAAACCAGATGTGGGACAGATAAGCTAATTCAACTTTCAGTCACCAGACTTACTGGCATCTTTCGATTTTCTGCATCCCAACATTGCCACACGTCATCCCTCGAGATAACGCTGTAGATTTTTCCCTCCCTCCCTCAAATGAAAACAAGCTGCAGTTCATACTACAAATAGGACCCTGCTGTCCGACAGCCCCTTTTAAAAGGGTAACTCCTCGTTCACAATCCACGTGCAGATGTGTCCCAACTCTTGGCTCGCACTGCACTTTTATACCAAAGACAATGACTTTGCCCCGAACCGACCAACTGTTCAATCCTGAAGTGACTCGAGAAACTCTTTAACTATTGTTTCACAAACTGTTTAGGCATGACCAGATTGAATGACGTGCCTGCGAGCATCATTTACAAGCCATATTGACAGGCTAATGAATTTAAGCCATATGCCGATTGTATGAAGTCAAGACCGTAATTTTGCCATTTATATCTTTTTTGATTTATGAGCACAATTTTCACACATTTTGTTGGATTTTAAATAGAACTACTTGCAACACCTTAAAAGTTTGTCAAACATATTTCATTTGGACATTAAAACTATGTTAAATAGCAAACATGAAGATTATTTTCTGTTAACAACATTATGCACCAAACGTTTTTTTGTGATGTTAAACATTTCATCCTAAACAACAGTAGAGCTAAGTAGTGGTTTGTAAATTCCTGAAACCTATCAAATCATTAGTCGAATTCACCCTTAAGTTGAGCAGTTTTAGGTCAAGTGTCTGAAATTACCTTTTGCAGAACTGGCAGGTGTAGGCCCAGGTGAAGAGGGAGAACTTTTTGGTCCGACATGAAAAGCACAGCTAGAGAGGGAGAAAAGGGAGGTGGGAAAGATTCATATCATCCGACGCATTCGTGTGAAAAGCAAAGATTTGCAGACTCTACCTTTCCTTTCTTGAGAGCGTTGTAGACCTCTTTGTATTGCTGAAACTTCTCCAGCTCGGCTTTGACGAGAACCTGCCGGATGTGCATCACCTCCTCCACCGTCAGAGCCAGGCACTCCACTGGATAACAGAACTCCTCCTGCAGGACACACGCATCACATTAGCGAACCAAGCGCACGTACACACACACACACACACACACACACACACGAGTGCATCCTTGTGAAGCGGCAATAAGTGACGGCACCCGATTGCAAGTCTGAGCAACACCGTGTTAATGAAGCTGAATGCAAAAGAAAAGCATCCACAACACAACCACTTCACCCAAAGACCAAACATGCAGTGATGCAGTGATGGTGGAGGCACCCCCCCCCTTCTCAATGAATGATGAATCCACAGACACTGTGACGATGAAAGGAGATGCAGAACCTCCAGGTTATGCACAGCTGCCACGTTGGCGGTGCCAAACATTTGACAAATGATACTTTTTATTCACGTTTTCTTTTTCTTTGGTTTTTGGGCACAAGCCGAAGATCAACAACAGCCGTTTTCTGTTCAATTTGACTTATTAACCAATCTGTAAGCGCCGACATGTTGCACACTGAAGCCACACCTGGAGATCTGCAAGTCCCACGTGACACAAGTGAACTTTTCTCAGGACTGTTCCTCGCTGATGAGCTGCAGCTGGGAATGTTTACAGAACATTTCTCCTGCCTCCTGCACCTCCAGACCCTCCCCTAACCCGTTTGATGTTACATCACAGGCCGTGCATTCACACAAACAGGCGTGACACAAAGTCCCATTCATGTGGAACTAGTCAATTGAGTTACACAGTATTCTGGATGATTTCCCCACAAAGTGCTTTTGATGGTGAAATTTGATGAAATGCAGTAGCAGTGACATACCGTGCCCTGAGCACCACTGGCTGCTTCCACCTGACCAGCAGACAGAGGGAGGATGACATTCAAGCTGAGACAGGAGCTTATACTCAAACAAGCTAATCACATGCAGTATGTCTGGTCAAATTTAATATCAGAATTCCATCCATTAAGGGATATTTTCAGAGTCTGTTTTGAAACAATTTTCAGTCAACTTTGTTATACGTTACAACAACAAGTCTAAAGGAAATATACAAAAACAGAAGGCCGCGTTTAGCACCGTTATGTAGAAATGCCAAACTTAAGTTTCACAACCCCCGAATCAGAAAAAGTTGGGATGGTATTGAAACTGCAAATAAAACAAAGGGAAGTTACTCTCACCTTTGACCTTCATTTAAATACAGACGCTATGAAATCCTTTTTTCACCCCCCGATCGACTTCATTTTATTAGTCAATACTGATCTATTTTTGCTTTTCAGGCCTCCGACACATTTTGAAAATGTCAAACTTTCAGCCCTTTGCAGTTTTGCCGTTTGTTCTCACAACGCCTAAAAGCTGATGTGGCTTTGGGGACTCAAAGCAGGTAAGCTTCGAGCTTCAACCGTGCAGGGGTCACTGCAGGGGGGGCTGCAGGCACCTTCTTCCTCCTCAGGTCAAGTGTCTGTGAGGCGCCCAGAAAATGGCTTTACGTTGATGAAAAATACATGAACATTTTTTCAAAAAGATGTCATTTTGAAGGCAGCGTATGTCGCTTTTAATCAATATCTGTATTAATACTGCCATGACAGAAGACTAAATTAGCACTGATATAACCCAATGACATCACATGAACACACTGTGGGATGATCCATCCCAGATGCCTCTTTCCTAAAGCAATCCCTCTCACTAATGGTTATATCAGCTTCTAATGAATGAATGAATGATGAAGGAATCCGACATCACTGCTCTCCAGTTTAGGCTCGCATGCTTGACTTTTATGGACTGAAATTCCTTTCGACTCCTTAAATGGTTTGTTGCTATTAAGCGCTGGAGAGGAAGACGCGTGCGAAGTGCATCTGTTGGCAAACTATTACCTCCAAATGACCCGCTTGAAATGACAACATCAAAATTAGATATCTTTTGTTTTCAATTCTATTTTCCACAACAATAGACAACCTTGATATGGAAAGTGTTGCAGGCCTGAAAAGCAGACGTGGACGTACAACAGGGGAAGTTATAGAGATAAAACATGAGATATCATGACTTTGTACTGTTTGCAATGAAAAAGAAGTCAGAGTAAATGTAATAATCATTGCTTTTTTTTTTCTTTTGCATTTGTCCACGACACTTTTACAGAAAAGATGTTTTTCTCTCATTACAGGAAAACATGAAAACAAGTCCCATGATTTTAAAACTCAGCTGACATTGTCCATCTTAAATGGAAGACAGCTGAATGAAGTGGCTGTACTGTTTTTAGCTCCACTGAAGACACGAAGGACTAACAGCCGCTGCCTCATGACTAAGCAGAATCTACATCTATAACTGAAATGTCTCGGCTGGGTGTCTCCCAAAAGAAAAGAAAAGAAAAGAAAGAAAGCAAGAAATGCTACAAAAATGCAAAACTCTTAACACAGAATGGTTGAGACTAAACAGGACGTTGGCGAGTTACCTTGGTGCCGAGCTCGCCTGTCAGCTGCCGCATTAAAAAGAAAAAGACACAACTTCAAGTTTAGTCTTTAGAACATGATGTCTGACCAGTGTAAACATGTTTAATGAGATCAAATATGAGCCATCAGAGGGGAAGGAGAACTGGCTGTTTTATATCAACTAAAAACACTGAGCTTCAAGTGAAAAAAGTTTCAACGAGGCGAATTCCTTTTGATTTGAAAACTGCTTTAGCGCTGCTCAAACAAACCAGAGTACAGGTTTAGCACCTCAGGCCTGGCATTACAAAATCAAGTGGCGAGAATAACCTCATTCCATCCTGTCCCATGGTTTCAATTATATCCCATCAAGCTCACTAGGATCATACGACCGGCGCAGAGCAACTCGGAAAACCAGTGACCTCATCGTAAACAAACAACCGGTCACAGGACTGTTCACCAGTTCAGGTAAAAGCAGTCTCTTGTAATGGGATCCATTCTTCAAAGTTATTTCTGTGCAAAGACTGAAAATCCCAACATGAAGTGATAATTCTCAAAACATTTCAAATCAATGAGAAAAAGTTGGGATGTGTGCAGAAGACACTATAGTTGACAATAGAGTTTTGAACAGTTTTCAACACTTCAACAACAGTTTCAGGCATCCTTTGTTGTCTCTTAATGCTTCATAATGAAGGACAAAATAGTCAGTTTAATGGTCTGTTTTACAACAGAGTCACGTTGCTGTCGTATGCGTCGGGTGGCATCGTTCTGCTGAAATGAGGCAGAAAAGTCACTCATTCCACGCGCAGAAAGGCCCTCGCATACTTACTGCTGATACTGCGTTTTGAATGATGAATTAAACAAGGTACCAAAGCAACGTGATGCTTCACTTCTTTATCTTGAAGAATAATTCTTAAGAACACAGGACGCACCTTCATCTTCACCTCAATCGATCTAAAATAAGTGGGCAGCGTTTCTGGATCTGGTTCATATCCTGAGGACGGTTTAGTGTTCCAGCAATCATGCAGTCATTTCCACTCCAACATGGTCTCCTTTTGTTTAGCACATAGATACGCATGTGGATTATATGCATCTTTGAATATATTGAACATATAGGAAGAAATGCCCCTCAAAAGCTGAAACTTCTCCAAAGTTCTCTGAGGTGATCGTTTTTGGCAAAAATACATTCAATGTATGTCCAAAAAAGAATAAAGAAACACAAAGAATATTGCTCAGTTTCAACACTTCATGGCCTTCTGATTTCATTTACATTTCACAGAGCAATTGTTTTGGTAGAGATGTCTATGTGTATATCGTAAGCCTTTAAATAACCCTCTTTCCTTTCCTTTGGCATATTTCAATCATATCAACTGGAGAGCTTGATCTTGCTGTAATTGTGGGTGTAACATTTTAATAGCCTGCTGGAATGTTAAATGTGTGTCACTTAATTACTAAGACTTTATTAGTCAGTCCAAACTAAATAATCCCCAAATTTAACGTACCAAAGACTTGGAGCTCTGTCTGGATGGTGGCAGAAAAGGGCGGACAGAGGTGGGGGCCTCCTTCTCGATGGAGTGCCGCCTCTGTGGAGACTGACGCTTGTCTGGCTGGGGGGTGGCAGATACAGGCAGGAACTTTGGAGGAGCTGGAGACATACGACATAAAGAAAAAACAATCGTCATGACTGCTACAGAGGGAATACTGATAAATGTGTAACTCGTGTGGACATCCCAGACACATTATTGATGTGTAGAAAATGTGGTATTCCAATATGTAGATTACTGCTGCTGTGGGTGATACCTTTCTTCTCCACAACAGACTCAGGAGATGTGTCCTCCACTAAAGATGTTGACAAGCTGGAGCTGCTCCGTGTGGGCTCCCCCTGTCAACCAGATGGTGCCAAATAGTAACTTTAACAACTTTGAATGTTGCACAGTCAAATAAAGTCCAGTTCTGTGCAGTTATGTGGACAAACATGTTGCGTGAGCAGAGGGAGCTGGAAATCTTACCTCTGATTCGGAGCTGTCCAGTTCAGCCAGAGTGGGTGCTCTGAGCAGCCTCTTCCTCTGGCTCAGTGGCTGCCCTCCTTGATTGGCTCCCGATTGGCCACTGGACAGGGACTGGGTGCTGCCAGCCAGCTTCCTCGGTGCATCAGGAGTGTCTGTTGGCCAAAGATGGATCAGTCAGCTAAGGGGTGAGGATACCACTCGTTGTCATAGCTATGAGCAGAGTTTATGTTATTACAAGTGAAATCAGCATGAACGTATTTAACAGCAAACTCCAGTGTGAACAATAGCTGTCTCTGTGTTTGTACAAAGCACCACAGAGGCCCCAATCGGATGCTTATGTTACATACTTTAACCATGCTGATTAAATTGAACAATTTGTGACAACGCCAAGTTCACCATGAGATGCTGCTCGATGTTCAATTTACCTGAACTCCGGAACAAGTCCTGAGGAGTGCTGATGCTTTTCCCTGCACCTGCACAGACATTAGGGGTACGTAACCTTTAACCTTTAGCACGCATTGGAAATACATTCATTCCTACTGTTACACTGGGAGGACTTGACAGCAACAAGCATCTATAAGGCCAGGTGTGAATTACATGGATGCTGTGTTGTCAGGTTTAAATAAGCTGTGTATAGCTGAAAGTACAGAGGGAGAGGAATGTGAAGGGAAGGGCCACAGAAGCAATGGGTGCAGCCACGGCGCAAAAGGTTATTCTCATCATCACCCTGCGAACCGTCACGCCACAGTCTAACCAATTCAGTTGTCTTTGAGGTAAGCTGCTGACAGCGGGGTTATGCAATTTTTCATGTTTGTCAGTGAGAGCGGATTAAAGTGACCAGCAGGGCAGAATAGCTGCAGCGGCAGCGTGGAGATTTCCCTTCAACTTGACCACAGTGAGCCCACCTCGTGCTATATTTTGAATTAGGGCATCACCATTCGTGACTTTCCAAAACCCTTTCATGCCTATTCAAAGCGCAGACTGCCCATAAAACTGCCTCTCTCGTGAAAAATGAGTGAAAACCTACATTAAGCCGCACAGTGCTGACCCATCTTTTCCTTCAGGATCTTAGGTGTCTATATCATAACAGCCAGTGAGAGACAGTGCTGTCACACACACACACTTGTAACTGAAAAACAAAGTACTCAAATCAGGGACAAGCAGGGGCTAACTAAAAATAGCCTGGAATGACACACACACATTATGTTAACACAATAGGCACCGTGAACTTTACCTGATGAGTCAAAACTGCAAGACATGCTCAGAGGTCGCATGACTGAATGATTTGCCCATATTTGGAGAAATAAAACAAAATGGAGGCAAACAAAAAAGGAGAAAAAAGTTCAAATGAATGAAGTGAAGTCAAAGTGATTCAGTAAAACAGAACACGGCAAACTCGGATTCTCTTACTCAACTGTACAACCTCTAATATGTATGATTATGCAACAACAGAACCGTGTCGGCCTCTTATAGCCATTAACAGAAGAATCATTGTGCGAGCTGCACAGAACACTTAATACTATGGACTGACAAACCTTTTTTTTCTTAATCTCATAAAGCCTTTAATGGTCTAATTAAGAATATATGACTGCTACATGCCTTGCTTTAAAAAAAAAAAAAAAATTTCATAAACTGGGATGTCAACTAAGCTCAGACAGGACATTTATCAGGAACAGCTGCTTTAACTCAGGAAGGGAAACAACTAAAGGTTCAGCCCCACAGCTGAAGGATCCTTGTTTTAACACTCCGACACTTCTGATTAAGTGAACAGATCTGGGTCGTTACGAGTAGTCCTGATGGCTGCAGTTCAGACAGGTTAAAGGTTTTTGTCCTGAGAGGATGTGTTAGATTCCAAGCAGGCATGCGGTAGAACAGCTGTGCGTTACATCCAGGCCAAGCTTGCACAGGAATTACCACTTTATGTTCATTTCTGTTACAAGGCTGGGAATATTTCTGTGTGTGAGAGTCTCACCGAGGCGATGCCTGCGGATCATATCTGGTGAAACGGGCCTCAACTTCCTCTCAGCTTTGATGTCCTCCAACAGTCGCTCGTGAAGGCTCCGGGGCCGCGGAGGGTGAGGTTTGAGTTTACGGGCCGCCACCTGTCGGGTACAACACCAACAGAGGGCACTTAGCTGCCATAGATAGACAGATAAATACTTTATTGATCTCCAAGGAAATTTGTGGACTCGGACATCAGTAAAAAGCAAAAAACGTGCGCGATTTGTTACCGCTTTAAGTCATCCCACTACTCTGTTACAGTGACTTTAAATGATGATGGCCGTGAATGTGTCACCGTGTTCCTCGTCATTCACATCCAGTCATCGGACATTCACGGCACCGTTTATGACAGCGTGGAAACAAAACGACCAACGATTCATGTCAGTGACAAAACGTTTTTTTCACAGCTGATCTAAATGTGCGTGCTGATCACCGACAAAACAGTGAGGCGAGTGTATTACAACAGGCGGCTAAGAGGGATGACTGGTGCTGCTCTGAGATACTTACAGGGTTCAGAGGTGGTCGAGATCTGATGAAGTCGAGAATGATCTCATGTGCGCTCTTCTTTAACCGCGGAGGAATGTCTCCGTTCACCTGCAACGATTTTGGTCAATTTGATGATTAAAAAAAAACATCTCCTGTTCAGACAGTAAACGGGCAGAAAACAGGAAGCATTATGCCACAGAAATAATGGCTGTTTAATGTCGCCCCTCACCATGACTTTTCGCAGCTTGTAACGTTTGGAGCGGATGTCGTCCATGAGCATTTCGTACGGTGTCAGCTGGTATTCTATGGGCAGTGGGTTGTACTGACGCTCCTGAACCTTCTTCAACTTGACACCGTGTCGTAGATCTCGCATCACCTGAACCCAGAAGCGTGCCTATAACGGAATGGAAGTAATAGAACACTTTATTCATTGTCATGGTTCAAATCGAGTGGTGCTTGGTGGAGGAAGCAGATCGTTTTCTTACCCAATCTGCGTTTTGCAGCTCGTCGAGGTCTTTAACGGGCGCCCGACTGTCACCTTCCATCTTCCGAAGGTTCTGGTAAAACAAACGTGGAGTCAGGAAAGAAAACATGTCATGATATGCAATATGTGCAACAGCTTTCCCAGTACTGGCTGAAAGTCCGCTGAGGTCATAGGCAAATGGTCTAGATCATCATGGACTGGCAGTTTATCAAATCAATGAATGTTTCACATGAGCATGTCGATAGCCATCTCATCCCGTGTCGACAGCCAGCCAGAGGAAATAAAATAATTCAATAGTCAGCTAATGACTGCAATTAATGCACGACTCCTGAGTTATTTCTGCAGAGGATAGTAACAGTTAAAACGTCAAAGACAGCCTTTATTGTCGACCAACTAAATATATGCGTCATTTTCATCTGACCTCTTTTTCCAGGCAAAAAAAACAAAAAAAAAAAACAAATAAGTCCAACAAAACAAACTGGTGCGCGATTACAAGAAAGGAAGAAGATAAAAAAACGCTGCAGTGAAAATAACTGAAAGAAAAACCGACTAACCTAATTTGTGAGCATGTGTGATATTTGGTTCCATGTAGGGAAACTTGGAAACAATTATCCAATGATAATCTGGTGCAACAGCAGCTTCCCTGTGGCCCAGCGGTCCGACCCCCTGCCAGTAAGCTCCTTAAATTGCTGTAACAAGGTTAAACTAGATTCTATGACCATATATTATATACGATCGCTTGTGACAACTGTGTCAATTCCCCTCCATTTGCTCCCACTTCCACGGCTCATGACAGATCACGTCCGTGCAGAATGAAATGCAACAAAGTGCCGCAGTTGAGCTCTCAGCAGGCCTAACAAGAGGAGACTCTCACAGTTTCAGTCGTTCTGTACCACAGCTGCTCTGCAAGTGCGTCGTTTCCAGGCGCCACTGTGCAATTTCATTTACAGAGCAATTAAAAAAATCTGTTAGTCTGAGCACAGTTTTCCATTTTCCTAATGTCTCCTTTATTTATGAACATTTTCCTCAGTTTGTGACGTTGACAAGTACCCGACTTCGGCCAACGCGACGTGAATAAAAGTGATCAAAAGTGTGCCCAGAACACATTTTTTAATCAATCATTCATAAATAATGAATGTGTCACGGTAAGACACAACAGACATGTCAGAAAGTGAGCATGTTTCACCCACTTTGGTCTCGGTTAACTGGATTTATCGGCACCTTGTGGACGTTTTCTTACCTCCTTGGCGCTCTTGATTTTTTCCAGAAATGTGCAGAGCTCCCTGCTCTCGGCATAGAGAGCCCGACACACGGCCTGGTAATGGTTAGGGGCGTCTGATGGGCTGGGCAGGTGGGAAGAGCAGATCTGTAGAGGTGAAAAATGGAAGGATTGGATTATATATTGGCACTTATGGTACAACTAATAATTCCCCTCAGTAGCCAGGTTCTGCTGAAGGAGTCGCCCAGCTGAATGAACGGTGGGCAAAGGGGGACGTTTTTCCTTCATGGCTTCTTTCTCTGAGGGGGAGAGTTTTTATTTTTCTGTACATGTGGTTCTGGTGACCTACATGTTAAGTCACGTTTAATTGATTTATTTCTGTGTAAGATGTTTTGAAGATGTTTTGAATCCATCATTAACTTTTTCTCCCCTCGTTCACCTGTGTTGAAAAGGCATTGCTCTTCGTTTTATCCAGTAATGTCCTTTTTTAACTATGTTTTGAAAAGTGATGTGAATCAAAGTGTTTTACATATGCCATTACTACAGTTATAGCACACTGCAATAGATAAAGTAGGTTTTCATTGTTTTTTTTAAGTGTTCTGACCAATAACAGGACAGAAATGAACAATCTTAACAATATTCTTTCCATATTTTCTGCTAAATATAAAACTGTGTTCATGAGGCTGTGACCCTCAGTGTGCTTATGTGCCAATAATGCAGCCTATGAGCACAAAGTAATGTTAAAAATCAGAATATTGGAATGGCAAAAAGAAATTTTAATTAAAAAAAAAATGCAATCTTTTGGTAGGCTGGATCGAATGTCAGGGCTTCACGAGGGCCAGCGTCCCCCTTTGGGAAGCATAAGTGGAAAATGTTTCAAAGTAACACATCCTGTATCTGAGATATTTCACCCTCGACTAAAGTTAAGCGCTCTGAAATGGCTGAAAACACAAAACCGTGAACCTGATGGTCCAGTTGGAGCAACACCACCCGACTAGCATCGCCCAAACACCATTTCAAAGTGTACGGTATGAGCGGCTGTAATGACAACAATAAAAGCTTCCTTCCAGATGGATGTGTAGTCTAAATGTGTCGAGTGGAACAAAAGAAGGAACCAGACCAATTGCATATTTTTGTGTTCATCTTAAGGGCTTGGCTCCGATGACTCAGAAAATGCTGTCTTCATGGGAACGTCAGCACATAAAATGACACCTGAGAAGTGAAAGTCGTCACTAACGTGAGGCAAGTATCGCCGCGTCAGTGCTTTCCATTGCTTGTACCAAAAATGATCCAAACAAAGCTTAATATATCAGAAAAGAATTAAAAGGAACTCTGTGAGTTGATTTAGGGAAAAAGAAAACACAATATCTGTGAAAGTTACAGTTAAAATTTTTGGTGTTAAACTGATCCAACTTTTATCTGAGACCCTCTGAGTAATAAGCACAGATCAACATGAAAATGGGCGTCGGCTTCAATCTAAGCACCAGACTGACAGCTTTGGTGAAAAGGGCTCATATAACCAGTTCTCAGTTCACTTCCAGCCTCTAACAAGTTCTGTCATCTTGTTCTTTAGCTTCAAGTCCCGCTGAACCTTCACCAACCTGACCCGATGCTGTCTGACAGAGCGTAAGGTAGGGAGGAGGTCAAGCTGGGAACTGGGAAATTATCTTCTCACTCAGCCATGTCACAGCAAGGTCAAGGTTTACACCCCAGTGAATACTTGTTGTAGGGAATTATAAGCCAGGGTAGGCGCCCGCTGCCGCCGAACAGGCCTTACATTAGTGTTCCCACTGAGCTCTTTATATGGAGGGAACGGGCTGTGACGATTTCCAAGCCTATTCCCCAAATACCAGCGTGTTTACACGACTTTAATTACCCTCTTGTTTAGAAGCTACTTAGGGAATTTACAGTGAGACGGGCCCCATAGGGAGAATGTGCATCTATTTTAGTGATTTATCATGTGCAGCTACACTGCTGACAAACTTAATGTTAGCAAAAAAATTAAGTGGGCTAAAAGGTACGTCCATAACGGCAGCTTAAGATGATCAGGACATAGAAGGAAATACTCAAAGCAAAAAAAATTATTTACACCTAACATAGCTTTTTTTTTTTTTGAATTATTATACAATTTCAATGGTTTGAGTAATCAGACGAACAAAGAAGCGTGACACAAACACAGCAGTGAATCATCTGGGTTAGTGCGGGGAGAAAATTTCTATGGAAAATAGAAAAATATTTCTGAATGACTCATACTTGATGCAAATATTAGTTCATGCTGTACTTGGCACAAAGTACAGTATCTTTAATTATCTTCTGAGAACTCCTCTCCTGTGGTACCTTCCAAAAATGAACCGCCCCGTGCAACCTACCACGAGGATGTCTCGGTAGCTCTGGACGCCGCTGATCGTGCCGGCCGGTGTGACGGAGACGAGCTCCTCCTCTCCCTCGTCCTCCTCGCACTCGTCCTCTTCCTCTGTGGCCTCGTAGCCCTCGTCGGGACAGGGATCGCACTCCGTTTCTTCGGCGTTGGTCATCATGTCAATCAGGCGTTCCAGTGGAGGGCTGAGCTCTCGCTCTTCGTTCTCTTTGAGGCCATAATCCAGAGCTTTGTAGATCATGACACCCAGTGAGTCGATAACCTGCAGAAGATGTTATTATTGTGATATCATTATAGTGAACGCTGGAGGGGAAACCAATTTTACAGGCTTTATGTAAAATTTAAATAAATAAAAATAGAAAAACACTGGCGTTCTGCCTTTAAAATACATTATTATCATGTTATTACCAGATTTACACTTTACAATGACTTTAATAACTGTGTTTACACACAGTTTTAAAAGCCCCCCCCCTTATTGTTGAATATACCAACAATACAATCTTTCCAGCACACCCTCATGGAACAGTTTCACCGTCCCTCTGTCTTGGTGAAGCAAACAACCCCATCTACAACTAAGTGAATTCACCTAAACAGATAAGATAGTTCATGTCCCCAAACCAAATGAGAAACGAGGCCACCGTGTTCCTGCAAACAGCGTGATTATTACCGCACTTAGTTTATCAGCGCTTTGCCCCATCTGACCCGTGATTCTGTAGCCTGTTTAAACTCATTTTAATGTCTCCAACTACGACGGGAACAAAGCGGGGCTTTCTCTTCAGCACGCCGTGGCATCTCTTCTGCGGACAACTTAATCTAACCGAGTAAGCCGAGCTAAAAATGCTGCACACAGCCCTGGACTTTGGAAACATCAGGTAAAAAAATATATAAATAAATGTTTTAAAAACCATGTACTTATGCTTTTCATGCGGCCATTTCGTAAAACGGCACAGAAATTCCCAGTATACCTGCATTACTTCCTTTCCAGAGGCACATTGTTGAAGAAGGGAGGTGCCCAAACAAAACATTGTTGGCGTGGGTAGTGTTGGCTGGCTGGGTTTGGTGCCAGAGCACCTGCCAGGAGACCGAGTGCAGCACGCAGAAACAACAAGGTGTTAACTGACAGGTTCAAGCTCAATGACTACAGCAACTGAGAAAAAAAAAATATTCATCACAGATATCATGAGACAGAGACCCAGGGTTAGGATCACTTGGATACTTGTTTTCTCACAGCTCTGATAAAAACATCAAACTGTTTCTTTTGATACTTTGATGAGTAAATTCATCTTAACAATCAAGTTAGCTCGACTTCTTGAAGGAAGAGATAATCCACCGGTTTAAAGTTTAAGCTGTAATATGCCATGATCATTACAAGTTACCCAGTTATCCTCTGTATTAAGCTGCAGACACAATCCAGCATAGACTGAATTCAATAAACTCCTGCCTGAATCTACACGTGTCCGAACAAAGTTGGCTGATCCATCAGATGTTCAGACACTTGAAACTCTGGGAAATGGATTTTTAATCACAAAAAAAAAAAACTGAATAAACCAGAGCAACTTTATTCATTCATCGATTTATCTTGTCAAAGGACTCAACAGCACAACGGTTCTTATCCAAAAAGATCACCGACACTGGGATGGATGGATGACTTTGAACAGTTTATATACAACTCTATTATATGGAATATTTCCCACATACCAGCTTGTGTAAAACACACAGCTTGTTAAGAAATCTAGAACAGCTGCTTAGACTGTGCACACAGAAGTGATCACAGATCACAGAAAATCCTATCAGTTATCTGATCAGTTATCTTGCAGGTACAGTTAAAACAAAATGACCAACAATGACTTAAGTGGTGCTCTTTCAGGGCAAAGATCAGTCTAATTTTAGACTGTTATCATTTATCCACCATCTCTGTGAGTGGCAGATAGTCCTGTTCCGGGGCCAAAACAAATATCCTACTCCTTAGTGTCTTATTATATAACATTATAATCCATCAGTCGGACATCATGCCCTGTAGTGAGCAGAGAGATGAGGGAAGGCTATTGTGACGGACAGCGAAGGGGATTTAAACTATGAGGATGTATGGCAAAAATTGCAACACTGGCAGCTCTTAAACAGAGTCAGTTATGGTTTCAATTTAATTTCCAAGCGAACACAAAAATGGGTCGTGATAATTAACTCGTATTGCTTCATCTGTAGCTACCGCTATGTGCATCATTGATTAAAGTGCTCAGAGGAAACTTGGTCAAGTTAATAACGATCAAAGCACTTTCCAGCATAAATCAGTTTGGACTTATTCATTCCAAACATGAGTGACAGCTAAAGTGACAGCTGTGCCTTGAGTAACTCCACCAGTATCACTGTGTTGCCACAGCTTCTGTGAAGGGATAAACCAGAAGGAATGAGGAAGAACCCTCTCTCTCTCCGACAACCAGCCAGACCGAAAGGCAGAGCAGGAAAAAGGAAAAACACGGGTTTATTTTCCAATTACGCATCACAATCTCATTTGAAGACTTGTGACTCAGTGGAATGAGGCAGGGAGGCGAGGCAGAGGAGGGTGAGAGGAGGGGGAACAAGCATGCGGATAATAAGTTGAGAAAGAAAGCCAGAAAACCAACTGCTGGGCTTTAAAGGCATGAGCTAAAATCTTTAGTGGAAAACCGCATAATGAAACTATGCTCCCTCCAGGAGGGGTGGATGCCCGCCGCTGTGTTGGAAAAACACGCGTTTCCGATCAGTGAGGTCTTAGCCAACCACAGGTAGAGCAGGACATCGCCTACGTTTCTAAATACATCTTGGGAAATGCAGCAGGATGAGTCACGGAGAATCTATTCGGCCTCAGTGCTGAGACAAGGCATAACAGTTTACTGAGCACGCAAAGTTCACAAACAGTCTGAGCTGCACACAAATGCCCATTCACAAAATAGTGGAGTGTCCCTCAAAGATTACCAGTCTCCCAGTTTAAAATGACATCATGGTCTTGGGAAAGGATTCTTTTTTCCTCCTACGCTGGGTTTTATTTTAGAGAATCTCCACTGACCGCATCAGAGATCTCATCTTGAGAATCCGTGACAAATATTAAGGGAGTTTTCTACTCGCGAACAACACCTGGAGGTGCAGATGTGGCCTTTAAGGCCTCACTCACAGGTTTCATGTCAACCCTTCGGCTTCAAGGAACCTGCCAGAGTCGGCATACGCTCGGTCTCCCTGATCAAACAGCTTAGGCGTGCACATGAGTTTGCAGCTTGTGGAGCTTCAGGCCCAAAAAAAAACACGTATGACCGTGTGTTTTTAAGTGTAATTTATTTGCAATACAATCATTTGGAAGTTAAATACAGATATTTAAATATATATTGTGGCTTTACTGTATTTTTCCACAATGGAGGCACTAAAACATAACGAGATGCAAGTCAAACTATCTCAGTCTCAACAGGACTATGTTGAAAAAAAAAAAAAAGATGAACCAAGTGGCATAAAGAAGGGTGTGAATCTCTCACTTAGAAGATGATCTCATACGTATCTAGATACCTGAGGTAAAGGGACAAAACATCTTTACATGGAATGATTCCAAGTGATTCAGTCCAAAATAGTTCTTAGCATTTGTTTAACCTTGATATTCATTTTTCATTCTAAATGACATTTTTTTTTTATAAATTTGGCATTGGTTAGCTACCTTCAAATAGAAATAAAAAAGAAAGGAAAATGTATTTGACTCTACTTGTGCATCACTGAGCAAACGTTGTAGCCACGCCCATGCATGGACAGGACAGTGTGCACATCTGCAGAGTCCTAATAAGTGTGTGCACGTGGAAAGCACGTTCCTGATCCTGCACGGATGTGATATGAAGGCGCTGTGAAGACGCTCTTTAAGCTGCCCTGATAGTGGCCAACAAACAAACCCCGCAAGCACGCACTTTATGGCTGCATGCCGGTGTTCTGACATCAGAGATGTGATGTGTAAAAACATCATTGGTGTTTAGTGCCGTTATGTGTTTAAATGTGACTACTATGGCAAAATAATCCCAGTGAAGCGGAATAAGGGAACAATAGCTCTGCCACTAAAACCCTTTTTATACAACACTTTTCCGATAGGTTTAAAAGTAAAAACACTTGTTATTTGAAAGAGAGCTCCTTGCAGAATACAGCGACTGCTGACATACAGTTTCCACAACATTTTCTTGCCTCTGCAGTTAAAACCCAAGGCATCGGAGTAGCCTTTGAGTTCACAAAGCCGTCAAATGAGCGGCCTTCAGCATTTGCTGCAGTAGTAGAGTAAAGCCATCACAACACAGACGGTTACATAACCACAGCTAAATCTAGAGGGCTTCCACTGCAGGAGCGGATGCTCAGCCTCCTCCAGGCTGCCGCATCGCTATGGTAGTTCACAGTGGGACGGAGCACTGTGCTGCTCTTTCGTAACTTCTGGTCAGAAACTGCTGAGGCCTGAGAACACGTCTCTGCTGACGTTTCATGTCATCGTTTCCACAGAACGGTGCGATGCTGCTGCCATGAAAGCCGGCGCAGCGAATGAAAAAAAGGACGAAATAAGAATTCTTTAATAGATGAAGCTCCACCTGGGCAACAAACATCACAAACACAGAGCAGAAAGAAAAAAAAAGCACCGTCTGGTTAATTTCCCTTCTGCCAAGAGTCACCAGCAGAAAAACGACAAAGTTGGGTTTGACCTAACTGACCACAACTTTACGGTAGCAGTTTAACGCAGGATTAAGAAGATGTTTCATACATATCTTCAGCATTGGCAAAAAAAAGAATAGAATAACCCGACTTAAATCGTTCTACAAGTTGAATAATTGGATTCCAGTGACTTTGTGCCTTTGTATAGGTTGAAATATAACCCCTGGGAACTGTGACGTTAACCACTTTAAGCAGAGTTGTCAGAGTCGGATAAATCTATCGAATGATTTGGTTAAAAGCAGGGTGTAACATAATGAGGTCACTGGTTTGCATGCAGGGCTCAACAGGAGGGCCAGACGGTGGATGAATGTGGGGAAATTAAATATTGAAATCCTCATAAATATGACCGAATATAACGTGTGGATTCAGTGTCTTCTTCTCAGAATGTGCAGTCTGACATCAGAGCTGACAAGCGTGACAGACAGTCTTTGTGGTGGCAGAGCTCACAGACTGGTGACTGGCAGGAAGCCTCCACGTGCACACACATGCAGCCCCTGTTCAACCAGCTGCAGCGCTGTATACCTCTTAGTTACATAGTGTTCACTTAGTTTGTGCCAAGCAGCTAAATTAACTCGACTGTGAAAGAGGCTGCTGCTGCCGTGTTGTTCAAGAGTTGCACCTTAGATGAGATAAATAGGTCTTTGATTGAACACTTTTTAGTTCGATACAATTTGCAGTGAGAGAAAATAACTTAATGACTCACTCCAAACTCAGTCCACTGGGATCCATTTCAAAATCCAGGGCTTTGCCTCGAGTGTGATGCTGGAAAACTAATCAACTTGGCATCAAATTGAGTTATAGGAACCTCAGCAGTTCTGGCAAACTTGAGTGCCTGTAATAGGATACTAGAACTAATCTCACCTTAATCTTCAACCGAGGACAAACTAGGTTAAGCTAGGCTACAACAGAAGGTGCATAGTACAACAGTACACACTTTTTCCTAATGAGGATATAAACAAAAGCGGGCCTAACATATGAGTAGTTTTAGCGTCAGTAAAAACCTCTGTCGCTATTTGACATAAATTTTTCTAACACGGCATCTTAAATATCTGTGAGGGAGAGTGGGTCAAGTCCACACAAGCCAGTGATTAGTTCCAAAAAGGCACCCGTCTGATTCACTTTCACCAGAGGCCGAGACATGTCAAACAAACGAGGCCAAACACGAGGGACACGGGACGGCCAACGGTGCGGGAGCGAAGCTGTGTGTGAGCAGAGAGGGCGATGCCATGTGTGCGGCTGCACGCTCTTCATTTTCCCAACGATCTCAAGAAGTTAGTGTCAAGGGAAAGAAAGCACAAGGAGGGAATTTATAATCCTAGTTACTGCTGACAGCCTTTGACAAATTAAATTACACGAAGCAAAGAAATACAAATCAATCAAAAGAACTACAAAAAGACAAAAGTCTGCATCTCTGTGGGGCTCAACTAAAGCACAGATACTGAAAGCTAACTTAAGCGTGCCAAAATGTTGAGTTACGTCGTATTTTTAACAGTAATAATGATAACAATAATCAGGGATCAGATAGCTCAACCGAGCGCGTTATGATGATTCTTTCATTTTCATGAATTTTTATGCAACGTGTCCACTATGTCTGGTACAGAGTTGCACAGTAGCACCGCTTAAAAAGCCAATGGATCATCAAAATTTTCATGCTAAGCTGTCAAAATTCAGACGGGACACACTGACCACCAGACAGGCCAACATTGTCACTGCATTTTCAAGCACAAGTGGTCGGTTTAAGTAATAAAAAAAGAGACTTAAACCGGCTCGAATGGAGAAGTCACAAAGGTTCTGGCTTATGATGCCTGCGCCTAAGTTCTCAATAAATGGCACTGAAAAACAAACATGTTTTCTTAAACCCATTGTGTGTCCCCAGGGTTTCAACCACAACCGTCTGGACGGTTATGCTAATGCTACTTAGATAGCCACTGAACAATATGTTGTTCTCAGGGAACAAAACAAACACACCCCCGTTAGTGCGACGCAGTCTTTGCATCACGCGAGGAGCACAGATGCCGTTTTCAACAAAGTCAAGCAAAAAAAAAAAACTGTTCAGCTGTGAGATTTCATCCATCCCGACTGTCAGCTGGGCTGAAAGAATTCTACTTTAAAACAAAGTCGGGCTGAAACGCACGCATACTGTGCATGGCTGGGATCACATGAACGACAAGGCAAACAGGAAGGACCGTCTGACTGCTCGGAGATGACAGAGGACTGTGTGTAATTAGAGTATGTACACATAAAGAAGCTCTGGGGAACTTCTCCTCCAACACTGCACGGTGTACCTTGCTTGGCCAAACAGACCAGAGCCACGTGTCCTTGAGAGGTTTAAGGGGTTGATGTTTGACAGAATAGCAAAAAAGAAAGAAAGAAAGAAATAATGCATTCATGAACAAACACAGTATGCACACGCCCACTCACTCATACATTAATGCATCACAGGTCAGGGTCTAATCGCTGGAGAAAGACAACAAAACAAAAAAACAAATCCCTCAAATACACAGTGGATACGCCAGCATATTTGTGGCATACTTGCTCAATAACAGCGTTGGTGACGGGCGAACTATGGAAAAACAAATTGGGAAATATTTTTCCTACATACAACATAAGTGAAAGGAGGAGTAAGAAAACCGCTGTTATAGTTAGTTATGCTGGTAGGCAACAGCCTGCAAAAAATTCCACCAGCGTTTTCTTCCTGAAATGAACTTGAGTGATTGAACTCACCTCCAATGACGTGGGAGCCGACTGGTACGTATCTGTAATGGCAGAGCAGAGGGGGAGAGTTTTATTGCATGTGCAGTTGGTCGTAACAAACAGCAAGGCAGACGCGCCTTTTGAATCATTCTTGGGAGCATATTTAACAGTTGTGCAAGTCATTTGGAAGCGACAACAAGAGAGAAAGCACACATAGTTACACACAGTTACAGGACATCAAATATTTATAGGAACGTGTTAGGCGGTGAGAAAGGAAACCAGTTAATGCCACACAGAAGGGAAGGAGCACTGCGATCACTCAACAGCACAACGTTGCTGCTAAACCAGCGAGTAAATAAATCATTATGTTTTCTATGCAGACATGGAACGCTGCGCAACGCCTGGGGTGTCAAAACTTTCCCACTTGGAGTGTAATAGTAAAACGATTGTCCTTTCACGCTGAAGCGAGACATTTAACCTTTGCCCTTTCCGTGGAAAATCTTTTTGGAATTAAAAGCACCAGACTTTCCTCAAAGCATTGGGTCTGAGGCGCAACATTACCTATTGGTGTTAAAGAAAAAAGAAAAAGATGCGTAAATAGGTGAGAAAAAACTCTTACATAATCTGTCACAAAACAGATCTTATCTTATCCCTTCTGATAAAGCTGGGCCTCAAGAATTTCATGCAAAAGTACACAGAGTTAAATCTGTTTCCCGCACTGATCGTCCACATATTCCTTGTTACCCGGGTAACTCTCCAGCACGGTTGACTGGTTAGCATTTGTGTTAAGTTAACTGATTACTTTGGATTAAATGTCTTTAAATGTTTGTTTTTATATTCACTAATATACAGTAATCTTGCAAGAAGGATGAAAACTTAGACAATGGAGACTTTAGGAAGAAAAAGAAAGAAAAATCCCATGTAACAGATGGTCACCAGAGATAACGAACTGAACGAGGGATAAATGCTACTAAAAGTAAGCTCACGGATGAAAGTACGCAACGGGTGATGAGGCGACAGACTTTAACACCAGTCCAGAGTGTAAAATAAGGTCACTTCATATAAATAACAGACTCTGGCAATGTAAGCAATCGTTCTGAAAACTCATTTTGGTGCCCTTTTTATTCCAAGCTGAACAACTAAATGACATGGTGAGAAAATTTAGTAAAAAAAATAAGCTCCTACAATACAAAATTATAGTGTAGGTAACAAAAAAAAAAAAAACAGTTAATGGATGGGAGACATTCTTCCATCTGCAGTCTTCTGGGAAACAGTGGTTCCTTTGTTAGTCCCAGCTGAGGAGGCGGTTCGGCCGGGGCCATTACCTCTGCCAGGGCAGGTCAGCTTTAGTGTTGGGAGCAGCCTACCTGACTGGCCCATTCAAAAGAGCATCACAGAGAGTCGTATACAAACGGGCACGCTGCTAAACATATTCTCTAATTAAATTTCCACAGTTGATCCGCTGGCTTATAATCTAATATATAACTACAAGAGAAAATGCTCCGTTTTTTTTTTGTTTTTTTTCCCCCACAAACTTCCGTACTGGGAGTATGAAAGTCAGGGGAAATAACTTCTTCCATCTCCTCACAAAGTGGCCGTGAGCCCGTTCTCTCACATGCCTCGTGTAATGATCTGAGGGCAGAAGGAGCCTCTTAGATCAAATCACCCAAAAATAACCCCTGGCTCATACTTTGCACTGCTTCTCCATCTGATTCTGTTTGCTGTGCATCAGAAAAATAAACAAACTCCTTGTGTGCCGCACCGGTTGGTAGACGACCACGGCAGCAGGGTAGTGCTTAGTGTTGGTGGTCTGGGAAGTGGCCAAATCATGCCACCTTGTCACTGACTCATGTGTGCGCCATATGACGGTTGCATAAGCATTGATTTTCTCTGGATTAGAAACCTCCTATACCAGCCTCTGCAGCAACGAGTGGCTTAATACGTCTCACATCTTTCTCATCACTGGGCCTAATAAGAATCAGGACAGGACCCAAGCCGTCCCAAAATACCTCAGCCACTAGCCAGAGAAGCAGCAAAGAACTCTCCCCTCAATCTCCAAACTCACCAACACTCAAGCCTCACAAATCTGTGCATCCAATCATCACACTTTGTTCTATTTTTGGAGGTGCAAAGACGCCCAGCGACACTCACTGAATCGGTTTATTCTGTGAAATTCGGTGCCACAGCAAACTTCACTGAGAGGCTGAATGAGCTGAGATGAAGCTGAGGTGGACTGGACTGTGGGGAAGGAGAGGTAAGAAGTACCGGAGGACAAAATCAGGATAATGGGGCTTGCGTGTCTCTTAGCGATCGAGAACTTAACCTCAGGGCCAAAGGCTGTGCTGGCAGATACACCTCGTCCTCCCACACCCTGCTTTATTTCACAGGTATAATTGGAATGCGGTTTAAAAGGCCAAAAGGCTTTCACGCATTGTGCTCACCTGTCTGCACACCTGGGCTTTGAAAAGGGAATGTGCTTCAAAACACTGTGCATAAAAGAAGCTCGGCTGTTGGTTTCAGTACATAAGAGGTCCATAGGTTTCCAATTCTGATGTCCAAACATGGTCATGAAACCCCAAAAAAACCTAGTAGTTTGCAGTCAATGACTGTTTACAGCTTGCGTCCTGCCAGTAAATCAATGCTTAGTTACCTTAAAGGAGAGCACATTGTAATTCACTAGAGCCAGAGCGCTGTCTTAACTGATCTCAAGGACAACCAGGTAAACAGCTGCCGGGTTACTTTCATTACTAATTAACTGCTTCATCCATACAAAACAGTGTCATCTTAAGAACACCTCTGCGTTTAAAGCCCAAAAGAAAAAGGCCCATATCTTGTTTTCTAAAGGGGAAAGAAATTCTGATATTTGACATGATAAATTCTAGAAAGAAGTTCCAACTTGTTTCTTCTTAATATTCTGCATATGTCATCTGTCACATCAGCTCTGATCAGTTGGAACAGAGATGCAGGACACCAAAATCTAGTGTAGATTTATCTTTCTTTTTTTTAAAAAACTGTATCCAGCCAATGAGTTTGAGCATGTGCACAGTTTTGCTTATCCAACCATAAGTAACTATGAGTTGGAGGTCTCTGCCAGGTGAACACAGTCCATCCTCCACCTCCTATCTGCATGTATAGGAGTTATGTGACTAATCTGTCCCTGGCTTATCGTCAGTTTCTCACCGTTTGTCTCGATGCAGGCAGAAATTGCTTTGCTCTGGCCTGGACCCAAGTTGCTCTGCGTTTTTTAAATGATCACGTGGTTTTGGCGTTTTTTAAACCACTTAAACTGACCGCTATAGGCTTACAGCAGCCTTACTGAACAGAGCCTTGCTTGTGCACCTCATGGAGTTAAGCAGTAACATGAATCCCGTCTGTTATGTAAATATCAGATTCTGCTGTGAGAACAAATCGTGTCAATAACTGATAATGCAGCTTTCTTAGGTCTTGCAGAATGCCAGCAGCGATGCGGTGATCTATGGCGTATTATTAACAACCGCGTCGGGCGCTTGTCAACAAATTCGCCACATGGCTGGGAGCAGGCTGCCACAACAATATGGCCTCTGTGTGAGGATGCTCCAGTTGTTTGGCCCGTGGGGGATGTGGCGGAAAATTGTAGACAGACAGTTTTGAGATTCAGTCTATGCATTTAGCTGCGCGGTCACTCGACCCGGACTCGGAGAAAATGCGAACACCTGCCTCGTTTCGGTTCGTTTAGTTACCTGTGCAGCCTTCAAAGTGCAATCTGATAGTCCCGTCTCTGCTGATCCTCACGTTCGCGGGTCCCTCAATCCTCCTCGTACAGTCCTCTGCTGAGGCACCCGCAGACTTCAAGCCTTTCCTCCTGTGTTTTTGCGCCAAAGTCCGACAACACTGATAGCACACCGCCCATGCCTGTTCCTCGTTTATCGGCTGGCTGTACAGGGAAAGGATTTCTTCTAGGGATACGTCCTCGGCTCCTTCGCCGCAGTCCATGTTGACGTCTCCGGCGTTCAAATCCGCGGCGAAATTCCGGAGAATGGTCGGCGAAGTCAACATCTCGTCGTCTGCCCCCGGTCGCTTTGCCATTCTCAGACCATCTTAATGTCATACCATGAAAAGAAAAACAGTCCGTCAGTTCATTACATAGTCCGGTGCTCTGTTGGCTGGCCTCTGTCCTGTGATTCAGTGCACAGCGGTGTGGCAGAGGAGCACTAACGGCTCAGTTTGAGCTACAGCTTGCTGACACCATGTTCCGCGTGGTCTCTATGTCCGCCGGTTTCTCTGCTAATTAACCTTCTCTATAAACGGCGGAAACAAGCACAGAGCTTCCGGTAAGTACTCCAATGTTCAAGTAAAAGTTTTGAAATAATTCCAAAATATATGGGAGCATAACTGTGCTCAGAATACGTAGATGGGCTACATAACAAATTACAATTTTAGGGGTTCAACTTGAATCAAACTAATGCGGTGGGCAGTTTTAATTTAGCAATTATTGTCTTTTCTGCATTAATTCATGGTGGAATTCATGGCAAGGAAAACTAAAAATCAGGCGACAACCGACAATTGAAATGTAACTGCATTGAGTCTCTCAGGCAATCTCTAATGCTCTCAAATATTTATTTTCCTGCAGAGCAACTTGATACTATTTAATGTTAGCCCATCAGAGTCCAAAGTCAAATAAGAGTGAGTCACTCCCTTTATTTTTCTGTTGATGATTAATGAAAAATTAAGATAATATCTATATGTATTCTAATAACAGAAATGTGTGCAAGATTCAAAAAGTTCTGCACATAAAAAATACTTCACATACATATGTTTTGGGATGGTTTTATCGCATTTTGTGTGTGTGTGTGTGTGTGTTTCTGAGTGAGACTGCAATAATTTGCAAGATAAGATTTAGTGATTTACTTAAACTTGTGTTTTAAGGGGGGTCCATTTTCTTTGAAAATGAAAAATTATTCTCTTTTCTGAAAAGAGAATGGACCCTCTCCTCTTGGAGGCGTTTATATGGTGAAAAGGTGACAGGTTGTTACAATAAACTTTGAAAATTCAATCCCCATACAAGGTAACTTGAGTCGTGCAGTTCCATTAAAGACCAACTTATACCTCTTTCATTTGACAGCCAGATGATTTTGTATTTAAAGAGAAGGATTTTGAATGACTTCTCTTTAAATACCTTGACATATTTTAAGATCCATAACTTCTCTGACTCTTGCAGTGGTGATTTATTAATCAATTCCCCCTCTGGGAACCAACTAATCAATCTTTATGTAGGCTTTACTGTAATATTCAGTAAATACTGCATGAATGCAGCATACTGAAAAAATATACAATGGTTATACATTTAAAACTTTATCTGTTAATGCTTTAAACCTAAATGCTAAAACATTTTGTCTTTCCAAGGATTCATATACTTTTTTAGCTCTCTGACTATGATCAATACTTAATTAATACTTAATACAATAATTTGCACTTTGCCAAAACACCAGTTTTTTTCATTTTTGTGGTGGAATAATCATATCAAGTAGGTTTGCCATTGAGAGAACTGGACGGATGAATGTACTCAGCCAAATTTTCAAGGTATTTAGATCCACACTGCTGATTTAAGCCTTTGAAATATCCTATTTTCACTGAGAAATGAGTGCACACATACCACATTCTCTGAGATTCACAACTTAAGAAGCCAGCAAGTGTTTTAATGCAAAGAAGAAAACAAGGTAGATCCTGTGTTGAATTCTGAAGTTTGTTTTCCATCACTCATGTGGTGTGGTTCTGAAACGTTTCACCATCGTAATCTCAGTGAATCATCAAAAATTCCTGACATATACAAGCATACAAAGTTTAACACATGACCAGTAGATGTCCTTCCTCACATTCAAGCCAAGCTGAAATGAACAGTCTCTAAAATATATTTTTTTTTCTTTTTTTAAGTTGTTGTCCTCAATAGCAACAGTTGATCAACATCGCCATCTGCTGATCATATTAGATTTTCCTAATGCCCCATCCTGCATTACCTCCTGAGTTATTTTACGTGTTCTGGATAGGCCAGATTTTTCATTTCAAATGGCTTGTTATTAGTCATGTTAAAGCAGAGAATGCTTATCACTGATGATGACTCAATATCAGATCAATTTATACACAGAGATCAGTATAAGCCCCAGAAATAACGTGGTGGTTACAATAGATTGTTGTAAATAATTAAGCATATCTTTACATAACAAAGAAAATAGCTGACCTTTTAGAACACATACAGAACAAATTTGAAAAAGCACACAAAGTTAACACAAAAATAGTTCAAATCAAGAGTAATTGTAGGCACATGCGGGGTTAATTCTGTTTTTTGTTTTTTTTTGTTTTTATCTTGCAAAAGCTGGAGAGTACAGTCTTTAGCCCTCACGCTTCAAACATCAAATTTCAGCTTCAAAATAGCACTTCAGGTTCTTTTTAAGTGGAACTCACTCACAGCACTGACTGAGGTTAAACAGCATCCTTTAGTGGTTCCCATACTAACAAGAAAAGGAGTATACTTGCACAAAGAACTAAAGCAGACTCTTCAGAAAGGCCTCACATGAAACACATTTGATGTGCAGATTGTGATTATCATGTGCACATGGGGCAATCTTTTCTTTTTAATTTTTTTTTCTTTGAGTCATCTTAACACAGTGACACATTCCCTGACTGGTACCACGAGCATGGGAGAAAAGCATGGTGGCGAGTGTGAACACTGTTACCCACTCTCTTCTTCACACATGCAATGGCACAACAAAAATGCAGCATCCAGAGATCTTTGGATGGAGACGTAAGCATGTGCTTATGTTGTAAATGCCATCAGCACCCAGGATCTTGCAAAGTCATTAGCAAACAGCACGTTTCTGCAAATAACTATCCCCTCGTCTGGTGAATTGTTTGATCTTCTGCCTCTTCACAGTGCCTCAGCTCCTCTTTCATCTCTCATCACACACGTTGCCAGATTCAGGATCTCCGCTGCTGTTGATACTGACGGCCTGGCCGTCCTTCGACAAACCGCTGGCCTCCTTCGATGCCCTCCTTTTGGAGTCACGTGTACTTTGCTGTGAAAACATTTAGAATGTCATTTAGATATCTGCACGCTGGACTGAAAGTGAGAGGACAAAGATGGACAACTGGGACCTGAGTCGCTGAAGCTCTGTCATAAGTGGAAGGTCTAATAAATGATAATCAGCTGTGGTCACATTTTTTTATGTGCAGTTAGCGCTCATGTTACAGGTTTAGGCTGACAGATTTGCTGGAAAAGCAAAATGTTTGGACATGCTGCTGTTTCCAGATAACACTGAAAGCTATCTTCTTCCCAGATTATATCATATGTGGCCAAAACTTTTCATTTTTGACAGTATTTAAAAATGTTAAACTACATGGAGTTTATCATACACTATATCCACTGGAACCCTCACTCATAAATCATCTGCAGGGGATAAACTAACGCTCGTTTTCATCATTGATTGTTTTTTTTTTGTAAAAGAACCAAAGAGTGTAAAGAAATGTAAAAAATCTTGTTTGGCTTTAAATCTATAGGCAAAGACCAGGCCTAAATTTTTCTTGAGAGATGAATCAACAAAGAGAGCTGGCTCTAAAGACAGCTTTCAGTAGAAGAACCTCATACCAACTGTGAAGCATGGTGGGGGAGATGTTGTGCTTTGGGGCTGTTTTACAGCCACAAGAACCAGAAGGCATGGAGTCATTGACTGAACTGCAAATAGTGCATAAAGACAATGTGAGGAAGACAAACTTGCAACTCCTCCAAAAGCAGAAATAAGGGGATATGGAACAGCTAGGCCAAAGTCCAGATCTGAATTCTACTAAAATGTATGGATTTGGATTTGAACCGGGCGGTGCTAAATGAAAGTTCTAAAACTTCTTGGAACCGAAGGAATTTTGCAGGTAGACTGATCAAAGATTTTAGCAAGCTGAAATCAGAGATTGGTATCTGTAGGAAGTTATTTCTGTTAAAGGAGGTAATACATAACTAGATTAATCAGATGCTTCTTTCAAACGGAACAACTGGGAAGTTCAGTTTGGAAAAGAGTAAGGACTTAAGAAATATGAAGAAATAAATGAAGCATCTGTCAGTCATAGTAATGCATGAACTTGAAATCAGATTAAGCAAGTGGTAGTAGCCAATGAAAAAGAGCTAAATGAAGGCACACCCAAAATCTTCCCATTACCAATCACCTTTGGGACACTGATTGATCTAATATTTCGTGTTTTGGCCACAGATGGATAGCTTTGAGCTCTTGACGCATTTTACAAGAATCCAGCTGCTTCACAAAGTTTGGCAATACAAGCTTGTGGGGTCCAAGAGTGTTCCTACTTTTTAATGTAGCATGTATTGATTTTTTTTTAGAAAATAGATTTTTTAGAAAAGCAATTTTCCTTGGAGTGTTCTTCAAATACGCCGACTTTATCTGTAGGCACTGTCTCCAAAGGTTTGCTTGTCAAAATACAGGATGTCCAAAATCTATTAGCTAATCATCTAAGCCCTACACTCGAGCACATATTTTTTCCAACCTTTTTTGGACTCCCTTGCAGTCTCAAATCCCGCACATCACATATGCAGAGACAGAGGCACCAGTTACACCTACATCACTCAAGGAGCGTCTGGGTCTCCTCTGGTGGTTGGAGCCATTGGTGGTGAGGGCCTGCTTCCCACACTGAGTGCCCGTAGTCACCATCCTCTTCTCTTTCAGATTGGCCTCCACAGCTTTACCTTCGGGAAAATAGTGAATTATATTACACACAACATGCAGTAGTTGATCTCAAAACAGAAAGCTGCCGTTTCATTTGGGTTTGGGTGGCTTACTGGACCCTGTGCTATCATATCTGTGATCAAAAGCGGTTGGGGTGTCAAATATCATTTGGGTTTGGGTGGCTTACTGAACCCTGTGTTATCATATCTGTGATCAAAAGCGGTTGGGGTGTCAAACATCTTTTAAAGATCCCCTCCGTTTTCAGTTAAACCGCAGATAAACTTACTGTTTGAGACCGATACAGGGGTTTCTACGTCCGTATTGGTGAGCCACGTCGATTCTGTTTCTCTGGTCCAGCTTTCATGGTACCTCGGCTCGATGATCGCGTCCGCCCGACTCCCTCCACAACCCATCGAGAAAATCATCCACGGCAGGTGTAGCTGAAGCTGACACGGGCTAAAAACGGTTCGGCTCCTCTCACGACCGATGCCGCATCCTCCCCGGATCTTTACAGCGGCTCTTCCCGTGTTTGTGTCTCCATCATCAGGTGCCTGCTGCAGCTGGTCGATGCTGCTCACCACAGGCTGTCAGCAGCTGACCAGCATCAACACACGGGAGCTGCGTGCGTCATCCTGAGAGGAGGGAGTTCACGCCGCGCACAATCTGAACGCTGACTGGCTGTGAGGGAAATCAGCTCTCCAGCCACCGCCAGCATCATCACTACCACCAACATCGTCATCATCATCATCATGTAAATGAGCACTACAGTCAAAATGATGTATGTTTTCATGACATACAGTCGCAAAAAAACATTATTAATGACTTTATTAATGGTCAACAGTGATCAATATGCCATTAAGATCCAGAGTGGGTGCGACATAAACTTAATGTTTTTTATGTTGGAGTAATGCAGCTATAACTGTTGGAAATATTCTCCCTTTTGTCGTCAACTTTATGCTCCGTGTAGTCAAAGGAAAATCCCTCTTTACATCGCTGACAGCTGCATCACTGGCAATAAAATTAGACCTACAAATGGGTTCATTACACTTGTTTTCCAGAGAATATGTATAATTCAGATGTAACGAACTGAAATTCAGCCATTCCAAAGTTTTGAGGCTACAAAAGGCCAAAACATCTCGACAAAATTGGCTCAATGATGGGAAAATTGTACTGTATGCAAAAAGATGAGTGACAAACAGACTGCAAAAACTAAGTAAAAGGACATGTTAAGATGTTGGATGACCACGTACCACCAGAACTGCATCATCCAAACCTCCTTCCCTTACTTGGGGTTTTGATGATGGTTGCTGAACACGTGTGGCAGCTGTGAAGAACATAGTAGGCTATGTGATTCATTTTCTCATTGTGGAGATTGTTTTTTTCTTTCATCTGTCACAATCTGCACCCACATGGACTGATTATAAAACACAAATATGTAAAATCCTTTCCTCCTCCAGGACTCCTCAACATGATCTTTGTTATCATTTTCCATCTTTTATTTTATTTTACTTCAGTGCCTCTTGTGATTATTTTTGTGGGGATTTATTTGTTGTTGCATTTATATCTTTTATGTATGTGTCTTTTTGTATAATTTGTATGGTTGTTTATCTGTGTGTCTTTTTGCACTCATCCTTCCTCTCTGTGCTCTTTCAGTGCATCTGTCAGCTGTTTGTCATTCTCATTTCAGTCACATGTGGTTGTTTTCTCTTGTCTCTTAAAAGCTGTTTGTACATCTCAGTCTCCTTTCTTTGGAAGTCTGCAGATGATCCAGAATTTCCTCTGGAAGTCCTGCTGGCAGAACAACGAACTGCCTGTTTGACTTTTATTTGATCTTTGATGACGTTCCTGTGCACACATGAACAGATATAGCACATGAGATATGAGATATGGCCTCAACGCGAGTGTCTTATAAATGACTAAGTGACATTGATAACAGCATGTTTTCTATCCTGTCTATAGAGAAAACACCATGTAATCATATGAATGTACTGAGGACAACAAATGAAAAGAAGAAATCAACAATCCTCACAGCACTAAAGGCTGTGGTGGAAATTTAAGTAATGCGCAGAGTCAGTTCTTTTCTTCTGAGGAGATAAGATGCTTTTATAATAATATCTTGCAAGAGAGAACAAGACAGTACAAAACACAGAGTTGCTCTGACCACTGAGGCAAAAACACAGTTATATTGCCCACTTGTCACCTCATCTCTCCTTGGGTATAGTTGATTGTTCTTCTATCTTTTTACCTTCCCTCCCCAAACCACAGTTGAAGCTACCCAGACACAGTCGTAAATATCAGCCTCCCTCATGTCCCCCTTAAAGTGAAGCTATCTCATTATAACAAGCCCACCATTGTAAAGAGGAATTTAAGAAAACAGGACAGGGTGGTACCTTGCAGCTCGGTCATTTGCAGGTTATACACAGTAACACTCAATACAATGCATATAAGAATTAATTTTCCATTAAAAGGCTTTACCATCCATTTTCTATACCTGCTAAATCCAGCTGTGGGGTTGTGAGGGGGCTGGAGCCTAACCCAGCTGCCACTGGACAAGAGAGTACACCACAGTGCCACATAGAGACAAAAAACATAAATGACCACACACATGCTCACTCCTCCAAGCATCCAAGGGGACTCGCAGTGAGCATGATGTTGCATCGACCTGAGAGGCTCAACAAACTTTATTCTGCAGCTAAACATAACAAAAAACAAAGCACCTTTCACGTAGAGTTTAGGAATTTCTTCACATTTATTTTAAATATATGTTTAAATTTTCATTCATACCAACAATACAGTATTTGCACACACACACACACATATATATATATATATATATATATATATATGTAGAGTGATGTTTCTCAAACAGCGTTTTTCATATAGAAATCATAAGAGCATGATCTGCACACATATTGCTTCTTTGTACAGTAAAATGACCAGTTTCGGTGTTTTACAGGATTACAGCTTGACGAAGGAAACGTTGGTCGACATCTACATGTAAACAGGCGTTCCTTACATGGTGCTAAAAACACATCACGTTCAAAACCCGGACAAACAAAAACATGTTCACTGAATTTTAGAGTCTCAAAATAAATACTATATTCAACACACATTTATTTTTCTCCACCCCCTGTCATATTAGTTTGATTAAAGTAGGATGAGGAGGGAAGTACCAGTAAAAAGACAGCAGTCTGAATGTCTTTTAATGAGACGAGGGAATGTCAGCATTACTGATGGGAAGAAACTGGAAAGCTGTTCGCATATACTGTGGTACGAACAGGAAATAACAAAAAAAAAAACAAAAAATAAGGCCCATATTCAACATAACTGATGGGAGGTGTCCCTCAAAAATGTTGCGAAATCTTGCAAAGAGCTGCCATTCAGCACTCTCCCTAACAACTTCATCGGTGTGGACTCGGGAATGTACCAGAAAATGTATCGAGACAAAAAAAAAGAAAAAAGTGAGGAAGAGGAAGAGGAAGAATGGGTTGAAATAAATTAAAGCCTGTGAGTGTGAACATGTCGCACATTAACACTACAGCACGTGAGGATGATGACGGCAAAGCTTTTAGACTTTGAAGTCCAGCAGATTGCAGTCGATCTTGTAGTAAACATATGGGTAATACTCCTGCTGGCTCAAGTTCAAACCTGGGATGTCCATGGATGCCTGGAAGCACAAGACACAGTTTTGTTTTTAGCACGTCCTGAACAAACCTCACGCCTCATAGAAATCAGTAGAGAAGATTATCCCCTCCGATCAGTGATAACAAGTGAGTGATCCAGATTATTTAGGCTTGTAGATGGTTAAATAGTGTCCTTAGTTTGTGTTTTCAGTCAAGATTTATTATGTTCATGACTTTTTTTTACTTTGGGTAGTTTAATTAGATTCGTTAAAAAAATGGTAAATGTCACAAAAAGGGAGTGATTAATAAAAAAGTCATGACAGTTGTAGCTTTCATTATTCTATTTTCAAACGTTCCTTTTATCACCAGTTAAAGCCCACATGAACTCACAGTTATGACGTCAGTCAAGTGTGTGAGGGTTTAGTGTTTACACCTTAGGGTGGAAACTGGGACTGGAGAAGGAGCACTTTTGGCCATATCTGTGGGTGTGGTGACATCTGATAATGGCCATTTAATGTGCATATAACACCCGGAGCAGATGGACTGGAAACAGGATTAGTTATCTGCCAACTTTATTAGGTACAGCTTGACTGTCTGACTCTGTTCGATGGTCTGTTGTTGACCTGGTTTACTCGTCTGAGAATCTCTGATCCAGACCCTAGCTTCTCCAGTCCATATCAAAAGTCTCCTTCAGTGGGACACTGAACATTGTGCTGATCAGTGTGTGAGTGTAAGGTAGAGAAATGTGTTCAATGTCTTGGTCAAGGAGATAAAAATGTAATGTATAAATGTGGCCTTTGGTGTTTATATTAAATCATCATGTTTTAGCTCAGGTAATACTGAGTGATGGTGTTGTACTAGACTGCATTAAGTGTTTTTTAGAGGTATTTGTGCCATAAATATACAACAGTGAGATCATTCCTCTCATCAAAAAACACAAGGTTGTTCATGTAACTCACGTCAATAATCGCTGCACTGCTGTCCAGGTGTTTGTACAGGTCGTACAGCACCTCTCTGAGTTTCTTCATGTTCTTCTTGTTGGGCTGAAGCAGCATGGCCTGGAAGTTGACTGGCAGCCCGTATCTATGGAACGCAAGAGGTACCACACATCGAGGTGACTTTTCCTGAGTGAGATTATCTGACTGTAAAGGATGTGCGCGTGAACACTGCCACGTGTTGATCGGGTCTCACCTCAACACTGATTCAACAAACACACGCAGAGCCTTTATGTGAATCCATGCGATGAAGGCCTCACTGAAATTCACCTTCAGCCATCGGACCAAAGGCCCCTAGGTCGACAGCAACAGAGTGCAAACAAAGATCAAATTCTACTCGGTTTGAAGTGAAAAGGTTATAAAGCGGCTTTGGACGTTTTTTTTTTATTTGTTGGTGACAGTAGCAGTAGCATCTATTACACATTAAATAAAAAAAAATCTACTTTATGTGGGAAAAACAAGTCAGATTCTGCCATATTTGTTGTGAGTTGATGTCTTGCTTCCATATGTGGTCCCTGTTTGTGAGGAAAAAAGCAGTCTTACAAACTGTTTCTTCTTGTCCGTGGACAAACGTGTCATCTCTTCTTTGTCTGCCTTCATCTCCTCCTCGTTGTACTGGAAGTCACGCACCGTAAACCTGAGCCAGGACACAGCACAGAGAGCTGGCAATCAATGGACAGTAAACACACAGATGTGTAGGAGAGCACTCAAGCACCCACTACACACTTCCTGTAAATACTCTCAATATGACACACGTGGTGAGACCCCTCTGTTGTGCTAATTTGAGGGGACTGTCGATAGTCAACAAAATTAGCTGGATAATATAGCAGCGGCCTACTTCAACTGACAATACTGATGTTTATCTAACAACGGCGGATAGATTCACGGAGGACTTATAATTATCATCCCCTGGAAAAACAAAACCGACACACTGTCGTCAAATGGCTCCAGCTCAAACATAGTTCAAGTGCAACATTTGAACTGAAATTCAAAAACCTCTCCCTCTAATAAGCCTTAGAGGAGCACTCACGACACAGCTTCTGATCAGCTGAATCAGAATGATTTACTTGTTTTCTCTGGCCTTGTGCTTGAAGTCATCTACAGCCTTCCTGAAGAGAGTGACACTGAACAGACCGCTGTCGTTGTCTTCAAACAGCAGCCTGGGAAGAAAAAACACAAGGTGTCAGCGAAGCCTCAAAGCTGGGATCCCATAGTATGTCTGGCAGATTCCGGCAGGTGGTAAACTAATAATAGCATTAACATCAGACTGAACCGTTTGCCTCGGCTTGTTGTAAGCAGGGTAGGAAGTTTATGTTGAGGATTCATGTTAGCAGCGGTTGGCCTATATGGGTTTTTTTCATAGCCATTGTAAACCATTTAGAAAGAAAGGGAGTCAATGGCTTAATACACAATGTAGATGTCATGTTGTTGTTGCATCTTTCTGAATCTGATGAAATCCAGCAACTGAAGAGTGATAACAAATGAGTTTGGGCTGTTTAACACCAGTATTGTCTTTGTTTGCCTAATTAGATCTGTTCTTCACTCTGTCAGCAATAAACTTCATTTATTTGAGACAATACGTGTTTTCAAGTAACTAAATAAATGTCCACACATAATCAAAATCAAACGGTAAACTGACAGAAAAGAAGAAAAGAACCTTTAGTGAACTTGGCATTTTACAGCAGATGCTATGTCCAATTTTTCAAGAAAAAATTAGTCAAATAACACATACAGAACTCACAAAAAAACAGCAGCAGCAGATTCCAATTAAGTAACAAAAGGCAAATTATCATTCCAGGTAACTGATTTGTTTCAGTCAAATTGCAATAAACAGGAAGTGTTTAAAGGAATGAAAAGATCATAAAATCCCCCGGAGCTACATTGTTTTGTCCAAGTATGCGGCGCAGTCCCTATAAGAAGATGCTACTGGTAGTTTGAATACAAACTTACACCACAATTGTCTGTCTCAACTGAAAAGCATCTATTTCGTGCAGGACGTTTAGTCAGCAATTCAGACTTTTACCCATTCCCTTACTGGCCAGTGCTGCCGAGAAAGTTTGCAACCAGATGGCGGCATAAATCTAACTGGCTTTAAGATCTGAGAAAACAACATTAAGCATTAAGCAATGCTTCTCGGTACACTCAGTCCACCCAATATCAGACAAGCAGTTACAAACGGCCGGTTTTCTAAAAAAAAACACCTAAAAAAATTATCTAAAAAAAAAAAAAAACAACCAAGGAATTTCATTAGTTTAAGGAAAGTCCTCCCCCTAAAATTAGGAAAAAAACTAAGAGTCCTGCTGTGGATTGTAGGGTGCAGTTGTCCATCTGCTCTGAATATACTGGTTGCTAGGTTACCACAAACCAAGTCAGACATGTCTGCCCAGAAACCTGAATACAATGTCTCAAACCACTTGTTCACACCTCCAAAAGGTCAATTGCTCTCCATAAGTCAACCTCTAGAAGTTCTCTGTTCTCAAATGATTCTGTTTCTTTTCACGGGTCAATTGTGAAATGTTGAAAGAGTCAAGCGTCGGGCTAAACCAAGTGGAGAGGACACGAGGGTGAGGAGATGAAAAGGAAAGTCAACAAAAAGCAATTACACCTCAGACTGTGTGCTTTATAGATTTGCAACATTCATATCATGAAAATGAGCATGTTTCCTTCAGGAAAAGACTCCATCTATCATCTGTTTATTTCTAACGTGCTCATCTAATGGGGGCTTACTTAGTGGAGCGCGGGACAACCATTTCTGCCAGCGTTTCGTACGTCTTCTGCCAGTCGGTATAGCTTGTCCTAGTGAGGGTGAAAAGATCAAATAAAATAAATATTTTGCTTTTACAAATGGAAGCAACCAAAATAAAAACCTTCTCGGATCAAAAATGAATCAGTTCAACCACATAACTGTGATGTTAACAGTGACGTTAACCGTGGCAACAACAAAACTCAGAACACTGACACATCCACAACCGATAACATCACAAGAGTTAGGATTTCTAAAGACAACTAAAGTTGTAGGTGTTCTTACTTTGCGACGACCACCAGCATGGTAATCAGGTACTCTGAGTCCAGTACGAAGTCCTCTTTCTTCACAATGTCAGCCAGACTCCTGGTCAACAAGCTCCCTCTGGAAGAAAGACGCGTGTTCACACCGTTCAGTTTGGCAAGAAAATGGAGAGAAGGCTAAACGTTTTGCATTAAATACTGAACATTTTGACATCAAGAAATAAACTAAATAAACTACTGTGGGCTGTGCAGCATTGTCAGAGCCTGTGCTGCAAATGGCTGTAATAAACTGAGTAGCGGTTGCTAACCAGAAACACAACTAACTGTCTTGGTCGTAAGAGAAAAATCGACATAGGTCCGGAGCACCTTTTTATTCAGCTTAATATGCTGTGATTTAAGTATCACTTTGATGGTTTCTTTTAGCGTAAAGACATAATAACAACGATTGACGTGTTTTTCACTGTTACTCACGCATTCTTCCTCTCCAGATTCTGCAGGTTTCCTTTCAGATTGTTGTAAGCTGAAGCTCTGGCCTTCAGGTCGTTGTCGATTTGAGTCGCTTGCTAGAAACCAAGTAAAATAATGTGAGATGCCATCTAATTAGGAAAACATATTGCTGCAGTGAGGATCATAGCAGTGTGAAAATATACACAGCATTTTCCTCAGTGATACACATATATATATATACATCATGAATAACAAGCAGTATATGAGGCTAAAGCCAAACATTGTGATAAAGGCGAACTGATTGTTTTAAGTTACCTTTGAGACTATCTCAGAGATGTTTTTCAGTGACTGTTTGATGGGATATTTAGCCATATCCCACTGAAATCTGGTGATGTAGGTGACCAGGTCAACTGCAGCAAGAAGAAACCATATAAATGTTACCATCACCAATCATCTCCATCGCTATAGACTTTGTTTGCCATAATGATTTGGGTGCACAGCGAGTGACGGCTCAGCTTATTTATTTGGCCATCAGTTTGATAATGCATGACGATGATTACCTCCATTGGCCAGCAGGTTCTCCTGCACTTTGTCTCGGCTGTCCTCCAGAACATCCGCCATGTACTGAGCAACCTTCTTCACCACGCTGAACACAGCATGAGAGGCGGGGTTACAAACCAGAAGATGGGACGGACAGAAACACGGTCGGGTTCTACTGAAATCCTCTAAAACTTGGCTAATGAATCTCCGACTGTTGAACATCTGCACAAACTCTTTCAGCTAAAAAAAAAAAAAGAAGTTATTTATTACCTTTCCACAAAAGTGTCCAGTTTAGCCAGCTCATCCGACAGACCCACCAACACGTCCAGCGTTCCGACCTGTTGGAGGCAGGACACACAAGATGAGTTGAATAGAAACAAGAGACTCACCCATGCATTCCTTACAGCAGCTGCAGAGGAGCGCTGTTCATCACCTTCAGGTCAGGGATGTTGAACTTGTTGTTAGCGGACAGGTTGTTGGTGCGTGTAGTGGCCACCATCAGCTTGTCCCAGGTCTGCTGGCACGTCTTCTCCCCCGGAGCAGAAATCAACCAGAATTCTGTCATGGCTGCTGGCAGGATGTTTCTCCACCTGACCGCTGATGTAGGGAAGTCACTGAAGGCGATGCATGGAAAAATGAATAAAAAAAATCAATGATAAAATGTCATCTTTAGAGCACATGAAAATTATACCGTATACATGCGCCAGTCCTCTGTTACGGCTATTCATTTTGGACCATTGAGGACAGTTTTGTTAAGATTTTTTTAAATTTACAGTCATCACTTTGTCAGACAGACTAGATTAGTCATTCTTGTGGAACAAAATATGTAGCATTTATCATTTCCAAACTTCACTCTTGTGTTGTTCAAGCTGTTAAAGGAACTGTTGCACAAGAACTACAGCTTTTAGTGATTTGTTACATTAAGATTGGTTAAGCAACAAAACACGATCACCTGATAATGATGCATGTATTTTGCTGTTGGAATTGGCAACAACAAAATATGTGTATCAGTTCAATAATAGCCCTGTAATATTCACCTCTTCAAGTGATCATTAGAGCTAAAATGAAATAAGTCACGAGGCTGAAACTCAAGTGTATATCTCTTGTAATTTCCGTTTTATTTTTCCATTCCTAATTATGAAGCTTTAAGGCGCTACTTTTAATTGAAATTGGGCATATTTCCACATCATTGCTTTTCATTCAGATAAACCATTTCATTTGACGCACGTGTCCACACTTGTGTTATATCTACATCACACAGTCACGTTATAACTCTTCTTCTCCTTTTGACTTCGATTGTGCGTCTTGTGCATGCACTTCCTCGCATTTCTCAATAGTAATTACGTGGTCACAAATCTACACACTGTAACAAGACACGGACATGTCCCTAAGTCTGCTGGTCATATGATCAGTTTTATATTGCGGACGGCTGAGAAAATAGAGATCCTCCGTTTAATTGAAACACCATGAACGCCACATGACTTAGAACTGCTACTCTTTGATTTGAGGGTCATTCTTAGTTGGTTAAAAGTCATTGGTGAATATCCAAATATAAATACAGCTAGTTCATGAATGCTTAGACTTAATGTTAGCTTAATGTTGAGACAAGCTTGAATTACATCGCAGCCTCACGCTGTCACGACATCAATAATCGATGCATTTCTGTACTTACCGGTGTGTTTACGAGCTTTAGTGTTTGGTCCACAATGTGCAACTCAGTAAAACAGGCGCAGCTCCCCATACAGTGAGCAGAAATAACAGGTTTTAGACTCAGTGGTCCTTCAACTGAACATCTCCCTCACAGTCAGCTGATCGGAGAAGCTGTTCTGAGTCTGCGCAGAGGCGCCCTGCGCACTGCTGCTGTCACGTGATTCACAAGCGGTTTAGTCAACACTGCGCCGTCTATTACGATGTTGTGTTACACTGTACATTATCGAACTGAGAACAGTGCAGATAATTTCACATGAAAGCTGAGAAACACGATTCTTTTTTTCGGACTGCAGACAGACATATTCTCCATAAATCAAAGATGGTGTTTAACAGTATGTGCAAAACTGTGTTGGTCCCATTAACTAAAGAATTAACATAAAACTCCAATCTACAGTACATAATTCCCT
This sequence comes from Leuresthes tenuis, assembly GCF_036924035.1. Classification (NCBI taxonomy): domain Eukaryota; kingdom Metazoa; phylum Chordata; class Actinopteri; order Atheriniformes; family Atherinopsidae; genus Leuresthes; species Leuresthes tenuis. Next base: position 13,466,372 of record NW_027325372.1, on the reverse strand, counting down.
CAGAGAATCAGGGGGAAATTCTGTACATTAAAAAAAAGGCCAGAAAATCTTTTAAATAGTTTCTAAATGTCCACGATATTTAGGTCTCAGGGGGCACAAAGCTCAGGCAGACATGGTCATGTGGTGGTAATCACTGCATGGAAGAACACAGTTTGACAAGTCAGCCACAAATGCAAGTTCAGACTTTATAAAGGCAAGATAACAAATATATATAAACAACATTCAGACACTCCAACATCTTTTTGTAGGCCTGTAGTCGTTAAAGATCGGGCTGAGTTAAAGAACAAAGAACTGTCCTGTGGTCTATCCAGACTAAATTTTTATTCTTTATGGTGATAAATATGCTGTGTCCTACAGCCTAAAAAGAGACTAACCGTCCACTTTGTTATCCACCAACTCATGAGTACAAAGACTTCTGTCTTTTGAATATTTCACATTGAGCCAATATCTGTACACAATGCAACTTTGAAAGCCAGCATCTGTGATGATATTGGGTGTGTTACTGTGCATCCAGCTCGCTGTTTCAGTGGGGCCTTTGCATACTTCAGAAGTTAATCCCAAAACACATTCTGCCAAATCACAAACAGCGTTACGTTGGAGTCCAAGAGTTTGGTGCTAAACTGGCCTGTCTAAAATTTGGCACATTTTTCAATTTAATATTCAACAAAGGAGTCCCCGAGTTGTTGAGCAATTTTACTGGAAGACAACATAACTTGGTCTTTTCTGTTTCTAAATGCTTCCACAGCAGTGTTAAAGATGAGGTGACAACACAGAGGTTACTATTCCCCTGCACCAACTTATTGGAAAGGTTCAGCTGGTTTAAGATTTAATAGCTCCTGTTTTTCAACAAACTAAATTTCTCAGGATAGACATTGAAAACTCAGCTTTTATTTACATTTTTTCAGTGTCTGGACATTTCAGGACTGTAATAGATAGATGGTCAACACATAGAAACAATAAGAGAAATAAGCTAAATGCAAATTCGGCCGGACTAAATATTTGCCTGAATACCATGAAATAGAAGTGTAGTAGTGAATGAATGAAAAGTAGTTCCAGTTTCTATGAAAAAATGGTGAAATTTACTCTAAACGTAAGATTGAAAACATGCAAAGGATGAACAACATTGATTCAGTCTAATCGTTGAGATCAGTATTGTTGACTAAACTTTCCTGTGCAATTTCTTTTTTGACTAGATGCATCATCCATACATAAAGCAATGTGAGTGTTTTCAAAGCCCAATCAGTGGCTTTTAAAAAAAAAAATTATAGTGACCTCTTCTGGTTAGATCTAACCACTACTTTACCAAACAGTTACTGCCTTTAGGTGGCAGTGAAGTTCACAAGCATTTTTCAAGCGTTTCCCTTTATATTAGTAGAAAGAGCTCAAGTGTAAATGATAAACTACTGCCAATGATGAGACGAGTGCTATCATCACGTAAAAATAATGATTTAAAAAAAAAAAACACTTGTGACTTACCTAACATGAGGAGTCAGTCTGATTTGAAGAAGGCTTTTTGTGAGTCACAGGAATCACCAGACATTTTGCAGTTAGAAATGTTGGTCATCAGGAATATCTACCTATTTCTGTCCTGTTATTTCTGGTCATTTGATCCTCTGCTATACATATCAGAGTGGAATACTTTTAATGAGCTAATGCTTGATGAAGACTCCATGTCTCTCTGCTGTCACCATTCAAATATTCATAGTCAGGACAATGTTAGTATTTTTTATTTGTGGGTGTGTTGGAAGTTTATGAAACTGATTGTTCATTCTGTTGCTTCTTCATAACTGTTACTTCTGGCTGCAAATTGAATTTTCCTTACTCCCTTCCTTTCCCAAATAGATGTACAAGCCTATGCTAAGCACCCCAAAACACTACATTTTTACAAACAAGATTTGCATTTTCCCATCAGATTAACAGTTTCTGCACCTCAGGGCAATTCATATCACGTTACAGCATGAATCCAGGCATCTACTCAAATCAGTTTGCTCAGTCAGGTAAAAGCCTTCAAGAGGTTCAGATTAGAGGACTTCACTTGTTTACAATCTTTTATGTCTGGGTCAGGGTGTTTTGATAACGCGGCATTCTTCCAAGTGTCATAAAAACAAAGATAATAACTACAAGGCTGCTACAAACACACAGTTGTAGAAGTGCGGGCTGAAATGTTCTGCTTGTCTTACCAGTGAGTTTTAAGTGCTGAACTTAGTGAAACACATTTTGCTCAATTATTCCCTTTCCATCAAGGTGGATTTTAAAAGCCATTAAAGTTGAACAAAGACTTAAGAAGCGAAAGCATCTTAAAGAGTTCATGACAAAAAAAATCCAGTAAGCTTGATTCTAAATCTCCCACATTGCTTGAGACGCAGGCTGACTCACTTTGAATATCAGAAGATCCACTCCTAAGATGGAAGAATATTAGTGTTCTGTATATTTTTACACTGCCGACAAGATCTGTGTGGTGTTTGGAATGCTTAAAAACTGTAAAGAACTTTCAGAGATCACCGCAAAAAGAATGCTTCTGTGCCAACGACTTTGTCATAACTTTCCCTTTCTGTGCTTTTTGGGCCCTGAAGAAAATCAGGGCTTTACATCAGAGCTTTATTATTGCAACAGAGATACTTGCTGGGAGCCTGCGGTGTCAAACAGTGACATAATTTTACCGTTTTCAACTCACAGGGGAAACATACGTTATGTAACATACCTTGAAAGGCAGGCTGGATGAGTTTACAATATGGGCCTTATAGACTCGGCTTTCTATTTCAGTAAGCCTTGTCACAAATGTTACTCTCGCTTCTCAGTTCGTTGTTGAACTGTCCTGATGGTACAAAACAGAACATGAGACATTTAGACAAAAAAAACAAAAACATGACAGGGCTTTAAAATAGAGGTGCAAAGTTTCAGCCCCACCAACATATTTACTTGTAGATTATTCTTTCACAGTTGTGAGATATTTACTACAAGCAAGTGCATACTAAGCTTGGTTGCTTTTTAAAATCCGTGGTGAACTATCTACTGAATATGACAAACTTGTTTTTAACGTATTATAAACCCGAGTAGAACATTGAGTTTCAAGGTAAAGATTAACAATGTTTCAGCTATCATGACTCAAGGATACGCTTTTGTTACAGTGCAAACTAAGGGTTTCAGTTTATCTTCTTGCCGCTGCAATTGTGAATCAACTTGTCCCAATAAAAACAGGACAGTAGTAGTCTTGGGCTGATTTACTGTGTGGCCATCTATGGAAACTTTATGGTTATGTAACCTAAATAAACGTGAGAGATCTACTGCGGACTGTATGATGATCGGAAATGCATATTTGGTACGTACTAAAAAATACAGAGCGCTCATTGGTGTAACTGAACGTGAGGCTCCGCCCACGAGCCGTTGATTACCTTTTCCTCTTCTCCAGCTCTGTTCCACTAGTTCTCCACCCACCGACCGATAGAGCACAGACTACAGAGCCGACGCGCGTTTGTCATCTAAACATATGGCAAAAACAGCCCTCTTTCTTTCTTTTATTATTGTGCCCACTACTCTTTAAAAATTCCGCCGAAAAAGAGAAGACGATTTTCCAAATCCTTTTGGCCGTTATCTCACGTAAGTACAGCTTAATACTTCGGTTGAGTTCCTTGGATTCGGCAGGCGGACGTAACATGGCGGGCTGGTCTGTCTGCCGTCTTGCTGCACATGACAGACCGATTCATTCAGTTCTGTTTTCGTCTTGTCTCGATTTTGAATTTAAACGTATTAAGGATCCCTAAAACGATCTCAATCTAGTGTTTATTTGTGTACTGTATCTGTGTTGAGGTTTGTTTTTGGGTTTATATTGTTAATCCAGCCGTCCCTGATAGACAGGCGTTCGACAGCCAGCCTAACGTTAGCGGCTCTCGTTGCTCCGGCTCTTCCTGTTCTGTGTTTTCTCAAAATGACGCTTTTTGTGACCAATACAGCTTCGTTTGTGTGTGATTAGATTAACTGTACTGACAATTTTGTGCTTTAGTTCGGGTTTTATCTTTGGTGACGCATTGAATTAATACCTAATTTGTCAAGTTGTCGCTCTCTGTTTTCACTCACAACGCATGCGCGTGATGTACTTAACAGTTATGCGCTGGTTATCACTCGTGAGTACATACCGGCAAGGACTATTTCCCGTTAGTTATTTATTCATTCATTACGTTGATATCTACAATCCATATTAATGGTTCTAGATGTGATTTAACATATCGATTGTTTCTGTGGGATTTTGTAAGTGATACTTAATGTGTCTCCATAGATGACAGAGGTACATTTCTGAATGAGTTGCAATGAGAGTGACTTACAGGCATCAATAACATTGCCTTTTATGATAATCGCATTGTATGCAACTAATTTTTAAAGAGTTTTTTTAATTTTGTTTACATCTAATACCATATGTGTTTCTTCCTCAGGGCTCCCCCGTCTCTGCACAGGTGTATGAGCGCTACCCAGAGGGCCTAGGGGCGGCTCTTTACCGGGAGCACTTTGACTTCAACGCTGAGCCACCTTGGGATCCTAGCTGATAACGGGACAGGTCCATCTCCTGACTTGTCCATGTAAGTGTCAAATGTCTGCCTTTATCACTAAGACACAAGCTCACTCACATAATCAGCTGTAGTAGTCTTGAGTACAATTTTAGGCCTGTTTATTCTGAGTAAAAGCTTTTTGTTTTTTTTTTAAAATAATTTTGTTGAATCTGAAATTCCAAACATAAATCTGGGAATTATAAACTCATATAATTGTATGTATGTCTGGCAGAAATTTAAAGGGTGTTGCTGATGCTCATTCGTTTGTCCTTCTTCTTTATTTTCAGTTTGTTGCATACCGGCAGGACCCCATTGGCTCAGTCGTGACCCCTTGACTTGTTTAACTTTTCTTTATGATCGTCGGCTTTGTGAAATACAGTTGAGATGAAAGGACTCGTTGACAAACCCAGCTACAACATTGAGCTCCAGGAGGGTGGAGTTACTCTGGAAGATGTCATTGATGGACACATCTGTGAACAGACTCTGGTCAGTTCAGATGAGTTTCCCTGAAATGTTTCAGATATTTTTTTTTTAAAAGCATTCTGTCGTTAACAGTTACACCTGAGCTACATTGTCTCAATGCACGTTTCCACCTCCTCTTGCTTTTAAAGGTGGATAAGAGTGCGTTTGTGGTGGGCAACCTTGGTGCCCTGATGCGGCAACATACCTGCTGGCAGAGCATAGTGCCACAGTTGCAGCCCTACTTCCCAGTCAAGTGCAACAGCAGCCCTGCAGTCATCGAGGTGTTGGCCTCCCTGGGCCTGGGCTTTGTTTGTGCCAACAAGGTGAGCTTTTAGTTCAGCAGAGATGATTTCAGGCAGCTTTTATTTATGCATTCATGTATACTGCATAATGCTTCATCTGCTTATGAAAGCACATGTTTTAGGGCAATTGCATCACAATCACTCAATTGATTACTACTCAGCTGATAAGTGTTTCCCTTTAAACTTATGTAACTCACATGGCGGCTTTTTGTCCATGTGGATGGGGATTTTGAACTGAGTTGCGTAATTTTCTCTTAATGTGCATGTCTTCCTGTCCCCAGGCTGAGGTGAGCCTGGTTCTGGAGCATGGCGTGCCACCAGAAAGCATCATTCTATCAAGTGTTTTCAAGCAGCTGGCACACATCAAGCATGCTGCCAAGAACAACATCCAGCATCTTGTGTGTGAAAATGAGGCAGAGTTGTCCAAGATTGCCCGTCTGCACCCCAATGCAAAGTAAGTTAGCCAACATTTTTAGGTTTTAACCCTGGCTCACTGCATCATAGTTACTGTTATTGAGGACGTAATTGTTTTTGTGTTTTGGTAAAGTCAAAGGCTTAAAAGATACCCGTTGCCTGGCTGATGTTTGTTGTTATTTCTTGTAGGTTGCTGCTGCAGTTGACTACTGAGGCGCACGCAGCTGAGACCAGCATGGCCTTCGGCTTTTCTCTGAAAAGCTGTCGACACCTGCTGGAAAAAGCCAAGGAGCTGGGTGTCCAGGTGGTGGGAGCGACCTTCCACATCCCAAGCTCCTGCCAAGACCTGCAGCAGGCCTATACCCACGCGCTGTCGGACGCCCGTTGTGTGTTTGACATGGGGGTGAGTTTTGTCTTGACAAAAACTCATGTCAGCTGTTCGTCTCTATCGCTTCGGCTTTTCTTTTCGTTTTTTTCTTTAATGGTAAAAGAAAGGTGACTGTTTGGTGTCTCTGTTCAGGTGGATTTGGGTTTCAACATGCACATCTTGGACATCGGTGGTGGATTTACCGGCTCAGAGTTTCAGCTCAAACAAGTGAGTGGTTTATGTTTTAAATAACGTCTAAAGTCAAAAACTTTGTCATGCGAAGACATTACTCGAAGCTATGAAGACCAGCACAGAGTCAAGTGAAAATACTGTTGGACACTAATGCTTAGAAGATCTGACGTTCCTGTCTTAGTTTGACTTCCCTGAAAACACCATCTGATTGCCCTGTCGCTGTATGCAGGTTGAATCTGCAGTCAGGCCACTGCTGGACGCTTACTTCCCCCAGCTGTCGGGTGTGCAAGTGTTGGCCCAGCCGGGCAGCTTTTATGTGGCATCAGCTTTCACCTTAGCTGTCAATGTAATTGGCAAGAAGGTGGTGACCCACCACTGGGACACCCTCTCTCATGGTAAGAGACTAAAATCTCTCTGATGTTGTTCTTTTCAACATATTCGCAACCAGTGAGTCTGTGGTTTGTACACTATGTTCCATATTTCTGACATGGTTACCAAATGTGTATTTATATCCACACAGATGAGAAGAGTGATGGTACAGAGTTCCTGTACTACATGAACGAGGGTGTTTATGGCCCATTCAGCCGCAAGCTGCTCGGAAACACCATCGCCGCCCCGTCAGTCCACAAGGTTAGTAGGCCTCCATCCAAGAAAACCGACCCCTGCCTGGGCTGACTGATGCCTGCGATAGCAGCTCCAGTTGAATAGGGAAAGGGGGTCATACATTATGGGTGTTTAAGAAAGCAGGATCAGAGTCGGCTCAGAAATCCACCTCGACCCAAATAAAGACGCCACAGTGTTTCTGGGTTATTCATACAAAGCAAACTCATTTAACCCTTTTCTTGCAGCATCTATTTCAGGTTTATTTCCATCTATTCTTACATACCTCATTTTTATTAAAGCTTGATTCGGTATGGAAATGATTTAGTTGGAGAAACAAATATTATATGATATTGTACATATATAATTAAATGTGTCTAAAGCCATTAGAATATTAGATCTTCTCATTCAAATTAGTGTGCAGGTTGTTTTATTTTTCCCCTCCCTCTCTTCTTGGAAGCCCGTGGAAACTCTTATGAATCTCCTCAAACAATAAAGTGAATAAAAAGACATCTCCTGTTGTAGCATGCAACTGTGTTTGTTTTCAGTACTTAGCAACAAGTACTTGCATCATCTGCGTGACCCAGTTGAAATTCAGTGTTACAGTGCTTTGGCTCTCTGTAAGTCATGCGACCGAGTCGAAACGGGCAAACTTAGTTCTGCGAGTCTCTGCACAGACTGCTAACAATGTTTTAGGCTAGCTAACACCACTCTCTCCATACAGTCGGAGCAAGAAAAAAAATGCTCCCACGGCTGATGCTGCGGGGCTAGTGTCAGTTTACAAAGATTCAGCCCTTCTCCTCGTCAGGTTTACTCACTTCACACTAGCAGGGAAATTTTATTTATTATTATTATCATTTATTTATCTTGTGATGTAGTTGACCGATGATGTAATTACAGAATAAAGATAGCCAGTGATGTGATGTGGTGAGTTGTGGCACTTTGTGAAGACTCGTGTCAGTGACCTAACTGCTAAAATATATATAAGAATGAGGTTGGTTTATCAACACAAGCTTTTAACTACCTCTGGGGTGTATATATAGATAAAATAATGTCACCATTTGTATGTAACTAAATAGCTTTTATTTCCATGCTATATCATTTGAACACTTCCTGTTTTGTTCATGTGGAACGTAGATGTATTGGACTATGTGCTGTACTTGACTAGGTTTAACGTGCTTATGTTTTTTACCTGGCTCTGCAGCATGCGTTGTGTACGGATGAGGCCGTGTATCCCAGCAGCCTGTGGGGTCCTTCGCTGGACCAGCTGGACCAGGTGGTGGAGCGCTGCTTGCTGCCCGAGCTCAGTGTGGGAGACTGGCTTCTCTTCTCCAACATGGGTGTCTGCGGCCTTGAGGAGTTCAACTGTCTCTCCACCTCTAGCCAGCTGCCGGTCTACTACACCATCTCCGCCTCTGACTGGTAAGTTTCTATGACAAGTCTACCGCTCAGAGGAATAGTCAAATATATACAGCCTTCAGAGAAAACTGATTGTCACCCTTGGTGCCCTCAGGTACGAAATGCAGGAGGCTGGTGTGGCACTGGACAGTGCCATGAAGAATTTCTCCATTCTCCAGTAAAGTGGTGAAGTGCCCTCAGCCCCTGTCCTGTTTTGTATTGCACAGATCTTCCTTCCCTCTGCTTTCACCATGTGAGAAGAGAGGTCAGCGTTGTATTTGGGACAAGAGGCTAAGCGTGGTTAACATTCCAGCCACCTTGGAAAATGCAGTGTCCTGTCATTATTTGTTTTTTTTTCCTTCCAGAATTGGACTTTTTTTACCTCCAGAAATGAGAAACAGTTGGTTGTTTGATACCTCATTCTAAAATTGACCTGAAAGATAAACCTGGTTTTGGACGACTTGAGCCCAATCTCAAATGATATTATGCAACAAAATGGATGACTCCTTGGAGATGGGGACCTTCTACCCCCCCCCCCCCCCCCCCCCCCCCCCCCCACACACACACACACACACACACACACACACACACCCCAATATGTTTGGGAAGGTTTATATTTTTTAAATTCAGTTTACAAAATGTGATTAAACAAAATAGATTGAATCAGTTAAATCAAATGCTCTATTGATTACATGTCATCAGCACTGCAAATTCAGTTTCTGTTGAACATCAGTAAAAATTATCTTTAGGTTTTTTTTTTTTTCTGTAATAGTTTAAAAAACAAATGCCTTGTGTGGATTCTGTACTTCAGGCCCCTCACTTGCTGCATAGTTTAAATGAAATGCTTTTTTTTTTTTCTTTTTTTTTTGCAGTCCACCTCAATGCATTTATATTTATTGGATTCAGTCATTACCGTGGCATATTTAAATGCTTCCATCTTTAAGTGTGTTTTGTCCAGGGTATTCTGCTGTGGCCCATCAATCAGTGTTGGCTTGTTTTGTTTTTTTTTTCTTCCTTTTTTTTTTGTTTTTTTTCTACACTACAGGATTTTGTCTGTTGTGATTGACATTTGTGACCTCAGTGGTTTCCCTTCACTCAAAAGGCATGATGGAATATGTTCGGTTCAAGCTTCAGTGCAGAGAAGTTTGATATTAATGCATTCGTTGCGTATGACTGACAAAGGTCAATCTGGTTGAAAATGCACAAAATCTATGGTAGGCTTTAAAAAAAAAAAAAAAAGCAAATACTGTGATATTTAACATGGTAGCCCTCAATTTTTCGAATCTTCATATTGGTCTCTACCTTGGTCAGTCAAGGGACTGGTCGTTGTTCTGTTGGGATCTTAAAAGCTAGCTAAGGAACTTGTCCTGCAGTGAGCTCAAACATTAATGATCTATGTGTGGCAGATACCCAAGTCTTTATCTTTGAAATGAAAGACAAACATGCTACACCTTTCGTCATGCCTCTGAAGTTACGAGGGGCATAAAGCACCATCTCTTGTACAGCTCTATGTTTGATAATATATGAGGTGACTTAACAGCAGTTTTTTGAAGAATCCTGCCCTTGTGTTTTACAAGTGACTAATGTATTAATTACTTGTCTAAGGCACTAATGGACCATAGCCTGTTTCTGACTGTAAATTGTGCTTGTTAAAGTAATGAAAGTGATTAATTTAATACATGACTGAAATATTCATCTGTTGCATGTGTGGTCTCTCCTTTATGCTGTTTGGAGTCATTTCTTACAAGTATCGTAGATTAACTTTTCAGTATAGGCCAACAGAATCCAAAACAACGTGATTTTGTTCAGATGCTGATCGATTTTTGAGTTCAATTACCTGGAAACAATCTGTAATCGAGATTTAGGATCTGGAATACAGCCAGGAATGATCTCACCTCTGGTTCTAATCAGTAAATTTATCTCGGCTGTTTAGATCAAGCGATTTAACTTCTCTATTCGACCAAATGAAAAACACTATTAAGATTATAGCAATAAAGACTGTAAAAGGGTTGTTAAATAACAATCCAACATAAACCCAGTAATTTATCACAGGAAACGCCCAGAGGTCCCTCGATATACTCTGCTATAATACGATAACCAACAATGATCGGCGGATGCTTTATATTGTCCACCGATGACTCTCTTCACACTATCAGCTCAGGTTTCAACAATTTTACACTGAACAATCTTATGTTATCAACAGGTAAGATATAAATGGGGCACAGATTGGATGCAGTCTATCCAATCATATGAAACATTTACACACTTACTGACTCTATCGACTCAATAATTCTACATCAAGCCAATAAATCTAAATAAAACCTCATCTGTGCTTTAACAGTTTGAGTTAATGGCACATTTTCCCTGATTTCCAAAGTGCACCGAGAGAAAAAGCCAAAAAGAAGTTAGAACTCCAGCAAAATTAGTTGTTATAAAGTTGTTGTTTTTTAAATTTGTTATAAATGAATTTGAGCTTGGGTGTCTTTATCAGGGATGTCATTAAAAATCCAACAACCAGCATTTGAATAGGGCAGATATGAATCGCACTGCAAACCAATCGCATCCACAGGATGCTTCCACGTAGATGTATATGAACCAATAGGCTCTTAGAAGGTGGGTTGGGTTTGTGGTTTGAATTCTTTAACCAATCATTCTCTCAGGTTAGAATCAAGAAGTCAGGCCCTGCCTCAAGATGCCTTACTGTGACTTGTGTTATGACAGACCGAAAAAGCCCACTAAATATAATAATAATAATGTGTCATTTTAAAAAAAAAAAAGGAGCATTTACCATCGGATACAGTAAAGTTTGTTGAAAAACTAAATACAAGTGCACAGCAGTTGTAACCTCTGCTCCACATCCATGTCGTGTCATTAGCCTTTAGTTCTAGTTTCACTTCCTCAAAGGGAGTGCAGTCAATTCTCTTGCTTATTTTGTACTTGTGTTGTGTGAAAGTGTGCTCTGGGTTGGGGGGATTTTCCAACATTCCTCTGGAATGCCATGGCAATATCCTTATCCCCGTTAATTCATTTCAAAGCTACCCACTGAGGCAACCGAGTGCCTCTGATGTTTTCACCAAATTTTGATAATCCAGAACTAAGAAAATGTCACTGAGACTTGAAATAGTTTCCTGTCATCAAAATGGAAACAGAGCCGCACGGCACAGCGCAACTGGTAACTGTCTTCTCTCTCTAATGAGACTCTGGATGCAAACATGATTCTCACGCTCTTCCTGTGCCAGTATGGGCTTTCTTTAGGTGATCAAAGTTCATCCCACCATTCGAAAGTGGGTTTTTTTGTTGGTTAAATTAGGGTGTTAGGTTGCATGGTTGTCTGTGTCGGCGTGTTTTCACAGAGAAATAAAAGATGGACAGGTAGCCATACTTCTAGCCCTATAACAGCTGGGACAGGCTCTACTCTCCCGGAACGGGAAAAAGAGGGTATAGACAGCCGATGGATGGATAGATCCTTAAATGCTCTACTTATTCCCTATCTCTTTAGCATCTGCACGAGGCGATGAAAACCTGTAGACTTCAACACCTACTGTTTTGACTTAGTTGATGAACCATTGTCCGTGTTTCTGCTGCAAAGGCCAGTGTCTGGTTCTGAAATAGAAGTGGAGGTCTGCCTTTGTTGTGTCAGGAAGGATTTATTGCTCACTTGCAACCCAAGAGAGAACCTGCTAGCTCAAGGAGGATAGAAAAAGTTCAACAATACAGGTGAAGTTGGTAAAAAGAGAGCCCACCCTACACTCTTGAAGGATATACGAGGCTGCTAGTTCTTCCTCCGGTTTTGTCCAGTTTATTGTATAATCTGATATTTTTGATAATCAATCACCTGCATCTAAGGTGAGTTTGAATTCTATATCTCTATACCAGCTTCATATTATCCTTCAAAACTATAGTTAATGTTTGCAGCAAAAGTGCAAAGGTGAGATGCAACAGCGGCAAGCAATTAAACATTATCCTGACTGGGGGCTTGTGACTCCTGTGCACTAATCCTGTGTACTGATATCTGAACAGCAGACCAAACCCAAATCTAAAAAAAAATTCAAAAATACTTTGTCAAATGCCATTCTGCTGCAAAAAGTATAGCTCATGCAGCTCAACTCAGTTCAGACAAACAAACAAACAAACATTTACAGGTTCATAAATTAAATAGAAGGGAGCGGAGAGGAGAGGAATTTAGGTAATTTCCATTTTTGTGTGGAAGTTACGTTACTTGTCCTGTCAGTAAATCCCTGAACAAGACACTCAACTCTCCTCTTGTGGGTGCTCTAAGTGTTTCCCAGTAAGATTCTTGGACAGACGTGTGTCAAGCACGATGTCGTGTCCATAATCATGTTTTTTCAATGCAAAAATGTTATCGTCTTTGGAGAGCATCAGCATCCTCAAATGTCATGAAAATGTTTGTGTATCTGAAGGAAGTCATTGATTTCCTCTGGAGAAATTAGCTTCATAATGACTTATAGACAAATGGCAACATTGGGGGCCATTACAGCCCATTTCAAGTGTTAAATATCTCTTAAGTGTTCATCAGAGGTGATGTTAATCAGATTAGAAGATGACCAGCTCAGAAGAGCTGTCACAGATAGAGCCCTTTGCTGTGTTTAGAGTGTGTATTGATCAAATGGTTTTTGTGGATGATGGTGATTCTTATATAAATGGCAAATCTTTAGTCATCCAGGGGAGAAGCACACACGACAAAACAAATTGATTAGGTTTGAAAGTACATGCTGTATGAATACTTTTTTTTAATTCACTACTTGCTCATTGGAGCAAAAATGACCGAACTCTGAGTTGCTGATGCTGAATAGCCATAAAACGATACAGCAACAGGAGATGGTTCACAGTAAAAATATTTGTCTCCCTATCTTCAGAGCTTTGTGCTTAGAGATGATGTAATTTAACTCAACAGTCCCTAAACAGTCTTAGATTTGAGATTTTGCCGTTCTTTCCGGGTTAAATGCTACAGGACAGTACTCTTCAGCTCAGCCACCTTTTGCAACTCTGTTGAATTGTTCTCATTTGCGTGACCTGGCTGGAGGCGTGATGGTAAATGTGCTTTCATTGGTCAAATTCTTTTCTTTTTTTTTTTTTTTCCCTTGTCCTGTTCAGCATTATGGCAGCAGAATTGTATTCTGAATACCTTTTATGCCAAACAGATTTGCTTTGCCAAGGGAAGTTTTATAAATGTAAAGCTCCCCTTGATGCCCATTTATTTATTTTTGTTTACAATATATAACATGTAATAGAGCTGAACCGGACCAGGGGACAAGGAAAGAAGAAGAGGAAGAAGAAGAGGAAAGAATAGGTCATTGGTCAAATTCTAAATAATGTTGATTCAAATAGCCACGGCAATCAAGCAAAGATCTGACGTACACGTAATGACATTTGCCATTTGATGAGATTTGACTAACTGAATTACTGCCCCATTTGGTAATAGCTAGTACACATTTTTTCTAAAAACAAACTGACAAGTTGATTTGTAGGGGTTAACTGATACAATCAGAAAGGTGGCTTGGGCCTTGCATGGGTATTAACACTTTTAGGAGGGAAGGTGTTAGCGTAAACTTGATAATGTGAAATATGTTAGAATTCTCTGTTACCAATTGGTGTAAGTACGTGTAAAACCCAAATCGCAGTTAGTTTAAATTAGTATGCGGATGTAGCTAGCCATATAGGTTTTTGTAAATGTAAAACATCTGCAACTTGTACCATGCTAGCCAAAATAACCAGTCAATCTCTTAACAAAATGGTGGTCTAATGTAATTGGCTTAAAGGAGTTGCATGATATGACATCACAATAGAAGGACCACCCATTTAGCTCATTTTTTCGATAGTTTATTGGTCAAGCTTAGTCATGTAACCATGTGACTGCTAGGGGTCGAACTAGCCACGCCCCCTAGCTAGCTATTTGTTATAGAATAAGAAAAGTTCATTTATCAAGTGAGGTTTTGCATTGAATTCAGAAACTGAACTATAAAACACATCACATAAACAGCGTGAAACAATGCTGACACCACTAGCAAAAGAATAAAAAGTTATACAGTTTTTTGTATGGGAAGCCTCTCATTGGTCAGTTTGTGCAGTATGCAAATGAGTCAACTACGTCAGATCCTGAACTTGAGCGCCATTTTTTTCCTCTACAGGGGAAGAAAGGGACAAAAGCTGGACCAAAAATAACTTACCTCTGGAGTCCGCTCGCTATCATTGCTGTTCATATTTAACGACAGTCGTCATACAGCGGCATGTATAGGCTGGGGATGCTGCTCCGATGAGTGTCTGTGTGCAGCAGTGGCAGCAGACGCAGCTCACCCACACACAGTTGCGGGCCGGTGGAAGTGGGGAACGTTAGCTCTGCCGGAGGTGGCACAGCGACGACTAACGTTAATCTACGCTGAATATTGAAGAGGTAAATATTTGTGAGGAGGCTGTGGGCATTCTCAAGCAGGAAGATGCGCTATGACCGGCTTAGTGACCCAGCGTGTTGCTGTCAGCGTGGTACGAGTGGCTCGTTAGTGACTTCATTTTGGCTGGCAGACACTCTTTAGTGTTAGCATGGATGGCAGTTTGGTGAAGGGACAGGTTTGAAGTTAGCAAGTAATCCAAGTCCCACACTTTGAGTTTACTGTGAATAAGAGACTTAATAGCTGGTACACCACGAGGTACTCGTCGAGAAAGCAGCAGTTGCATGTTATTGTTTTTTTTTTGGTTTAAACTACAGCTTGTGCAGACATATCCACGTTCAGCCATGCTGTGCTTGTTATCCTGGTTATTGATTATTTATTTATCTGCACTATAATTGCCAAGTCATCATCACACCTCTATATGTTTTCCTTTTTTAACATTGTGATCCTACTAAATGGTGATATTTCTATGCTGCTTACTTAAATATACTTCAGCCATTGACTTAATATCTGTCATTCCACACAGTGTGGTGTTTCCTTTGTGCTGCACAGAGTGGTATTTAAAGCTAAATTAAAGAGTGGAAAACACAACGTTTTGTCCTCAATATTGGCAAATGTCACACCAGTAGGATGCACATTTGAATGTGCTCGATATCTGCAGAATAAGATCAATTCTGTTAGATGTTCGATGGCTGCATAATTGTGTCACTGCTGCACAGTAAATAGATTTTTTTTCTTCCTTTAGTAAGGCTTGTGAGAACCATGTATCAGCTTCCAGTTGGAAATATTGAAAAGATCCGAAAGGCACGTAAAGCTGTGAAAAACATCTTAAGTGAGATCGGCCTGGAAGACTGTCAAAATATGCTGAAGGTACGTGCTATCTGGGATTTCTCTGCGATTTGGGTTTGACCTAAATTGTGCAACTAAGCCAGTCTGTATTATTTGTATGTGATAGTTCTCATTTTCACTAAAACACATGTAAATGCAAACTTTTTATTTTTTATTTTTTGCACGTCTTAAGTTTGTTACTATTTGCATGCAGATGTAGTGAGGATAGATCACAGCATCATTCCTCTAAAATCTGACCTACAGTAATTGAATTGGTTAGTTATTTCACATACTGTATGTTAAATCTAGTTGTAGCTGTGTGTCTTACACCTTTGTTCTTTCTTATGACCAACAGGATCAGGTGAGTTCTGTTGGAGTCAGGTTGTGTAGAAGTTTATGAGAAAATCGCCTTAGTTTTCCCTTGATTTAACACCTCGATAAACATTCTCCAAATGAGTTTGTGATCTCTGTCTTTGGTCTTCTCCCACACAGCATGATGCAAACTTGTATATTCTTGTTATTTTCAGGGTAAAAAATTTGCTTGTGATTGACAAGCTGCTGCCTAATGGGTATTTATAGTTTTCTTGTGTTCTGTCGATCACACCTATTGCTCCTCTGCAGCTTCGGCCATCCATCCAATTAGCCACCTCTAGCGCCATAGAGAGAGGAAAAAAAGAGAAGATGGCCAAAGTGCCAAATTCAAGGGTTTAAAACTGTAATCCACAAACCAACGAGTGCTACCACCATGTCTCTGTTCACTTCTGCATGTGGTTTTCGCTGCAACCATCGAAACACTGTCAGCACTAAAATGCCACAGGAACCATTATGATTTCAGTGAAATGCATGTTTCTTCGTGTAATGCTAGTTAAGTGCTGTTAATAGCCCTTAAAGGTCATAACATCACGACTCGACACTGTTGATTTGTAAGGGCTTCTTAAAAAGTGTTTTACACTTGCTGAAACGCTAAAATCAAAAGGTTTTCCAGTTTGTCAAAATCTTACACTAAAGGAGCAAAACATCAGCCCAGATTTGTGCCACGACGAGCACAATGTCCGCCTCGCGCTTACCACAGCGATTTGCGTAACACTGAGCACAGACACTGACATTTATCAGGGTGGCACTTCAAAGCACTGGCTTTCAAATGATCACGCTTGTGCCAAGAAGTTTGGACTGAGTCCAGGATCTGGAGAGAAATACAGTAAATAAATGTTTCCGGCAGACTGCAGAATTTGCCTTGTGCAGTTAAGTGTCTTTAGTTGCATTTAAACAGTAACATGGTCAGTGTGGGGCTGCACGGTGGTTCGCTCTGTCGCCTCACAGCAAGAGGGTTCCAGGTTCAGATCCCCCTTTTGTGGAGTTTCTGTGTTCTCCACATGTATACGTGGGTTCTCTCCAGGTACTCCGGCTTCCTCACACCGCCCAAAAACCTGCATGTTAGGTTAATTAGTGTCTCTAAATTGTCCCTAAGAGTGAGTGTGAGTGAATGTGTGTCTCGTCCCGGCGACCTGTCCAGAGTGTACCCTGCCTCTCGCCCAATGACAGCTAGGATAGGCTCCAGTTATGTAGAATTTCATGTTTTAAAGCTTGTGTTATTAACTTGGAGACCACATACAGTGTGGTATTTTTTTAAAAAGATCTGTGGATTATTGAGATTTTTATTCCCTATGCAGGATCTCAATGAAAACTCAGAGAAAAATGCAAAAGAAGACGAAACCTTCCGGGAAACGGGCTGGATTGATATCACCGAGGGATACAGTAGCCGACAACAAAAGAAGGTAAATCTGACTCATCTGCTGTTGATGATATTTAATGAATAATTAGTGGTATGATTGACATTATTAGTGCTCACGATCACAAGCCCAGTGCTTACCAGCCCAAGTGCATTAAAGTTTTTTGAAGTGGGGTTGTGTCTTACCTGCACTCTCAGCCAGGAGAACCATAAATAATCCTGATGGATGTTCTGAAGGAGGCCATGAGAACAGCTCATTTTTTTTCACAGCATAAAATAACTCAAATCTAAAATGAAAAAAATTGTTTCGTAGTTTCTCCTCCACAGAAAGCACCTGATGCAACATGGACCCCGAGCCTGTTTAACTGTCTTGTACAGTGCTTGTACTTGATTCAGTGTTAGAGAGGAGGGTGTTAGTTTTCATTGCTCAACCTCCAGGCTTCAGGCACAGTGAAGGGCGACCTTACAGTGATGCGTTATTGTGGAGATCAGAGGATGTGCAGATGCAAGGAGCATCACAGCTAGCACAAGTTAATTTGCTTCTACTTTTATTGTATTCATGTTTAATGTGTGTGTGTATATATATATATATATATATATATATATATATATATAAGTAATGTTATTCTTTTTATGTTTTTCTCTCTAGTGGCCTTATCGGTCCCGATCGCTGTGCTGCAACTTGTGCAAGTACTCCTCACACAACATCTACAACTTCAGGAGCCACATCTCTCGTTGCCATGGATACGTCCAGACTTTTTGCGCACTGGCACCCTGCACTCAGTGCCTCTTCATCGCCCACCCCAAGATTGTCAAAAAGCACATGCTCTTCTTCCACGCCAAACTTCCCGTACCAAACATACAGTTGCAGAGGGACGGCACCATCTCCTCCCATCGTGGAAACGAGAGGTATCAGTGTCGGAAATGTGGATTTCCAAGCTCCTCCATCTTTGCGATGAAGAAGCACATCATTCTCAAGCACCTGGACCATTTGGCAGAGCAGTACATTGGTTATAGATTACACCAACAAGTGACTACATCCATAAAGATCTACTGCTGTAAAGTTTGCAAGGTGAACACTGGAACGCTAGACCAAATGTTGCATCACATGCTAGTTGAACCGGCACACTATTCAGTCAGCACACAAGTGCAGAGTTTGATTTATGAGAACAAGAACTACACAATCAAACCAACAGCTAATGGGAATGGCTTGTTTGTGACATTCCCAAATATTGCTCCCAAACCACAGCAACCTCAGATGTTCACCAGTAACTCTTTGGTCTTACCAAGTAACGGCCAACACGCTGGGACTGTAGTGGCTTTACAGCAGCTACAAGGATCTACAAACCGTACAGCTCTGATCTGTGCCCCTGGAACTAACCAAGCTTTTTTGCCTCCCCAAGCATCGGCGCTGGTGCAGCTCGCTAGTGCTGAAGCTAAAGGTTTGCTCCAGCCTGGTGCCACGATAGCCCTCCGAAGTGCTGTGCCTCAGGGGCCGCCTATGATCCAGCTGCCCACGGTGTCTAACATGTCTTTAAAACAGGCACCTGTAACCTTATCTGCTGCTACAGCTCTACCGCGACAGACTCCACAAGGGCAGCAGATTGTTCTTCCATCGGGACTGCAGGCCAACGTGGCGGCTGGAACTGGGACTGCGCCTAAGCCGGCTGCGGTTACGCAAAGTGCAACGACTAACCCTGTTGCCCTACAAGGTACCATGCTCACTTCACAGTCCCTGCTGAGCCACCTGATCCCAACTGGCAACAGGGTGAATGGCATGCCCACATACACTTTTGCTCCACTGCAAGCAGCATTGCCCGTCTCTCAGAGAACAACCACCCCCCTTAAGCCTGTTGAGCAAACGAGTAACTCGGCGCCGCAAACCAAGAAATGGATCACATGCCCCCTGTGCAACGAACTTTTCCCCTCCAACGTGTTTGACATACACACAGAGGTCGCACATCAGACGAAATCCTCCACGTCCAGGTCAGAAAGTGTGGCTGCTCGAGCATCGTTCCTGAGGAAAATGCCTGACAAAACTGTCAAATGTCTCACGTGCAAAATTCTGCTGTCAGAAAAGAGCGTCTTCCAACACCTGCTGCACGGCCTCAATTGTTTGTACTGCTCAGCTTTGTTCTTTTCAATCAAGCAGCTTGCAGAACACGTAAAGCAGCACAATCCCACGAGCAAAGCATACTGTGATTTCCTGAGGCAGAAGTACAGGGTCTACTCTAAAGGTGCCGGAGGAATCCTGTTCCCTTACTTTGATGTGAACACCACTGCACCCAAAGAGGTCCTCGGCGACATGGAGGTCAATCTTGCCCTTGTCACTAATTCCCTTGACCTAATCTTCTTTAAGTTGCAGCCCAGCAACCAGCAGGAAATCTGTCCGGCACCCGCGAAAATCAACAGCTCGTACTGTCCCTTCTGCGACGAAAAGTTCCAGCACGAAAGCGACCACCTCCAGCACCTGAAGCAGAAGCACTTCGTAGCGCCCACCATCCACGCCATCCTCAAGACGGAGGCCTTCAAGTGCATATACTGCAACGGTGTGTACACGGGAAAGGTCACCCAGCAGGCCGTGATGCTTCACATTCAGCGATGCCGGTGTTCGCCAAAACCGCCACAGCCGCCACAGCCACCAAAACCCCCAGCAGTACTGCCACAGCAGCCGCCACGACCAGCTCAGCAGGTCAGCCAGGCGTCCGGACTCTACTTTCTTCAAGTGCCAAAAGGGCTGACCATGGCACAGACTTTAGCCCCAGCTCGTGTGATCACTGCCGCACGCCCCGCGGAGCCTCCTGTAACGGAGGCAGAGCTGCAATCTAAGAAGAGGCTGGAGGCCGCGCTGAAGGAGGTCATGGAGGCTAACAGACGAGAGCGAGAAGAAAGGGCTGCCGTGCGCAAGAGGCGAGAGCTTGAGAAGCGTGAGCAGGAGAAGCAGTTGCAAGAAAAGCCGGTGCCCCCACCGGTGCCCGAGATTCAGAGCGATCCGGCAGTCAAGCTCGCGTTGGAGCCCACGGCCGTGGAGCGCCGCTGCAGCGAGGAGCGCAGAGACTTCATATCCAAGTACTTCAACGTGAATCCCTACGCAACCAAAGCCGAGACCGAGGAGCTATGCAGGAGGCTGTCCCTCACCAAAGCAGAGCTGGCAGCGCTCTTCAGCAAGAAGCGCAGCAAGACCATGAAGAGTCTCAAGAGGAACTCGGCTGCTGTCCTCCTCGGCTTCAACATGAGTCAGCTGAGCAAAGTTAAGCACAACCTCTTGATCCCAGAGCAGCAGCCGCCCGCCGAGTCGGCCGAGCAGGTGGGAAACGGTGAGCGTGGACCAGAGCCAATGGATGAAAGTCGAGCGGAGAATGTTCCAGAAGAAATGGGTGAAAGCGGAGCGAAGAAATTAGCCGAAGCAACAATTGAAAGTGGAGCTGAGAAAGCCGCTGAACCAATGGATGAAAGTGGAGCTGAGAAGGTTCCAGAAGTGGAACAAGTGGAGCCGATGGAATGAGTGGAGAAAAGTGTGAAAATGGGACCAGGAAACAGCGAGTAATGCAAATGTCTGAATTAAAACCAGAAAAATAACCCTGCTAACTATTTGATAATGGCCTTTTGTGTAGAGAGTCCTAGGTAAAAGTCCCACGCCGTGCAGATGATGCAACATTTCCTAACATACAAGTTATCATGTAACTAAGGGCAGTTTGTTAATGTAGCCTTCATCAATAGTGCTTCATTTGACCTCTCGGTATGTGGTTGGTGGTTTGTACTCTAATTTCCATGTAAATGCAATGCCTTGTTGCTGATGCTTCTCTGAAAAATAATGACGATAGACAAAAAAACCTCTTAGATATTCTGACATCGCCTGTTTAGCTGCAACAAGATTTAGCCGGATACAATCTTATTATTCAACAATGGTTAGACTTCAACCTGAGTACTGATTTCGCCCCTCATAGCTGCTTTTATGTCCTTTTATTTATGTCTATTTGTACAAAAGTATGTTGTTAACACTTCATATAGAGTCGATCTATTATATAAAACTTTGCTTTATAAATTCGAACCCATTTCTATCATGTGCACAACTGTCACGTTTTCATCGACCCGCGTTTCTTCTTCACGGTCTCCAGAATGTGTACGTTTGCCGTTAAAATTCCCAGTTAATGAACACTCTGTCGACCACGTTGTTTGCATGAGCTTTCGTTTTATTTTCAGAACAAACTGCAGTTTGTGCCATTGTGACGTCCACAATATTTGCATAGACTCGTGGAAGTTTCCTTAGAGATCCGACACAACTTAAAAACATGCTATTGGGTGTTCCTCACGTTGCTTCTCTCCTCCTGACCACCTGTTTTTTGTACTAGTATTTTCTATTATTCCAAGAGTATGAGAAACTGTTGGGTTAGGTAATAAATAAAGCGTATCTCTGTCCTGGGCCACTGTGTTGTAAAGAAATAAAAGTGGTTTTCTTTTACATAAATTATTCCTTTTATTTTTCATTTTCTAAAATAAAAATGTTATTTTCAATTTGTGAAAGCATCCCAAGCCATGTTTTTTTTTGTTTTTTTTCCCCCCACGAGCAGCTGGAAAGCCAGGGTGATGGGCTGGTAGAATAACACGAATTAGTATCTTTTTGAACAGGGTTGAGATATCACTTCACGGTAAAAGTATCATTTTTAGCATTGCATATGGAGTGGTGGTTTAGTCACTGATTAGATGTGTTGGACCAGCTGACAGACCAGGACATTAAGCATTTAGACTTTTTTTTTTCCCCGCTCGGCACGCACACATTTTGCTTTAACAATTGGTCAAAAGGTATATTTTTTCGGCCCAGCCGAACTCCAAAGAGGAAATAATAATTGGCCTTAAAAAAAATAAATAAGTTCTTGCATCAAATCCTATTTTTGAGCTTTTTTCAGTCTTTACAAAGACAGTCTTCAGCATCGTGACATTATCCTTCCAATTAACCGTTACATATAGCATGATAAAGGCTGTTACGTTTAAATCTCCAGACTTTCCCAGGAAATGTATGTTGAGTTGTATATATATATATATATATATGTTTTTTTTTTTTGGTCAGCAGTCTGTAAACGAACAGAACTGACCTTCCTGCAGGGCCTGCGCTGGACTCTTCTCAGAACAGCCAGCAAAGTATTGCTCATTTTCAAGCTCAACAAAATTTCAATCTCTACTTCATGACAGTCCCGATCTGATCTAGGATCGATGGGCCGTTGTAGCTGTTGGTCTGAATGGCCTCCAGGCTTTTCAGATAGTCCACAGGGAGCCCGTTCTGCTTCGCACCCAGACATACCACCTTTGGAAGGAAAAGAAAAAAAAAGCAACGTAAATATCTTCTACTCACAAAAATGCTGGTTTAGATAACATGTTATGAGTGAGGCATACTGTAGCTGCTTCACAGGATAGGTGGAGCGTGTTGATGTGGATCAGTTTGAGTATACGAGCTCGCACCTGTTTGTACTGAGGTGAAGGAGGACTGGCGTGGAAATTGTTCATCTGATATGTCCTGCAGAGCATCAGGCCTTGATCGGTCTCCACGGAGACTTCCAATGGAGAGTACTGTCCAAGGCTCACTCCCTCCTGTCTAAAAGGGCATGGATAGAACAAAAAAAAAAAAGGTGAAAACTGGGCCTGTTGAGAGCTAAACCGATTAACAGACGTGTGTGCGTGTCTCACTTGTCTAAGCTTGAGAGGTTTTCATTGCTCAAAGTCCAGATTACCCCCCACACCTCTGAGCCGGGACAGAACTCGATGGTGGCCGCTCCACCGTGCCATGCACTTTCCGCATGTTTCTCCCACAGGCCAAAGTTCAGCTTGTAGTCCTGTAAACACACACAGAAGGCTGTGATAGGGGTTGACTGTACAGAGCATCAGATTGAGCGGCAAGAAAACATTTAATTTGTGATTTTTAACGGCATCTCCTGTGGGTCTGTCTAGTATTTGGTCGTAACAGCACGATCTGAGCACAGTACACTCAGATCCTGTTGTTTCAGCTGGTTCATCAAAGGAGGGAGCGAAGCACCTCCCCCTCATACACGGGAGGCTGTTCCCCATATTATGAAGTCTTTAACGCAGTAAAAACTGCTGCACTCATGGAAAACAGCAGCGGCTTTATCTAACAGGTAATTACAGATGCAAAAGACAGGTAAACTGCCACTTTCAGGTGATTTTAGGTGTATTTAATGCATCTGTTTAATCACATTTGGATTATTGTAAGTCTGAATTCACTTGTCCAAGCAAAAATTCTTTGAAAATCTGCAGGTTGCTCAGAACAATGCTGTGAGGCTTCTAACTAACTCCTCTAAGTACTCTCATGTCACACAGTTGCACAATTCAGCTGCGCTAGCTCCCCATCAACTTCCACTTTAAGATACTGGTTTTGGACTTTTAGAGCTCTGCGTGGATAAGTTCCAGCACACATCAGATAACTTTTACACCCATGGGCCCCCAGCAGTTGAAGTATCAACAGTAAATGCTGCCTGGCTATTAACGCTCCAGGTATACACTACACTTAATTAATATGGAGGTGAAGTTGAACATACTAAAAAGGGTTGGTGAAGCACAAACTGCACCTGGTTCAGTAGTTGGACCATGACTGGAAAAAACATGTGGACAACAGAGTTATAATTACAACAACACTGATAGATGAGCTACATTAGTGATAGTAATGAGCAGATTCTGAATGATAAGTTTAAACAATTTTGCCTCATTCCTTCAGATTCTCGGAAAGTTTAGGTTTAAAATGCTTTAGGAGCTCAATATTAAGAACTTTTTGGGGTAGTAAATATTTGTACACATGTAAAAAATTATTGATTTATTACTATTATTAATATTGTAGGATAATTATCTCTAATTTTATGTTTTGTAATATTTCAGACGTTTTTTCCTTGAAAATTTTACAAAAATTAAGAGTTGCTACTAAGAAACTAAGTGGTAATATACTTAAATGTCTATTTTGGCAGTTGATTAGTGGTAGATAAAACGATATTTCGGGCCTTAGAAAATAAGAAGTGTCACTTTACGTGTTGTATGGTGTACTGTTGCTATAGTAACCCCTCTTGTCGGAGAACATAGATTTAGAAAAGCAGCTGGTTTTAAATGACAGCACACACTGATGTGACCAGAGTTAAACCGACATATGTCAGTCAACCAGAAAATAAGATAGTCCATGTAGACTGCTGAAGGCTAACAGAGGAATAGCCGCAGCGAGAGCACGCAGGTTTCCCTCCGTTAGTTTTTACTACTACAGTGAAACATGAAGAAAAATGCAGTCCGGCGTGCAGCGTTCACGTGCAGCCTTTACAAGAGGAAGTGACAAACATCACTGCACGTCAAGTAGCAAGCATCAACGTTACATGAGGAATGAGCTAAATTATGATAGCACGTATTTTTTGGGCAGGAAATAAGTAAATGTGCTATTAATGACATTGATATTAATTCTATAGGGTGAATCTACACGTTAAAGGTACTTTATGTACAAACCTTCAGTCGACCTGTAGAGAAAAATATCGCCGAGGGGTTAGCCAGCTGCAGTCTCTCCTTCAACAAGTTACTTCCAAACGCAAAATACATGAAACGAGCACAATTGACGGTTGACATTTTTAAAAAATCTAATTCTTCTTGAGGTCCGATCAGAACAATTAAACAGAGTACACGTAAACTAGCTGCTCATGGTTGACGTGCCAAAGGCGGAATGCAGTTGCCTTCAGAGGTAGAGACTTTGGCCGCCGGTGAAGGTACAGACTGACTGGCTGTTAGTGTTTTTGTAAAGCAAACGTATTGGTAATATAGATATTGACATGATATCTAATTGACTAAAGTGATCATATGCACTGAAATTCGATACAACTGACCCTAGATATATTTAGATTATTTTACGTTGCAGTAGTAATATTTACCAACCACTTCCGGTTCAAAGGCTAACCTACACAGCCGAGGACTCTGCTGAAAACACTGATAAACTCCTCCAAAAATACGATTTTTTTTTTTTAGATAAGATAGATTGTCAGACTTTGAGGGCAAATGCCTTTTGCAAAGTCTTCTCATAAATATTGGACACATTTGTTGACCAGTAGACTCATTATGAACTTCCGAAATTCAAGGCCCGTTTGAAACGGAGACAGACGACACCTAGCGGCGGACTGCGGTGCTGCAATGAGAAGTTTCCCAGTGTGCTACGTTTCAGAGATTTCATTCAGGACTATTAACATCTCACATTAACTTCACAACACAGCAGCACAATTACTGATGCTGCTCAAAGTGTATAAATATAGGTTGTCAGAATATTTGATCCAACATGCAAAATTAAGGAATTTCCAATAAAGGTTTCTAATTATCACAATAATTCACAACAGTTTGCAATGCAATTAAAACCTACTCTTTGGGTATTTCTTAATTTCACCCATTACAACTTTGGAGAAATAAATAAAATATTAGTTTTTAACCTTCCCCGTTTTACCCAGTGTCCTCTACTACCCCTGTTAAATTTTGAGTTGCAGTTACGACAGCCACAAATACTACACTCAGATAAATGCAATAATTCTTAATTTCCCGTGAAGCATTTCTGTGCAAAGACACTTTTTTTCAACATGGTTTAGAAAACTCAATAATAAAGTCAGAGTCAGGTTTATCCTCTTATCAAGGATTTTAATGTACAAAATAAAGAAAGAAACAACTAAACGCACACTGAAATTCACAAATCGTTTCCTGTGAGGACAAGTTGGGGGAAAAAAAAAAAAAAATCCTGTACAAACAGTGGGATGATGAGAAGCAACTGCATGGCCTTATGATCATCTTCTTGGTCCGCCTCGCCCTCGTCCTCTTCCTCTGCCACGTCCTCTCCCTCTGCCCCGGCCCCGTCCAGCCACTGAGGAGACAGATGAGCGACAGTCAACACATGAAGATGCGAAGTATTAAACATTGAGACCGTAAAAGAGTCAAATCACCCTGAACGTCTAGTTACAGATTGTGGCCGTCTTCCTTTCATCATATTGATTTAACATAAAAATCGTGGGTCAAACTCTTCACGGAGTCAAGAGCTAAGCTTTTATTTGTTCAATTAATCCACAACTAAAACCTGTGATTTAAACCGGTTAATGGCTTTATGCCTTGGAAGTACAATTACGCAACTTACGGAAGCGATGCAGGAGCACCAGGAGAGATCGCGGTATTAAACTGAATCACAGTTAGATTTCTACATAACATCTACTGCACACACACCATTTTAAAAACACTTTTTTGTTTGTGAGAGACTGGATTCGATTTGCAGCTCGTTCCTGCTGCCAATGGCAACACTAACAGGTTATATAAGGAAAAGGGAGCATATTCACCTGCATGCCGCAGAATATCTAAGTGATCCTCATGCTGTCTTTATGGATCAAAAAGTTTGCCATCACGCCCTTACACTTAAGGTGTCTTTGCCATTTATTCACTTGTTTATAGCATGATTAAGGTCAGAAAAAATCGCACCCCAAAATATGAAAAAAAGGGACAAAAAATATTTGTAATGTGTAATTTTTGCTATTTTTCTACATCGTACAGCGGGCTGTTATACACAAATAACCAGAAAAAAGTCACGTCTTTGAGATGACTGCCTTGGGAACATTTTCATTTGAAGAGCTATTGCCCTTGAAACTCCTCTGATGCTTTAAAACCTTTAACCCATCACATTACTGTGATAACAGGCCTACAAAGACGCACTTTAGAAGCGTCTTTACCGATTTCATGTTAGTGACAAAAAGCTTCAGTTTCTACCGTAGAACATTAGAAAAAAATTATTTCTAACTTATGACTTCCAGACACCAGAGCAGTATTACTGTAATATATTTGTTGCTCTCCGATGCTGCTCCTAATAACCTGAGGTTATCAATGACACAATTTACACTAAATGACACTGATAATGATGATGGCAGCCAAGCCTCAGCCCCCTCACATCAGCACCAATGTGCAAAATTATTATTATTTTTTTTTAATTATCTGTGAGCATAGTGTAGTTAATGCCAGGCAAGCCACTGTTTTACTAAGATGAATGTTATCTCAACAGATGCTTCGGACTGTGGCCATTTTCTTGAGAGTCAGTTCATTTTCATGTCATCAGGCTTTATCTACTGAACCAGCAATAATTTCAATCAGCTCACATTTACGGCGTGTATATTACGCTCTGTGTGGCCCAACATTTGTGGGGAAAGTGAGTTTGCTGACTTCACCACAAACTTTAAACATGGAAAAGTTGTAAAAAAGCAGCAGCATGACGCAAAACTATCCAGGGACAGATGCACTGACAGCCGCAGCGTTGATATATAATGTGTATCCAACTAATCAGTCAGCAGAATGCCCTGAAATTACTCGTTAATTCGACAGATCCTAACAATGTGAAAAAAGAGCTGCTTTCACTGACCGCAATAAGGCCAAGTTGTTCCCAGAAATGACCTTTAAGTGGGTCAGATTCACAGGAAGGACACAAACACGTGTGCAGTAACACTGATGTATCCACCAATTAAATTTGAAGCAATACCTTCACATTTTTTCCTTACCTGCAACACCGATAAATGTTTTGATCATGAATAATTTAAAGAAATAGCAACCTGCTGTCAGATTTTTTACAAAAGAAAATGGTAATAAAGGCATTCATGAACTTGGTGTTCTCCCTTCCAGTACGATTACATTTTCTTTTCTTTTCTCCCAGGTTTTACCTGACGCGGACAGGTTTAATTTAAAGTAAAAATGGCAGCTTGGTGCCTCATTAGATACTAGATACCAGTGACACTAGTGGAGGAGGTCTGGAGTCCTGCAGTGCACCTTTTAAACATTCCCTACCTGCTTCTCTCTTCTTGGACTTGATCTTTGGCTCGATGTCGACCAACAAGGTGTCCAGCGGGAGACTGTCCGGAAGGATGAAGTAGCGGATATTGTTGCCGCGGATACTCAGCGACTCCAGCTGAGTGGGCTCCCTGTTTTTCAGGGTCATTTTCACCGCCTTCAGGTGGGTGTTCATGCTCACATCAACACCTAAAGAAAAGGAGCAGGAGGGATTAAACACCTTAAAATGAACACGGTCAACACCAATCATCCACTCAGCAGTCGCCTCCTCAAAACTAGGAGGGCAGCAACGGCACAGAACTGCAGAGCGTTCATCAGAATGAGCCAATTCGAGACAACATCATTTGGCTGTTTCTGGCAAACACCGTCACCTTCCAGCAGTGCACTTGTTACATGTTAAAACCTTACTAAGTATATAAAACTACAGTGTTCAAAATGACAATTTTCAACCAGTACCAAAAAGTGAAAAGCTTCACAAACATCTGCACATGCTGTTGTGCGTGTTGCAAAAGAGCTGCAAAACACACACCAAAGGTTAAATTTTTTTTTTTGTAGCATGCTCAACAGCAAAAGTTACAGGATTGTGGAAACCCCACCTTATTAGTGGACACAAAGGTATTTTTTTACACTAGTGATTACGACCTACAGTTCAGCACTATAACAGCACCAAAAATATATCTATAACCTATCAAATTTTACCCATGCAAAGAAAGACACATTCATACTGAAATGCATGTGTTTTTCTACTTGAAACCATCAAAAATCTTGTTTTTACTGATGATCAAAGGCCCACTTTCCTGCTTCTGAATCACTTGCAGATTTCCAACACTAAGCATCAGTGACTTTCCCCTCTATCGAGACTTCACTTATGTTTACAGTCAGAGTAGTTCAAAAAGTACAGCCATTTTGATTTGAGGTGATTTTGCCCCTAAACAAGGAGAGAGAAAGCGGTCAACAAAGCAGTTGTTTCTTACCCGTGATGGTGCCATGGACCTGGGTGCCATTCTTCAGCTCAATGGTAACCGTCTCATGGCTGAGTTTCATCAAAAACCTGTGGGGAATCGTTGGATAATGTCAGTGTGCGAAAAGGTCGACATTTGGGCTCACTGTTACACATTTCTCACATAAGTTCTGATAAATGTAATAGAGACTAGTCTGGAGCTAACTAGTTAGCCTGTGTTGAATAATGGCCGTGCAGACATTTGCACCAAAACAAAACTCTGCGGGAGTGAGGAACGCTGAGAAACACATAAACGTATTCACTAAAAATAAATGAATTAATTAAACAAAACCTTTCAAGCTGTAAAGTAGGTAAATATCAGATCTTGGACAACTTCACTTTGCAGGGAATAGCCTAAGGTAAACCGGGCCTGCGACTTCAATGAGATCCACGTCAACTATAATTGTTTATTAAAACACATTTTAAACACCCCAGACTTACGGCAAAAGGAATTACAATTAAAATTTAGGGGAGTAGGCAAACTTTAGATTTTTTCGACTCAGGTTATAGTAACACCGGACAGCCTCCATTCAATTGGAGCTATTCCCGCCTGATCACCGTCGCTTCGTTTTCAATCTCAACCCATCCACCTCCACCGCCTTAATTTCATCATCTCATCTCTTTACACTCGTTAAACCGTAAATTTTCGCTGCCACTTACCTGACTAGTTTCATGATAGTGATCGGTAGCAGAGACAAATCCTCCACCGAAGAGAAAAATTACAACGATCGAGTGAAAACACAGGCCGCTGTTGTAGCAGTTACGTTCAGAGTCGCCCTGATATGACGTCACGACGTGTGGGTTAACAAAGACTCGCGACACTACCGCCACCTACTGGTGAGATAATGAACAGGTTTGACACAGCTAATTGTGTAAACCTCTGTTTTTATGTCAAGTGAGATTTTTAAACATTGCGGATTAATGTACTTTTAGAGGATTCAATTTTAATCTGTTGTAATCAACTCAATTTAATGCCAGAACGACCATGACAAAGAATTACTGTGTATATGAAATCTTTCAGGATAAGAAACATCACAGTCAAGTGGAGCAGCTACAGATGATTATCAGGTAGAGGACTTAATAAAAACCAAAGCAACACACTTTCAGTTCTTTTTATTTAGAGTAAACTTTGCACTGATACTTTCATTTATAGATTTGGCCACACATCAAACCCTTCTTGAGTCCTGCTGGGAATGTATCAAGTATAATCTATGAGTGTGCAATTTAATGTTTTTGAATTATGAAGCTGTTGGCTGAGGGCGCATTAAACCATTAACATAATGTGTGGCGCACAAAATGGCACAGGACCATTCATCCAACACCATCAGTCCACTCTTAAATGAAAAACAAATACAAAAAAAAAAAGAAAAGAGAAAGCCGCCATTCTTCCTAGTGTTGCCTGCCAGTATGTGTTTGCAACATGACTGTGCAAAATAAAAATAAAAACCCTAGATTCAGGCGACACCAGTCGCCCTCACATCCCAGTAGGTTTTATGAAATGTCAGACTGGGCAAGTATAACCTGATCAGCACCTTCACAGTTAAAACTTTAATATGTCTAAGGGGGGGAGGGCATTTTACTCACTTCAAATTTCACACTTTGAACAAGCTTAAATCCCAAACTATCACTTGTGACATTTCTCTCCTAAAAGGAAATATTTCAACTGAATCAGAGGTCGCTCTTAAACAGGATGTCGTGCCAAGAAAGTTTGATTAAAACACCCCATTATTCTCATGTCAATAGCCAAAGAAATAATTTCTCATCACAGCAGGCAGTGTTTAATTTCCCTGTAAACATTATGGCTGAGCAGAAAGATTTAAAAAAAAAAAAAAAAAAAAAGCTTCGAGGCTGAACGATAATCTAAGAGTCACATGCCAAGTGCCTCTTTCAATCAAAGGTCAACTAGGTTTGAACAACCAGATGAATGGTTGTTCATTATAGCATGAAACTTTCTCCAGGCAGCCTTAAAGCAGCTTCAGTCAGTAAAGTGGCCAAAAACACAGGCGCAGTCGCTGTAGGGCAACATCAAAGTAAGATAAACCAGTCATTTAATGACAAATCATGTGTATCAAAGTGGTGTATTCTCCATTATCTTTCTATAGCAACTTTGTTTATCATTGTTTAAAAATCAATAGCTTTAATAAATATCAACAAATATGATTAAAATAAAAAAAGGCACACAGACCCAATGACTCCAGTCTCAACTCGAAGGAAGGTCATTTCTATGATAAGGAATAAAGGAATATAAAGGATAAATTACAGTAAACACCCAGCCCACATCCCGCCGATAACAGCGCACTGAACCAGCAGATATGATACATAGCAGTTACACAACTGTCATTGTATTTATTTAGAGTATTTTTCTGGTTGCTTTGGCTCCGACTCAATGTGCAAAACTCTCAATCCAAACAGCCGCTCGGGTTAAACACACAGCACGAGTTCAGACACCATATAAGCAGAGGCCAAACTGCTTGGAACCGAACGAATAAATCAGCGCGAAAGTATTAAAAAAAATCACTGTGGAAATATGACGGTGTGTTCGGGGCCTGTTACGGTAAACTTTGGTGTGTTAGAAACCTTCCAGTATTACAGTAGGTACCGTCTTTAGGAGATGACCAAGAGCGGTACTTTAATGCAACATCAGACCACCGGTGACAAAAACCTTTAAACTATGAACCAAAGTCAAAGTAGCTTCCACAGGAACAGCAGCACACGAGGCCTTCAAGACCTTAAAGTTGCACTTATTCCTCCACATTATTGCTATAAATTTGAATTTTCAGCCAAGATTTCTGCATACTTTGTTACATCAATGCAGTCCACTAGAAAGCCTCGGGTCACATGCGACACGCACTAAACTTTGGGTCAATTCCTTTATAACGGTTTTCCTTTAGTGTTTCATCGGAGACGTGCTGGCAAATTTAAGAGCAGGGCAAAGTGCATTGAGAGTTTTGCACACAGAAATAAATTATGAGCCAAAGTGAGTTCAGTACTGCACTCCAGATGCTCGCCTCCGATAGTCGGGGAACGTTCTGAAATGTGTAGCAGGCGGTGCACCGAGCGGCGAAAACACAGCTCAAACCCCCTAAAAATAAGCACCAACTCAAGAAACACACTGCTTTTTAGCTAAGACCTTTGACCTTCCTGTGCAGAGACCTTAAACATCACTTAAAGGAATGATGACACCATTCGGTAGCGGTGTGATGTTTGCAGGCGTGTCGTCTTTCTTCGCAGCCGATTGAAAGGAGCAATCGGTTCTTTGTTGGCACTAACAAAACAGGCACAGTGTGCACGAAAGGTCCAGAATCAGATCTGATTGTACAGCACGCTAAACAGGCTCCAAGGTTACAGCTATCTCCTTGTTTGGCTCTTGGAGCTCTGAACAGGCTTGTGGTTGGGTCAGTGTGTCGATCAGGTGTTGCTATACGAGGCAAGTTTGGATATCAGCACCAAAACTTCACCCTGAACAAACTAAGAAGATAAAATACAAGAGGCAGGGGAGTAAATAGAAAACAAAACACTGGAGCGTTTTATGTGATGATATCAGTAGCTTTCCTTTGATGAACTCGGTTTTAAACACTCATTTGTTTTAAGGAAAAAAGTTTGTCTGTTTTTACAGCAGACAGAAAGCACTTAAAAATAATCAAACTGCATGTGACATCATCTTTACTGGACAAAGTCTGTCCTCTCTAGATACAGTATGGTACATACAGTAAACACTCCACCAGACAGACCGTCTTAAGCTTTCTTTCTACATCCTCTTCCCTTCCTGTACTTGGCTTGACGTTCTCTGGACACTGTCCTGTCGCTGTCACACTAAGTGTTCTTGCTCCTCCCACTCCTCAGGTGAACGCTCCCCCTCTGACTGAAGGACGGGGTCCAAGTCTCTGTCTGTGGCCCGGGCGCTGCTCGTGGGACTGTTTCCCAGTTGGGGGTGTGAGCTCGGGTGTGTGCGCGCTTCGTCCAGCGACAGGTCAGCCACACACCCTGCGTCCACACCCTCTTCTCCAGCATCTCTGTTTTCCAGCTCCAGAGAGCTGGGCCTCGCCATCTTCTGGCCCTCTGATGTTTGCCGACTCGCTTCCCCCCGTTCTGTTTCCAGCTCGCCCTCCAGGGGCTGCCAGATTGAGGCGGGGGTCACATCCCTGGAGGTCTGGCTCTCAGTCTCAGCCTCAGTGTGTGTGTCAGGGGAGGAGTCCGTTTCTGTGGTGGGTGGGGAGGGGATGAGAGCCAGGCTTTGGGGGTTGTTCTGGGGGTTTATGTTGTTGTTAAACCAGGCCATGATGTTGTCCAACAGCTGAGCACTGGCTGTTGGGTCCAAAGGCTCCAGACTCTGAGGGTCGCTGGGGGTGAAAGGGCCCCCTGGGGGAATCACCGGTGAAAGCAGCAGCTCCGGCTCGAGCTCTGGAGATGGCAGGCACAACTGGACAGGTGGTTGGGATTCTGACCTCAGAGGTTGCTCAAGGGCGTACGAGGCGGGACGCTCTGCCGTGTAAGAGCTACTGCGCTCCGGGCAGGGGTGGTAAGAGCTGTCTGGTTTTGGGGTGCTGTCACACGTGCCTCCATGTTCCCTGGTATATGAACTGGGACGTGTGGGGTTTGGAGAATGTTCAAGTGCACACGAGGCAGTGTGTTCAGCCTCAGCTGAATAAGCAGAGGAGTGGCAGTAGCTCTGATCTTTAGCGTCGTGACGAGGATCTGTGATGGTGATATGATCGAGCACATATGGAGTCGTCAGCGTGCTCTGGTCTTGTCTATGGCTGCAGTCGCTGTAGGCAGGTTCAGTGGTGTAGGGAGCAGTTAGTGCACTGTGGTTGTATGTGTGTTGTGAGCAGAGCTGCTCCTGTGTGTGCGCGTCATATGAAGTGGTCATGTTCCCCAGTTTCATAAGGCTGTCTCCCAGCTCCAGCAGCTCTGCGCTGAGGGAGGGAGGCGGGGGAGGGAGAGGGAGGGAGTTTGATATGGATGGCTTCGAGGTGGAGTCTGTCCTGGTTGGGGGTCGGGGAGGATCCAGGAGGGAAGTGGGGAAGGATGAGCCTCTGGCTCCAGGAGGACCATCTGTGTTGAGAGAGTGCAAAGCAACATCAGCCAGATCTCCTGCTGGCCTCCTGTCATGTCCTCTGTCCAGTCCTCGCTCCAGCTCCACCCCTCCCTCCAGGCCTCGCTCTCTGCGGGACTCCTGGAGCGACAGTTGAATGGCTAGAAGGATGTTGGGGTCATCTTCGTCGAGGGAGCCCAGTGCTCTCCTGCGACCCTCGCTCCGCTCCGTGCCTTCTGAAAAACAAATATCACAGTAAAACAACGCCTGCACAACACGGCTCGATTATAATTTGACCCCAGTGATCAAAGTGTCTGCGTGATTCGATCGGACCAGATTGATGGAGCAATAAACTAAAATCCCATTTGCTGGTTGTCTGCTGCAGTAACAAGTCAACGTTGTTGACAGGGGCAAGAAATGAACCTGGCTTAGAACTCTTAGTGCAAATACACCGATATAAAAATGGGGTTTCTGCAAGTGACGGCAAGCTGGATTTAAGGCTTTTTAAAAGTTTTTGAACGCACCTCAGAGGTAAATTTAAGAACTTCCTCACAGATACATAAATTGCCCCCCCAAAAAAAGCGTGCAATGACATAATTTATTTGGATTTAGAAACACTTTTGTGCAACAGTTGAAACAAAGGTGAGACTTTTCAAAAATTAATTTATGACTTTTAAAAACAAATGACGGCCTCACTTTTAGAAAAATATATATCTTAAGACTGAGGGACCAGCATTAAATAGCATTTGTGGCGTTAGAGAAAATCAGAGCAGAATTGTTCCTTTTTGGTGAAAGAGAAGTCATACAGGTCGATGAAATTGCTGGTGCACCTGTGTTGTCACTCCTTCTGTTGGTCTCTGGTGTGTTGCTGCTGCTTCTAAGGCTGTGCAGACTCAGCATTTCTCCTCGGCGTCGTGGCCGGTGTCTGCGACGGTACTGGATGTCAGCATAATCCTGCAAAGAGGCATTCGGGGGGGGGGTGGTTAGGTAATTATAAGGCCCAACTCAAAGTGGCTTTTTTCGTCAGATGATCTATGCCGAGCAGCGTCACAGTCTTAAGCACAGACAAAAGGTAACGCTCTCATGCATTATGCCAGGAAACTATGGAGCATTACCTGCGACTGTCTGTCTCTGTGATCTCCTGCTCCCAGCACAGAGTGACGACTTCCCATCTTAACACACATAAGCAAACTACGTCAGCCGCCGCCGCTGTCATGCATTAATTAGACCTCACACACAAGCAGGTCAGAAAGCATAGGAAGCACTAACTAAAAGGTTGGCAGAACATACATGTTAGTGTTTTCACTGGTACAAAAGGAGTTTCTTTGCTCACCTCAGGGGATGCGAAGCCGAGGTACTCCCAGTCCCATGATCCTCCAGGGTAACTGAAACACAGATTAACAGCATAATCACCCATATCCCTGTCATTGTCTATGTACAGTCAAAATAAACAAGAACAAGACCACTTATTAGCGGGTTTCTGTTTACTTCCTGCGGGGGAGCTCAGGAGAGTCATTGGGAGCGACGCCACGGGCCACCGATGCCAGGAACTCCTGCCTCTTCTGCTGCACCAGGCGCGCCGCGCTGATTATCTTGTGGCACGGCGTCCTCAGGTACGGCCGGTTGACCTTCTGGGCCAGATCCTCCACCACCATCTCCAGATCAGTCTGGGAAGACAGAGAGACGGGAGACAGACCAATGACTTCCAACTCGAACGGTCGATTTAAAAAAAAAAAAAAGAAAGAAAGTGAAAATTCAAGAACTAAATTAGACATCTGAGAAAGATTAAGTGAAATCTGGGGTTTCAGATTAGTTTAAAGAATCTGCATCTGTGAGTAATTACCTCAAGAGCATCATTTCTTTAATGTTACTCAAAAAGACAACAGAAAACATGCACCAAACAAAGGCAAACTAACTTGGATTTCTGACCTTCAAAAACAAATATTAAACAATGCAATGATGCAAATCACAAGCTCCACCAACAGCATTTTAGATTTCAGGTTAAATGTTAACATAGTAAATGTATTTTCGTGCTGCTCTTCATCCAAAGAGTCTCAGGAATATCAATCTCACAGAGTGAATGACAAGGAAAAAGTCCCACTGTGCAAGTAATTTATATCTTCCAAATGACTTACCCCCCAAAATGTGAGAACTAAAGCCAAATAATTAGCAAACAGCAATTTCTCTGTTTGACGCAGTGCAGGATTTAATGGAAACAGTAGGTTGTGGAATTCCCCGGAGGGGCTTAAAAGTTGTTATTAGATTACCTGCATGAGCTCAAATATCTCTTTCTGGGTGCTGCCTTGCTGCAGGAAGAAGCCGTAGGGGTAAGAGCACTTCAGCACGCGCCGCGTCTTCAGCAGTTCGGTCACACCGTCCTCGATGAAACGTGTGTCTGGAGGAGTTCCCTCACCTGCAGCGGAAAACATGCGCATCGAGCTGACTCGAGATGTCTCACATTACAGGCTGGATTCACGTTTCACCGCCTGGAAAAAGCGAGGCTTCAGTGCTACATGCTTACGGCTAATGAAGGCTCTGCTCAGCTGCTCCATCTTTTCTTTGGCCGTTTTTAGTAGCTTCTGCTCCAACTACACACAAACGGAGGGAAACACGTAGCAAGTAGTGAACATCGAGCAACAGGAGGCCGTTTCAAGCGGGCTCTGCGTCGATAGAAATGTGCGTTTGTACCTTGTAACTGTGTTCGTGGTTCCTGAAGCGAGTGTAGTAGTGCATGAAACGGTCCAGCTCCTGAAAACTTTTGTGCTTCTTTTCTGCCTGCAGATAGAAAAGAGACTCCGCTTCCATTCACAGTGTTTGGTTTGTACAGTTATGCTGCGGGGCATTTGAACAAAAGCTTCAAAAGAGTATTTTGTGACAGGTGATGGAGAAGCTCTTGCAGGTACAGATGCGAGCAGGTGAAATGTATTTTGTGTGAAAATAATGCGGACATTTTATACCAGTGAGAGCTTTTATGTGATCCGAGTACATACACAGGCAATACTGTGTATCCTGAGAGCGTGCCGAGTGTCTATACCTCTACAGTCATCTCTTTGGACTGCTCCTCTAGCTGCTGAATGACCTCATAGCGAGTACAGCGATAGTAGCCTCCTGTAGATGAGCTGTGCTTCTTCCATTCCTCCAGACAGATCCAACAAAAGTCGTATTTACACTACAGGCAGAGACAAAGACAGCAGGGTTTATCCGACCGTTTTTTCTGTCAAATACAGACCCATTGTGATGTAGCAGCCATCATTGTGCTGATAAATGATGAGACATTACAGAATTGTGCGTGTACCTTGGCACACTGCATGTGGTTGCAGCCCTCATTCTTCTGAATGGGCGACTTGCAGTTGGCACATGGTTTGGAGTTGGTCAACAGCCACAGGCAGTTAGCAGCGTCTTCAAAGGCCTCGCTCACACCCGCCACTGTGGAAAACACACTTTAGCAACAGCAGCCCTGCAGACGCGCTCCAACATGTAAACAACATACAAGACACTTTATGGTAGGAAGTCCTGACAGCTGCTGTTAAATGACCTGCTGTGGTGCCAGAGTACTGAAGTGCGGCTAAAATGATCCCCTGGTGACGCTGAAAATTGCTGGAAACAATAACAACACAAGGACAGGCTTACATTCCTCAGGCTTCATTTCTGTGACCTTCTGGAGCCAGTTCCTCCACATCTGACAGTCACATGGTTCATGGGCCTCGCCGAGGCACTCCCTGCAGACATGAAGGGGTGAAACACAGAGAACTGGGTGTAGTAGAATACATGGACCATGCAGCTAAAGCAAAGTGAAGTATGAAAATGGGCACTATTTCTGGACTTTACTTTATCCCCTCCTTATTTTCTCTTTCTAATCACCTCACCGCCCTTATCATATATTTTTAAAAGCCTGATTGTTTTATTTTTATGCCCTGCAATGAGCATAAAGTGTAAGCTCTCCCACTGCCTGTTTTGTTTTTCTACAAATTTAGTTTCCCAAAAAGGTTTTTAACTAAAAAATTGGTGATTATAAGAAGCCATTTAGCATTTTGTCAAGTTTCTAATGGCCTAAATAAAAATAAAACCCGTCATGGCATCTACCAGCAGAAGAGGTGACCCTTGCCACAATCGACAGCTGGAGAGGGCAGCAAGGGGAAGCTGTGAGGGTCATTCTCTCCGGGGCCTGGTCGGGTGAGCCTCACCGCTCGTTCACAACGAGCTGCGGGACACCAGCGGATGGCTGGATTGTTCTCCACGAATGCCTGAAGAACAAAAGGAGATGAGAGAGAGAGAGAGGAGACGTAAATGTTAGAGAAAAGACGCAGAAAAAACTTGGAAAAGAAGTAGAACAATGACATAAAAGAAAGGAAACACTACTTTTCATTTGAGTGTGCATTCAAAAGAATTTGCATGTTGTGTTTTCTACCTTTATATCAAACTGTAGATACCGTTGGTCCATCTCTCTGGAGACCACACTCTCTATCACATGCACTGGTACTAAGTGGTAGCAGTCGTATGCTGGGCAGAAGATATTGTGGGCATCGCCCTCCTGAATCTTTACATTAAGGAACCTGAGAAACACACATACAAAGGAAACGTGAAACCAATCTGCTTCAACACACACAAAAGCCTTTATATTAAAACTCTGGCTCCTACCCCTCCCAGCAGGATCTGCAGAACTCGTGGCCACAGGACATGTCCACCGGGTCCTCAAACACTGAGATGGAGCAGAGACAGATTCCACACTGGAGGGAGACCGGGGAAAAAAAAAAAGCATGTTTATAGTGTTGGACTTTCACAGGAAGGAGGCAATAGGAGCAACATCAACAATGGTTTCTGCTGTGAAACCTTTGGCAATCAAGCTTTTCTATGATTGTGCAGATGAGAGTGGAGTCTGCTGAAATGTAATGTTAGAGGGATTGTTTTATTACCCCACTATAGTTAACCATGCTTCTCAAACACTGCCAAACCTTTAAAGATAAGCATCCTTTATCTTGTTAAATGCGCACCTTTGAAAGGAGGTAAAAGGAGCGCAAACGTTGAGGTCTGAACATTTTAGTAGTACAAAGTACAAAGAACAGAAAGAATGAATGCTTGTGAGATGGCCTGTGGCCCCCTTTGTTCTAGGAGGATTAAACATGAACCTGCTGCTGCCAAACGACTTAGACACATGACACAAATTCAACTCAGCCTCTCCTCTCTACCAGATAGAGCAGGACAGCAAGCTGTTCACTACATATGGTATCCTGATCACAAGTAGATTTAGCTGAAAACACTTCTGCTCCTTTGCTTCATTTTGATGAAGAGATTCTAGTATTTTCATATGAAAACACGTAAGGCTCTCAATTCTTCCACCCCTGCTCACCGTGGCCAGGCCCTCCTCTCCAGGTGTGAGGCAGCTGTCAGTGGGGGACGTGAGGGTTAGTGTTAGGGGTGAGCGTGGTGTCCTCGGAGTGCGAGGAGATGGCAGGGTGTCCCAGGCATTGTAGCCGCTGGGCGGCGGGGTCGGCATGGCCACACCGGAGCGCTGGCAGCAGCCCTCAGCATCTGACATCCAGGCTTCCAGTAGCTTCTCTCTGTCCCAATCTGACAGGAGGAGTAAGTCGTGCATGTAAGCCGAAGTGCAGAGAACACATAAAAGCAATGAAAGCATGCCGTCTTCCTCTGCTAAAGAAACACGCACCATGCGCCCGAAGCAGGGCCTCAGCAGTGAAGAGGGGGGCTTGTAGCATATCTGCAGTCTCTACAATCAACATGTCCTTCAACCTCCGCAGATCCTGAAGCTTCAGACCCTCATAAGGCTGAAAGGACAGAGAGAAATAAAAAATTAGGGGAAAAAAAAACCAACAGAGATCAAAAAGGGGGAAAAAACAAGGTCAAATGGAAGGTGAAGGCGTCAAGACAGACAGAAAAAAAAGTCATTACACACACAAAAAAAAGGAAAACTATTAGACTGTGATAAGTTTAAGGAAGTGGGAAGGACTGAGATGTGAGGCACAGAGTGGTGGGTGGTTGTGGGACGGAGAGATTATGTATTCGCATGGATTTGGCTGCAGGAATGAAGATCAAACTGTTATCAGCTGACAGCAGCCACTGCGACGGCGCTGTGCCCGTGCCCTCCGTACAGCAAGGAGCCGCTAAGAAACGGGATGTGAGGCATGTGCACGCTTATTAAAAAAAAACTACGGAACCACTAAGCTGTGACCTGCTATGACAAGCAAACATATAAACGGAGGCAATTTCGTAAACAAACTGGTGACCACCTGGGTGTGAAGAGTAAGACACGACGAGTGGGTGAGCCAGCTCTGAGAAGCACGCAGAACTTTAACGAGACTCAACTTGCTGCAATTCCAGTTCATGTGTTGGCGAACACCGTTTGCTGCTTGGCTGAACCCAGCAAAATTAAACCCCGTATCCTCAGCGGTTACTGTTCTTGAGGACGTGCAGAACCTTTTATAAAACACACTCTGAGTGAGCGTACCTCTCTTATCGTCACCTGATTTTCTCTTGTGCAAAAGAAAAAGCAGCTGCTGTGCTAACTTCATCTCCATTCCCTCTGCAAATCCAAGCTGATGTGCCGCAAACATGACTCAACATGAGGATGAGGATTAACGCCCGTGACTAAAAGTTTAAACATCAGATCGAGCCAATTTCAATCCAATTTTGAAATCTAAGCTCGTTTCTGCGCACACACAGTTAAGCTCATTAGTATTTGGTTTGTTTCACGTTATGAAAGGGGAACATTAAAATGAATGAAGTCCGACAGTCTGCATAGTAAGGTGAAGCATCACCAGCAAGTCAAAAATATCATTAAATAAATATTCTACATGGGATTTAATTAATTTCCCAGTAAAAATACCGCCAATGTAGTGACATTCATCTAAAGGGAAGGATTCAAAGACACAACACCGGCTAAAAGGGGTAAAAATAACTCCAGCCAGCAGGAAACCTCCAGATTTTAAAATTGTGGTCTCACCTCCTTGTATTGTTGCAGGCTGGTTTCACCATGTGCATCTGCGTTTGACTGCTGAGCTGAGGCGGAGGAGAAAACCATCTGCGACTCCAGGCTGAGAGCCAGCTCGGTGTGGTGGTGCCGCTCGGCATGGTCGCATGGCGTCAACTTGTCCTCATCTTCCACAAAAAGATCCGCTTCACTCTGGATCAGCAGCTAGAGGGACGGAAAACAGAGGAGAGGAAAAGGGAGAAAGAGGAGAGACGTTTAAAATGGAGTCGAACAAGACAGCAGATTAACAATAAGAGACAACAATGGAAGCAAGAGGAAAAAAGAAAAAAAGACATGGTGACAAATAAAGGAAAGTGAAAGGGCTAGAATTCAAAAGCCGCTTTGGTAAAATGGGGGATTAATAAGGAGCATAAAGAAAGAAGTGTGACCAGACAGTCTGTGGAAGTGGTAAGTATCAAAAGGACAAAAGAGTTGGGCTTAATTTTCTCTCACGTCAGGAAATAAATGTTCCCTCAAAATCCAAAGCTGTAAAATCTTAAGAAACAAGCGAGGAGGAGGGGCTGCTTGATTAAACACAAAGCCATACATCTGACGCAACAGAGTCCGTAACACGGTTTATGTACTTTACGGGCTGTAAACTCCAAAAACACGGGTCAGCCTGACAGTAAATGTAGCTCATTTTGAAATGGGGACTTCGTCTCACCTCCACGCAGCTCTTCATTCCCGCAGCGGCAGCATAGTGGAGACAGGTGCTGTGGTGGTTGTCGGTGGCGTTGACATTTGCCTTCTCGTACTGGCCTCCCTCCAGCCTGGCGCCGGTCCAGCTCAGGATCATCTGGCAGCAGAGGCATCATTATTTGTTGAAGGCAACGAGCTCGTACAGTTCAGTTCTTTCGCATTGCCTTGTCAGTGCGTTCACTAAACTAACTGATGTGTTGGTACCTGCAGGCAGTCCGTACGGCGCTGCTCGTCCCTCTGCGGTCGGGCCAGCCGGGGTGACAGTGCTCCCTCTGGCAGCAGCAGGATCTGCGGGCCTTGGCACAGCACATGGAGGCACGTCTCATTGTGCACATTTCGCTTGTTGGGGTTTCCCTCTTTGCTGAACAGGAACGACCTTTTCAATGCAGCCAAGAAAGAAGGGATTCGATTAAACAAACACACCAGGCATAGAACCAGGTCGGGGGGTTCAGACAGGAGGAGGAAGGACTGACAGCAGCAGAAAAGAAAAGAGGTGCAGGATGTGTGTGGATTATACCAAGATGTCAGGAGGATAAAGTTTAGAAGTGAAATTACAGCCGGTGGTTAGGAATAGTAGAAAGAGGAGGGGGGGAGGGGGTTAAGATGGCAGAATATTGACTATTTCTGTTTACCATCTTTGAGTTAATGGACATGCTGGCTGACGCATGTGTGGACACACAAGCACATGGCGGATGATGGATGTGCCGCTTGCACTGGGAGCCAAGATGTGGCTGCAGTTCTGTTTAGCAAATAGTTTCTCTCTGCTGTCAAAACCCCCATTTGCTAATTACCTTTCCACTCTTATTTGGCTCCGCGTGTTCTGCTTTTCCACTTTTCACTTTGTGTCTGGGTTTCAGCGTTTAAAAAAAAAAAAACCAACAACCCATAGTTAAAGGCTAAAGCAGCCGAGTCTTTTGTGCGAGCTGCGCAAAGTGGATGGTGTTGCATACGAAATAACATTCGCTCAAATGTAAAATTCAATAAAAGAAGGAAATGATAAAACGCCGCTGGTTAAAAAAAAAAAAAAAGAAAAAAGTTAATCCTCTCCCATTCTGCTTTTTCTTGGACGCAGCGCACACTATTGAATTAGATTTTAAATGAATTCTGAATGTGTGCAGCCCTGATTTTCCCCCTTTTGACCCTCTTATCCTGTCTGCAACAAGCCCCTGCAGCTTTGCTCTAATGACAGTGGACTGCCAATTCACTCGCACAGCAATAATCACTAATTATCCCCCCCACCCCCCCACCACCACCACCTCTACACAGATATGCACGCACAAAGCCCCATGTTCAGAATGAATAGCTCTAATATGAGTCCACTAGAGACAACGGGCTGGGGGAGGTCACCTTTCTCTGTTGCTGTTGTGGAGCACAAACACCATTCTGACCATGCAGATACTTAGTGGGGGCAGGAAGCCTCATGGGAGCCTTAAAACTGTACAAATCCCTCTTTAATTCTGATTTAGCTCGTTCAAATAAAGCCAAGTTTGTTGTTTATGACCAAGAAGGAATTGAGCTTGTCGATGAAATGTTATTCACATGGTTGCCCCTTTTAAAAAAAAAAAAAAAAAAAAAAAAAAAAAGGAAAAACTGGGGTCGGGGGGGGAGAGGGGAGCAGTTATTTATGCATTTCTGAGACTGCCCACACAGTTGTTGTGGAGGAAGGGTTACATTTCCTGAACTACACCCACTTTTCCAGTAATAGGTGTACTTGTTATTTCCCAGTTTTTCACATATCATGGGATTACTCGCCAGTCCGACCCACAGAGACGACTATGAGCGCGCGAATAAGCGTGATGCAGATACACGTTGTGAATGATATGAAAAGCAGACATCTCTCGGCCCACGCTCCTTCTCCGTTCGTCTTTATCCTGTCTGAGAATTCTCCACTTGTCCCTGTCCAACTGAACTGCGGGAACAAAGAAGCATTTCCTCTGATACTTATCGGGAGCAGAGCGCTACATTCAGCACGCCTCTCTGGCCCATTATAGATTAGTCGGAAGGAACACAAATAGCACACCCTGAATAATATTCTCAGGCTCAGACACATTAAGCAGAACAGACATGTTGTAGAGTCACAGAACCCCCCCCCCCCCCCCCAAAAAAAAGCCCGGTCGTGTGCACACATACAGATGCACAGATAATTGACTGGCCTTTTCAACAGCTTCCTATGACACCCCCTCCCCTCCTCCTGTAATCATGGAAAGAAAGGGAGGAGAAGGAGGAGAGGAAGGCTACTGAGTCACTGAATCAGCTGTCTTGGTCATGGCCAGAAGCTTAATTATCTCTGCAGGAGGTACAAAAAAAAAGAAAAAAAGAAAGCGAAACATCTCTGGTCTCTGAGCTCCTTCAGTTTGCCCTCTTTATTTCAGGTTGAGCTACACTTAGCAGCCCTTCTTTATGTTTCTTGTCCTGTAGAAGGTTGCTGACAGTGCAAAGGATGCCGGTATGTGTGTCTTTGTGCACCTGTTTCAAGTGAGTGTGAAGACTGTGAAAACCTCAACAAAAATAACCACGCAGCAAGTATTCTTTCAGGTTAAAATCTGGATCAGGGTTAAAATCTATAGAAAGGAAGCAGAGATGTTCCAGTAAGTTAGTAAGAGACAAGATCCCATCTGTCCTTTCC
This sequence comes from Leuresthes tenuis, assembly GCF_036924035.1. NCBI lineage: Eukaryota > Metazoa > Chordata > Actinopteri > Atheriniformes > Atherinopsidae > Leuresthes > Leuresthes tenuis. Next base: position 13,421,963 of record NW_027325372.1, on the reverse strand, counting down.
AGATGCATGTTTTGCTTTCATTAGATCCAATCTCTGTCCACATCCTGAGTTTGCGACGGAGACTTTCTGCTTACATTTTCTCCAAATCTAATACACAATTTGAAACAATGTTCGTGACCTCATTCGTTTCTTTCATTTGTTACTTTTCCAGACTCATGAAAACTCCCACAGAACCACAAGAGAGCACGCCTCAACTTTTTCAGAAGCTGAATAGGAATGCCTCAAAACTAAGGATCCCATTTTAATGAGACTTTCACCAAAACCAACCAGGTTTTGGCTCTGGACCAGTCCTGATCCCAGTTAAGAGTTGGTTAAACTGGCAATACTTCCAAGAAACAGTTATCCACAGGCGAGAGAGCCATCATGGCACCGTGTCCACAAGTCAGCTCCATATTCTGACCTTTTATAGATGACCACATTATAATGCGACAGCGTGTCTCCTCCTCAGATTATTTTTCTCACTTGCTGAACACCAACTGATTAGAATCCATTTTCCTTTGAAAGATCCAGTATTGATAAAAAAAATAAAAAAAACAGAAGTAAACTACTGTGAAAGTGCCATTGATATCCTAAATCATTTGAAGTGACATCAGTCAGAAAGGATATTGGCAAAAAATCACAGATCCCGACCAAATGTCACCAAAGATGGCATTTACAGGGATGCTGTAACCTCTAGCCTGTGAAAGGGGGTCGTACAGAGCGGGAATTCATACCTCATAATCATTTCTCACAACACTGACAATGAGTACAGACTCGTATCCCAGACTTTACAAACGAGGATAGTTATAATGAGCCACACAGCAAGTAATATTGTTGAAATGTTGTCCGGAGGCACTGTAAGAGTGGGAGTTAACAAACAAAGACCAAGCCATTGTAACAGACAATGCTACCAATGTGCTCCACACAGTAGAAACTGAAAGGGCAGCTCTTTTGTGCACACACTCAGTTTAGTCTCTCAAGAAGCTCTCCAAATCCAAGCTGTCTCGTCTTTTTCTCGGACAAGTTACGGCGTCCTCCTTTTAGTTGCGGTACCATAGCTAAAAGTGGCGGGGGGGGGGGGAAACAACTACTGAATCTGCCTGCGTATGAGCTGGAGACGTGTGTGGCGAGTTGCTGCCATTGCTCCTGGAGCAACAGCCAACCATCTGCACAGCTCTGCCACCTGAGGGGTGCGCAGCAAGGCAAGCCGCATCTGCACTTTGACAAAGCTACGGCCACAGAAGACGTGGCCATAGATCTGAAGCCTCTGAACGTCACCACACATGTAATGTCTGAATAGATGTCCACAACTATATCCTTAAATCAACAATAACCTGGGCACAAGGTATACTTCTAAACTCTGCATGGTAGTCTGTAGGTATAACAGGCAAAAACATGTGTCTGCATGTCTGTGTACAAGCAATGCAGTGATGTAAAATGAGGTTAAATACATTCACTTCAGTGTCATATATAAACAGAACTGGTTTTGTAACTATTGAATCAAATCAGGCCCTTAATACACACCAATCAGTGAGCTTAAAGCATTAAAACAGCAAGGAAAAAAAAAATCAATCAATCATAATCTAATCGACTTAACAGTGGTGCTTCAATTTCACACCCACACTAAAGCTCTGTTTTCATTTCTTCTTAAATTAGATGGATCAGAGCAGACGCAACACTAACTTTTGGTTTCTCTTCGTTGACCGCAACAAAACAAAAAGCGGTTTGAGAACGGGGACCGGTTCTGAATCTGCCGCATTTGTCTGACTGTCAGCGGCCATTTTTTTCCCAGGTTGTTGTTTGTGGCTGTTTATCGTGGTTGGTGAGGGTCTGACTGCATTAGATTCAAACTGTTGCTCTTGGCTAATGCATGTCGTGTGCCCTTTAACATCATTTACATACTGTGACAGCTAATGTGACTGGCCTCTGCGGACCTCCTGCACACCGAATTGCCTTACTTGCTTTGAAACGCAGACATCTCTTAAACCTGACAAACGCTAAGTGTGACTCCATTTTATGACTCACAGCCGTCGTTTCTGGATTAGTTAACCGCTCACAGACATCACAAACCCCAGCCTCAAAGATGACTGTACAAAATTCAATTACATGCAATGTTTTACCTGAGCAGACGTGTCATGGCATGTCGACATACATAGTGCAGAGCTGTGTTGTGCTGGTACTGCTCTCCGTACGATGCGTTTGGGTCCAGGCTGTCCCTAAACTGAGGGTTCCCCTCGTACAGCTGCCAGGCCAGAGCCTCGTCCCCACCCACAAGGGCCTTGCGAAACTTGGTGGCTGTGTTGCCCATTGCTTCACACTTGCAAGGGGCCACCGACTGGAAGCTGTGACAGGTCCGTTTCTGCCAGCCTATCTTCCTCCTTCTCCTCCTCTTCCTCCTCCCCCGTTCGCCACAGGTCACACTTTAGAGCAACATGGTTCAGTGTTTTTCTTTCCTGCACAGGTTGAAAGAGAAGAGCGGATTATTGACTGGAGGGAGACGAGGTTGGGGGGGGCAGGGACGGAGGGAGGAGGAAAGTATTAAATATAAATGAAAAGAAATGCAGTAATGGTGAGGAAAGGTTGAGGAAAAATAACCAGACAGAAGTTTGGGAAGATCAAGGAAGAGAGAGAGAAAGAGGCATGGTGAGGGAGGGTCTCAATCAATCACTGCATCGATCGATCAGCTGATGTGCTGCAGTGAGGATGTTATCTTACAGGAAACAGAGGAGAAAGCACAGGGACAGAGGAAAGAGGCCAGAAAGATTGAGAGATAATTATAAAGAGGGCAGGCTGGAAGGATCGGTTAATGATATCCGAGCCATCGATTTGTTAGTCATCTGATGAAAAGCATGATCAATATTACCACAGCTGGCCACTGTGAGTCCACCGATGTTGTGCTTGACAAGAATCTGCAGATATTACACTGTTTACATGTTTCCCCCGACACTGAAGGCCTGAGAGAGTGTTAAACAATGCAGCACTGATATCCTGAGTCAAACCAGTTTTGCTGTGCCTCTCAGGCACAAATCCAAAGAATTGCAAGAATCACAACTATTGCTGCTCCGGCAGGGTCTCCGACTCTCCCAGCAACAGCTCATAAACCCCTTTATCCTCCTGCCTTCTCCAATCTTATTTCTTTGGTAAGAGGAGTGTTCTGTTGACACCACAAAAAAATATCAACAGTGTGGAAAGCCAGCAGATATACGGCAAACCAAGCAAACACGCTCTCTCTGGTCACATGTATATAATCACCAGCTTCATCAATGTCCTCTGCCCCATTTCCTTCCTCATTTTCCCCACCTCAGCCTCTTTCTCCTTTTTACTCACAAACACAGTTCGGTCTGTCTTAAACGCACACACCGTTACATCCTGTAATGAGTGGAATGAGTGCGTGTGTCTGTGCACGTATTGGGCTGTAGAGGGTATCATTACAGTCTTCATTCTATGGCCATCTGTCTGGCCTTCACAAAGAGCTTCTTTTAGGCCGGCTACAGTTGTCCGCTGGCTGGACCTGGCTTTGGAATATTTGAATAACGTGGCTGGCTGCCTCCAGTCTTCAGCCTCCCTTTTCAGCGCGGAGACAGACAAGGAAAATGCACACTGACAAGATGAGACATAAGGGCCAAACAGAAGCCGCTACCAGTGCTGAAGAAGAGCAAATGTTTTGAAAAGTTTCACTCGGATCCGGTGTGCGTGTTTTCGGATATATCTGGAGGCGGGATGGTGGTGAGGGGGGGCTACTGTGGTTAATAGGTCAGTCTGTCTGCTTGGCTCTCTGTTTTGTGCACACTGGTTTACTTCCAGTTCACTTCACCTCTCGGCATATATCCGCCCGCCTCTCTCCGTCTCATACTAAATAAGGACAGGAAGTCTGGAGATGAGGGAATTTTGGAATTCCAGGGATTACAAGTCCTGCTGTTTGCACTTGGCAGTGGCCGTGCAATTATCTACTGGTGTGAAATCTCTAAGCGTGGACGTCATTCTGTGGTCAGGTGGAGCTGGAGCATAAGGAGTCCTTCACTTCTTGTTAACCAGACAGTCATCCTGCTAGTCTTAAACCCTGCCGGGAAAGGAGGTATGAATAATGTTTGAATAATCAACCAGATTAAGTTTCAGTCACACCACAAGACTGAACAGGTGAGCCCAGCCGTATGATCCTCCCCGTTTTAGGCAATGCAATAACCGTGTCTTAATGTGTCATGAGATCAAGAACCAGAAACAGACGAATTTGTCAGATGATTCCTGCTAACGACGACTCAGGTCGTGGCGCGCTTACTTCTCCAAAGACTGCTCAACAACGCTCACATTTAGACCAAAATTAAACAAAAGCGTTCCATTTGAAACAATTAGTGATTTCAGAAAATAGCCTGCACTGACTGAATAACTTTTCAAGGAAAGATCAAACAGCCTCGAACATTTCCCAAGACTAATTGACTTGTTAATTAATCAAGATTTGGTCAGATCAGGCTCACAAGCAATTATTGTCCATACAGGCAATACACCCGATGCTATATTTAGTCAGTAAAATGTTCATCATAACTTTAGAAACCCTGTGATTAAGACTTATAAGTCTAGTTCTGCTTCAGTAGCATCTAAAAACCAAAATATGTCCAGTTCCTAATGATATAAAACAGAGAAAGCCTGCGCTTTGGGAAGGTGGCACTTCTACTGAAAGGAAAATTGACAGTCAATATGAAAAATCGCTTTGGATTAAATTACTGTGGATTAATTAGTTGACTAATCCTTTAAGAACTAATTTCGCTTGAAACCAGGGTTCCAGTCAATCATATCAGGACATTATTATCATGCTGATTTGTAAGTTTTAACAGCGTGGCTGCGACCAATTTACAGTTTGGACTAATCCAAATAGGAAAATGGCATTTAAATCCAGCCTGTCGAGAGAAAGAGAAGAGAAGAGAGAAAGCCTATGTGTTGTCATCGTTGTTAAACTGTCTTTGAATGAAAAAAAAGAAACATAAATACAAACACAGGAGGGTCAAACCTTGCCGTCAGCTGATACACATCAACTCAGTATGGATTGTATGGATTATTATGCTTCTGTATAAACTGCTGCGGGACAAAGTCCAGTTGCCGAAAGAGACATGCAACTTGTCGGAGTCCAAGGAAGCGGCAGTGTAATGATTTACTGCGCGACTTTTACCAAAATTAGCTAGGTCACAGCGTATCAGCTAAATATTCAGGTCAGACCTCGTGTGGTTATCCTCCAAAGTGTGTCAGCATGAATTGGAGCACAAAACAAACAGCAACCGACTTCTCTTTGCATGTGTTTGTCCATGCGGGCCCCCCACCCCCCGTTAAAGCTCCTTTGTTCAACACACTGACAGTCCGAGTGAAATACTAACCCAACTAGGAAGCGGGTGAAATGTGCGGGTTGTCCAAAATGTTGCAGACACAATGCTTTACCTTTGGTTTTAATGGCTTTTGAGCCAGGTTGGGGCGGGGGCGCTGGAGGAAAACGTTAACAACACCCAAAGCTGCCAACCTTGCTGGCGTTACCGAAGCTAGCAAGCTGCCTCTCTTTATGTCTCTTCGGTTAACGTTAGCGCGTTATGTTAGCTTCAACTACCTACAGTACAGCAGAGAAACATCAATCTCCGCCGCTCTACTTACACGGTCGTCTCACTTGATCACGCGCTGTACAGTCAGAAACTTGCGTTCATCGAGGGCCATTATCTTATGACTGTCATTCGCATCCTCGGCTGCTGTTCCGCTGGATCATCCTCTCTGCCTCCGGACCCGGTGGGGGCACGGTGATGCTGCTGACAGCGGAGGGGCGAGACGGACTGCTTCGGCTCCAGTGTGTTGTTGTTGCTGCCAAAGAGAGAAACGTACCGCGCATGCTCAGCACTAACTCAATGCTTCCATCTGATTGGTCGGTTCTCTGGCCTTGCTCATTGGGTCTGGTAAATGTTCAACGTCAACTATTCTGAATAATGTAACATAGATGAGATAAACCGTACAAAATTAGATTATACAATTAAACTAAAAAGTTTTGCTTTGCATTGTTTGAAATGTTCTGTTTATTCTGAATCCAACATGTGGTTATGTAAAAACCCATCTGCTTTGTGTAGCACATTGTTAAAACTGTCTTGAGAAGTTGAAGAATAATACAGTGTGGGAAAAAACACACATCCTATTTCAGTTTTACAGATTTATACATCTGGACATACCTTTGAAAAAGAAAAGAAAATCCGGTCCTTACAGCTCTTAGAAATAGGAAAACGCAACCTCAAATGAACAACACATGACATACTTACACAGTGTCAATATTAACTGAACAAAAACCAAGTAGGCCTACACCTTACTGCTTCCATTGGAATTAAGAGGATACGTAGCAGCCTGGTGCTGCTAATCAAATCCAATTGATTAATTTATCTTCAGCAAGTGTAAACACCTCTATAAATGCAGTTTTGTCAGTTTGCTGGTCCGGAGCATTCAGGTGTGTGTTAGTGCAATGAGGAAAGACATCAGCAATAGTCTTAGAGAAACAACCATTGCTGACCATCAATCTGGGAGAATTTATGATTCAATTCCCAGACATCTACCTTGAGAAAGATTGCACACTAGTGGAAAACATTCGAGGCAGTTGTCAAACTTCCCAGGAGTGGGTGTCTCAGCAAGTTCACCCCAGGGCCAGACTGTGCAATTCTCAGAGAAACTGCATAAAACCCACAAGCTACATGTCAGATTCTACAGGCCTCAGTTAGCATATATAGTGTTAAAGTTCATGACTGTAACGATTTGAAAACAACTAAAAAAAGTATGGCTTGTTTGGTTGTGTTGCAGGATTTTGCCTCTTCTGTCTCAAACAAACATGGCAGCACGGATTAGGTTCGCAAAGTTTGAGCGGAACAAATCACAACCACTTCTGGAACGATGTCCTTTGGACAGATGACTTAATAAAGAAGAATGAGCTCAAATTTCCCCAGAACGATGTGAGAGACTGGTCATGTCATACAGAAAATAATCACTTCAAGGTCATGCTAACAAAGCTGGTTCTAAACGCAACTGAACCATGGAGTGTACTCGTTCTGTTTTCATTTAATAAATAATTGTACGATCGAAAACGTCATGTATTGTTTATCTCAGGTTACATTTACATAATTTTAAGATTTGTTAGGGGTCATGTTTTAATTTTTTTTTTATTATGTCCTGATATGGAAATCCTCTGAATCGAAAGAGGGTTTACTTTCTTTTTTTTTAATAACTCTATATATGAACTCAACCTTACAACATGTGAAGGAAACAACAGACATATGTACAAATATTTGTTTATTAACACCTCTTAATAAGCAACAACTTGCCACAGCATCCTAATATTGTCAGTAAAAAGTTGGTAAAATATAAAAATGTGTCGTATGCACATCTGAGAAATCTTAACCAAATTATGAAGCAGTATTATAGAATGAAGAGACTATTTGTTACCAGAAAATGTCAACTTAAAGTGCATCATGCGTACCATACATCAGAAAAATGCAGGAATTAACGAGTGCCTCAAATTAGTGCGAGTTTCCAATGATTTACTAAAAGATATAAAAGAAATCATTTCTTTTTTACAACTACATTATTGGCTCCAATGGTATATGATATCCATGACGTACAGCTGAACACTATAATAAGCCTAAATTACTGCCAAAAAGTAAAAGTGCAAAATACAAAAGTAAGAACATCTCTCTCTATATTTCTCTCTCTCTCTCAGACAGATGTGCACACGCAAACATTTCTAGTCATCATCCTGACAGCAAATGCCGTTACGACAGGCCTCACACAGTGCCTGCTCATGTGGTTTGGTCCAAACTTTGGCAGAGCATGTTGATGAGCCGCCGTCGCTTTCGTCCTCCTCATCGTAGCAATTCTTCCGGATTTTGGAAAACAGCCTGAGCAAGGCGTTCTCCACCTCTTTCTTTTCAAAGCCGGGAAAGTCAAACTCGTCGTCTTTGCAGCGGCGACAGGCCTGACGAAAGGGTCGCATGATCACTGTGCCGCGGTCGTTCCGCAGCCGGTAGCGGAACAACACCACCACCCGCGCCGAAGGCCAGGTCTTGTTACAGGATCCACACCTAAAACTGGGGAGAGGAGATGATACTGAGAGTGAGTGGCGGGGAGGTATTTCAAGCTGCACTTTCAACCCTAAAATATTTTTATTGAAGTTATTGAATCTTATTTTGCTACTTCAACTGACAAGGATCAATTTCCCCAGAATTGTGTTGGATAAATAGCCTCCTGTGCTCTCTCCTGAGTCATCTTAAAAGAGTCTAACCTTCACATTCACCCTGTTGAACCAGAGTGCAGAACCTGTATTCTCCACATAATGGCACTGTTTTATCACTGTACAGAAGTGGCTCCCAAACACACAATCATTACATCACATGACCAGCACACTCACATGAACATTAGCACGTTTTTCAAGTTTAAGAAAGCATAACAGGGGAATCTTATGCTGGCACAAAAATAAACTGGATTAACTCGTTTTTTCACAGGCAAATCTGTCAACTAGTCAATACCTGTCACTTAATATCACTTAAAGATATCAATACTGGGTTTTTTTCAAAGGAATAACAATACATACTATCCATAGGCACAGTGGGAGTACACTTTCCAGCCTCTCTTCCTCTCCTCTTTGGTTACTGTGTCTGTCTGGCTGTAGTTGAAGTTGAGAGTCCAAACGTCTCCATAGTCGAGCTCATTGTCATCGTAAAACAGTTCTTCAAAGGTCTCAGTCCACAATGAAGGAACCCAGTCTGTATGTGTATAACAAAAGCAAAGACATTAGAAAAACGTGTTTAACACAGCATGGGAACGTAAGAAACAGTGTTATAAGTCTATGAATGCTGAAGGGATGACGTCATTTCCTGAGGAGATGCTGGAGACATGTCCATTTAATTCAACCCTTAAAAATATGTGTAATAAATATATACATTTTTGTTTTTTTTTAAGTGTTTCCTTTATGATTTAAACTGGCTGACATGTAACGCTACACCTTTGCCTAATTTTGTATTTGGTGATTTATTGATGGAAATTATCCTGGCCTCTCCCTTCACCTGTGACCCAAAGCCCTCCTCAGCAAAGTGAAACTGTATGTTTTTGTTTCTGTGCAGGGGAAGAAAACCCACAGCTTAATCTTATCAACTGGAAGGCCAGGGAACAAAGTCGGTTTCACGCAGATTAACACATATTGAAAGGATTTCATTAACCTTAACCTTGGCCATTTTTTATCAGCACCAATACGAAATGTTTCTCTTTCTTTTCTCAGTCTGTAAGCGTGTGGGTCTGCTTTGGATGACTGTGGGTTTCAACTCCACTGTGTTATCTGTGTGCACGCCATTTTAGCTCATTATGAGTGTCTGTATTGCTTATTGATCCTTTTTATTTTCTCTTTTAGATATGTATTTCTGTGTCCCTCTGCTGACTGTACAGCACTGTGTTACACTGCAAGGCTAGACTAGTCTTGAGTTTTTTCCTTTTTCTTTTTTTTTTATGACACATGGAACCTAACACCCAAGCACAGTGTGTCAACACACACACACACACACACACACACACAGCTCAGCTCACGGTCAGGTAAAAGTGGAATAAACCATTTCCACAGCATTAAAAGTAAAGAATGATATTAACGTAGCTAAGTTCCTTTTAGCGCCCCCATAAGCCATGAAAATGCACCAGCATGCACAACAGCTGGATCTTCCCACAAGTGGAAAGCAGCACATCATTTACACACCTGTCTATTTCCTGCAGTGATGTGTCAAAACGTCTGCTGTAAAAAAAAAGTCTAACAAGGAAGTGTGTGTTTGTTGTGTCAAGAGATTTTTCGCTGTTGAACGAGGAAAAACAGGCACAGAGAGTGTAGTTGAGAGATAAAAAAAAAAAAAAACAGCAGTATGAAGCAACACATTGGACAGTGACACACTCATGCATATACATATGACAACTGGTAGCTAAATGGCAGTAAACTCATCCCAGAGCTGAAATTTAATGGTTGTGTCACACAAAGCTGATAAAGTGCTGTTCAAAGGTTATATACAGGGGCAGTTGTTGCAGCTGAATTCTGTATTTGTCACTGGTGAGCTCTATTTTCAAAGAGGAAACGCCTTGCTGGCGGTTGTTTCACCCACAATATATTTGCGATTACTTCAAACACACATAGATGTTCATGGATGTTAAAAAAAACAGATTGCACCATGAAATGTCGACTATATAAACGAGACGGGTTTATGTGCACACAAAGGAAGTGTTTTGTGCAAATGTAGAAGAAAAGAAACAATCCCATCTCCAGAAAAGGTCAGCGTGGGTCATGACCTGAATCATGAGCTCTTCTGAAATTCTTCTGACATCAAAAAAATAAATGAAGTAATAATCAAGCATTTGAAACAGGTCAGTGCCATTTAGCATCCACAGGTCATCAGCTGAGTAATCACTGTTGTCACTATAGTTTCTATTAGCTCAAATTTTCTAAAGAAGATGTGAAGTTGGCAGCGTTACGTGTCAGTCGTAAATGTGATTAATATGGATGAATGTTAATCATGTGATCAACGTTGCTGTGGGTTTTATGCTCCTGTTTTTTGTCGCTTAGGATATACCCCTTTCCCCCCTTCCCGTCCTAATAATCAATTCGAACATCATGTAAATCCCTCTCTTCCAACAAAGTGCATGTAGACTGCCTGCTTTTCTTTCCCCTCAGAGCACCGATGTCCCCACCGCTTTGAAGCCCAAAGTGACGCAGTTGAATAAACCTGATCTAAACGAATGCAGAATCGCAATTAAATTAGATATGACTATGAAAAAACAGAAAACATTATTCATAAGAAAAACTTGTTTTACCGAATCTGCTCATGTTGCCTGGTGGTTCTGGTGTTTGAAGAGTCTCTGAAACGCAGGCACGGGATTTGTTTGATTTCTGAATTGCTTCGCTGACAGCGGCTCTGTTTATAATCGAGCATCAGCTATTACTCTGGAAAACGAAACTTATCACTTTCATTTTCCACCTCGTCGCTGTTTGTCAGAGCTCAGTGCAAAACAGCTGACACACCGTCACTAACTGGTTTAAACAAGGGGTAATATCACCATAGTTCCTGTAGATCACAATTGCGTTGGTTTATTTTAATATATTCACATATTTATGTTTTTATTTAGGGATGGGTTTTTTTCTTTCTTTTTTTTTTGGTCAGAGTCCCAAAGCTTGGTTTGTTAATTGTCTAACAAACCAAGAGTAAAATTATGAATAAATATATGTATCAAATATCAGTCAAAGTTTAAAACCCAAAACATACTTTTGTTTGTTTGGGTATTGTTTTTCAGGCGCATCTCTTTCATTGTACTTATTTACCTATGTTATTATCTATATTTATGTTATTTATCTATTTTGTGTGTATTTTCTCGAAAATGTCGATTTAAATTTTCTCACAATATTGCACTCTATGTCTAATCGATGGATTAAATCTATCAACTGAGTTTTTTGAAGCAGCAAGTGATAAGATAGTTCAAGCAATGACACAATAAATCCAGTAGAGGGCAGTGTGCTAAAAGGACAGCAGTGGACAACTTGCTTTGCTGCAGCTGAAAGCAACAGCGACATCTGATGGAGCAACTGTTTAGATAAGCAACAAATCACGTGACGATTTCTTGTTAGCTTTCCATCCCATTGAATGTTTAAATATAAAGTCTGAGCACTGGATTGTGAAAAGCTGAACTTAACCAAACAGCCAAAGTTTTTTAAAGAATTCAATGGTATCCCTCCCCCTTGTTTTTGGAGAAATTATACGCAAAGACCTCAACTGCACCCAAGTAAATATATGATTTCCAACTTGTCCCTAAATCCTGGCTGGAGGAAATAAAACTACAAATAGAGTGTGTGTTTAAATTGTGTAAGCACTGACAGAGCACCTGTAGCCTTCCTGTACCTGAATCACAAATGGTCAGATGTCTGACATGTTTATCAGTGTCCTTATCGATCTGAGTTTCAGCAGCTTTATCAACTGCTCTTTCTAGTGGAAGTAGGCATCCATTGCTTTGCTTTGTGTTGACGTCTCTATCAGTGTCCACATGCTGGTCTACAATTTTCTTTTGTAGACACTAACCTGTTTAACCTTTCTTCTATAGTGGATATGGCTGTAGAATCTCTAGAAAAGTTGTTGTCAGCTGTAAATCTTAAGTGTTTTTCATGCCAAAACCTGTTCTAGGACTTCATCGGTTACTTAAAAAGCTTGCTGAGTTTCAACGGCAGCCACATATCTCGCATTTTAGCTGTGTGAAGGAGCCAAGATTGTTGTCTGCGGTCAAATTAAAGCCTTCCTGTCTGGTTGAGCAGAAAATAAAGCTGATGTCCATGGTAAAGACCAAGCCAAATGCCATCATTATGAATGAAAAGTAATGATTGCACATGCAGCAGTAGTTGGCAGGACAGGATTATATTTTATATAATATGTTGTGTTTGTTTCATCAATAATCATTAGTATCACTTCATGACAGCAGAAATAATAGCATCAAAGTGACAACACCCATCCAAAGTATGTATTGGCAGGCACATTTCTCACAGAGACACAAACACACATGCCATTGTAGATAAAGAAAACCTTTGCACACTCTCTGGGGACTTTCCTTCCACCTGGGCTGTTTATTGCTCATAATAACACCCCACCCTGTGTTAAACATATTTAGCACTTGTAGGAATCTCCAGAACAGGCTTAAAGTTCTGGTTAAAGCAGCAACACACATATCCATGTGATATCACTCACACGTTGGTCTGGCCGAGTCAAAACTCATTTAGAAGTACTTGACAAGGATTATTTTGGTGTTATCTGTTTTAAGAGCATAACAGCAGTTATGTAGGCACCAGGTCTGTCCTTTACACACGTACACATGTGCATTCTGACAGTACTGTTTCACTTTTTGAAGATCATGTTTTCCTTTCGTGCCCAACAGATTCAAACTAATTATCTCGTTTCGTCTAAAAATAAGACACTGGACCTGTTCTAGACTGAGCAAATTAATAGAAGACTATAAATCATTACATAAGCGGTGGTAATGAAAGTGCAGTGTCACATTGTTGGCAAGAGACAAAAACAAATTGCAGCACTCCCACTCCTTATACAAGCACCTATAGCTCACTGTACAGCATTGGGGAGAACATGTGTGTGCACCTTTTCTCCCGGCACTGTGGTGTAAAGATGACCTCAAAGCATCAGGCTCCAGAGAGTCACCTTATACTCAGGTGTGAGATTACAGCGTGAGAAAAGCATGCTGGGAGAGCTCACAGGGTCGCAGAGATGCAGAGCAGAAACGATGAAGAAAGAGAGAATAGACACTCACAGAGTAGCCTCTTTGTGCTGCTGCCCACATTAACATATTTCTGTTGATACTGGAAAATGGCAACATGGAACCAAAGCTACATCGATTATGGACACAAAACACGAGGAGGAAAAAAAACAAGTAACCTGCAACCTGTTGGTGTTTTCTGACTTCGGGTCCTCTGAGCCTCAGAGTCGCCCTGCTTTTGTCTCATGTGTCTCAGCTCAGTCTTTTCTTTCTCTCTAAAGGAAAAGATACCCCTCACTATGATTAAAGCTATCAGACTTAATTAAAAAGCTGGTACAACTAGAAATGCTATATTCATGACGGCTATGATAACAAGTTTTTATTAGTATGAATTGAGATTTCAGTTTACTTGAATGCTTTTTTTTTGTGGTTGTCTTACACTGTTTTGATGAATTTGTGCAGTATTTTGCCCAAAACTCACAAATCATTTTTTTCAAATAGCACCAATTTATAAGTTGCATCCTTTCCTGGAACTTTAAAGAGAATTTAAACAAGTTCAGTTGAATCAAATTCAACTGTCTTTATAAAAATGTCAATGCCAAAATTGGATGAAATCTTCTCCTTGAGTCAGTCCTCCATCCTGAGCATGCACGGGGTGGCAGGCAACAGTGGAGAGGATGAGCTCCCTTTTAACAGGAAGAAACCTCCAGGAAAACCATAATCAGGAACGGCAGCCATCTGCCTTAACCAGGTGGGGGTTGAGAGGAAAGGAAAGAGGAGTCAACAAGAACCATAACAGAGACACCAATGATCACAGCAAAACCAGACTAGGAATACCTGTGAAGGGAAATAAGGAAGAGAAACTAAATGAGAACAGTAATGGCATGTACACACACGCTGAGAATAAAGAAGACAAATGGGTAGAAGTGAGACATCATGTGACATCCCACAGCAGCCTTGGCATTCATCAGCATTACTAAAGCAATGATTCAGGGTCACCCAAGCCAGGCATAGTGATAAACTTTATCAACAACAAAGAAAGTACTCATCCTAATCTTGAAGGTTAAGAGAGTGCCTGCCACTCAAACACAAATGGGGGGGGGGGGGGGGGGGGGGTGATTCCACATGAGAAGAGCCTGATAACTGATCTCTTCCTCCCATTCTTCCTTATGCATTCTTCTTTTTAGACAAAATATCCGAAGCTGCTCTTATAACAGTATCTTTCACGTGAATGTGACATTTTCTACTAGGATATTGTAAAGTACTGTATACTGATATGTTGAACACACAGGCAGAACTTCCAGATGGGCTGGCACTCTCAGCCCAGACAGTTCTCATTTGTGTTTCAATGATGGTGGAACAAGCTAACAAATGCTTATCAGAGTGGTGTCCTTCACTATCTTCAAGAATTTCTTTGAGACTCCTCCTTTCCCAGCATCTGTGATACCCTGACATGTCTGGCCTGATTTTGCACTTAATGTATAGACCAAAGTTTCTCACTGCACTGAAGCTTTAATGGTGATCCTCACATGTAAGCCGCTTTGGATAAGAACATCTGCTAAATTAAATGTAAATGTGCAAAAAATGCATCTGTATTCGGGCCAACAACAGATTGTTGTCTGCTCAGGGAGGGTCCTTCATATTCATTTTTTAATAATCGTCACCATTATTTTATAGAGCAAGTCCATTTCTGTTTTGTACTTGACTTAATCCCAGCTGGGGTATTTCTGTGTGGAGCTTGCATGTTCTTCCTGTGTATGCGTGGGTTTTCTCCAGGTACTCTGGCTTCCTCCCACCACCCAAAAACAAGCATGTTAGGTTAATTGGTGACACTAAATTGACTGTAGGGGTGAGTGTGCATGGTTTGTCTATGCGTGGTCCTGTGATGAACTGACATCCTGTCCAGGCTGGAGGTTTGCAAAAATATTCATGGATAAAGCTGCCAGATGTCAATGGGCTGTCAGCATTGAACTTTGTGTCTATAAAGCTTGTTTTAATTCAAACGGTCTCTGTTACATGACACAGGCTCCACAGCCAGGTGTGCCGAGATGCATGCCAGGATTTCACTGCTGCCTGGACATGCTTACCTGTTGAAAGACTGCCAGGTGACTCAGAGAGGGAGGAGAGTGGGAAATGAGCCAGTGTTTAGGTGTGTGTGTGTGTTAGTGAGAGATGGAGGCGATGGGAGGGGACGAGTTAGGATGTTTGGTGTGTTAAGATGCCTTGAGCACATTCCATAAAGCAGCCGCACCCTGCGTCTCAGCGTCGTTCTACCTGCTTGTGTTTCTTATCAGAGAGTGTGCTGGTACTTTCTCTCTTGACATTTCTTCCATAAGTCCACAGAGAGTTTTGTTTTTACGCAATGCCATTGTCTTCACGTGGCACAGTCACACAGAAGTACACTCACCTCATGTTTCTCTCATTTGAAACTGTCGACATGTTGACAGATGCACGTTTGTCTGAACTGAAAAAAAATCAAACAAGCACGGTGAGAGCTTATAAATGTGGCCTCTGCAGTGTATGTGTGTGTTACAGATTAGGTCCTGGATGCTTGGATAGACATTCACCAAGGAGACACACCCTCAGATGCAGGACTGAACACACAGTCACAATCTGTGCTATTAAAGGTCTATCAAACAAGGTGTGTTCTGTGAGATAAAACACGTCTCAGGGCAAAGGACAGCCTATGTAAGCATACAGATATGCTTTTATCTGCATCACAGTGTGAGCTGAAGTCATCACATACATGTATTTAAGTAAGGGTGAAAGACACTACCTTTTTTTTTTGTGTTCCAATAAATGCAGCCGGCATAAAGTAAGTGTAAGAAAATGATGGCTTAGAGTACACATGACCTTATGTGGGATGTTTTAGGCAAAGTACGCTTTACAAATACTGGTCACACGTGAGGAGGATAAACTAGTTCTTACAGCCTGCAGCAGTAAGCCAGATTTTAAACGGGCTTCGTATAGAAAAGGGCAACGGTTCTGGGAAACGGCTGTTTCAGCAAAAATGTCTCACCGTGGAAAAACAGCAACAACAGGTGACTCATTTATGCAATGTTTCAGACAGAAAAATAATCCACAGAGAAACCCTTTGTCTTTAAACAGGCCCCCGTAGCCTTTGATAAAGATTCCATTGTTGTAGAGCCTGCTTCCAAGAACGTTAGGCCACAAAATGTAAATCGAAATGTAAATCACAAAATCTGCAATTTGCATATCCTTTAAACTCTTATTCAATTGAAATGAACGCAAAGATCACAAGTCAGTCATTGAAAATGAGGAGCAAGAATATTTCTGGATGAACACATATGCTAATTCTAAAATTGATACCAGCCACACATTTGTGAAATCGTTGAACACTTGACTGTGTATTAAAAGAGCTTCCCAGACAGACGTGAACAGAGTGTTTGAGAGGTGAAAATTACCAGTCTGTCGAAGGCTGTGAGGGCAAATAGTTAAACTTTTAATAATAGTATTTCGCAGTGTAAAACTGCAGAGAAACTGGTGAGTTATCGGTACGTGATGTCTTAAAAGTTTTAGATAATCCTACAAAAAAAAAAAGATGTGATTTCCAGACAACACTGCATTTAAAACAGTTCACTGCTACTCTCAATAATGATAACATTCTTAAATGTATAAAGAGGAAAAAATGCAAACATAGACATGTGCCATCTATAGATCCACAAGCTCTTTAAATGGACTGGGGCAAACTGGGAATTCTCTAAGGCAATCATGGATATGTCCTTGGGGGAGAGGGATAATCTGACTTTTTTATCAGCTCACATTTCAAATGATAGCTTTTGCAATGGTGTGGTGGTGCATAAACGGCACATCTGTGATGTCAGCCATTACCGCTGAATGACGTGCATGATAGCTGGAAAATGCTGAACTGCAACCGGGGCAAAAAAGAAACAGAAAGGTCTCGAAGTCAGCAAATATTTCAATCAATCAACATTTATTTATACAGCACCTCACAACAACCAGAGATTGACCAAAGTGCTTCACAATTCCAGAAATAGATTTAAAAGTAGTTATCGGATATAGTTATCCGATGGTGGTATTAACCACTTTCCTCTGCCATACAAAGAGCTGAAAGCTGTAGCAATGCACTGAACTGAGACACAGGTTTATTGACTGTGAACATACATTTTTTTGGTGTGTGGGAGACAAAACTGAGCTTACAAACTGAGTTTTATTACTGACACTGTTCTTCTGCCTCTGATGCCTACCTAAACAGCTAGATTTGTTACACAAAAGGCTTTGTGCAGTAGTCTGGAGTCTGATTCCTGAAGTCAACAGATAAAAAACCCCCACAAAACATCAATTAACAACCATGACACAAAGGCTACTTTTGAAAGATACTGTCAGGAAAAAAGCTACCAATAGTCATGTTCGTCTAAGTGTTCTGGGAGGAGTCTCACCGCTGGGAAAGCCCTGCCTTCCAGGAGCCGCCCCGCTCTTCTCGCGCTTTCGGATCACCTCTGAGCAACTTAGCGGTGGTCCTGGAGGATCGTACACCGCCGAGTGGAGCTCCCAGGCCGGGAAGGAAGTACGCGTCGCCTCGCAGTGGAAGAGACATACAGGTGGAGTTCGCGGGGTGAGATTCTATCCGATCTGAGGAATGTGACACAACGAAGAAAACAGCAACCGTATCGGGGGTTTTCTTTTCACCGTGGAGAGCGATAACTGCGGGCAGAAGAGGAAACAAGTTGTGCTGCAAAGTGAAGGAGGTACGAAGTGGAAAATAAAGGCTGCGCAAGTGCCATTTGGAACAAAATAACAGTATGCACAGAGCGTCAGTAATGTTGTAGTGTAATATATTTTTGCTCTGTCCTATTGCCTTCTGTCCTGTTCTACTCTATCCTAATTATGATTACAGTCAAACAAATCCTGGTTACTATAATATTCTCTTCTTTTGATCAATCGATTTCATAATGTGAGCGGAATTAATTAGAAAATAAAAGAACAAATTGAGCGCGGGTTTATTTCCTCGCCTTGCAGTTGTATAGAGGATCAGTCATCCAGGTAGCGATTGTGCAATGCAAAACCTGGACTGTTGTGGTGTTACGGGCTGTGCTGCCCTCTTTCCACACCTTTGAAGATATTAAGGGGGTAAAATAAAAAAACAGCGGCCCTCGGGAATAACATGTTTTTCTGTCATGTACACTGACCTCACCTGAAACTCACCTCAGGTAATGGATAGTGTTTAAAAAGGTGGAGACTCTTTTCTAAGTATGTGTCACACCTGGTTTGACAGTGCTAATGTGTGCATTGCTGCTCATTGTCAGGGACTCACTTTAGGCTCCAGCCTTGGAATCATAGAGCCTCTTCTGTTGAACAAAAAGGACCACATGTCCTTTCCTACAAGCTATGCTCTGTGGACTGTAATGGTAACGTAATAACACACACACACATAAGAGTTCTCTTCACAGCTTTTATCCTCCATTCATTCAAAGTGAGTCACTGTGCAGAAATAGTCCAACATGTGGTTTTAATTTAAGGGGGGAAAGTTTGAAGTTCAAGCTCTTTGTGGTATCTTTGCGTGCTTCTTAATTTAATCTTGTCACATACGCCATATGGCAGTTGCTGCATCCCATTTATTTGTTTGTTTGCTCTGCATATGCTCAGATAGGTCAGAGTTTGAGGGTTTATGTGCTTCTTGGAGAGAGAAGTTAGAGGAGCAGAGATGTTTGTGTGCCTTCAGGTCTTGATTTTCCAATTCAAGCTGACCGCAGGCCTGAAGGCAGCTGGAACAGATGACGAGGACTTCAGTGGACCTCTTTTCGTAGCTGCAGAAAAAGTGTGTTCTCACATCCAGTATGCATTCATCTGACCGTGAGGCATCTTTTGTCTTCCATTCAACAGCTGTGCTGAGCTGTGATGACATACAGAGAGACAAGTCAAGCTCTGTGCATGTGCTTATCTCAGTGTATGCATTCTAACAAGAGGCTCTGAAAGGTCCTGACAGGACCATCGAGACATTACCAGCTCATCCCTCCAGACCTGTTCTCAGGTATTCTGTTCTCGCTCCGCTCACACCGAATGATTGCACAGAAAGAGGAATGCCAGATCAATTGTGGTGTTTGTTTAGTGAGGTGTGTTCAGATGTGTGTGTGTGTGAGAACAGATGGAGAGTGATAGTTCTGGATCATCTGTGTGTCCTCAGGCTTATTTAATTGTCTCAGACATTGACTGTGAACATTTTAGAAGTTTCCGTAGGCTTTCACACAGGAGCACTGAAAATGAGCCGCACACACACACACATTTAGTGAGCCCACAGCGTACACGTTTTGAATATTGGCTTTTTCAGCCCTGAGAAACTGCAGTCTGTTGCTGCCTGCTTGAGCTGGTTTATTGTTTCACTCTGGCTTTGAATATGCTACGTTCAGAACAGCTTTGTCCTTGTGTGGGGAAGCTTTATGGATCCTAATCATCATGTCCCATTTAGTAATGTTTGATGCCAACTGTAGTTGCCATGCCAACAAACAAAGCAGAATTTGTTTGGATATCCGACCATTCAGCCAGGTGAGGTGGAGAAAGTCTGTCATACCTGTTAGGTTGCGGTATTCCTCCTCTGTCTCATTCTGCAATGATCTGGAGGAGTGGAGGATTAGGAAGATTCCCCCATGCTCTGCTCATATTCTTGACTTACTTATCTATTTCCAGACTTTTCTTTAATTAAATAATTTGTCAAGAGGATCACAACTCTAATAATTAAATAATTAATAATAGAAATAACCAAAGAGATCTTTTCACATCTTGGCTATTGACGTGTTGGTTCAGACAATTTACAGCTTGTCTGAGGTTTACGTGTTATGACGAGCACAGGCAGGTGTACACCTACCAGTTTTTGGGTGTTATTACAAGTTAAAAGTTATGCAGTCTCAGTGCAACTGACATATCAAGCTTCAAGTGATTGATGTGAAATATACATACATGAATATATATATTTATATATATATATATATATAAAACAGATAAAACAATTTTGGCTTCTTTCATTTTGGAAACTGGGCAGGGACCGCGGAAAGTGGAAAAACAGCAGTACACCACAAAGGCCTAATTTCAATGGCTCCAAAATGAGCGAGGAAACAGGATGTCAGCCATTTTGCTCACAAATGAATCACCACACAGTAGAGTGTTGCAAGTTTACCCCTTGCCATGCCAGACCAGGCTGCCCTATGACTCACCAGGCTGCTGACTAAACTGGGTTCTGCTCCCACTGATTATAGGTTAGAACTTGAGCCCTTTGCTATCACCACCACCACCAATCTCTGAAGTGTACCTTAAAGTTTGCTCAGAACACACACGTCATGCATACTTGTACATCAGGTGTAACGTGACAGGAACTACACTCCCTCACAGACCCTAAGTTACTCACACGCACCCAGACACACCCTGGCCATTTAATCAATGTCAGTCAGCCATAGTTCCTTGGACTGTACATTACCATGAGGATTTATCCATGCAGTCTCACATCCTGTTGGGTCCACATGCTGCTGTATTTCCTGAGATTTACCTGCCAGCTGACTTTATATAAAGCAAGAGTTTGGTGAATGGTGGCTCCGAATCTACTCAGTCAGATGACTTATCCAGTGTGCAGAGTCAGAAGCACATTAAATATTACTGGGGGGACGTCCTGGTTGGCTCAGCTGATGGTTGGAATCAAGCCTGAAATAATTGTCACAGTGTGTTCACAATTTTTTCTTTTCCTTTATTTAATGCCAAATAAAATCTTGCACCTACTTGTCCTATCAACGGAAACTATTCATGCACATTTTTTTAAAAGTACGACAGTAATGTTGAGCTCGACTCGAGGAACGCGACACTTTACAAACCCTTTATTACGCACCTTTACAGTAAGTTATGTCAGTGCTGAAAGAAAAAAATTCATGGCATAACTGACAGCATTCTCATCTTGCTTTTCAAAATGAGCTTGTTTTCTGTGACTGACAGATTTTCATTAGGAATTATGAGCAGGGACTTGAAGCATGACACACCAGTATGACAAGTTCACCGAGCAGATGTAGGAAAGAAGCGGTGTATTCATCTTGTGTCTTTCCCACCTTTACCGCTCGCCTCCACTAATCTCTCTGTGTTCCTGCCATTGTATTTTCTGAATCCTGCTGTTTTACTTTGTTCTAACACTCACATACAGGTTTGTCACAAGCCACATTGAACTTTAGTTAGTCGTGGGCGTTAATAAAGGAAGATATTTAATTGCTGAACATGAGTTGAGTGTTACACCAAACAGGCAGTGAAGATAAACGACGTCTGAGTCAGTATAACTCTTCAGGCACAAAGTTGAATTGAACACATATTTATGAATACCAAAGTGACGTCGTTTTGTTGCAGTATGTATTAGTAAGCAAAGAAAAGAAAGAGTTGTGGTTTAAGGCTGAAGGAATGATCACTCAGAATGGGGTCCTGAGTCCATATTATGTATGTAAACTTATTACCTCACTTCCTGTTTGCCAACTTCACAGCTGAAGAGTAAAAATCCATACAAGGCTTTTTTTATGTGGTCTGAACAAAAAAAAGCCTAATGCCTATTCTAGTATAGTGTAAATAATTGTGCTATGTAAAAAATAAATTCTTGTTTTCGCAAGATCCCACCTTTATACAGCCTTTATTATTATTTCTATGCTTTGGAGTGGCGTTCTGGGTAGAGCACACAGGAGGCAGGATGTGATGTAACAAATGTTTACAGAGCATCTAAGATGGCAGACGAGGCTCTGGTTCATCCGTAATCATTACTATTTTTGTCCTCTACATGTACACGTATCTGTGATATTGACGGCAACACACAGAAGAGAAGAAAACAGTGCGAAGCAGCAACTTTTCTCAACACAAACACGCCAGAGGATCATCTGTTCTGGTCATACATGGGCTTTATTTTCTGAGATTTTCCAGATTTAGTGCTGGGAAGCAAACTCTCCAGTCGGATGGGTGATGACAGATGCTCTACTTTCATCTGCAGCCACTCTGGAACATGTCTATAAAATTTAAGGGCTGTAGTGCACGATAATGATTGGTTTAAATTAGGGCTGCATGGTGTCACGGTTAGTGCTGCAAAAATGTTCCTGGCTGGAATCTCAGCTTGGGCCTCTCTGTGTGGAGTTTGAAGGTTCTCTCTGTCTATAGTTCAGTAACTTGCATGTGAGGTTAATTGGTGATTTTGAATTGATTGTAGGGGTGAGCGTGCCTGGTTGTTTGTCTCTGTGTTGGCCTCGTCAGGGACTGGAGGTCTGTGCACCTCGTCTTTTTGCCTGATGGTAGCTGGGACAAGAAGCAGCCCCCCACAGGAACCTGCATCCTTCTCTGCTCGACTGCATTAACCTAGAAGACCTTAGTTGTGGAGAAAAAAAACCCAATAATGAATCTCTCACAACTGTTAGTATCTGCTGAACAGTATATTTAGAGTTAAATGTCCTGCCCTAGCTTTGACTCACCAACAAAACTTGCTTTGTGTAGCTTGGTTAGAGGTAATCCATTTGCTTGTGTACCCTAACAAAAAGTGTCCTTCCTCTCGCCACCCAGAGGGATATTTAGTTGAATTGTAAGTATTGTTTGCCATTAATGGAGGAGTGTTGTGTTGTTACAGTAAGTTATAAAACAGAGGGGACTCGACCACAGGAAAACACCTATTTTGTGTATCTGAATGGTTTCGACTTGTTCTTGAGGTTCTAAGAGGCAGATAAGACTGTTGTCTAAAACAGGTTGTATTGATGGTAACTTTGTGGCCTTTTCTTGTTTTTTAACTCTACTGCACAGACTCAAACTCACTTCAACTCCAGAACTTTGACCCTTGACTACACCCACTCCGACAATGGCACACCGGTCGCAGAGTTCATCAATAGGAGATAATCCTCTTGACCCAAACTACCTGCCCCCACATTACCGTGAGCAGTATCGTCTTGCTATTGATGCTCTGATTGAGAATGACATACAGGTAACAATTATGTTTTCCACATTTTTTTGTGTATAGCTATCATATTAAAATAGTAATAAACCTGTTTTACGAGACACTGAAGTTGTGTGTCTCCTGTCACACCAGGGCTACTATGAATTCCTCCAGATGGAAGATGTGGCGAGTTTCCTGGCGCAGCAGGAAATTGAATACATCAAGTCCACAATCCAGGTGCCCAGCCAGGCCTCTGGCATCCCAGAGCTGATGTACCAAGAAGGAGGTCATGATGAGGAGGGCTCTTCTGACACCTATTGGCCGGTGCAGTCTGACCTGGCTGCGCCAGGACTGGACCTCGGATGGCCGCTGCCACAGCACAGCTTTGTCGGGCCCACAGAGGTTACCACTCTGGTCAACCCGTCAGATCCAGACATGCCAAGCATCAAGGACCAGGCCAGGAGACTCATTAAGAATGCACGCCAAGTGAGTAGAAGGGAGGGGGGACAGGTAAATGTGTTAAAATGGGTTATGGAGAAAGTTCAGTTCAAGTTTGCATAACTATAGATTTGCTTTTAAATGTATTTTTTACACGCACGTCTACTAATTGAAGTAGTTGGGTGGGTTTAGGGTTTGGCTATATGATGGATTTGACTTGCATAACTCAAGTGTTATCTCTTTGAAAATAAGATTGAAAAAGATTAGATAAAGGACTTCCAGTGACTTGGGCGGTAGTTGCAATATTTCATTATCAGCTTAACTGCACTTTTTGTCTGCTTCTGGCAACTTTGTCAACACTCACTTTAAGTCAAAATTCTGTCTGACTGCCCTTAGCTATAATAAAAAATATGACTAAGTGTGGAGTGCGGATATCAAATGTGACAAGTAGGCAAACCCGTTGATGTGACCGATCTTGTCTGTAACTGTCCTGCATTCCTATCTCTGATTCAAATTTGGTCGAGATTTGCCTACATTAGATTGTTGATTTACCAGGTGTATGTAAATGTGCATTTTGTATCAGATATTCTGTGGAGTAGTTTTATTTGTAGATTCATTTGAAGACTTTGTACGAATGCAATTGATTGAGAAACACAAAAACATAAAGATAACACGTCATCTCTATGAAATTGTTATTGCTAATGGCGTGAATAAATGTGTCCTGTCAGTTACTTTTTCCCCACTTTTAAAAGAAACCTTTCCATTGAAAGCGCCATAAATCAGTACACCACGTTTGACCATTTTATCTTCTGTTGCTGATAAAGACAACAAGCGGCTGCGAAAACAGCTGCGAAAGCTCTCTCAGACGATCTAAATGTGAATATGTTGCAATCTGAAATAATCTATTCTTCGGTTTAAACAGCAGCTACAAAACACTCCCGACACATGACCACACTGACCATGTTGGGCTTAACTGTCTTGTTTGTTGTGCTTCTTTTCTAGGTTATTGCTGTGGTGATGGACATGTTCACAGATGTTGACATTTTCACTGACCTCCTGGAGGCAGCAGGACGCCACGTTCCTATTTACATTTTACTGGATGAGCAAAACGCTCACCACTTTGTCTCTATGGTCATCAACTACAAAGTCAACCCGCACTTGACTCATGTAGGTTTGAGTTTTTATTACATTTTCTCAAGGAAGTGATTCCCCTCTGACATTTGTGACTTTGTTTATTTATACATTTCCCATGTATATGTTGGTTTTCTAGATGATGCGTATCAGGACTGTGGCAGGAATAACTTATTACTCCCGGACAGGGGCATCGTTTAAAGGGCAGGTGAAAGACTGCTTTCTGTTGACTGACTGCAAGGCTGTACTCAGCGGGAACTACAGGTGAGTAATTTAAAGATGATGTTATTCATTTATGATATCAATTATCCTGTGACTTAATGAAAAAAGAGTCCCGTTGTTCTTTTATCTGCTTCTAGTTTCATGTGGTCCTATGAGAAGATCCACCGCTGCATTGCCCATCTCTTCTTGGGGGAGCTAGTTTCCACTTTTGATGAGGAGTTTCGCATTCTCTTTGCTCAGTCTGAGCCTTTGGTCATAGACCCATCCAGTGGAGCGCTTGCTGTCCCTGACCCCAGCACCAGCAGTTACTTAAACACGTCGATTGGTCTGAAGAGGACACAGTCTTTGCGTAACCCCTCGAGTTACAGAAGACAACCTGAGATTCCCTCAGCCTTTCCCTACGGAGACTCTGATCGTAATCCTGCTCTTCCTTTCCGGCGAAACGACCCGTTTCGTCACACCATTGAACCTGGTGCAGGAATTACAATTGGGAAGTATTCTCAGCAACAGTTTCGTGTGCAGCAGTCGTTCCTAGAGCAGGGACGGTCCATAGTGTCTAGGCAGATGGAGATGAGTGCGAGCGCCTACAATAGGCACAGCTATGCAGAGGGAACCCAGGAAAACTACATGGCTTCAAGACAGTACATGAAGCACAGAGTCATGAACAATCTGGAAGAGACAGACTTCCACAGGTAGTTATTCCTGAAATACCTTCAAATTCAACTCATTATTCTGTCATCGCATTTACCATCTTACGTCAACACATTTATATATGTCTTAATATATAACTATTATAATAATGAATCAACTATGAAACACTCTATTTTCTTTACAGGGAGAACATTCAAAATAGCTCTTACTATACTGAAGGACCTGGGCCAGGTTCTGGCCACGGACACTACGACAGATTACGAGGTCGCCCTCCACACCTCCCCATTGACCAGTACTCAAACTCAAGCTTTCGTTCAGACCTGGAGGTTCCACCTGGAAGCTATGGCAGAAACAACTTTTCATCCGAAGACCTGGTAGGACTCGACGGGCTCCAGGCTCCTCCGCTGGCTGGGAGATATGGAGGAGGGTCCTCCCATAAGAGGCCAACCATAGGTCAAGCGTACGCCTGCCAGAAGTCCCCAACGCAGCTGCATCTACCAGATAAGAAACAGTTTCACAAAGAATCCGATCACGGGGACGATCAGGATTCAAGTATAAAGCAAGGCCTAAGGAGCTGGAGAATCAACTCCTATTTAAGCACTTATGAGGACAGTGGAGAGGAAGGCTTGGCTCAACCTATGGGGTCTGATGCATTTGATGATCCTCCACCTTCTCAGCAACCAACTATGACTGATAGTTCAGCTGTACGCTTTGGAATAAAGGAGACACCCATGGCTCCCCCCAAGCCCAGGCCAGATATCCTGACACGACGCTTTGGAAAGCCAAACATACCTGAGAGGAGCAACAAAGACTCTGCCCCACCCACAAACAAGGACCCACTTCTATCTTTCAGTGATTTTAAATCTTCTATTCTGGATAAAAAAGACAGGGATGAAGAGATGGAAAAAGAGAGAAACCGAGAGAGAGGTACAACAAGTGAAATGGGTGAAGAGGAGTCTCCAGATCTCTTTCTGTCCAGACATGAATCATTCCGCTCTCGTATTAACCCGCTCCTACAGCGTAGCTCTCGACTGCGTTCCTCGCTTATATTCTCATCTTCCAAGGGAGAGGTACACAGTGGCAGCTTAGGTCTAACAGTAGCGACAGAGCAAGACGAGGAGTTAGATGCGGTACGCACCTCCTCCATTGTATCCCAGATGCTAGAAAATAGGAGGTCTTGGTCTCGTGAGCCTTTTGAGTGGCGAAAGCAAGCTGAGGAGAAAGACAAGAAGGAGAAAGAGGAAAAAGAGAAAAGGGAAGAGGAAAAGAAAAAGGAAGAGGAAAAGAGAAAGGAAATCCGACTGAAAGATGAGAATAAAGCAAAAGAAGAACCTCAGAATACTAACAAAGAAGTAAAGACAACGCAGAGTGTTGGGAACTCTGAAGTCATTTCATCAAAGAACATGAATGACCCGGCTAGTCGACTGCAGTATTTCAGTGACCTGGCTGCCAAGAGAAAAGCATCAAAAATGGAGACAGAGTCGTCACTTAAAGCCCCAGAGCCTGCTGAAAAAAAGCCAGACCTCGCTGACAAGCCTCCTGTCAAACCTACGACCGCTCCGAAGACCTCAGCCGTAACCGTCAGTTCAGCAGAACCTGAACCAAAGAAGTTAGATATCTCTGCAAAACTGGCCGAGCTCACTCGCAGACCTTCAATAAGTTCATCAAAACCCCCAATAATCACTGCCAAACCTTTCATGAGTTCCCTCAAGACATCAGAGACATCGCAACCTCGCAAAGAGGAAAGTGCGTCAGAGGGTCAAAAGAAAGATTTTTTCAAGTCTCTCAAGCCTCTCGCTTCACCTACTTTTTTCAGGAGGGAAAACTTTAAAATTAAGGGACCGAATCCTCGTCGCATCTCCTGTGATGAAGAAATTCTGACCACAGATGCTACAGATGCAGAGAAGAGTGAACTGAAAAAGAGTCGCTCTCATAGCTCTTCAACTCTGTCACGTGAAGACTACAAGGAAGGACACCTAAAGGTTATGGGATCTAATACATCCATCAACACAATCGGTGAGGGGAAGGGTGACGGTAAGCCACTCGACTTCATTAAGAAGCAGACTCAGAGGATAAAGGGATTCCTGGGACCCAAGGATAAAGAAAAGAAAGCCTCGGCAGACGATAGGGGCATGAGCACAGTCAGAGAGGTAGCCAATGAGCCGAGCAAAAAGCAGAGCTCCTCAGCTAAAGACACAGGATCCACTGCAGCTGATCTATCCGCAACCAACCATAAAGCATCCGCTGGGACATCGGCCTCGTCGCGGTACCAGTCTCCGGGAAGCTCCGTTTTGTTTAGCAGCAACCTACGAGATGACACAAAAGTCATTCTGGAGCAAATTTCCGCCAACAGCCAGAAGAACCGCCAGGAGCGGGAAGAAACAGAAGGGGGCAGAGATGGCGCTGCCGTGGAGAAAGGACAGGAGACGCTGAACCCCTTAAAGAAACATCGACTACTTCGACCGCCGGGCAACACCCAGGAGAGGGAGGGATTACTGAAGAGGATAGAGAGTCTGAGGAAAGAGAAGAAGGTCTACAGCCGCTTTGAGGTAGTTGATGTTAGCAGTATAGATGGAAAAAAGATCTAAGCAAAAATAAAGTTAATGTTAAGGACAAACAAAAGTCCTATGTGACTTATAAGGTTAAATCCTGGATTATTAGAGCTGCTTTGGTAGCAAACTGTCCATCCGTTTGAGTAGTGTACAACACAGTCATGTTATTTAAATATGTGAGAACAATCCCTGCAATCTTCTTATTTATCAAAATCATTTAACTGTTTTATCCCATGTTTAGAAATGAAAATGTATTCATTTATTTGCTCTGAAAGTGGAACTATGTTCTAGAAATGAACTTAAAACAGATATGTTTAAGTTTTCCATCTGTTTATATGCAGCCTACACAGTTAGTGGAATAACATGTTGAGGGAACAGCTAATTTTTACTGCTTCACACATACAGTTTCAGTTCAAGCACCGCCACGCTAAATCATTGCTGAAAATAACTGCTATCATTAAGATGTAAGCAAAGTTCTGATTAAAATGAATGATTGAAAGCATCATTAAGCAAAGCAGAGCACTGCTGAGGCATCACAAGGATGACAGCACAGACGGGAAGAGGAAGAGAGAGGCATACGTTCTTCATTTCACTGTTATTCCTGTTGCTCTGTTAACAGATGGGGAATAGCCTGGCGTAACGAAAGATGGAGGAGCGACCTTTTATATGGAAACTATTTATGCAAGATGATCAAAAACCCACTGTCACAAAGTGCCAACACCACCGAGTCACTCCTCAAAGTACCTCTGGTGCCCAGCGCTGCGGCCTTTGTGGATTTTCTCACGAAGTAATGAAACTTGAAAAGACGACATATAAAATGCTGAAAAACAAACTTAAGTCACAGAGTCTGGAATGTGACTCTTTGCCAAACCCCGGTACTACTTTTTCCCTTATATGGGGACTACAACGGTGATTCTGCTTGCACACTGGCTGCACAGGCAGTGCCAAATGGAAAAAGGTAGGGTGATTCACCAAAAACTGAGCTTGTATAAACAGACTGAAGGTAAGACTGAGGGATCTGGAGGAGAAAAACAGAAGACGGCACAAGTTGCACCAGAATGAAAGAGAACGCATACATGCCAGTCAAAAATCACAGCAGTGTTTCACTGCAAGTGTTTGCTACCAGTGTTGTCTGTGTGGCTGCGACTAGTTGGAAACTGAAAGAGAGAAAGTGTACTCGTGATTTTACCGTGTGCCAACGGCCCATTTAGAGTATTACCAAAGCTCACAGATTAATGTTAGTCCAAAAAGATGAGACGAGGGTACGTAGAGCAGAGTGATATAAACAGCAAATGAAAGGGTGGAAAATAAAGGCAACAATGTTCGATTTTAGAAAGTAAAGCATGTAGAAATCTGTTATGAAATGCCAATGAAGCTGCAGCAGAAGGAGAGTTTTGATTTAAAAAAAAAAAAAAAGGCAGCGGCTGTAGTGGGGAGTGATGTACTTTTCCCATCAAGGTGCGGACCCACTTCTCACGACTGACGATGTCAAATAATCTATCAGGTGGGGGGGGGGAGCTGAGAAATGTATGTGCACCGGATCTGTTTTATGAAATGTAAATAAACAATGGAAGGCATCTACAGTAGACCTGAGTCACCGTACCAGGGAAAAAAAAACAGATTTAAGTTTTATAAGCCAGTTCGTCCTTCTATTCTGAAGGCATTATCCTTAAAAGAAAGAAAAGGGTTGGGCAGGGCTGGAGCAGCGCCACACCACCTTACATAACTCACGGAACTTCCTTAGTAGAACTCTTTTGTACGGCTGGAAACACTCATAACTGAAGGCTATATGGTTGGCAGCTCGACCGGGCATCGAGCCATTTAGTGTGTAAGACCGGATCTAAGTTTTCACTGTTTTCTACACAGCTGAAACTTTATTGTACATATTTATATATAAAGGGGGCTTGTTTATATTCGGAGTAATGAATTCGATCACGGTGACCTTTGCTGCACTGTAAAAGTGCCTTTTTTTTTTTTTTTTGGGAACAATTTGTGAGAAAGCAGTCTTGTTTGTAAAAAAACTAACTGGCATTAATTGGGGCAAACAAGCTGCCCAGGATCGCTGTATTCTTTGTTTTTAAACCTCGAGTAGTATTACATGGTCTTTGGAATACAACAAAAAGTATTGTATTAAATGTCTTTCAAATGAATTTGATTGTGGCTGTGTGCATATATGAGCAGTTGTGTATATTTCGTGGAATTGTTGTACCGTTTCAAATGAGAGGCTTCTTAAAATGTTCAGGAAAAATCCCACGACGTCGTAACAATGGCAGAGCTTTATCCCTTTGAAATACATTAACGTTTAAACATCGATACAGAGCAGCACGCAGGAGGGCGGCCGGTGAAAAACACCCTTCAACAGTCACAGAATGTTAAATATTTCTGGTCTCATGCTTAAAATCAACACAAGCATTCCAGCAAGAGGCTGGATTATACGTACAAGATGATTCCTCACAGGACAAGAAATAAGACAAAAAGCCAATGAAATACAGTTTGAAAAGCCAATATTTTAGATGTCACCGGTCAACTATCGGGCTGAACAGGTTTAACATGTCAGGTTTACTCCTGCTCGGTCGGTGCAGCTCCCGTATCCGACAGCTTCCGTTTCTGCACCTTTTCCAGCTCCTCGTCGAGTGTTTTGAGCTGAGACAGCTTCTGTTGCTCTGTCAGAACCGCAGGACACAAGCAGATGATCAGATGTGTTGGAAAGGGAAAGCAAACACTGTATATGTGTATAAATAAAATGTTTGACTGTGTCTGTGCTCAGAGAGAAGAACGTGGGCAAATAAAGAGAGGACACTAACCGGCTGATAACAGCTGACTTTTTGTGTTTTCAGCATTCTTCAACTCATCTGGGAGTCTCTCTGGAGCCTAAG
The DNA here is from genome assembly GCF_036924035.1 of Leuresthes tenuis. Classification (NCBI taxonomy): domain Eukaryota; kingdom Metazoa; phylum Chordata; class Actinopteri; order Atheriniformes; family Atherinopsidae; genus Leuresthes; species Leuresthes tenuis. The sequence continues at coordinate 13,390,938 of NW_027325372.1, read as the reverse complement.
AACTCATTTAAGGGACAACAATGTCAACAAGGCTAATTTTAATCATTCCATTTTTAACTTTTAGCAAGAATGTAGATGAGGAAATGAAGCCCAATCACTTTCTAATGTGACAAAACAAACAAACTCACAAAGACGGAGTGCAGTTTCTTGTGCTGCTCCATCAGTTGCTCGAGTTGGTTTTCAAATCTCATCCTGTTGGAAAGCACAGAGCTGACTTTTGCAAACCATTCGTGATTTTCCTCAACGCAACAAACACCTCGCTGTAAATTAAGTACCGCTGCTTCCGGTGTTTAAGCTTGAGCTGCTGGATTTCGCATCTGTATTGCTCCAGCAGTTCCTCGCTCGCCTTGTTCTGCTTCAGCTGTCTGCGAAACACACACTTTCATCACCGAGTGCGAGACACACGCCTTGTCATCAAACTACACATGAAGCTGAAGGGCCACTACGGCTGCTTTGGTACGAGCTTTAAAGCCTTTGGATTTGTGAAAAGAATGACCACGTTACCATTTGTGGGGGTTGCTTTTGACTTTGATTCATGACGCTTGATTCAGTAACGAGTAAACTAACTCATTACTGGGTTATTAATGCAAACCTGCTGGTTTTAATACTGAATCCATGCAATAATTACACAGACAATTAAGAGTGTAGAGACACATTTAAATGACAATCAATGCCAGATTATTTATAGATATCATGTGATGATAGCTTAGAAAAGGATAAACAGTAAACTAAAGGACAGTATAAACTATATTCTCTATACATAGTCTTCGTATGTAATTACAACATTATAACATGAAATCATGTAGAAGCTTTGGAGAACCCCAGATGTTCCTGCTTTTATTGTAATTTAAGCTTTCAGGACTGGCTGATATCCAGAAATGGTGCAACACTAAACACTGAAACGACAGCTAAAAGGTGAAAAGACGTTAGGAAAACGTTATGTGAAACATCGTTGCTGAATAATGTGACAACAGCATTAGTTGGGACATATAGACAAACACGTGTATGGTGTGTAGAACATGCACAAAAGCCCAAAAATACACCTGCATCTGTCCTATTTCATACACCTGTCCCAAATGTCTTTGCACTGTTGATATTGGAAGACCATTTTCTATACAATGTACAAATAAAACCCCAACCAAACAGATACATTTGGTTTAATTTTCTAATGTGCTCATTTCATTCAAGAATTCTTCACAGACCACAAAGTCAGAGCAGGAAAAATCTGCTGCTTTTGATGCATTATTAGGACAATACTTCACTTCAAGAGGGCTGCAAGCAGTACTGAAAGCAGTACAAGAAGCCAGGCTGCTCGGACAGGACTTCATCCAACAACAAGACAGCGACTCAAAACCAAAGATGAAATGTGTTCAGCAGTACGCTTCACAGTCTCCAGCCCCGTGGAGCTGATTTGGGATGAACTCAACACAACCTACAGGTGGAAAATATCTGTGCCTTCAGCTGATTGATGTGTGATTTTTGTTCATTAAATTTAGAATTCAAGATTTCACTGATTCTTTCCTTATTTTGTCATTCTTAGTTGCCTTTTCTTTCCCCCAATGTTTTAATTTCTGAATAAACCGAGACACCACACAATTTAAAAACCTAAGGCACTGTGAAACAAAGCAGGGCATTGGGGGAAACTTCGAGAAAAAGTTAAAAAAAAACGACACAAAGAGATAAATAAAAGATCAAAACCTAGAACAGCCAAATCATTTACCACAGACTGTAGAAAGTAAGTCAAACTGGTCGGAACAGACATTAAAACAACTGTTGAGCTTTGTTAGAGACATCCACCAAATGAGAAGATGCTGCCATCTAGTGCTACAAATAACAATTGCATGTTTACGTTCGGCACAGGTTTTTGAAAGCACCAGGAAATGGATGAAATACTTCTCCTTATGTGTGAAGCTTACCTGGCAGTGTCCTGTCCAGACTCTTCACACTGGACCTGCAACTTCCTGCACATCTCTGAGTAAAAGAAACCATCACTGTGATCGTGCTCGTCGACATATTCAGACTAATTTCAGTTACATTTACTAAAAGGGGAACAATCCCTGCACATGCACCACGTCACACCACGTGACAACAAATTTAAATTAGTTTGCTCTGATTTTGTGGGTACCTTCTCTTTCTTTTTGGATTCCCTCCAGCTGATAAGCTTCAGCCTGGACTAAAAAACAAGGAAATGTAACTGCCTCTGAGCTAAAGTGAACATTACAATAAAGCAACACGAATCATGGCATAAAACACTCATCAAAACCTAACATGACTTTAACTACAGGTACATACAGTAGGTTCAGTTATTACATGTGGACCAAATCAAGGGATCAATAGTGATTGAGTCTCACAAGTTTCCAGGTCCTTCTGCAGTGTCTCTCTGACAGATTTCATCTCCCTAATTTCCTTTTCCAAGACTGTTTTACCTGAAATTACATCAACATAATTTGCTTTCTGTCACAACATTTAGATGTCAACAAAAAATTTAATACGCTACTATATTTCAGTTAATTTTCTTAATATTGAACATTTAGGTCAGAATGGGTCAAGTAGGGTGTTGCTGTTCCCTACAAGACGGAGATATTAATCATATCTCATGCATCTCCATTCATCATTTTCTGCAACTCCACGGATGGAGTAACAGGTAAGGATATACCTCACTGACGAGGACGAGTAACAGCTGTGAGGAACTCTATATTCGTGACGCACAGTTGTCTTGCTCACGGTTTAAAACTACTTAAATTATTAATACAATTTACATTTAACATATACCGACGCGTCCGCTTACTTAATTTCCAAATCGCTGTTTGTAAACTCCTAAAGCACCGGTTACAGTCTGTTATTCCTTTTAAACTGGATGGAAATATTAAGCTTATTAGCATATCGTCACCAGAACACGCGCCTCTTATTGGTGGGCACATCGACAAAGATTTTACTTTTTACCTATATATAAACTTCCAGTTTAGGTGTTTTCTCGTACACGTTACTTTTCGCTATACTTGGGAAGCTGTTAACATTGCCGTTTTTCGCGGTGTTTGAGATAAAAAGAAAAAGAAAAGCCAACGCGACCAAGAAGCGGAAGCGGAAAGACTACCGAAAGTGTCAAAATAACTCATTCACATTCTAATATAACTTTGTTACCAGCTGAAATGATCAGATAAGCTACAAATGTATGATTGCAACGGATAGTTTCCGCGTATCCCAATAATAATATCTTATGATAACTTTTTTCAGATAAATAATGCACAAATCTACGATTTAGCTCAAAATAATCATACCACGATGCTGCGCATGCGCATCACAACACGTAATGACTTTTTTGTTCAACCATAAGTCTCTTTTAGATTACAAAAGTATCATAAAACCAAGTCAAAATGTTTTTACTGCAACATATAGCATAAAAGGTATAGTTAAAACCTATGTAAAGCGTCACTTAAAGACTCATTCTGATTTTTTACTTAAATTGCTTTACTTTACGCTTACAAAAAAAAAGCTTATATGAAGTCAAGTAAAAAATACAGACTTGCAATAAATTTGGTCAAAATGAAAAGCGGAAGATCTATGCAAACATTCACTTGTTAAATTTAGCTACGGTTTCCTCGAGGGTGGTGTGTAAATAACACAAACTCAGAATCAAAGTCACCCGTTTGTCCAAAAGATGGCGCTGTTGAGTCTGAGCGCCCCCGCAAGGCTACACTTTTCTTACCAAGGAAAAATTGTTATTAGACGAACACAAAATTAGCAGCAATTTACAACATTTAGAGCGAAAAGTCGGGGGGATACCTTGCTGCAGTCTCCTTAGCTTTCCCATTAGTTGTTCAACTTTGGGCTCCTGCAGTTCTCCTCCTGACACGCATGAAAGTACATTAAAACTTTGTAAAAGTCATATGTTATGTTATGTAGCTTTGACTGGATTACCTTCTCTCGGTGGTGTAATGTTAATCATGGCCTCGATGTTGAATCCTGTTTTGTTTTTGTTGGGTTTTTTTTTACACAAAATGAAACATTAATTAGGTGAAAAGTCTCCTGTTTCAGGTGCAGGCCGGGTTAAGATGCTCACATATTATTTAGTTGCCATTAACGGGCACATAACTCAGGCTTGAGTGGGTTAAATGAATCCCACAAGCCTTCGGTGCAGTTCAAACTTCGTCTCTGACTGCACTGGTAAAGTAAGTAGAAAACGGGCACAAACTGCACCTGTACCGTCACAGAGCCGTTATAAGATGGCCAACTGACACTGCTAGCTTAGTTTAAGCTAAATATGCTGTTGAAGCTTCGTTCAGCCAATCTTAAATGAAGTCAGGGTCAGTTTACCTAAAACAAACTAGAAAATACTACGAATTTTAGCGACATCTACTCTATTCTTTACCTGCCAGTTTGCTCATGTTTATTCAGTCTGAGTCGATGTGCCCACTTTGTCTCCCAGACCGACAGAAATGAGGACAGTAAGGACCACAGATGCTGATAACAGGCCCCCTTTATAGTCAATAATATTGTCCTATATTGGTCATTTAATATTTACTTTTTAGGTAATTTTATTTGACTTCACTTTATTTCTGCATAGAATTTTAGGCATTTTCTTTTTCTCATTTTTGTATTTTATAAACATTTATCCAATCCAATTATTGGTATCTTTCGTGGTCATATTACATCCATCGTTGCCCTTACACCTTTTGGCATACCTTCTGTATCTCTGTTTCTGGGATATATTCAGTGGTCCATTGGGCCCTTGAGCCTGTACCCAGCTCCCTCATTCAGAAGTGTATCCATGCATCAAATTAAAAAATTAAAGTCAAAATTTGCCTCTAAATTGACCCAAAGCCATAAGTTGATTGATGCTGGACATGAACATCAGAATAGAAAAGCAGAAAAATGCCGTTTATGGCACGAAAACTTTAATAAAGCTTCTTTATCTTTTATTGAAGAAAGGTGAACATGAAATGAGTTCATGTCGCAAAGAAATAAGCTTAGGCTCTTAGAAAATCTAAGCAACATTTTATTTTGCTGTTGGAGATATTTATGATCAAATAAATGTGAGAATAGCGGCGTATAGCTCATACACACATCCATCCACCCAGGCTTTGAGCCAGGAGCCTCCTTCTAGTTTTATGAGAACAACTTCTTCATGTAAACTCAGGATGTTACGTTTCCTTCCGAATTAAACCGCTGAAACGTGGCGAGTCAACACATGGCACTCCACATCTTTACACTGTAGAAGTTTTAATGAAAAGCGAACAGCTGTGTAGAGGAATTCAATTCAACTTGATGCAAATATACAATGCAAACAGACCTACAAAGCCCAAACTTCATCTATACACATCAAACCACAACGGTGTCCCTATGTACACTTACATGTTAGTCGGATACAAACACAATATCTTTTTAAAAAAAGGCCTAACAGGGCTGCCGAACAACACTGTGTGTGTGTGTGCATTATCAGCACATGCAAATGAGGCGAAGGTCATGCAAGATGTGTTAATATAAAATAAAATGGAGTAAAAATACTCATGTTAAATACATCCTTCAACTTCTCTGTTTGCATGTGGAAAGAGTTTGGCTATTAGTGCATGTTGATTATTTTTGTTTCGAGTCAGGGAGTGTTTAATGAATTTATAATAAACCTTCACGCATTTTCCTTTATAATAGCATAGCTCTGGCTTCCCTGACCTCTTCTCCACCACCGTCAAAGCAACCCTGTTATCTACATCACGTTTCGACAAGTTACTTCTAAGCTCCTTCATGTCCGGCGTCTGTTCACTTCAGAGTTTGAAAAGGGATCAGCTTCTTAGAAAAGTGGACAGCAATATTAGTTATAATGAGACAAAATAAATAGGACGATTTACACTTCACATTAGTGACCACACAAAAAGAGGGGGAAGCAGCGAAGACGGCAAAGAAAAATGAAGAGGTGTTCAAAGAGGATATCCACAAATAATTCTTCCTTTTGGAAAGATATTCCACAAGGATACATTGTTTATAATATATACTTCTTTATGTTCATGTGTGTCATAATTGCCGAGCAGAGATATTCATTCTTAAGCCATTAAAACGTTGTATATCAGAGCACATTTTCCCCAAAAAGCGACACATCTGTACAAATCTCTCCAGCATGCCTTCAGAGGTAGGAAGAGGGGGATTTACTGGCATCACGTACAGTATTACACTCAACTATGTACAGCTGCAACAAGCGAGCTAGAGGTTTTCCTCTGGTAGATCTAGAGAATCGCATCTGTGCCGCATCTTCAGCTGTGTTTGTGATTTTTGCCATGCACAGTTAGTTCACACCAGCGGGCTGGAAAGGACAGACAAGTGTAAAGAAATAAAAAGAGATCTGAAAGGGGTGGGTGTTTCGAACACTAACTTCAGGCAAAGCTGGGTTTTTTTTGCATCAATAAGTCCCCCCGCCCCCATCCATAAACTTTTTTTTGTTGTTTGTTTTTCCTGTTAAATCTCGGCAGCATGGCAGGGCTGAGTGTCATGCACCCAGAGGATAACACGTTTTTATTTTGCATGTGCCGAGACGAGCTGGAAGTCGTGGGGTGGGTGATGTAGACGCAGCCATCTGTGTTAGTAGAAGCAGACGACAGTTAGAGCAAGCAGAGAGGTCAAAACTGAGGACAGACCATTACGATTCGCCATTAATGGCCAAGTTTGAACGGGAGTGAATAAATAATGCCCCCTCTCAGCTTCATTTTATGACATGCTGCATCTCCTCCACAGCAAAACCACGTGCTGAAAAGACAGAAGTGTGTGTGTGTGTGTGTGTGTGTGAGATGAGTGAGGGAACAATGGGGAAAAAGTTAAACGAGGCAGAGAGAAAGGGCATGTTAGCAACGTTTAACAATAGGTGGAGACATTCTCCGTCTCCCTGCTGTTCTCCTGAAGGTGCAGCCTCAATCACGGGAGCGTCCCACGATAGCCAGGATGTAGAGGAAAATGTTGATGATGTCAGTGTAGAGGTTGAGGGAGGCAAAGATGTACTCCTCTGGACTGAGGGCCAGCTTCTTGTTGCCCAGAAGAAGTTGGGTGTCAACAGCCAAAAACTGCAGAGTAAACGGTGGAATTTGTCATTTAAAAATAACACTTATACACTCTGCATCTAAGATGATTAACACAGAAATACTTTATTACCTCATTAAAAAGTGTCTGAAAAAGAGGTAAATCTAACAATAATCCAAACTGTCTCACTCATGTATGATAAAGTACTGATATGTGTATGTGTGCATTAAAAGCAGACAGACTGATGTTAAGTTCATGTTTGAGACAGAGAAGCAGACCAAGACCACTTTAATATTTTGGACATGTGCAAAATAAATATATAAACAGACTGACAAAAAACACCAAAGTATCATCTATGTTTGGGGAAACACCAGGATTAAAGTATCGCAAAGCAGAACGTGTGTTTTAGAGAACATTTAGCGACACACAAAGAGCCGTTTTCCATCCAACACGCGCTCAGTGAAACTTCTTGGCATTTTCCTTCTTCTGTTGAACCGCAGCACTCGTGTTATTCTCGACTTAATTAAATATTCAGAGAGTCTGACACTCACAAGCTGGGAGCATTCAGAACAAAGAAAGGTGAATCTTCTCTCCACCTGAAATGTGTCTACACTGACATTCCACACCTGTAATCAGGCTCTCTAGCGGGTGGAACAACACTTTGATGTTCACGGGGGAAAATGAACAAGCCTAAAACTGCAGAGGATCCTTCAAATAAACGATTTATCATTTTATCGTCACGCAAGAAGCAACAAACGGACACACTCTGGAGATGCTAATATCATAAGTGAGTATAGGTTTGGAATTTTTTATTTCGCAACATGAGAAAAAAAAAAAAAAAAAAACTTACGCAGGTGAACAGCAGGGCCCCCAGCGAGGCATAGACGATGTGCAGGATCTTGTGGCGGATGAAGATGCAGAGGATGGAGAAGAGCACCAGCACGATCAGGCACACAAAGAGCACGCCCCGACAGGAAGTGAAGTCGTACTTGCTCTGTGGTGAAGAACGAGAGAAAACACTCAGCGTTAGCTATTTGAAAACTTTTAAACCACTTTAACTTGTTTCTGAAAAGACAGCGTAGTGTGAGAGCACTCCCTCACTGGAAAGGGCGTCATCAAACAGGTTTATAATATTAAAACTGATGAGAGGAGACTCACCCCCTTTTTCTTCAATTATTGATGACATATAAAAGAATTTGAGGGGTGATGTGCATGTGTGTGGGTTATCTGAATAAAGAATCCGCAGGTTTGTGCGGGTGCTGACCTGCAGAGAGAAGAGGACGACCGTGAAGCAGACGACCGTAGTGATGCCCACAGCTATGATGACGGTCTCTGTGTCGTAGAAGCTGGCGATCATGCCCACCATGTAGGAGAGGCTCAAAGTCAGGATGGACTGCAGGACAGAACAGAAAAAAAACCCCCAAAAAAAGTAGTTAAAGAAGCCAAAGCACCCTCTTAAAGATCAGGTTTTTACCTCACAGTGTCCACCTAAACCCCATTTCTGCATTTTAAATTGTACGCTTTATTAGCTTGAACTCCACACCTGCATCACCTCTGGTTTCAGTTCACTTTGCATATTTTTTGTCTAAGATTGTCCTTATGTTTGTACAGATGAATATGACAAAATCAGTTTCTATTCTTTTTTAATTTTTTTGTAAATTTCTTTTTTTAAATCATTAGGGCATGTTCCTACCAGAGCAACCAAATTCCAGGGGTGCTTGCGGCGAAAGTCTCCGCAGCAGCTCAGGACGATCAGAGACACAAAGAAGACTGCGTAGGACACGTAGTATGTCCAAGGATTGCGACGCACAAAGTACTTGGCATCATCGACAAAGGTGAAGACGGCAACAAAGGAGAAAGTGACCAGGAGCTGCACTGTGAGAACCATGAAGACCTGATGAGAATGAAGAGAAAACAAGCGGAATTTTTAGAGATGAAGAATCATGTTTGGTAGTATTTTGTACTTTGTGTGAGTAACAGTAACGTCACACGCTTTAGTTTCCAGCCTTCTGAACCAATTCACCTACTGAACACAGATTGACCTACTTTTCTGATGAAGGCTTGTCGGATGCTCTTGTCCTCAAAGCCAGAGTTGGTGAATTCTTCATTGTCGTAGTAAGATGGAGGCACGTCGCCATGGTAACCAGGGCTGCCCGCAGGAGCTCCTAAATAACGATCACAAGATGGTTAAATGAAGCAGGGAGCAAAGCAAATGGCCAGTCGTTTGTGTTGTTTTCAGTAAACAGATTACAGTATTGATTATCACTTGATTGCCTGTTCATCTAAAATGGCTCAAGTAAAGTGCTATCCTGTTAGAAGGGCTGTTAAATATGCTCAAACTGCCCGTCAAGCAGTGTAGAAATTCATTAGAAGACAAAATGACATCCATCTATCGATCCCAAGTGATAGCTTTAACATGGAAAAGTTGTATGCAGTAAGTGGGAAATTATAACAACTTTGTATGGTACACATTGTTTCATTTCATGTTTTCTTTTGCCTCAGGCCTTGTGCTAAACAACTCACCCATGGGGTCATCACGAAAGCCCTGCTGTTCCTGTTGATAGGGCCCCTGAGGGTAGGGTCCCTGTGGATAGGGCATCTGAGGGTACGGCATCTGCGGGTAGGGACCAGGGGCGAAACCTGGACCCGCCTGGGCGAAGCCGGGTTGTCCATACCCACCAGCTGATGGGTACGGTCCCCCTGGACCTTGGCTGTAGTTGGGAGGGGGCATGCCGAAACCTGGCTGAGGGGGTCCATAGATGTTGTTATGAAGGGGGTTGTTCTCACCCATAGTAGGGTATCCACTTTTGTCCTGAGACATGGTGTGAAGGAATGCTCACAGCTGCAATAATCTATGAAAAGAAGCAGAATTACACAATAATTACTCCTTGAATATCTGAATTCCACAACAATACACTTTGCACATGTACAGAGGTCTGAATCCAAGCTTTTGCACTGGAGATATTTGCACAACTTGATGTTGAATCTTATTTCTTAACCTTCCATGAAGGAAGCAGACACAAGATAATAATATTCAAACTGGCAAAGATACAAACAGTGCATCTGCAGGATTAAACAAATGACAGAAAATCAAATAATGCTGCATGAACAGAGGACAGCGAGCAACAAGATGTTGTCTTTCTATTTCATAAACATACAACTAAGTTATCATCACACAGTATACAAGTTGGATTTCCAAAGACTATGTTTATATAAAAAGCATTAAAAAACATACATAAAGTCCTGGTGAATGCTTCACTGTAAAAATATCCTTTTAAAAGCATTCTTCTATGAACTTTTAGTGCAAATCTGTCTGTCCTGGAACAGGGATTCCTTCAGCTGCTCTTCATAAATACTTGGATTCTTCTTTTATAAGGTCTAAAAGACTTTTCCCCATTCAACACCAACCGAAGGGTTTCTTCAGTTCTTCTGGTAAAATGTCTTTAAGAACTTATTTAAAAAAAGAAAAAAAGCCTAGCTTCCTTTTATTCAAGTTTGAAAGCAGCAACAAATGAGCTACTGTTGGAAAATAGGCCTAAATAGTTCATATCCTTTTGGATGAGACGTCACTTTAATCTGAAAAGGAGTTATGGAAAGTTGTGTCAGCGTGAACAGAGAAGAGGAAGAATATTAGATTCTTGTGAATGAATGAGATCTCGGTGGACATTTCCACTTCAGGCAATACGAAACTGTCAATCTCACTTATTGACAGTAATGGTGTTACATGTAAGGTGAGGGAAGGCTAGACGGTGAGAGAGACTGCTTACGCTGTTGCTGCCGGAGTACAAATGGATGCAAATGTACAATTAACCCATTTAGAAGGGATGGAGCATACACATCATTTGCTTTCAGACACTTTCTTGTTTTTACCTTTGAAACCTGATCTTATTGGACTTTTCAAAATCTTTAAGAAACATAAAATCTGACTGAAGTACAAACAAACATAAGAGTAAGGTGAATATTTTACTAATGAAGAAAGAAGGTTTAATATAAAATAACATGGTTTTATTTCATATTTGTAGCTTCAACAGAAGCTGGGATGGAAAAGGTTTAGTGGACACTTCTGTCAGGTTTTTAGGTGACTGTATTTTTAAAACTGATTTTTAAGGCTTAGTATCTAGAGCACATTTTCTTTTTTTCTTTATTTATTTTTTTATAAAGCTTTGAACAGGTTAATCTGCTTTGGTGAACGGAGAAGTCTGACGCATTGTCCAATACTGCGCTGATTCCATCCCCACCCCACTTGCCACAGGCTACAAAACTGATTTCTGTTTAATTTCCATTGCAGTTAACACCAATTAAGAGACATCTACATCCACATAGCCGGAAACTGAAATCTCTCTGTAAGCTGCCACAGTCAAACAGCAGAAAACTTCTCGGCAGGAGGGGAGTCACAATCCACTGAGCTAATTGATGACTTTGAAGGAGGGGAGAGGGATGGCTTTGCAGTGGTGCGTGTTGCATGGGCCTGTGCTGTTTGGTCAATGCTTTTACACAGCCGTGTATGTACATGCAAACACACCTTCTGTATTTACTTTGTATCTGTCACATCTCACCACCTTTAAAAACACCCCAAATGAAAGGAATATGCATTCAGATGCAAACCTGAGCACTAAGAGTCATGTTTACCGTCTGTGCTGCTTCCCCTCCTTCTTTCCAGGCCAGACTGAATTAACAAGAGAACGTTATGCAACTCTGCTCCATTTTGCTCTGGCAAATGCATTCAGACTCCAGAGGGTGTCCTCATGATCCCCGTCTGTGCATCACTAGGACAGCGCAGTGAGACACTGCAGACAAACAGGCTGCCAGTGCTTCATGCTGACATTCTCCATTAAGATCAGATCAGATTGCAATTATAATCTCAGGAGCCAAAACCTCTGGAAACAACGGTTGAACCAGGCGGGAACATTCTTTATACAAGGATCAAAATTATGCTAAATTTCTAGGAGAACCCATCAGTCAGTTAACTGTTTGATCTGTATTCAGGCAGTGGGTCTACATGATGAGATTAATTCGATTATAGCTATAGTTGGATTATGCTCCTTATTTGTGCAAGGGCAATAATCCTAGTATACATGGTGGTGAATAAATGGAATCATTGGCACAAAGCATGTCATAAGATAGGTGGCGCTGTACCCATGTCAGCCAACCATTTTCCATACCCGCTTAATCCGTCGGTTGGGTCGCGGAGGCGCTGGAGCCTATCCCAGCCGTACCCATTTCAACTATCGCTAATAGAACCACTTCTGGTTGATCTCTTCACCACCAACAACAATAAGCTCAGGCATCCGAAAAAGATGGCGATCGAAGAGCACGATGAAGCTACATCCCTCTACATTTAGTTTGTGTTGAGCATGCTTATTGCACACACGCGATGTATAGCGCAGCATTCTCCATCGCGTTGTTTATTTCTTTCTGACGGCGGCGACAACAACAGTAATATCGTCTCCTTTGACTTCCGGTTCACGACCCCGGGAAAAAAAATCTCGAGCATGCGCAGAACGCAAAATCCAATTCACCACGTGCTTCACCGTCTACAAGCACGTTTAGTGCCCCTATCAACCGAGTTATCTCTGGGTCTTAATCCGACGGCAAGGAAGTCAAACTAAGGTGTATACATGAACTTAATAACTCAGTCTTATTGTAATAAAGCCATTAACCCGATTCTTTACAGTGCCATGTAACCCCACTGTCTCCACAAAATAGATTAATTTATCTGTAAAGACTGGCTCCAAGTGGCTATGAAGCTGGATCTGCTTATGTCACACAGGAGATTCCACCCACGTATGTCAATATCTCTTTAATGTCTTGCTAAACTGTTTGTTAGTGCACATTTTAATTAGTTTTAAAAAGAACCATCTCAATCATTTGTTTAGAAACACAATTCTTCTTAATATTGCCCCGAGGTAATGAAAAAATAAAAGTACTTTTCCATTGCTTTTTATGCCCAGTGCAGACTTGAAGGAGACATACGACTCAAGAGTCATCAACTGATAATAAGACATGCTGTCAAAGCATGTAATTTCCTCACAGTCGAATGTCCACAGGCAGCAATTAAGCTGTTTCTCAGGAGTTCACTGTTAGGCGCTCAAATCACCACTGAAGTACTAACGGAAGCTATTAATACTTACCAAAAATGACTTTCATCACTGATGAACCCCAATAGGCTCATGTTGTTTTACTCTCACCATTCAATGTTTCAGTATACAAGATATCAGGGAAAAACAGCCTATCACAGCTACTTTAGGTTCACGGTGATGTAGTCAAATGGATTGTTTTGTCAGACAAATGCAATGAACCTTGAGCTGATTATTGACAAATGCAACAATGACAAGTAGAGAGAGATCAATAAGAGAAACTGTGTCTAGGGAAGAAAAAGAAAATGACATTTCAAAAGCAATAATTTTCACTTCCACTCTGTACTTCACCGGTAAGTAACTTCAGTGACCACCATGAGAAAAAATAATCATCTGCTTTTTTTTTTTAAACATGATAATATAAATAGAAGATGTTCAACCGAAGTAACTTCACACTGTGCTTTTTTTAATGCCGAATTCATCTGCACTGCTCTGTTCATATATTTTTCATCTGTTGATTACCTTGCATAATCCAAAGTAAGGCAGAACACATGGCAGCGAATGAGACACTAAAATCATTAAATGATCACAGAGTCACAACAGCTACGTCAGCACAGACAGTCTTCTTCTTTGATGTTATGACAATGGGGCTTTTCTTTTATCTTGAGTTATATACTTGTATCTGTAATGATCATAAGAGCACCATAAAAACAGAGGAAGAGGTATTAAAAATAGACGAGTAACATGAGAGAAATTTAGTTAAGGGCACTGAACGTTTGCGCCCTCTCCAACAGCCTCTGAGCTCAAATGAACAAAACCATATTAGTTTAACCTCAGTGTCTGAAAAGACACAGCGTTTATTTTCTTTTTCCTTTTTCTCCTTTCCTTTCTTTAGGAGCAGGTCTAAAACAGGGTTCATACAGCTTTACAAGTATTACGTGGGAGATTTCAAATCCTCTTAGGAGAGATGCGGTGGATAAAAACAGTGCCACTATCCCTGGCCTCTGCCGATAGCTATCACTATGGGGAATTAGGTTAAAGGGACAGATTCAGTGGGTTAGTCAATACCGCCAGGAAGCCTAGTTAACACAATCAGACGAGCACAATACCTCGACAAACCCATGCACAACATGCCATAAGCATGCCTGAGCGACATCAGGAAACGCAGAGACAAAACAGGAGCGACCACACAAAACAGCGGGGCCAACATGGAGGTTCGCAGGCTGCTAAATGTGATGTTGAATGAGAAGTTGTGATCGAATCCATTTTAAATAAAATCATTTATGTATGCTGATAAGTATGCTGATCTACCCATGACTGATTCAAATAAAAAACATAACTCATTTTAAAGACTGTTAAGACAGACACTACTTTGCCAAAAGTACAAAACAGGCTGATAAAAGCAAAACAAAAAGGCTGCTTCATGGTCACATGATGACAGAGGAACTCTGTAGGGTTAGTTTTTGTAACACATTTGTCTCTCCCGCACACATTGCACCTAGTACAGAGCGGACTTGTGTTGACGCCAGCTCAGAAAAGCAGTCGGTGTAGAATTATGACATTTGTTGTCCCAGTGTAAAACAGTTGCGCTTTCACTTTATCAGACAGCCAATGCAGCAGTTAGGGAGGAAAGCCACCGTCATCGTGACACGTTGTGTCAGCAGCAGCTCTGACCAGGTCAAACCTGCAGACTTGCATCAGATAGTTAACACTGTACAGCAATACAAAAACCTGAAAAGTACCTTGTTATTATATTATTTCTATACAGAGAAAATTTTATTTTATTAACTTCATGTTACAGCTGAATGTTTCTCATTTTTTCTTGACTTAATGGAATGTTTTACCTCATGGCAGAGAGATGACGGTTAAAGTTTATACCAAATACCTGCTTTGTTTCTCATTAAGACTGAAAGTAAATTCTATTACGTGAGAATAGCATGTTGTACAGGAATTTACATAACCAAAGTTATAGCAAGTTAGAGTTAAAGTCAAATATTCACTCCATTCAGTTTGGAAGATGCCAGCATTACCAGGGTGAATACAGTAAATTCACCACACCAAACAAAACTCAAGCATAAAAACACTGACTCATTCAAAACATTCTGGGTACAAAAAAGGGTTTTTTGGGACAAGGCCCTGTGGAAATGTAGTATTCCCAGACTTGCTTCAAACCAGTAAGTTTACAACTGCATCCTAAAGCGAGGACACTTACCAGCGCCACATGACATCAGCTCATGGTCTGATAATAGACCATGCATGACAGCATCAAAATATCCCATTAGGTTCACTTAATATAAGTCAGTCAGACTTTAAGAAGAAAAACTTTAGTCACTGTCAACAACACACCAAAGCAAATCATCTGTTGGACAGTTGAAAGAGACAAGAAAGGTAAAGAGCAAAAACAATAATACAATTGTTGTAAATCTGTGTAAGATCTAGGGCTGTCATATATATTTATATATATATATTTTAAATGTGTCATTTACACAACATGTGCACAGTATCACTATGGCAAAGGCATTAATGAGGGCTGCATGCCAGTAAGAGACAGTTCTGCTTTGCACTGTTGCAGAAGAGGAATGGAGCCCTTGTTAATTCCCCTGAGATTAGCAACATACATCTTAATATGTTTCTAATACAATTTTCTGATCCTACATTTAGACGAGTCAATAATAATGTGTCAGCTGCCAGAGAAAGATCAGTGTGGATCATCTTATCTATCCTGGAATACAAAATGACTGGATGCCAATAAAGGCTTAAAAGAATAAATAATAGTTTATCAGATCATGTATTATAACTTCATAATTTGAACTTTGGATAAACTGTTTTAACTGAAATCACTACATATGAAATAAGTTTAAGTAGTTTTCCTGGTTAATGTGTACATTCAACAAGCAATGGATTGTGTATTTAATGATAATAGAGGAAGTGACACTATATGTCTTCGGGAGACAACTGATTATTCAGAGAAATAAACACCCTAAAAGCATTGGTAAGTATTAGTTTGTGCACGAATCTATCTATGGTATCCCCTAAAAATCTGTGGGTGAACTGAAATATTAATGAATGTATGAGGCACATTTCAAGATGTTAACATCCAATGCACTTGACTGGAAAATGTCAGAAAATGGTTTTAAAACACTTGTCATTTGGCTCCCATATTTAAATCAGAAATAAATAAAAGAAAGCATGTGTATGTACAGACTGGCCGTTGTCACTGATGATAATCAATACCTGTTCGTTATTGCTCATATATCAATATATTCACAGCTCAAAAGCTACACAGATCATAATTTTATGCAACGGAAAGTGACTTGCAAGATAAAGGGAGATTACAGAAAAACAGCCAGCCGGGGCCGAGAGGAATAAGACATAGTTAATCTGCTTTTTTGGAGGCTGTGATCGACTGAAAGCAGAACAGAAAAATGAACACAGCATTGATACTGCTGCACCTGCAGACGCCGCATCTTTATGTAGGCCTCAATAGCACGTAAATATACGCTATGCGGTCATTCGCCGCGATATATTCACAAATATAACCGCCATGACGAACACCAGGTGGCCATTACAGGCTGAACGTAAACAAACTGTCAGATGGTGCACCACAGCAAAGCTCATCAAAATGAATTTATTCCTATTGAAGGGTTGTTTTTGTTTTTTTGAGGGGGGTTGGCAGCTACCACACACCGCGCCACCCCCCGATATTTGTTGTGTTGTCAGCTCTCTTTACAACCAGACCGCCATTCTAGATATTTTCTGCATAATACGGCTTTCTATCCTGCGGACGTTACGTGACGGTTGCCAACAGGCTGGATGCTAACAGTATCCAAGGAAAGCGGTGGTCGTTTGTCTCGCTGCCAAAAAGCAAAAAAATAAAAATAAAAAACGCGACAGACAAAACACATAAAGACGCCGAGTATGGTGTAAACAGACGGTAACACACTTACCTTTAACGTAATTATTTCCGAGCAGCTGCCGGCCTGAACTATCTCCGCTCCTCCTCTCGGCTCTGTGGACTCCGACTGAACCACCAACTAACGAGGGCGAGGGCCGCTGACGACGCTTCACTGCGCGGTCACGTGACTTGTGGGAATCTCCGGTCATTACATAGAAAATTATACAATTTTAATTTATGTACTGTCATAATGACGAAGAGTTTCTCCACAACGTTATTAGGGTAACGAGAGGGAAAAGAAGCAGATATTCTGCTGTCAGACAGATAGAGAGTTTTAGATATATCAGGAGAGTCAATATACGTCACATGAGTGATATGGTTTATTGTAA
The DNA here is from genome assembly GCF_036924035.1 of Leuresthes tenuis. NCBI lineage: Eukaryota > Metazoa > Chordata > Actinopteri > Atheriniformes > Atherinopsidae > Leuresthes > Leuresthes tenuis. The sequence goes on along the minus strand of NW_027325372.1, from coordinate 13,373,578 downwards.
TTTCTATGGTTTATGCTTGGTTATCCTCCTGAGACCTCGCAGTTGATTTCTATCATGTGGGTGTGACACACAAATCGACGACCTTTTGGTCAAGCACCGTTTATGCAATCTCTGTAAGCCCTACTCTACAGCTGGCTTTCTTTTAAAGGGGCAGGTATTGCAGAGAGGGTTTTACTATGAATCGGTGTAAGGTAATCAGATGTGAAGCTGTTAATGGACGAGGTGGAGGAGGATCAGACAGAACAAATGATTATTACACTTATCTCTGGAGATACCCTTAAAATCAACCCAGAGAAATATATTTCCACATGAGAATGAATGAAGAGGTGATTATATAATACTTTTCAATTTTGTTGTCAAACAACACCTGATGTCCACAAGAGGGATAGACGATGTAACATGAATCAGTAATATGAAAAGGAACGATTTTATTTTGAACAATCATTATGCTTGATGGGTTGGATGCAGTTCAACAAACACTAATTCAACCTTCATATTTCACCATTGGTTTAATTTAAAAGCCCAAACAGGTCAAATATCAAATTTCATGTACAATCACAATTCCAGAAAAGTTGAGACGTTTTTTAAAATGTTTTAAAAATATCAAGGTTGTACAATTATATTCTATCAAACCTTGAACTGACTGGGACTGAACGGTGGCAAATGGGCTCACCAGTCTGTGCAAGATTGTACAGGCAAATAACTCAGATAAAACTAAACGTCTCAACTTTTCTGGAAATGGACTTTGAAGAACAAGATAGAAATTGATGCTGCAATCTATCTAGAAACAGATTATTCACTCAGCCTTCAGCTTTACCGTGTGACCCTTTGTATGTAGGAGCTCGGACCTTTGCTTCTCCTCCTCAGCCGGTGACAATGAGAAATGCAGTAATTGTTGAGAAAGAATTAAAAGAAAAAAGCTCACTTGTACTGGAAACCTATTATTTCAACTTCAGTTTATTATAAAACTTTACAGCGTTTCATGTTACACAATATAAAACATGTTCTAATCTTTTCCTGTTTGCAAACACAAGAACAAACAGTCATATTGCTGCAGTATTCACATAGAAAATAATTACTCATTAAATACATTGCATATAATCAATTTAAACATCAGATTGCATATAATACATTAATTATGTGACCATCTGAATCTCAGCAAATTGATGTTCTAAAAGTGATGTCAAGCCATTAAGCCTCCATGTAATTTTCTCCATAGATAAACATGAGAACTCATGACTAATTCAAACGTACAGTGGCAGCTGGGGGGGCTACAATATCTTTGGGCTCCCGTTAACTCCTAGCTGTGATACGTTCAAATATTCTTAGTAATATTTAGCATCTGTGAAAGACTTCTAGAGGCTGACATGTAGCTGTATCATGTAGCTGAGTGGTACACATTCCCCACAAACCTACATTAGTCAAAATACCGGAAAGAAATTCAGAGACAATCACTTGTGAAAACAGGAGCTTTGGTCTCTCTGAGAATTTAGTATTTACCCGGTGTTCCTGGCTGTTATGTAGAAATACCGTTACATTAAACTTCTGGAAAAGGAATAAAAATAATGAAATACCCCCTTCACACATGCCTCTGAATTGAAATTTGAAAGTTTGATTAAAATGCACCTTATTTTGAGATATGTACATCACAGACTGCAACATAGAAGGCAGTGAATCTAAAAAAATTGTGTTAAGGGTAGAACCTAAACAATACAAAAAGGTGTTTTAACTAACAATTTCTCCTTACAAAACCTCTGTTTGCCAGTCACATGACAACCTGTCACGTGGCTATCAAAGCAAACTGTTGTGTGTTCAAACAGAAGTGACATTCACCCCACATGTTACCAGCTTTTTAGCTGCAGCTAATGGTTGTAAGCGCGGCTTCGAAGCAGACCGTCCAGTTCCGTCTTGTTGATTGTACCGTAGGCCTGGGAATAGCTGCCAAGTTTGGCTCGTGGGTCACCAGCAGCAGCCACATTACAGTTATTCTGAAATACTTTCTTGCTGAACCGTGCAGGTGCCCGAGTCTCACGAACCTGAGAACTGGACCGCTGGTTCTGCATGAGAAGAAAATGGAAGCTTCATTTAAATAAAACCATCAGGTTTTAAAACAACTCTCATTTAGATTAAATCTTGAAAAATTCAAACAGTCATACATATAAAATGATTTACATCCATCGTTTTATATCATCATTTCCCTGCTGTGAGGTGAAGTGGACTGACCAGGCGGGCTGATGTGACGCACAGCCCAGCAGACAAAGGTCCCTCATCCTTGCGGACTAAAGGGTTGTTCTGGGTTTGGTTTAGGGTCAAGGAGAAGGAACGGTTATGGGCCACAGGGGCTGAGCGACCACGCTGCAGGATCTGGTCCATAGACTGGTGGAGAAAAAGGTGAAAAAGAGTGAGAATGAGGATCACAGTGAACCATTTAATGAGCAAAAGGGGGATAAAATGCCAGTGGAAAAAATAAAAAGGATGATAACATGAAAGAAAATAAGATTACGTCATAAGAGAAAGCAAAACTGAATAGTGAGGAGACTGAGTTGCTTACTACACTGGTGCTGGTGCCCTCTGCTGGTGGTGTTGTTGCAGTTCCATTACTGAGCTGTCCCACTGCTTTCCTGCTGGCTGTGGAGAAGTGAGGGGAGTAGTACTGAAGAGCACCAGCTGGACCCCGAACAAAACCATCTGAGTGAAGAAAAGAAGACTTTGTGTTTGCAGCCTGAGGCACTTTGCAGATATAATCTATGTTTGGAGGTTTCTGTAAGTAGCTCTAATGTTCTAACATAACATGCGAGTTTCTCGTCTGTATCAAACCATAAAAATACTTTTTCTGTACTAGTAGAAATAAAAACATATTTTGGCCAGTATTGAAAATATGAACAGTGTGCAGAAAAATTCTCATACTTGGGGCATGTGTGATGGGGTTATATGTAGGTTTTCCTAAACCATGGTCAGCTAATGGACTCGCTTTCTCCTCGGAAGATGAGGTGGATGCATTTACAGCCCGAGGTTTGGTGACAACTGTATGTGAAGGCACATGGTTTGACTCATCACTCTGCTCGTGCTGTGGCTTCCCCTCACTGTTGCTGTCTCTGTGGCTGTTTGCTGCCACTGGGCCCTTCTCTCCTTTATCATGCCACACGTTGGGCTTCTCACTGCTGCTGGCACAACAGCCATCCTTTGGCAGCCTCAGAATCCCCTGATTAGTTCTGCTCTCTAGTATCATCTGCAGGTGAAGGAGTATAAGTATTAGGTTTAATCAGCTTTCTCAGATAATGTTCCACAATAAAGAATGATGCATGAGTTTTTTTTGCTTTCTGTACCTCATATAACTTGTTGCGGTACTGAACCACAGATAGCTGCACATCATCGTCCACTGCCAGCACCACATCATAGTTGAGAGCTGGCTCTTTGGCTGGATTATGGAACCTCCAGGAAAAAGGAAACTTAGTTGTAACCACATAATAGCATTTAATTGAAATGAAACAATACTGAGACTATTGATCTCTCAAATCTACATTAGGACGAATAGCTGTCTACATAGAAGAAACTATTACATTTTACTGTTAAACTAACCAACAAAAGAAAAAATGAACAGATAAACAATGAAAAAACAAGATCTCCACAATCCTTTTGCTCTAAGGAAAATCTTAATGCTGCTTCTAAGCCACAAACAAGTCTAAAATCTTTGATACCTGGCTACATATGGGTGCTGGAGGGCTTGTTCTGCAGTCAGACGTTTGTCTGGGTTAAAAACTAACAAATCCCTCAGCAGGTCAAGGGCATCAGGAGGCACTGACGGTTGGAGAAGATCCTCCAAAGGCACCTGTGGTCTAGTAATGGAAGAATAAAGCAGGATTAAAAAGTATAACATGCCCAAAATGAAGGCAGAATTGTGACTCAAATGCTTTCCACTAAGAATGATGGTTCTGCAAACATTTAAAGTGCACTGCTCATCTACATATCTCCAAGTTTGCAGAGTGGCCTGTTTAAGCCGTCTTTGCTTAGTTTACAATTTTGCTGCTGCATCATTGCATCACTGCAACAATCTCTGCTTCTGCTTCCTGGGCATTTAATCAAGCTTACCTCCAGTTGCACACTCTATACACTATAATAGTCTCCCCAGTGGAGGGAAGGAAATTTGTTTTGCTAAACTCGCAACAAGGTCAGAAAGGGGCCAAGCAAAGTTTAGCATGAACTGTGCAAAGCCTGTGTACACTTACAAACAGTCCCACTGAAATGACTGATGAAAATATTATCACATAAAATACAAAAAGAGGCGTTTTATTACATAAGCTGCAAAAAAACACATTTTGCCTTACTTCAGTAGCATTCTCTGGATGACAGACGATCCATATTCAGATCTAATGGCGAGAATATCTGAAAACGCAGGAGTATTCCATCAATCCAAACTAAAAGAAAAGCATTGAGCATTTGAATAGATCTATTCTTGACAGTTGTATTCACCCTCTGGGCTGGGGTGAGGTATGGCGCTCATTATCTTCTCTATTTGGTTGATGGTGGATGTTCCAGGAAACAGGGCTTTTCCCAGCAGCATCTCTCCCAGAATACAGCCGAGGCTCCACATATCCACACCTTTAGTATACCTTTTGACAAGATGTGCTCTTTTTACAGGCTATTACACTTCAAAGTACTTTAAAATTAGAATTCTGATCCTTTAAAGGACCGGTGTGAGGCATTCAGTGGCATCAGATGATGAGGTTGCAGTTTGCAACCCTCTGAATATGTCTCCCTTTTCAAATTCTCAGGAAGATCTATGGTGGCTGTCACTGTCACTTATAAAAAATGCAAAAGACCTTCTCTGGTAAATCTATCTATGGAGAAACCAAGACATTTTAAAGTTAAGACAGGAGGAACAGTTTTCTACTTATGGCACAGAATAGCAAAATATTTGAAAGGATGGCTCAAGGAGAAAAGGGGCGAGGATCTAGTTTTTTTTGGCCACCTGCGACATCTGAAGTGGGCATGGCATGTTAGTCATCCACTCTAAACTAGATTAAAAGTACATTTCTACTTAGTCACATATATAATTTTCATCTGACAGAAATAATTCTAGTGTTAGGTTGCAGCTAAACACTGGTTAGATGATAAAGTTGTTGCATGACACTCTGAAGCAAGGATGCCTCATTTTGTTAAATGCCTCTCACCTCCTTTTTCCTCCACTGCCCTCATCTCCTCTTCTCACATCATTGGTGGGAGGGACCGAGACACAAATACTCGAGTCGAGTGGAGCAATCAAATGTGTGCAAACTGGGTAACGAGGTAAGGGGTCTGTTTCTGCCATTAAGACTAAACTGTAATCCTGGAGTTCTCAAACTAAACTGGGTGAGCAGAAATTCCAAGAGTCTCAGTCTAAGGCAGTCCTTAAACCCCAGACTGGAGTGGATACAAGGTGTGCACAAAGCTCAAGTTATATTTGTGAAACAAAACTGTATTTGTGTGGATTTAGCCTGCCTCATTGTAAGCTCATTTGACATCATGAAAGCACATTTCTGCTCATTGAGTCCCTTAAATGCAACACAATGGTCCTTTGATATGCAGGTATATCATGTTACCTTCTTTATCATTGTTACATTAGGAGCACAAGCAAACAATGCAGTTGACACAATGACAACAGATGCTCAACACAGATGATACCTTGCGGATCCCAGCAGGATCTCAGGGGCCCGATACCATCGTGTGGCCACATACTCCGTCAGTGCCGGATTCCCGCTGTCTTCTTGGATCTGGTTGAGTGATCTGGCCAAGCCAAAGTCACACAGCTTGACAACACAGTCAGTGTTCAGGAGCACGTTGGACGGCTGGAGAGAGAAAAACAGACAGCAGAGTATTTTTCACAAAAGCAACAAGAGTTCGATGTCCACTGAGGTTCCCAGATCATGGTCTGGATGTGATAACAGGAATTAATCTGTCAGTAAAAAGATGAAAGAAAAAGAGAAATGTTGCTTTTAAATGCTTCACACCTTTTTGTCTCTGTGAATAACATTTCCTGAATGGAGGTATTTAATGGCTTTGAAGAGCTGGTACATCACATAACGTTTATGGATGTCCTTCAGGAGGGAGCCTTTCTTTATCACAGCATGCAAGTCCGTATCTAGGAAGAAGCAGAAGAGAGAAACTGATCGCCTATGATTTGAGCAGCAGTTAAAACAAATGACAGGGGTGCAATTAATGTGTCATAATCAGGAACATCATCAGGAACATCATCAGGAACATCATCAGGAACATCATCCATAACGATTTTGTTATTGAGCTGCAAACACACACTCCTCTAACATCAAACATAGTGACTTCAACTGAACAGAGAGAAACAGTGGAGTCCTGCTCTGATGCTGCAGTACAGTCAGGGGCAAGTTGGGCCTGTGGACTCAGCAGTATGACAGTGAAGCCAGCCAAGGGGAGCACAAGCCCTCCTCACACCCTTGCGCAAGCACCTTTTCAGTGCCAAGTTAAACTGGTTAGACCCACTGCAGCCAATCTGTATTTGCTCAAGCAATTTGAGCAACTCCCCATGTGCAGCATTACAACACTCACCCATATATTCGAAGATGAGATAAATGTCTTTGTCATTTTGTGCTCGGATGACATTCAGGAGTTTGACGATGTTGGGGTGATCTCCAAACTCCTGCACAAGAAAAAAGAGTTTGTGACGGGAAGCGCACAAAATACGGACGGCACACTTCAGTTACTGTTTGAGCTCTGATAACAAGCAGGTAGCACGACAAGGTTGTGCAAACATTCAACATAGGTTACATAATCGTTACTATAAACCATATGACCACAGCTCTGGGGCTTTACTGGAAAATGAAAACAGCTGATCAGGGAACAGTGGAGCAGCTGGGTGACACGAATGTAGGTCAGCATTAGCAGTTGAGTATTAGCACACAAAAAATGCCATTCAAAAAACCACTATACCTTTTGTGGTCACTTTGACATTCAGATACTTAAAATTTATATAAAGTAATATGCATTTACAGATATCAGTGCAGATGATGATGCAAATACGGAGCCAAATGCTGGCACTGAATTCTACTCGCTGTAAATTAAAAAAACTAGACATAACTGATGTTTGAAGTATTTGTACCAGCAGAGCAAATAAAACTGATGAAGCAGCGATGGAAAAATAAATAAGGTGTGCCAATTAGACACAGCATGAGAGTAGTGAGGAACAAATAAAGTGTCTCCAAGAGGACTCGAAGGGTAATAGAAGTATTCATTAATTTAGGCATTATCACGATAGTTACCTGAAGGAACATAACTTCTCTGAATGTTCTCTGTAAAAAGAAAAAAGAAACTTTACAATCAGGACATGAATTTCACAGGAAACATGCAGCCAGAAGCTAGGTACACTCGAGCCTGCTGTTCTAATTAATCATTAGCCGTGTTCCTCTTGAGGGTGAAGGCAGACATTTATACAGAGTGGTGACTGTAAATCAGTGGTTGAGATCTGAGTCTGTTGCTGAAAGGTGTCATAAATGAAATTTAAAAAGATAATCTACATCACATAAAAAAGAAACTCTTTCCCTTTCTTTTCTCATCCCTTAAATGTTTGTGTGCAGCACTGTCATACAGTATACACACCTGAGCGTCCGTCCTGTTCCTAAAAGCATCGAAGATCTTTTTCACAGCCACGATCTCGCCCGTCTGTCGGTCAATTGCTTTCCATACAATGCCGTAGGCCTGAGGAAGTAACAAAATAAGACCTCATCGAGAAGCTCCTTGTACCTGTAGGTGTGGACCTGATATAGCATGTTCTGTACCATATCAAGATGTTTAGTGTATGGATATAACTGAAGGATGTGAAAGAGAAGAAGAAGAAATCATTGGTAATAACAGTGGGGTCGGAGTTGTATCCAGAAATTTATCCCATCCACCCACAGCAGGATTTTTAAGAACTGATTGTGAGAAAGAGTTTTCTAATAAAAGTATAAACCCTAAAAACACATGAATAAATAAATGACACACGTTTGTTCATGTGGTGTGCTCTGGTTGCATTCTCCAGTAGGAATAGTTAGACTTCCCAGGACACTGAGTCATGGACGGATTAGTCAACAGGCCCCTGGTTAGAGACCGTGTGACATAAAAGAAAGACAGTGATACTGAAAGAGAAAGAAAGGGACTACAAATTATTTGGATGTATTTCAAGTCTCTTTGGTTGTTTTGCATCTTGTTTGCCATTTGGATAATTTTCTCATTTCTTCTTACAAATCTATTCATGTTTATTACAACCTCTTTTTTTGTTGATTTTTGTCTCTTTCTGGTTATTTTCCATCTTTTGTAGTTGTTATAGTCTCCTTGTCAATAGTGTTTAGTTATTTCAAGTCTCTAGTTGTTGTGGGTAACTTTTCATCTCCCTGTGGTTGCAGAGGCTTTGGATGTAAGCCCCTGTTATTCTTTTGGCCCTCTGTTTGAGTCACTAATCCTTCAAAGGATTGAGCCTAGATAAATGTATATTTTTCCGATCAGATGGATCATATTCACACAGCAGTGGAAACTCTTTGAGTCTGACAAACCCACACGCCAGAAAAACAGAAAATGATGTGCCCTCACTGTTTGCTGCTATGAAACCATTCTTTAACTCTTTTAATCCAACTTCTCCATATTGTTTGATTTCTTCAGGCATCACATGCAGCTTCTACATAACAAGTCATCTGTAAACAGGTTGAACAGCTGTGTAACATGAGTCACAGCCACACTAAAGTAAGTCCAGCAAGCCTCTGTGGCAGGTATACGTGGCATTTACCAGCTGGATATCTAAAACAGAGCTGCAGTTTGTGAATCTCTGTGGACAGACTATGGAAAGGAACCAGGTGCAGTCCTGTGGTAACCTCAGGTTACCAGCAGAGAGAAAAACAAAAGGGTTGGACTGTACAGGAAACAAGTCCTCACACATCAGCTGATCTGCAAGGAAAGCGTTTGCCCTGCCAAAGTAAATAAACCCCTTTCTTACAAAACTGGTATTCAAAGAGAAACTTAAGTCTGGAGAATGCCAGGAATTTTCTGAATGCAAAAGTACACAGGAAACTTAAGTGATAGGGAAAAAAATGGTTTACATGTGAACAGATAGGTTCAGCCAAGGCTGTGGTAAAACTGTTTTGTAAAAACAAAGTCTTATGAACAACATTTAATGTCAACTGCAGTCAGTTTGAATAAAATAACTCAAAGCACTCACCCCTTTGCCAAGTCTCTTCTTGATTTCATATTTGAGAGAAATGTGGTCCTCCACCTCTGTGATGTTTGCCGATTCATATTTTTTGCTCATTTTATAGTTCAGCTCGCTCCTCTGCTCATGCAGAAACCATCATCACACTCTTTGTTTATTCCTACAAGAAATCCCAATGGCCCAAAAAAGAGATGTTGCAAGGTCTTAAGTGAAGCTGTCCGTGCGAAGATGAAACATCCAAGTGTTTCCACGATACACAGCAATTATGTATATTATCAACACAGCAGCTGAGTATATCTTTGGGATTACCTGGCAACCCTCAAGCGACCACTCTGGTCAAACGCCGCTTAACTTACTTTAGTGAGTCAGTGTCTGTCGGGAAGCCGGTTAGCTTTCATCTCTATTTAATGGCTGAAAATGTCTCACTTATTTACAATCTGTTGTTGCCAAGGTCAACTCTCCCTCTATTGTCAGCGACTTTGCGCTCTCTCTAAACTCTGCTGCAAATTGAAGAGCCGTAGAGTTTTGTCGCTATTCGTCGTCCTGGTAACGAATGTACTGCTGACTGGTTCTTAAAGGAGACGTGTCAAAAAAAAAAAACTCCTCCGGCTTTACGCATTCTGTCATTCTGCTCAGTTGTTATGGCGATAACGCTGTGGGTGACGTATGGAACACTGAGCATTATGATTTTCATAACCTCTACATCTGTAAATGTCATATCTCAGAAATATAGAGCTGCAGTAATAGAGAATGAGGGGAGACTAAATGACTTCAGAATAAATACGTGAAACCACAACAAAGACACAGATTAGAAACAAATACACAGTAGTAAAAAAATTGCTGGGCGTCAACGTGACCCACATCTTCAGTTTTATGTGGCCTTAAGTGACTCTGTTGACTCAGAACGAGCTTTGCTGAACCTACTCAGGCCACAGAAAGACAAATTTGTATTTTTATAGGTCTTCAGAGCACACTTTGCCATCACAACACTTGCTGCAAGCCATGCTTAAGCCAGTTTATAATATTCGGGCCACACCTAACCTATAAAAAAACATGCAATAACTCAAGTTAGGCAGGCTCATGACCTTTGAGCTCTATCTGGCCTGTGTACACTGGTCAGCGCTGTAACTCAGCCATAAGGGGCAGAACTAGCACAGAGCACAGACTAGGCCCATTTGAGTCTGCTAACCTGGTTAAATGCAACATCACCAAATATGTCATAGATCATTTTCCAAATATGACACAAAAGTACCTCAAAGACATAAATGCAAAATTGCAAAAGCGTGGCTCAGTTAATACAAAATCTTAAAGATAGGCTTTAAACTTAACATGTTAAGCAAAAACAACGGAATACACCTACAGATGTTTTTGTTGGCATGGATTTGTATGATTAGTTAAACGCAAACATCAACAAACAGATGCAAACATAACAGATATGAAAAACAAGAAGAAAATTTAAAAAGCTCATAAAGAAATACTATAACCACATTTTCAGCTCATCTTTGTTCATATAAAACTTTTTTATTTTAGTAGTAAGTAAACAGAAAGAGCTTTACAGAGCAAAGGCAAAACATCCACAGAGAGGGAGCCTGAAAACTTTCCATTTTAGACTTAGAAACACTCAAAAGAAAAGTCGTTCTGCGCTGAGGTCAATGAATTCTTGAGGGGATGTAGGGAATACGATCTTCAGATAAGCCACAGCTTGACTATGATGGCTTTAAACGTGACAGTGAGGATTTAGAATTTCAATCTGAATTTTGCAGGGAGTCAATGTAGACACTAACACTGGAGAAAGATGAGCTCTCCTGATGTACCAGTGATCGCATGACACCAATGATGAAAGTCACCACTGAGCACCTAGTCTTTCACTTATTGATTTAATCAAAGCACTTATGCATGTTATTGAGAGGTTTTAAGTTTCTTAGGTTTTTAGAAAGATGTTTTATTGTTGATTTGTGTGACAAGCCCATGCATGTATTATTGTGTGTACAGCATTTTATTGACTTATTTCTGCTGACTTGATCTGTTGCTAACCAGGACACTCTTGGAGACGAGATTCTTACCCTCAAGAGTTTCTATTTCCCGATTAAATAAATGCACTTACTGAAAACTGCCCGTGGGGTAAACCAACACAACTATGCTTACATTTTCCCAAAAAGAAAAGAAAATGACTGTTTTAGCACATGTGCTTGTAATTTGACATTTATTCTCCACTGCCTTTATGCATGTTTATGTTAATGCATTTGGAGGACACATTTATCCAAAGCGACTTACATTTAGGACTCCCGATTTTTCTTTTTGTTCCATCTCACGAGTAAGAGTTGATCTCTGGGTCGTAAAACAATGCTGTCTTAAAAAATTAAAGCGTCTCATAGATGACTGTCTAATACTAAATTCCCCATAAACCTCTGAACACTTAAATTGATCTTATTCACACAAAAGAAGCCAACTTGCAGAACTGTTTAGTTTATTTCTACAAAGGTGTAACATGCTTTTATTTAAAAATCAACACTATTATTTACAATGATAAATCTTTATAAATATGTTTTCCCTAATGGTGTTTGGAGGTTGAAACATATTTAGCGAGCAAGATAAAGAGGCGGTTTGTCCGCCTCAATTTTGATCACTCACCATGTGGTGAAACGCTGCCTCTAAAGGTAATATGGATTAGACATGTTAACAAAGTACAGAGAGAGGAAAACAAGTGATCAACATGAAGCATCTCTTCAACTTCAGTTTCAATATGGTCATTAACTGGATGTGCTGTCCAATCAACTTAAAGTCCAAGTAATTACTTCAGCTGTGAACTGACAAAGAAAATTAACTGCAGCCTACGATAGTTTCTTTTACTCTATTTACAGACACTTTTGCAGGATTCTACAGTAAAATGTGACGTGAAACATGACAAACGAAACGAACATAGATCACAAATATTGGATACAGTTAGATTAATACAAAGACTTTGGCTGTGCAACCTTCTCCAGATATGCAGACTTTAGAATGCTTCTTTGTGCTCTGCCAAACTTAGCTATAAAATTAGATATTATCTGATGTTACAATATAAAGTTTAGTGTAAACTGCTCTGTCAAGGCCAGAATAAAGAGCCAAAAGGATTTTCACAAGTTTGGGTATAAAAAAAAAGGCCAGAGAAGGAGCTTCAAGCATTAGATGATCTAATAGAGCAAGGCTGCAGGCAGCACAATGTACTAGAAATAGTCCAGCATACAAGGCGTGGATTTTGAACTGTATCCAACTTGACTGAAAAACACATGAGCTTCATGTACAGTGAAAAAGAAAAGAACTGGGGGGATATGAGATGAAAATATGTCCATACATAAATGTATTCCCTGCCAGAACAATAGGGAGAAATTAGCAATTCATTTCTATCTAAACCGGTGTCAGAGTTGCACACAAATAGATTTATAACAGACAGAAGCTCTAAGAGGAGTGGAGGAAGCGGTTGAAGGCGTTGTAGGCCGACTCCAGATCGAAAACCATCTGACGAGCCTGATTTTCATCCAGTTCATCTGAGGCAGACATGCTGCTGAGGGTGGTCAACCTGTTGGAAAAATATCAAGGAAGAAAACATCTCTTTAAAAATATAATTCTGTTGATACTTGCTGTTAGGATGAAAAGTTTTCATTTCAAAGCCACAACGTAATAACTTGTATTATAAACTTAATATGGTTTCAAATTTGCACCACCTCTTTTAAGGCAACTTTCCACTGACAACTGCAATTATCAACGGATCAGTTTCAGACAATAACGTAGCATCCTGCAATGAACAAGCTGATGGCTTAGTGATAGAAACGCAGCAGACTGGTGGCCCAGTGTGACTAACCAAAGGCTGACTTTGTCTTTAGCCTCTGAGTCAGGAGGCATGTTGCTCAGTCTGTTCATCGTCTCCATCAGCTCTTTCAGGTCTGGTTGGATCTGGACCATCAGAGAATAATCAATATGAGAGCTAATGTACAATTAGACATTTGTTTACAAGTAACATTTTATGCATATTGTTATATTTACCTCATCCATGGCCCTGATCTCCAGTTTCAGCTTGTCCATCACAGTGATGAAGAGCTGAGGGTCAAAGAGGGTAAGAGAAAATTAAACTGTTCATGTTAAGTTCAAGTGTTTTTTTTTTGTTTGGTTGTTTTTTTTTTTTTTTACTGTCAAACTTTTCAATTCCTGACTGCCCAATTGCTGCTTTTACGAACTAAGATAAAAGTTGGCACGGGATACAACTGGCAACATCCCTTCATATTTCATGGTGATTGAACAAACTAAATAATTTAATTAAAGTAGAAACACTTTCTTTTTTTCCTTTTTTTTGCTGGCACACGGCCATAACAAGTCTCTTGTTTGCATATAATGGGGGAGAGAGAGAGGACATACAGAAACTATATCTGCAATGCAGCGGTTCAAGTTGCCCTTGTCATCCTTGATGGTGATTGGTCGATCCTCTTTAATCCTCTCCATTGCTAGCGGGCAGTCGAGCTAAGAGACAAAGTGACAACAGCAAGAACATCAGAAATATGAAATCTATCAAATTACATCAGTTTAACAGTAAATAAAATCATTTAGATGAGCACGCACTCTGTACTTTCTGCAGAAATCATCGATGGAGCCCACATCAGAGCCCTGCACCTGTTTGAAGGCAGCCTTATACTGAACCAAGAGTCTGGAACAGGAAGCAGTGTACCTGAAAACAACATTTATTCCACGTTAGTAAAAAGATTCAATTGAACTTAGGGGGGTGTTTTTAGCAGATGGCTAACTCACTCATTAGGTGTTACGCAGTCTTTGATGTAAGCCTTCTCCAGGGCCTGCAGGGTCTTGACAACAGCAAACAACTCTGCCATGTTGTCATACCTCAAGAAAGAAGATGGATAGGGTGTTATAATAGGGGCAACATTATGAATTCATAGTTTAAATAGAGGGCTTATGTTGCTCCAGTAGCTGGCAATATATTCACACTTACTTTTCTCTTTCCCTTGCATTTTTGTATAGTTTCACTTCCTGAAATGACATGATTTATGTTTGTTGTGATCATGAACTCAAATATCACATATTCTTGACAGAATTAAAAGATTTTGTTCAGATTTGCCGGAGCATGGGCATTCCTTGTTATGAAAAAGACAAAATGCAGTTTTCCTGAATATAATTTTCAGGGACAAATTGGAAACATTAAATTAAATAACTACTTTGTGTTTCTTAGAGGTTCAATTATTTACAAAACTTTGGTTACAGAGTATCGATTTCAAAAGTTAAATTGTTAAATTTACCTCATACAACTCTGGTTTATTCGCTGGAACTGTGGGACAGAAAATAATGTTTGTATTATCCGTGAAAGAAGAATGGAATTAAAAGGATGAGGCAGACAACTTTAATTGTCCATATTTGATTGATCTGAATGTCTTACCCCCTCCTACTCCTCCTGTGCCTGCTATCCCATGGAACATGATGTTGATGTATAAGAAATTGATCTGAAAAAGATTTGTTACAGTTTGTCACTTAACTGAATGAATTCAACACATTTCTGACCTATTACTTTCAGGAAATTATTTACAGTGACCAACACCACGGTTAAGTTTAAGTCCTGAGCTCATATTACACGAGTTGCTGGTCATATATGTAGTGTATAAGACACTGTTGGGCAATAGGGTTTATTTTCTAACACTCCTTTTGATTGGTTAAAGCTATTCCACCCATAACATGTCAGCACATCATCAATCTTCAAAAAAGAACAGCACAAGCACATTTTGAGTTACTTTTTTTTTTTTTTTTTTAAACAATGAAGATCAATAATTTCCTGGGGAGAACCCAGTCAAATGTTTGGAGAAATGTATAAATGGGATTAGTAACTGATTACATTGACAGGAATAAAGTAACCAGATTTATCAAAATAAAAGACATGTTATATTTGAGTCATCAAATCAATCAGATTTTTAAGGATTACTAGATTACATTTTGATAAAATCTTTAAATATGTTTAACGAACAGTAAACACGTAATCAAAACAATCAACACAACAGATCTGCAGATGTTTATGCCCACATGTTGTAGTACAAGTAATTTGAGTTAAGCAGTTTTAAATACTCAATAGATGCTACTCCATATCAAATTAAGAAACCCCATTCAGTTTAACTAACAGTGACTTAATACATAGTTGTAATGCCAAGTTATGGCTAATGAAGATGTTTTTCTATAATGTATCTATTTATACTGGATGTTGAGTAAAAACAACAGAAATAAACTTACAAACAGCATTCGGTGTATGTCTATGTATGTTTAAACAGAAAAAATAATAATGGTGAAATTCTAGGTTAGTGTCAGAGTTCAGATTTGACAGATAGCAATATTTAAATATTCGATAAACAAGAAATTTGTATTGATCTTAATGTCTAATTACGTTTGTAATCCAAGGTGTTATAGAAAAGCCATTGTCATTTACAGACAGTAACGTCACAAACTGATTTGTCACAGCTGTGTTCATAGAACTGGATCAATACTTCCAAACGATACGGCTGCTATCAAAAATAATCTTATGCATCCATTTATTTAAACGGAACATAGATATTAAAACTTAAATCAAGTTTCCAGTCAGTCTCGGTGTGACAAGAGGTTCTTCATATTTAACAAAACCAATGAACACAGGTGTCGTCGTATTGTCCAGAACCTGGCCCGGTTAATAACAATTTCACTGTAATCTTTCAATTTAGTCACGTTAAATTCAAAATGTTGCTTCACTAAGCACCAACATGTACTAGAATAAACGACAAACAAAGCATTTCAATTGAAGAGAGCCGATTGTCGGTTATGGATTTCTTGTTTTGCCGAACTAACTAGCCTGAAGTTAGCTGGCGAGGCTAGCTTGTATGCACTTCCTCCATGGTTTTTTGTAGCAACGCGCGTCAAGTACTTGTTTTAAAATCATTAAATTATATCTCTCGAACGATTACTTTGGTAATAGCCCACAGAACCACAAAACTTTAAGCGCCATTTAAAAAAAAAACAGTTTAATAAACGAAATTAAACATACTTCGCTTACCCTTTCGGCAAACTGCTGTGACGTCGATGTAAACACACCCTCCTGCAAGGACCAAAAGATGTCAACATATTTAGGTGTCCATTGCGCCTCAGTAAATATCACTTTTGTTTAAAAGATCACTGATATGTTCTCAACATAAATCAAGATATACAAACCACTAACTATAATATTCACATATGTATTTCAATCTTTACCATGTTTCTTTTATCAAAGTACTAGATTAAGATTGACTTATTTTTACAGCATTTCTAAATAGTCAAACGACACGGACAACTCATTGTCAAGGCGGCAGACTCAAACAGACAAGCCGAATTGCTCAGAGAACATTTAGCCTGTGTTAACGTTATAGTAGTGACGTGAGTTAAAAAAAGATAAAAATTAAAGGACTGGAAAAACTTCTTTACATTTTAAGAGGTCAGTCTGAAAATGATACGATCTACTGCGTTAAAGTCGAGCTTAAATAATGGAACTTAGCTGTTAGCAAAATTAGCTAACACTGAGTTGTGTGTCGTTATGTTATCAGTTGATAATAATGTACTTTAATTGTCATCACATTAAGTCTCGTTTGGCCTTTTCATGTATTTACGGCATTTATTGACTTAAATGAATGCAAAAGGTAGTTGAAGCAACTGGTGGTAATTTATTTATGCTAATGAAAAATATCTCCGCTTGTTTCATGTTCAGAAGATCTTCACTCTTCACCATGAAGACCTCTAAGGCAGCATTGCACAGCCCCGCTCAAGAGGAATGTGGTGTTTGGCTTGACACTGTGCAACTGAAGGGAAAAGCTAAACAGGTAACAGCAGAAACGAGCATTGGCTAAACTGCAACTTTCTAGTAAAGTTTCGACAACATTAAATTCAGTACTTACCTTTTATGCAGGTAATGAACTTGAGTGACTTGCGAAATAGTAAGTTTTTTTGCTCTGCACATCAAATTTCTTTTCAGAAACGTCTTGCCCGCCCTATTTCCAAACTGCTGAACCCCTTCGCTGAAGGTGGAGGATACAGTTTAGCTGTGGCCCTCAACTTCACTCAGACCAAAATGGAAATGCCAAAGACCAAACAAAGCTCTATCTCAACTTTCTTCACACCTCATCGAAGAGGTGAGCAGCTTCTGGTCTGCTGAAAATTTTCATGTCAAGCAAACCCAGTCATAAGCTACCTAAAGAATGTTGACTTTTTGATCTGTATAAACTGACAGTTTTATTTTGTGTTAAAATTTTGTCTTTGTTTTGTCCCTCTCCCAACAGTCCTCAATAAGATGTCTTCTTCTGAAGTATCAAACCTGGATCCAGTTCAGCCTGTGTCATCACCTACCTTTACTGCACCCACAACTGTAGCATCTTTGAGAAAACGAAGGCATAGTTTGAGAATGTCTGACATCTGTGACTCGGAAGCCAGTGTGGGTCACGAGAGACAAACTGAAAATGGGACTGAGATTGAAGGCACATTGTGGCAGAAGCAGACAGCACACATTTCATCTTCACTAAATGGATATTGTGAATTTAAAGAAACTGAGTCTGAGGAGTGTGTACCACCTCAAAGCAAGAGGAGGCTAATGGACACTGCCTCTTTGCCAAATGACAGTCAACTTCCTCCGCTGGCATGGAGTCAGGATCCATTGCTCACCTATAGCCAGTACCTTGAAAGTGAATCTTTCCTAACTGATCAGAAATCCAACACAGCAAAGAACTTCAACAGCTCAGGGTCACGTTTTCTTGACAGTCCACAAAGGGAGGAGGCCTTTGGAAATCCGATTGATATGGAAGGGAGAACTTCAACCCAAAAACCTCTTAAAAACCCTCCATCCTCTAAGATTGAAAACGAGAAAGAAAACAGCAGGCCAGGGTCTTTTAATTCCCCAAGTAAGCACTCTTCTTTCTCTCATCTTGGACATCTTTCAAATGATAAATGGAAGGACCCAAATAGCACTTCACCACAAAAACGCACAGATCACCTGAGGAGCAAAGCTGAAAGTGAAGTTCCCTCAGACTCCAAGTGGACCAAAGCGAGCAGCTCGCCTCTTAAAAAACTACAGCAGCAAAGCAGGGAGGTTGACGAGAACAGTTGTGCCATGTTGTTTACTCAGGACTCTGAGGGCTTCAGGGTGATTGCACATCGAGGTCTGCAAAGCAGGAGCCCTCTTAAAGATCAGAGTAATCAAAGCACTGGGATGACGAGAGTGAGTGCTTACAAATCTGTGTTCGAGGAGGAGGAGGATGAGGAGGACGAGGATGAAATGCTCTTTACTCAAGACTCTCAAGGAAACATGGTGATCAAACATTGAAATGTATTCCAGAAGTCCCCTTGAGTGATTTAACAAATAGGGATTTTGAGGCCATTTTGTGTGTTCATGGAGATTTTTGGTTTTCTCTGCCTCCCGTGCTGCAGCTTCTTTATAGTATGTCGATTCTCCCTGTTTTAATGCAAGATAAAACTAACAAGCCTGAACTTGAAGCTTTTTACTTTATTTGGAAAAAGATACAGCATTACATTAGTGTTTCCATGTAAGTTAAATGCATTTGTGCTATATCATTGTCATCGGCCTGATGCTGGAGCCATATGCTACATCTCAGTACAAAATAAAGTGGTATACAAAGTCAGGGAGTGCTCGAGTGTGAATGTTGCTACTGATGATACATTTTTAATGCATACAAGAAATTAGCCATGTTTTTAATGATTTTAAACAGTTGATTTAGTGTCTGCAGCAGCCCTCCTGAACATTTTACATTCATCTGAGTTCCTTCATTGTACCAAACATCATTTTAATGACTCAAAAGTTAACAACCGTGGCTATTAATGAGAAAAATGTAGAGCAATACTGCGTATACCGTACCTCACTATGAGAAACATTACTCCTATAACTTGTGCACTCTACACATTAAAAGAGGTAACTAACATACAGTTGTTAAGCTAGAAAATGGACTCTATAGGCTTGTGTGCTTGGCTGCTGAATAATGCTTATGTGTGCTATATAACGTTCGATTTCCCATTTGCTGCTCTTGTTTAAAATGTGCAAATGCAATGGAGCACAACAGTGGATGCTAATTAAGTATAAAGTACAGTTTTAACAGTAACCTACTTTTCAGGATAACAAGAATTGATGATAAAAGCCATGGTATTGCTTATTTTTAGGGAGTTCCATAAATGCCCTACATTGCTATGGCACTTAAGTGTCCATGCTCTAGGTTTGTGTTACTGAAACCGGAGTGATGACAGTATGGGGTTGTGTAACAGTCAACAGTTTTAAGTGGCTAGAGAAACCTCTCATGAAGTCACAAATACAGGATAAAAGATTAAACCCGATGTTCCTAGTTTAGAAACCGTGTTTTTGTATGTGAATAGTGAAATCGGCTGGACAGAAATGGGCGTGATGCTCCATCAGCCTGCGATCTCTGTGGGTTCCGTCACCAGTTTGGAGCCGTCCCAAACGGTCTTGAATTGCTCCGGGACGGGGAACTCCTTCTGTAAAACAAACCAAGAAGACTGTTGTAAGTGCAGCTGCAACACACGGAAAATTCAGGTACTGTTTACGTTTGAGCTGTCGTCTCTTTCGCCTCCCTATTTCTACTCTTGCTCAGACACTCACATAATCGTCTTCTCCTGGTATCAGGATATTCATCTCGGAGCTCTTGGCACTGACGATGTCACAGTTCAGAGCGTTCTTGCTCAAGTAGACTTGGCAGCCCTCTGTTTTGTTGATGGAAATAGTGGGAACTGTTCCCAACACCTGCAGAAAGACAGAACAAGACAAAATCTTCTGGCACTTGCTGGTGACACTGCAAACCCTGCTACTGTTAAAATGTTGAAACATTAGAAGAATCTGAAAAACGGTTTCAACACCCCTTTGCAAACATTTCTTCACCTGTAACTGGATGGCTTTAGAGTTGATGATCTCTACGATCCCAACAGCGTTCTCAAAAACCAGACCCAGCTTCTTACAGTTGTCTGAGGAGAGCAAAAAACAATCAGGATGCGGAGAACTTTAATCGGAAATGTCTGTTTTAAGCTCTGTTTGCAGGCAGCTCACCGACAATGATGGAGTTAATTTTTCCTTTAATCTGCACGGTGGAGTTATTGCAACTGAAGATGTACGCCACCTGTTTCAACTCGGTCTCCTCGATCACCAGGTCATGTTTCTGCTCAAAGTTTTCCTGCAACAACAATGGAACAGTTTCAACCTGCTTGTCACGCAGATGAAGGACTGGATGAGCTGAATTAGCAGCTTGATTTATGAGTTTAATGATAAACCTCTGCAACATACCACCCTCCATTTCTTTCCCTCCAGCTCCAGCAGAGGGGGTCTTTTCTGGACAACTGCTTTGGGAGAGTTAACAGGCGTCGGGCCCTTATTTTTGGTTGCTGATGCTCGAGAGCGCTGACCGGGGTTCTTATGGGTCTTCTGCTCATCTGAGACATGCTTCAGACCTACACACGGAAAGTATGACGGGCAAGAATGTTGAAAAAATATAATGAGTATTCTTTGTTATTTGGACAGTCTTTCCCTCTTTTGGCCCAGGTGTGGACCCACCTCTTGTGATGTCCATGCCCTGGTTGAGTTGGGCAAATAAGGCCGAGTGCTGGGCTGCTGCACTGTCTGCCTGAGGCTTGCATTCATCATCGGTGAAGACCGGAGGAGGGCCGGGGGGAGGAGGGGGAGGTGGTGGACAGGGTGCCCTGGAAGCTGGGGGGGAGTCAGAGAGAGAAGCAGGAGCAATGGGGCCCTGTGAGATGAAGGAAGTCCATGTTAAGATGGCAGCGTTGAGTACTGGGTTTGTCAGCTTTTAATTAGGAGAAAGACGTGACAGGTGTTTTGCACACAACAGCTGCCGTAATAAGAAAGTCCAGTAGGAGGAGTAGTGTACAGGAAACATCAAGCAAGTTGGCAGTACTGAAGAAATGGGAATTGGCAGGTGGTGTGCAGCTGGGTTCTGAACACAAATAGATTCACACTAGTCATTTGCATGTGCGGGTTGCTTAAATTTCGCTGTATGTAATTAAACGTCATTTAAACGAAATCCAGCGCAAAGCTTTTGATTCCTCTCCTCAGCTTTAGACTTAAGTACTGAGTGAACAATGTTTGGCAGAACAGTGAGTTTGGAATGAGGTGTTTCAATTCCGATAATTGGCTCTAGTGTTTCTGTAAAAACCATCATCTTTAGTTTAACCGATGAGCTGCATGCGGCCAAACTGCAGCGGGGAGATGCTGATAGGTACTGAGGAGCTCAGACAGTTGCTGCACAGACCCAAACACCCATCGCACGTTTTCAGGAGGTCGAATTGTCACTTGATGTGCTTCTGAGAGCCGAGACTTGACCCTTGACACGAGGCACATGTGTCGCACATATCGCTGCTGAACAATGCAGATCTGTTACACTAAACAGCTCAGCGCATACCACTGGATTAGATCCAGTGTGTGTGTGTGCTCGTGCATGGCTGTAAAACTGTCTGACTACCTTTGTGGTTCTGCATGCGTGTTCACAAACTTTAAGCACCAAAATGTGCTTGTTTGGATTTTCTTCTTTCTTTTTCTTTTCAATTTTGAAAATCTTGAGTACCCATCATTTCGTTGCACCCTGGTGTGCAACGACAATAAAGTCTATTCTGTTCAATTTTACTTAAATTTCAAGCAAAGTTTACCTTAAATACAGGCAATTACTTGGTTCCACTTTCCAAATAAGATCATTGACTTATTCTAACATTGTACAGCACAAAATGATAACAATACGATACAAACACGGTACAAAACAATTTCATCTTCAGATTTTTCATTCATTTAATTTCTGTCTCAGTCGGGACCTCATAAAGTGGTATGGATTACAAACCACAATGACACTATATCAGGCAGAGTGATATCAGGCACAGCTCATTTAAAAAGTCTTAACAAAAATATCAAAAAAGCCCCATTTTCACTAATAGCTTTTGTGCTCTAAGGCTGCATGAAAAGAGCAAATTTAAACATAAATGGAGAATAAACATAATACTGTGTTAAATACTTAAATCAATTTCTGTTATCATATAAATGACAGATTCTATCTTCCCTGTCTTGTCCTCTGTGTCCTTCAATATGCTCGGGGGCTCAATGCTTAGCTAATCTGAGATTACAGATGGCTTTTCAAACTTACACCTTCCTTTTAAACTCTAAATAAATGACATCTGAAGATGTTCTCCACTCCATTTCTGTATGAGCTGGTCTTTAAGTCTCTGTTCAACGTTCTTTTTAAGCCAGTTATTATCAACACATTTATTTCAAGCCAGTTTTACGAAGGTCAACATTAATCTAAGACTTGCTCAACACAAAGGTGACATTTACTTGGAAACGCCATTGCTGTGCAATTTAGTTAAACAGTAATACAACTTATCTTTCTGTGGTGGTTATTTTCACTGTCTTTTGTGGCTTTTTTAAAACTGCAACAATTAATTCCTAAACAATGAGCAGATCAATAAGGGCATAAATGAATACACATTTCTGTTCAGTTCACTTCTCTCACCCACCTCAATAACACAGTCTACAAGCCAGAAGCTGGTTATCGATAAGCCCACAGTGGACAGCTGGAACAAATATTTGGCAGCTCACTAACTCAAGCTATACAAAAAGTGACATTCACAAGAGTAATCCTGATTGTCTGAAGCACATCTTTTCCGTGTCTCCTTAATTTCTGACATTTTTACAGAAACTTGATTCCTATTTTTTTTTTTTGCCCTGAGCCAAGTCTGCAGCAGTAGGAACAAACGTTACAGTTGCTGTGTCTGAGTGTGTATTTACATGTATCCATATGTCAGCCTTGTGCATGCAGAGAATACGCTTGTCACTAAACCTCTATCTGAGCAGCAGCTGACGGCTGTGCTGAGCAGGGACCAGCCCTGCGGTTTAAGTTACGGCACAGGCCGTGTGTGTACACAGGCCATTTGTCGGGGTCCTTCTGTAAAGAAAACCTCCATTCAAGTGAACCCGGAGGACCACCTGTTAGCACAACACACTCCCGTCCTTGTGCGCACACACACTGACCCTCACATCCACACATCAGCTCTGTCGTCTGACAGCAGGAGCAACAGCTGACACAGACACCGCGGGTTCTCAAGTTTCTGCACTCAGAAAACACATGTGGACGCAGTTGTTGAGCATTAGTCAGATTTTCATCATCACATTAAAGGAAAACTTCTGCCTTTTAAGAGGAAACATAAGGAAGCAGCTGCCCGCACCTCTAAAGTTCAGTAATGAACTGACTGTATTCAATTTGCTTAACCCATCCAAACACTTGGAGAAAGCCAGGCTACTTCTTACAAATAGTCATGTGATTTGCTAACCATTCATGAAAGGAGGGGCATCACAGCTATTTCAGAAAGTGTGTTTGTGTCAGCGCAGGTCTGCAGTTCACGAGATACTCCGCTAAGTTACAAGAGAAAGAGGTCAAGTGTGCGTTGAAAGATTTGTTTTCAAGCCATCATAAAATCTGGGATCCACTGTGGGTGGATGCTGAGGAGTCCCTGAGCAGACATCCATAACCAGAAGTGTGTGTGGGAGTGACAGAGAGCTGTGGTGTGCAGCCAGTGAGGATAAGCTCATTCATTCACTCATGCTCTCTGCAGGGTTTTATGTAACCGACTGCTTCATAACTAAAAATGGAAGTGTACGCAAAAAAGTAGCGGATGTAAAAATATCAAGGCCTGCGAACAGAAACTAAATGAAAACAAAGCTAAGAAAAGAGACCAGAAGATACAGGAATGGTTTCTTCTGTACAGGCACATGTATGAGAGGATAGTTGGTTCGACATAGTATAACAATAAAGAACCAAAACAAACTGATAAAAGCATTCCATTTAGATCAATGTGATTAAAAGCAATCTTCTTTAGACAGTCTTGGTCTACTCACAGTCTTGCTCCACACTAGTCCTGTTGTGTGGTGCTGTTTGATGAAGGATTGTATCTCAGTCCAGATTGACAGGTAGGAGCGCACCCAGTCCACATGGCGCCTGTCACTAGGACGGTAAGAAAGGAGCATGAGAGGGGAAAACAAAGTGATGATAGTTACATTAAAACAGGGGAAATGAAGATCAAGACTGACTTCATCTCAAGTCAGTTTGTGATACAGTGGCGTAACATTAATCCATTATTTCTGGTGGCACGAATGCAGTGAATCAAAAAGTTGTTTGTCATGAGGAGCAATTTTGTTTCTGTATCATTAATATCCATCAAACATGTCCTCTAAAACAGCACAGCATTCTAACAGACTGCAAGTCATTAGTCTCGTCGCAGGTCACTTTAGGCTCATCTATCCCCATTATAAAGGAATAACCTTTAATTATCAACAGAGGCAACCGCAGTGGTTCAGTTGTCGGAGTACTCATCCCCGTAAACTTTTTTTCACCTTATGCTATCGCTAATCCGTACAGGAATAATTCCAAATCTGTCTTTGTTCCAAGTTAGAAATTCTGGTTAATCATGGATGTAATCTCTGAGTAACAGATTAATATTGAATAACGCAGCGGAGCTTGACCAATGTCAACAGACCTATGTTCTCTAAAGTCATTATTCTAATTTTGCCAGGCGAGCAAAGGTCCAGGAAGACATGGCTCCAAGACGAGAAACAGCTCTGTTCCTTTCTTAAAATTTAAACTACTTTAATTGTAAAGTAGTAGTAGTTTATTCAGAAGCACTTTGATAAAAGTTAACAAAGGAAAACTTTTAGTTATAAACACTGGTTTATTGGAGTCTACTCAGCATATTTCTATGACCCGTATCAGATATCAAAATCCACAGTTCAGTTCTGGTCCAGGTCCCCTCAATGTGTCCCATTCCCTTCATCTCTTTATCGATACATGCTGTCTCCATGTTTGAGCAAATATCAATAAAAAGCATGAAAACAAGCACACAGAAGCTAACAACGAGCTATATTAGGCATATTTACGTTTCTTTGTACTCTTTCAGCACTCTGTTGGTGTAGAAGGTGGCAGAATCATTCATCTCCTTCACATAGGGACCAGGCTTCTGACTCTGAAACAGAGAAAGACAAACTTTAAGAAGAAACCTTTTTTTTTGTATCGTGACAGAAGTATAAACCTCCTGTCCAAGTGTACATTTGTCTTCATTTGAGAGTAAAAAAGTAAAAATGTTCACAGTGATATCTTGTGGGGAAAAGTGCCCTCCTGACAGCAACTAACACAGACCAGAGACAGCTTCAAAGTTTTGTATCTAAGTCCTGAAGAAAATTACCTTTCATCTTTATCTGAATAATATTTAGTGGGAAAATCCTCAGATTTTCTACTGATAGGGAAATAGAAATATTGCATTTATTATCTATCTGTAATTTGGCTGTTTATGCATTTTCATTCAAAGGTCTGTTGAGCTTCACGTGTAGACTTGGTTTTCTTCCATCATTTCATCAGTTTGTGTTTAACCTTAAAGTTAATCATCAAGGGGAGTATTTGTTTATATGCATGTGTACTTCCTTCTTTTTTTCAGTGACCACTATCTGCCCACAAAGGATGTAATGCACTCTTTTATTCCTCCTTACCACAGCCACCCATCCCAGAGCAGGGATGCTTTCGCTGACAGCTGAGAGGTGGTTGAAGAGGGAACTTCCACGGTTTTGTTCTCTAAAATTCTGGATCTCCTGGATGTGATCTGAAATTGGCTTCAGCAGGTCTTGGAGCTCCGTCTGCAGGAGCAGAAAGAAAGAAATAAAAAAAAAAAACAGGACAGCAGAGGGATGGAAATTTGTCAGGGGAGAAGCAGGAATTTAGTAGATTGTAACTCTAATGACTAGAAGACGTCACTAGATACCTTTATTAGTAAAACATAAACTATTTTTTATATTGCTTAAAGATGTTTCAGATGCCACAGATTTTTTATTCCACTGTGTACCTCTACTCATTCTGCTCTTGGTGCCTCCCAGTATGTCCTAAAGTGGGCTTCAGAACAGTGTCTAATTTTATAAGACTTTTTTCCATTGGAACTTCCAGATCTCAGCTACAGTATAGCTCGCCTCGCAGCCCTCTTCTCTCTTTCCCCATCGCTCCATTCCTTCAAACATTCCACTGTTCATGGGGAGATCCCTATGGCCTTGTAAGGCATACTGCTACTCAAGTGTTTACAGTTTACCAATTACACATGCACTGGCTCTAAGATAGATTTGGGAACACAGTGTTTCTTTGGTGAATTGCTGCAGCAGCTTATTTGTTCTGATCTGCAGGGAGCTTAGTGCAGTGTGAAACATTTGCTGTCAGTGAGCTGTGCAGCATTGATTTGTGTTATTCATATGAGAAAGTGAGCGAAATTGTATTTTCAAAGGAATATAGTAGGGATATGTTCAAGGATGTAAACCTCATGCTTCACTGCCCCTCTGTTGTATGGTTTCATTTATCCATCAACATGAACTCAGTCTAAACTTATCACATGCTGATGCTTGTTCAGGAGCCCGCTGCATCGGTTTTGGACACAGAGGTCACCCCTGAGGCATAACTTTTGCGACATGCATTGCCATGCCATCGTGGAAAATGTCAGAGAAGCTGTTAGCAATAAGAATTATTAATTGAATATCTGCATAGCTAACCATGAGGTTTTCCTACCCCCAAGCACGTGTAAAGTAAAGTGAAGGAAGTCAAAATAAAAACTGAAAGGCAAAACAAAGACAAATAAAAAGGACAAGCAGAGGTGCCTCCCATGATTGGGAGTGCCTATGCCCCTCTCACCTCTTTGCACAGTATGTGCTACTTGTTTATAAGCCGGCATCATAGAATGACATATTATAACAATGCATCTGAATTTCCTCCATCTATACAAAGTCTGACTGGGGATTAGTGAAGTCTAACATTTCAAGATGGTTTACATTGCTGTGATACACCTCCACATGTGTTATGAAGCTTAGCCTTTGATAGATCCCATAGATTCCTGCTCTCTGAATGAACCAGGGCACATGCCCACACTTGACTCCCATCCCATTGATTAAAAACCCCTGACTCTAATTGCATCGGTACATTTTTTGCTAATCTGAGTGATTCTCTTAGTTGTTAACCTGTTGTTTCACATCGTCAATATTCAATCACATTTAATACTTTAGTCTAATTTGCTTTACTTTGGTCTCATTAAGTATTTTGAGAACAACCAAATTTAAAATGTAAGCAAGTATCTGTAAAATTCTCATAAACTTTCAGGCACTGCAGTTTGTTAGCTTCAAACATTTCATGCCTGCGCGCACAGCAGCAATAAAAACAGGAGCAAACTATCCAACAAATTCTTCCCCCAATCAGATGCACATGATCTCCATGAGCTGAAATAGACGTGCCTTTCTCTTTCTTCGGTTGTTTTTATTCTCACAAGGCCTATATAACATGTCTTTGAAGCAGCACATTTCCCCTTTCAGATACCATACTTAATCCTGGATGATTTTGTCTGAGCTCAATTAGCAGCTGTTATCTCTATTTTTGTTATTCAATTTTATGCAATGACTAATTTTTATGAAATAAAGAGAAATGTATTTAGAGATATAAAAAATAAGGGTTTATTTCAGCGACACACTGTCATGTGAACAGCATTCAAATATAAAGGGAAAATAACTTTTAGTTTGAAGTAATGCTTGAAAAGCTTTTTCTATTCATTTAAATTAATATTACAGCCTGAAAACCATCTAGTTTTCTGTCAAACTGTCAAACAAACACAGAGATGTAAAACATCTACGTCTCTTCTCTTCCTTTATATTCATTCTACTTTAATTAAAATATAATAACATGCTCAATAACAATACTCAAGTACAGTACTAGAACTGTGCCAATATGCAAAACTAAAGTAAATGCTAATTTCGACAAGCAGAATGGGTACGGATCAGTTTTTTCTGAGCCGTCTGGCTCTCACAATATTGTCATCTCACTGAAAGTATGACTTGCATTCTCTGAGTCAGAGCCTGGGTCACATTGTGGACTTCCCCACATTAAGTTTTGTAGCTGCAGCACGGTGAGAGAGAAGATAGAAATTCAAGAGAGGATGACAAATAGGTGCAAAGAGCCACGTTTCGACATACACTGTAAGCTTTCTGGCTTATTTCTGTACATTTCAAAACAGGAGTTGAAGTCACCGTTTCGTTAAATATTCTTCAGCTGTTTGTGAACCCTGGATCTTTCCCCACAAGTTTTACTTACATTAAAGCAGTTCAAGTCCAGTGAATAATTCCAAATGGAAAGTAAGAAGAAATAGTAAGTTGTAGCTTAGTTAATCCAAACCTGAAAAGAGTTTCCACATAAAAGATCAAATTCAGTAAAACAAGAGATAGCCAAGACTTACAAACCCTCTACCCGTGTAAAACAGACTCTGTCACTACGCCCTCTGAAACAGTACTTGGACAATATTACATGCAGGAGGCCAATTTTCATAAAACAGCCAGATCATTATAGTGTAGGTAATTTCTTATATGTATATAAAAAAGCTGCACATACTGTCAGCATGTTGGTGTGTGCAGTTCCCTTCAATAAAGAATGGTTCTAGTGAAGGAAACTGTGCCAGGAAGAGATCCAAGTGACCCAAAAACACAATGAAGGTGTCGAAGTGAAAAGCCTTTCTGACTGAGTTACAGGACAACAGATTCAAGTACAGTTGCATTTTCATTGGACCGAACCTTTCAATGATTTCTAAACTTTGTCTAAAATATCTGAGTATTTTTTGTTCCGCGATTTAATTTCAGAGGGAACTAAACCTGGATACATTTTAAAGCACATGTAACTCTCCACTGCCTGGGTTGTGGCTTTTTGTAGTGCAGATATGAGAAGGTTGGTGTGCTGGAAAGATGTTCTGACTGCATTATGATATAGCAAACTTGAACTAATCCCTCGTCAGAGTTTTGCACAAAGTTACAAAGTTGCAGATTGTAACTAACGGAACCCTGCTCCAAGTTAGGGTTAACTTTCAGTTTTGCCTCGGTTTGTTTTGGACATTTTGTAACTCTAATGCAACACAAGTGGCTTTTTCCCCCCTTTTTCTTGTTTTTAATGTTGTATATCTAACAAGTAAGGTAACAAAACACAGTTCTTTTCTTCATGTGACTGCATCATAGTAAATTACATTTCTGCTGGTAGTTTACCATGTGTACTAATGAATACACTAGAACTTCAAAACAGATGTCAAATGTTTACCCAATTAAGACCTCATTCTGAATAAGGCACTGCCATATACACAGCGGTGTTTGATACATCTAAACCAAATAAAGCCATATTCAGAGTAAGCACTAATTCAATTAGGGTGGGAGTCTATCCCAGCTATCGCTGGGTGAGAGGCAGGATACTTTCACCCTAGGACTAGATGTACTGGATCTTTCACAGCGTCTTGCAGCCCATTCTGCTGAATTATAATGCATGTTTTTGGCTCCAGAGTTGCCAGATCTGTTCATTTTAAGCAACTTTCGGCTTGTTTTTAAGAAAACTGTTGCTTGTTTTGGCCTTTTTTTCACCGGTTTGGGTTGCTTGTTTCTGTTTCTTCTAGCAACAATGGCTGCAGTGAAGTTCTGCACAGAACAAGTAGAGTGAGTTAAAAAGGAGACACAAGTGTGGAGCGAAGGAAGAACCCGTGTTAATGTTCCATGCTTTGAATAATATGCACATAATGAAGGCTCTGGATGGGTGCAATTATCACAATAGCATATAGAAAATATTAATGGAGTATCCAATCCAAAGTTCATGTACAGATCACAATCAATACATTGTCTTATTTAGACTGAGGTCAATAATTTGAATACTGCTGTGCATGTACTCATAGAACCGGTGGGACATAGAGACACAACCTGTTCAGAGATATTGAATACAAACTCCCAGACCCAGTTTTTTTCTTCTTATCAGGACAAAAAAGTGCTACTCTGACAGATCTCAGGCAGATTTTGTTTTATACACACAGTTGAGGTGTGATTACATCAATAAGAATTCATTTGAGGCAGAGATGTGACAGTCGTGAATACAGACAGAAAGAAAGAGTCCACACAGAGGATAAAAAATGTCAGCTTGTGTTATCTGATGCACTGAGCTCAGAGTGTTATAACAGCAGAGGCCTTGACTTCCTATACAAGCTGTGGATCTAAGGTACAGAGAGGGGAACAACAATGTCGGAGAATTTGTAATGCTCTGAAGGTCCGCTGTGTCTGTGCGTGTGTGTGAGAACGACTAGAACCAGCAACAGAAACACACACATCCATGTTAACATGCCAACCTGAGGTCACGTAAGGGAGAAACGCCTACTTTCTCTGCTTTCCCCTGTCTCTTTGTTTAACACACTGTCCCTCTTTCTCTCTCTCTCTCTCTCTGTCTCTCTCTCTCACACACACACACACACTCAGACAACAGTCTCAAATATAGAACATGCCCATAAAAAGTCAGAGAGCACAACAGGGCTGTGCTGGAAAGAAAGGCCAGAAGTTTGTGAGATAAGTGTGTGTGTGTGTGTGTGTGTGTGCATTGAAAGGTTTCTAGGTCATGTTGACTGTGTATAGAGAGAACTGATGTTGAAACCTTTCTACGTTGCAGTACCCCCTGTTCCAGTGCCCAAAAAGTCAAACAAATGTAGGCGTCTTATATCATCAGGTGGCTGTTGTGCAACAAAATTCAAAGGATTTAGTGCTACTGTACACAGTCAGTGCACATGAAGCGTGACGTGTCATCCCATACATCCCAAACATGACATGAATGAGGCATAAGAGTTCTTATTCTCATACACGCCTCAGGTTTTTAAGCTGAAAGTTTCACCACTTTTCTTGCTTAACTATGAAATATCTGTGTGTGACATAATAACTGAGAATTCAGTGTGTTACGATCCTTCCCACAATTACTGGTATCCCTGAATGTCAAAATATACATTGAGTCAGAATATCTTTAGAATTATGAATGCACCTCTCCTTGAGAAATAACTGCCACCTCTAAATATTCAATATATCTCACTTGAATTTCCTTTGGGATTAGTAAAGTAACTATTCATTTCTGTCTGTATCCTCAAGACGGTTCTGTTCACCGTTCTGCTGGTAGCTTTGAACACTGCAGAGGTGCATTCAAGCTCTTTAAATTTTAAAGATGTATTTTCTGTGGTCGTGAATTTCGTCTTTCTTTCTCTTTCTGAGTCAGAACTCATTGGTGACCAGTCTACATAATCAGTTCCTTTTTAAACATTCTTTTGTGCCATTAGATGTGTGCTTCAGGGTATTTCATGATCCAAGAATGTTGTGTCAAATAAAGCTTTCAGACACTAGGTAACAGATTTTAGACTCCTTTTAAACATTTAGTGACTCCAGTACCAGAGGCAGCAAAGCAGCCCAACAGCATGATATAGCCTTTATTATACTATACTGTTAAAAGGTTGTTGTTTCCTTTTCATCTTCACTTCATAAACACTTATGAACACTAAACTTTTTTTCATAGAAACACTATCTCAGACAGACTGTGAATCAGTTGTTTAAGTCTTTTGCAAACATAGCTCTTGCCTTTTTGTGCCTTTCTTTCAACAGTTGTATCATCATTGGTCTTCACTCATGGACCTCTGCGGCATGCAGTGTGTAAAGCATGAGCTGAAACTACAACACTCCAGATTGCTCCAAGTCATCTTACAGTTGTTCTTCTTTTTAATGTATTGTGTCTTCACCAGCTCTCACAGACCTCTCCTTGAGTTTCTTCTTAGCACTGCATCCAGGATGCATCGTAACAGTTTCATGTATGTGAAACTTTCTGATGATGTTAAAAACTGTTCAAACAGGACTACTAAGATCTCTTGGAAACTAAATTCAGATAAAAACCTGGATTGGTCTGCACTTTTTATGATCTTTTATTGCTGTGTTCAATATCTTCATATAGCTTATCAATACTTTATCAGTATAAAAACTGGTTCATTTGCATTTATTGCTGAAGATATTTAGACTTTGTGTATTCAGTACAAATTCTGAGCAGGACTGTAATATTAGTTGTTGTTCTGAAAACTTGAAAGCTTATAACTTCAAACTTGTTCATGTTCCATGTTCATAAAGACTAATAACGTGAGAGGCTCTCAGAGGCTGCTACATGTTCAAAGCAAGACTTGAAAAAAAGTGCAAGGCTCAATGACAGTTTGTGTCGACAGTTTCCCGTGTTTTGTTTGGGATTTATCCGGTGATGCTAAATATCGCCTCTTGTCACTCTGTTCTCTGCCACTTCTCTGGTGTTTCAGTCCCCCCTGTCTGTGTAAAACCCCAAATCTGTCCTTGTTTGTATTTCTGACTATCACTGAATACCGGTACTCTTTTCAGCGGCTCCCAACCAGTGACCTGACAGTCAGGCAGTAATCACTTCCTGGTAGGCTCTGTGGACCCTCTGACACTAAAACACACAGAACACAAACAGCAGGCCAAAGGGATGATATCATATTGATTCTCTCATACACACACAGCTTTCTCTCCCACCCCCTTTTCCTCTATACGTGAACATGTTGGGAATGTGTTGTATTAGCGTTTTCTTGGTCAAAGAGCAGAGTAATCCCTCTGTGAACTCTCCGGCCTGTTGGGGAACAGAGGAGGGGAGGACTCGGGCTATCACACTGGACAGAGATACAGTTTATGTCTCAGTTGGGCTGCTGTTAAATGTGTAACATTTAATGCAATTTGGATCTGAATGTCACGAGAACTGCACTGTGGCTCATTCTGTCCAATTTACTGCAAAAGGCTTGTGCAGCTTAGCTGTTGGTTGCAACACGGCCATCCCACAGCCAATCACAATGATCGTTTCAAGTCACATGGTAACATCTGTCATATGAGCGTTCAAAGGCAACCTGTAATGGTAGTGAGATAATATATAAGATTACATTTACTGTTAACAAGTTAATGACCAGACACAATTAGATAACTGTAGTGGTTAGTTTCAGTTTACAGAATAGTTGGCAAGAAACTTTTATTTCATCAGTATTTTCTGGTAACATAAAGACTCTGTGTGGTATCAACTCCCCATACTGTGGTCATAATCAAAGGGCATCAGTCACATCATCATTGGGTTACCATAGTAACTTTCTGTTGTTGTACCTGTGCAGGTTCCTGGTATGTGGAAGCCACCCTGAGGAAAGTTCTCTGAGTCTGCAGTGCGTTGCTCACCATCTCTGCCTGACGGTCACAAAGAGCAAAGTCAGACAGGTTATGACTGGTGTCGTATCTTGAAAAACACAGCAGGGCACAGAAATCTAGTCAGTGATTCTGTCTGACTGACATACACACAACACACACTCGGTTTGGGATAGTCCCAGCCAGCTGTGTCCTGTGTGCGTCTGAGACCTCCCGTTGTGGGCCGAGGGAACCACCAGGGAGGCTTTCTCCAAATAAGGATCTCAACAAACTTAAAGAAAGTACCTCTCAGTCACACACATTTCCCTCCTCCACCCCGTCCAGTGATGGGACACAGAGATAGAGATCCTCTCCGTTAGCACAAAGGAAATATAAGCACTCTGCGTTTTAGTCAGTTTCCTGACTGCCTCTGCTCCTCTGTTTTGGAGGCCTCTCTTTTGTTTTGGATCAATTCCAAGGACATATCACAACTATTATTGCCATCTGGCTTACAATAAAACAAACTTACAGTCCTAATGGGAGTGCGGGTCATTACCAAATAGGAAATTGTGCGCCACTAGCAGTTTGAGTAATGAATCTAAGGTAAAGGGTCGAACGTACTCCCATCCCTGGCTTTGCAGAAGACAGGAAACCATTGCTATCACACATACGTGCACATACTGCCTTCCTACCTCTGAACCATGGACCTCCCATACACACACACAACAGTATCCTTTAGTTTTCCAGAGATGTGCCTATCTAAGTGGAATCTAGAGTTTGACAATCCTGTCTGTTTATACTTTTGTGTCCATTGAGATAAAGGCTGGCTCCACTTTTTCCAACAATAACCCCTTTACAGAGAAATCATTCTGAAGAGCTTTTCCTCTTTTGCATCTAATTTGGAAGATAAGTATAAATTAGACAGAACCAGAGGATGTTCATTAAGGGGTAATTTCAGTTCTTGTTAGAGAGAGTTAGATTAGAAGATTATATAATTCTCATATCTATACTGTAATTATGTTCCTGGAATTGTACAGGTTAAACAAAGAAACATAAAGTGTTCATCAGTGAGCTTCAGAGATGCTGGTAGGCAAATTGTCTTACATATAGGAGCCATGCCAACTGGCATCTGACTTCAGCTCCACTGCACAGATATGAGAGTAGACAACAACAGTATGTGTAGACTAACTAATTCACAAGTTATTCAAAAGAATATAAACATTTCAAACCAAAAAGTTAGCAAACTGATACAGTGAGATGCAGAAGTTGGCTAAAATCTCTGTTGTTCTCAGAGAACAGCTAAGTGACTAAATGCCAAAATGTTTTGAAACATGTCTGTTTCTAATACTCTCACTAAGATTACTTTTGTTTTTTCCACGCTCCTATTATAGTGTCCAAATAACAAAAAAGGAAAAGAGTGTCACGGAAAAGTCTGGACACACTGCATTGTCAGGACGCGGCAACACCTGCCTGAAGATATCGCAGCTCGTAAATACTTCTATAAAGAGTCTTTCACTTCTTGTTCTTGGAGGCTTTTCACTCGTTTCTCTTGCAGGAAGTTTTCTTTCTTTCTAACTATTCTGCAAGAAATGATCTGGCCTTATTCCTCTACTGGACCCCTGTTGTTCTTTATTATCTGCCATTTCTTTTTTACATCACAAAGAAATGGCTGAAACAGCTGGGGAGCTGCTACGACTGATGGCTGCTGATGGTTGAGAGAGAGCTGAGTCTGAAACTTTCTAAAGCTTTAAACGTTGAGTCTTCTCATACCAGCCTTCTTTCTAACGTCTTGAGAGCTAATCAAGTTGTGAAAATGTGACTTGAGGTGTCCAAACATGTCCATGGTACTCCTGAGTTTTTCTTTTCCTGCTTTAAAGTTTTACAAAAAACAAAAATAAAACGCAAATCTTGCTTAGACATTGAGAAAATGTTTCATCTTTAACTGCATGTCTTTTAACGCTTAATCTATCTTCTTCTTACAGTAGCAGGCATTCTAAGAGCCCAAAGGTTTTTTTTAAAGGTTCGAATGTGTAAATATTAGAGAAGAGCCCATTGAAAACTGATCCAAATCTGTTTCAGCACACCTGCTATATTGTAACTGCACATTTGTACGGCCGCAGCTGTCTGTAACAGCTGGTGCCATGGAGACTCTCTACAAGTGACTCATTATTCACAGGAACGACTTTCTTCTTATCTGGACTTACATGCTTTTCCACCTCGCTTCCTATATCTCGGCTGCAGTTCAGGTAGTCTGACACTGGACCTCTCAGCAGTGAGTCGAAGGCCTCCACACACTGGGACAGACCTGGAAACACAGAGAAGTCTGCTCATTTGACTTAAGAACAGAGCAGAAGCAAACAGAGTGGAGTTCTTTTTCTCAGTTCTACTGTCAGCATTTTGTTCAGCTTCTAAGCAGTTTTTCAGCACACACTTGCCTCCGTCCACACCGTTGACACAGTTCCCATGAGCCACGCTGTTGGACGCCTGCATTGTGACGGACATCTGCTCGAGGCGAGTCACAGCTCGCTCAAGCCGCTGCATCAAACCCTCCATGGTGACAAACCTAGAAGCAAAAACAGGAATGGCTTCTTTAAGAATACACAGTCATTTGAGAAGTACTAGAAGTCATGTGGTCATCTGTGATTTTTTTTACTTTAAAAATTCTTTAGGTCCTGAGCAGCAAACCCTGACAAATTCACATTTCACCTTTCTAACCAGTTTGTCCTGATTTTCATAAAAACTAAATGTAACCAGAGCAGCTACTTGCATAAGAGCACCGTCACTGTTTGAGCTGTCTGGCCCTCTGAAAGAGTCACAGGCTCTGACCATAAACACAGGAGAAAATCACATAATTAAATCAAAAGACGGTGGAAACTCATACCAGGCAGAG
The DNA here is from genome assembly GCF_036924035.1 of Leuresthes tenuis. NCBI lineage: Eukaryota > Metazoa > Chordata > Actinopteri > Atheriniformes > Atherinopsidae > Leuresthes > Leuresthes tenuis. The sequence continues at coordinate 13,337,431 of NW_027325372.1, read as the reverse complement.
GGGACAGTCCAAGAATAAAAAAGCAGTGGGAGCAATAAAAGAAACCCTGATGAAACATAGCATATTGTCAGATATAATCAACCGGAAGAGCCAAAGTGAAGAAAATCAGACAGAATGAATAAAAATGGATTATTGCAAACAAAAGCTAAACATGCAACAAATTCAAAAAAATGTTTTATTCAAATCCTTTTGTTGCTTTTGTTTATTTAGCCTAAATAACCATTAACACACAGTAAGTAAACAACATTACAGTCAGGAATGTGACACAGACCGCACTCAATCTCCCTTTTTAACACTGACCAGCTAGAAGTCTCACTGTCAGGCCATGCAGGTCCGTTTCAAATATTCATTAGTCAACAGAAGAAGAATTCGGACGAGCAACCGACCGCATGCTTACACAAACTACTGTGAGGAAACACACAATTTCTAATCTGTCACCCGCGACCTGCAGCACACAGTCCAGTGGAGTGAGTTCTAGAGGATTTTAAATGCTTTACAAAATTATCTACTGAAAAAAAAAACGCAAACTCTGCAACAATATGCCACCTATTCAGACTGAATGTTGTTCCCTGTCTTTGTAATGTCTGCAATCTTTGTAAATTATGTCTAGTAATTATATGCTACGAGCAGCAAACATGTCCTGATGGGTCATCAAGTCATCTCTCATGAGAAATCTCCCAGCAGTGCCACATGCCTGTTGCAGGACTCACATGTTATTTCTACTCCGTGGGTCACAACAACAGCTCACAGGCAAGACCAGAAACCAGAGGAGCTGCAGTCGGGTTGACAACAACAAGTCTGAAACTAATCAGGACATGGACTTGGACCAAGAGCAACCAGATTTATTTTGAGCAATAACCAAGAATTCTTTAAAAATATGTACTTCATTAGGTATTTATAGCTGGTTGATATACAAAACATCACTATATGAATAAATAAAACATTTAAAGAAATAACAAATGCCCTTTAATGGCACAAAAACATTGAATAAATATCTACAACATTTCTGGGATCATATTTCTAACTAATAGGACACAAAAGACCAGCTGAATTGATATGTCTACAGACCTTATTGACTACTGTAGGAATATATTCATAAACAGTTGAAAACCCATTATCAATGAGTTACTTTTACAATACTAGGCCCACTGCGTGGCTTTGTTTGCTCCAATTAATCCTTTGTACTATCAAACATTAGTTATTTTTTTCTTAAAGGTTTTTGTAACAACTATCAAAACATTTTATAATGACACGTCTGTGGTACCGTGAGCTCATACTGAAAAAAGAAAGTTATGTAATCACATCGGCGCTGTAATATGAGGTCTAACAGGTGATGGGTATCATCAGCAAAGTCACATTTGATGGTTCCAGAAAGTCAAATCTTCATATTTCTAAATAATTCAAAACATTTAAGATCGAGAAATCGTGGCGTTTGCTTTTATTTACATGGTTTTAATGTAAAAAATACACATCTAATGGAGATGGAGAAAATCATCGGCAAATTAATCAATACTGAAACTAATGTTTGTTCCCACCCGGCGGCTTCAGATTTATGTTAAACAGCAGCCCCGTTTCGTGGTAAAATGGGAAAAAGCTATGAAATAGAAAACTATGTATTTGTGCTGATGAACACGAAATATATATATATTTTTTCCCTCTCAATCAGCCACCACAACTTGTGTTTAAATAGGATTTCTGGTTTGTGTGTCCAACACGTTTTTATTTTTAAACTTCGATTAACATTATTTGTATTTTTGTATTTATCTGAGGGTGTGGGGCTCGGCACATATTCACCCAGGAAAAAGATATTTGGATCTGATTTGCTATTTTCATTTTCATTTCGCTAATCTATTTTAAAGCAAGCAAGATATTTTCCAAACCAAGCCGAACTTTAACCAATAAAAAAACAAAGTGTAAATGAGTGGGAACAGGAATGGAACACAGTAGCCGGGTTTAACAGTCATGTGTGTAGCTCCATCCTTCGATCCCTCCTGTGACCTCCAAAAGCAGATTTAGTCGTCCCTTACATGTGACAACAGTAATTTCATGACTATTTCACGATATGCAGTGGCACTTTGTTTGTTCATAGTCATATTTTATGTCCAGTAACATAAAAAAAAACTTGTATCAATGGACACTAATCAGTGGATCAAGTTTTTGTGACTATTTCAAGCTTTACTGTGTGACTGGACTGTAAATAGGGGGCAAATGAGCTCAAGGCCAAAAACTTCCTACTGTTCTGCTCACAATTTTATTTCAAACCATGAAGCAGAATCAGCCAGTGTCTGCACTGATTGTGTTGTCGGTCAGCCAAATTCTCCATGGCAATGCAAACACGCACCAAGTGATGCTCTTTTTAACTTTTCCTGTGGTTTCCATGTTGTCTGGATGAATTCATTCAGCTTATCACAAATAAAACTGGAAACAATCAGGAGCTCAGCCATGAGGACTGCATCAGGAAAATTGGATGTGGCACAAATACCAGAGAAACAAAATGTTGTGGTCATGTGAATCACTTTCATTTTTTACTGTAGACTTCATTACATGAAAATGATTCTGTTGCATGTGGGCCCTAGTGTCTGCAACTCAAAGACACCACCCCCTCTGAGGAAAAAAATGTAAAAAAAAAAAAACAGCTGTGAAAGCAGACATGTTCCTGAAGGGAAAAGATTTGAGTGACTTCATCCTGACCCTGCGTGTGTCTCCTGAATCCTCTGCACTGGTATCTGATCTTTGGGGCTATATTGGGCCACAGCCTGCTGCTTGCTGCTTTGGGCCTACTGTAAGATCTTTTAATATAGGTCTCTGTATCATGTGCTGTACTACAGGACCATGTGGAGATAAAGGAAGAGCAAAAACCTGCTAAATTCTACCAAAAAAAAAGTCTGTCCATGCAGATATGAACAAAACTGTGCCATAATTACACATTAACTGTGCAGTGTATACAATAAACTGATACAAAGTTATGAAATCACATCTTATCCATGCTGGTTAAAACATTTGGTGAAACTTCGATTAAGCTAAACTTTTAGTCCAATTAAATTTGAGCTGAAGTTCCTAAATTCAAAAAAAAAAATGTGTCCAAAAATGTGGGTTTATTACATGTGCTCATCAGGACCTGGCAGGTCAAAGGTGGGCAGAACACTTTATAGATTACAAGACTATAAAGTCACCCACGCCTCAAACCTCATGCTTCACGGTCAGCATCACAATGCTCCAAAATAAAACGAGTGAAAGGAAGAAATTAGCCCACCGTGTTCTCATGTTGTACCAATTCCCCACAGAAATATGAGAAAAACAGTGAGCAGGTGAAGATGTTGGGACACTTAGCGCAAAGACGCACCCTCCCACTCACCCACGGCACGACTTCACTCCACTCTAATATGATTCATTCAGTGTAAAAAAAAAAACATCCCATTGGGAAACAGCTGATCTCCTTACCCTGGTCTGCAGTAAATTTCTGTCGGGATGTTTAGTCGTATTTGTCTGTATTTCCCGGTGCTGGTTCGTGGTTGTGCGCTGCTGCCTTGCGGTCCAGTCCTGCCTCCCCGCCCAGTCCCTCAGTTGTGCACAGCAGCACCGGCGACACTCTTCCGGGATGTCCTAATTAAGCAAAACGGTGAACTTGAGAGCCATAGAGACATGTACAGTGACTCAGTCAGTGCTGCAATATCTCCTCAATGGCGGACGGTCTTTAACCTCGCAGACAGAATGGCAGCCTCTGAGAACCCTGCTAAAAATAAACCTGATTGACGGCGTGGTAAAGCCTGCATGGGTCCCTTACTTGCAGGGGAGTCATCATCACTAGGACATACTCACGAGAGTGAAAACCAGTTTGATCCTCACCTTGGAAATCCCCATTTTCAAAGTCCCCATGAGAACATGGAGACAGCAGTTATACGTGAAAAGCTGGTGTAAATACACGATTTACATCCTTACTGGCAAAATGTAAGATGCAGTCTCAAGATGCTAGAACTGTAGAACTCAGAAAGAAAAAACAAAACATTTTTGTTGGCATGGCTCACAAATCTTACCATAATAAGATATATTTTTGTGTAAACACTTTAAATGGTTTTAGAAATGCATTACATAAGGAGCCATTATAAGAGGAGCAGTTAATGACGAAAGAAAACCAACAAAGCTTTATGTAACATTTAGACTGTTGTGTTTTTGTTTTTCTTTATCGAAAGGCCTCAGAAATAGATTTAAATACAACTAAAAAAACATTAAAGCCTTGAGGTAAGATTTCATTTGAACAAATTAGTCAAATTTTATATTAGTCATATTTTATATATGTATATCCCATTACTCTTTATGATCTAACTCTTTAAGTTAGTATTTGAAGGGTTTATTTGCCTATTTATGCTATTTCTATTCTTTTTTGTGCTTTGTTTTTGGTCTGTCTCTTTCACAGTGTTGCTTTTAGCACTTGTTTGTTTTTGTATAACTAATCATCTTTAAGCTTGTTTCATAGTGTTGTTCTTTGAAGACCTAACCAATAACAACGTCTACAAAGCTACGGTTATGGCACGAGATTTTTCACAGTCCATTTTTCACTATGGCTACTATTACTGCTTTATAGACATTATAACTTTAAGGAAAATATGAGATATTTGTATGCCTGTAAGGTTCTCATCATGGCAGCTGTGCCATGGGAAGAATTAAAATATAACCTATTTCTTTTCAAAAGTTTGGAAAGATAATAAAGACATGAAATGTTTAAACAGTTCAAATTTTGAAAGGTTATTGTTCCATTGGGTTAAAGAAGAGCTTATACAGCTTGCTGTCAGCACACAGACCTAAACCCAGCACCTGTGATAGTAGTGGTATGAATTAGACATGAGTAAATTGCACAGAGCTGAAGGCGCCGTTAATGCTAAATGCTGTATACACGTTTTGGTGTGAGAGAAGCTGCCCTGCAGACAACATCTCTTTCAGGGGAAGTCTTGCTTATGTCAGCAAAACAATCCATATTCTGCATGTATTACAACAGCTGGCTCTGTTGTAAAAGAGTCTGAGTGCTAAACTGACTTCTGACCAGGCCAGGCCTGTTTAAAATGTTTACTGTTGCCGAAAAAACTGTATTTTCAACGTCCTTGTTTATGGCTTATAATTTACTCATAAAGCATTTACAAACCAGATACTTATTGTATAACATCTTTAAAACCAATTCCTCTCATGAGAACTGAACTGGACTGTGAGGTCAGATCATCAGTGCTCCACATAGGCCTTTGAATGAAATAAGACCTTTCTTCTTGTCATTCGATCAGCTGCCGCGACTGTTTTACCCATCAGGCCTTGTTGCATCCATGCTGTGTCATGGTCACCCACCACCCTCAATATGTGGCCGGTTTCATGTTTCACCGGTGACCAAAATACTCCTCTGAGTGGAGTGAAAGAAGGCAGCGAAGGAGCAGCTCACTCTTTTCAACATAAGTTATTAATGAGGCAACTGATCAAACATTGATAGATGAGTCCTCAGAGGGCTTATCGTGTGTCACTTGTACCCACGCAAAAACCTGCCTGGATGTGACATTAACTTTAGTGTTTCTTGTATCATCTGGAGACAATCTCGCGGCGAGGAGGAGCGCAGCAGCATCTAGCATGCGTCATACTGCAGGCTCGAAAATAATTACACACACATTTTCAACAGATAAATAAAAGTAGGACATGGAGCTCCAAAGAGTAACATAACAAAGGAACATGAGATCAATTTTTACACATGTAAACTGTGCAAAACTTATATATTGAGCTCAAATTGCTCGATGATCTGCTACCTCTTTTGTTTCCGAACAGTAGTTTTAGTCATAGGGCCAACGGTCATATCTGTTCTCTGCTGAGAAATGCAATATTCAGTATTTACACAAAATGAGACATGGAGGAGACATAAAATTATCACAAAGAGATGTGAAACAACCAGAGGAAGCCAGAAAGATGCAAAAACAGCCATATAGAGATGCATAAATGATCTCAAAGCAGCATAAAATTATGCAAAACATATGGAAGATACAGCTGTAGCCACAAATCAGTTGTGTCTCTATTTGTTCTGGGTGGCTTGTTCCGTGGTGGGGTGACCATGTCTCGGCCAACTGTTTGATAATCCACCTTTGATGACAGTAGTTTCAGTTCATATATGCAGCCACTTGCTCCTGTTAGAGTAGCATCAAAGTCATTCTGAACCCACCATCCATACCCACAGATGCGGTTACTAATCTCTGTGTTTATTTGGGCGAACAAAGTTGTACATGGTACTGACCCAGCTGGCCAACAAACTAGGCTCAGTTTTCAAGCTGTGGCTTGTTGCATCAAATTTGCAACCACAGATGATTCCCTCAAGAATGTCGATATGTTTTGTTCATCAAAATAAATCCAACCTGTGCACATCACTTTTGTGAGGCATGCCACGGGATTTTACTCACCAGTTAATTCAATTCAGTTCAGTTTTATTCATGTAGTGCCAAATCACAACACGTCATCTCAAAGGCACTCCAAAGATACAGTCTATCTCAAGCCAATTATAATGCAGTTCATTGTATTACAATCATAACGCAGTCAAATCAAACAAATTAAAATCTGAATTAGTCCAGTTCTAGCGAAGCCAATAAAAATACAGCTGTCTAGCTAAGGAAACCAACACATTGTATCAAAACATCTCTTCAATTCAAATCCCCCATCCTGAGCGTGCAGAAGGAAGCGTTAACAGTAGCCACGAATATCAAAATGTTGAAATTGTAATCTATGAGAACTACATGAGTTTCATTTACTTTCATCATTTCATTCTTTCAGTATTTAAAAAAAGAAGATTAGCTCATTTACACATCACAGATGATCTGTTTTATGGAAGTCCTTACATTTCAGGAAGAAAATACTGTGTATTGAAGAGCCCATTTTATGCTTATTTACAGGTTCATGTTTTCACTTTGACGGTCGACGAGAAAGTGTCTACAAGTGTCACAGTGTAGTCTGTCAGTGAAAAACATGCACAAAGCTGCACCAACTCTGGTCACGTTTTCTATGAAATACTTTGCCTTTGCTCCTGTCCCTTTAGGTCCGCTCTGACTGGTCAGCTGACTGGTCAAAACTGGTGAAAAGGGAGGCAGCTGTTCATTCTTTGTTTGAGGTGTGTCAAACCTGCCACGAGGCAAGAATTACACTGCTATGTTTCACGGTGGTGTAGATGAGTAAAGGAAGAAAATATGAGGTATTTGTGGCAGTTTTGAGTAACTTTCATCTGTCTTCTGTTAAAAAAAAAACTTGCAATGGTGTTAAAGACCTCCATAATGTATAGAAGGAAAGGGAAAACCACCCACTAAAAAAGCATATTATGATCTCTTTGATGACATGGTGTATGTGGAGAATAAAAGCCTGCACTTGAAGATGATCACAGAAGGACAAACAGCTCCTGTATGTATGTAAAACTATCATCATGTGTTTCACACTGAAATAACATGACGTGGGATTCATGAAAAGAAACACCACCATGTTTTGTTTTTTTTCAAATATAGAACATTTTATTCCCATATGAGTAAATGATGTTGAAATTCTGAAAGTAAAGGTTTTAATATCAACAGGACCTTTGCATTTAAATAGCAACACTTTACAAGCCTTCATCCAGTGACAATGAAAAGCTTCTTCTAAAAGTTTTTTTTTTGTCATTTATTTTTCATATTTCCCTTGTAAGAAAGAGTTCAAGTATAAAAATTCCCAACAGTGTAAAACAGTCCATCTGATGAATATGAAGCAAAAGAAGCACAGCTACTGAACCCTCAACAACGACTATACATTCTAGTAGAGAAAAGCAGCATTTTTGCTTGTTTTTGTCAAAGTTATTATTATTTCCTCTTATCTAAACACAGAAGAGGCAGAGTACAATCTGCATGCAAATGGGCCTGCACTTAAATAAAGTTGTTCCATACAAAAGGCATTAAGCAAATATTTAATGTCATGTTCTAAAGGATCAAAAAGATAAAAAACAAAAGTACAGTGCACATAACAGTATTTTAAATAACTCCTACATCAACATTTTTGGTTGAGTTTGTTAATAATAATAATAATAATAATGATAATAAAACTAATCAATAACTTATCTATGCCTTGAGATGAGTACATAATTATATTATTAATACAGTACCGCCACTAAGTCTCTACTCTCAGAGGGTAAACATAGTCAACCCTCAAAAATAAATATCTTAAATAGTAGATTTCTCTCTTTTTGTGTTTTTTTTCCTCTTAAATAGCAGTTAAAATGTAAGGCACACAGACCAACATCACATCAAAGAGTAAACCCCCATCCTCTCCACCCCACTTGGTGGTCTTGACAGACATGAGGCAGGCCAGTTGTTGGAGGGGGGGGGGGCTTTGGTGAAAGTGTTTGTGTACCTGACAGCAGACTGCAGCAGCACAGAGATGGAAATGCTGACAGCGGCAGCGCTGAATGACTGGAGGGGGGTGGGTGGTGGGGGCTCCGCCGTGGGGCTCTGTATTGGGTGGAGGGGTGTAAAGTTGGTTCCCAAAGGGCTTGGCCGGGGATTAAAATGTGACAGCTCAACAAACGAGCACAAGTGATGCGTTCTTTCCAGAGTGATCCGTCTGTGCGGCGCTGGAGCGGCTCCGTCCACCCCCACCAGCAGCTGCTCTTCCTCGTTTTCTTTCTCGTGCTGCCTTTGTCTTTTTTTCACTGCTATGTGTGCAGCTCTGGATGTATACATGTGAGCAAAATGTGGAAAAGCAACAGATTTAGTGTTTCTCATTGTCTGATTCCAACTTCTCTTCTTTTGTCAGTGCTTTTGTTTTGTTTGTCAAGTCCCCCTTAAGTCCAAGAGTCAGAGTTGATGACATTTTCAGTTTTTTGTTTCTCTTCTTTGTTTTCTCTTTTTTTTTTCTTTTTTTTTTGTCTCATGGTGATTTGTTTGCTTTGCATAGGTCAAGAGGTCGAGACTCAGTAAAAAAAAAAGAAAAAAAAGGGACATTCAGCATCAGGAAGATAAAAAGGTAGTTCTTCAAATGTGTGTGACATGACGAGTTATGACTCTTCCTGACAGAGGTCACATGACAATAGCTAACACATTGGAAACGGTTCCATTTCCCTGATTATCAGAAAATATTAACTCCAAAAATGCACTTTAAAAGACAAAAAGAACAAGCAGAGCCCTCAATGTGTAATAATAACATAATAAATATAAATGTTATGAGGGCTTTAAATAAAAAACACTTGTGGAACACGACAAGTGAAAAAAAGAGCGATTTCCTAAACTAACGTTAAAGACAGCAATAGGACTTAAAGGCTTAGTTGAACATCTACAGTATACCAACCACTGGGTTTAGCTCCTGTATACTTTCTCTAAAAATAAGTAATCTACTACAATAATAATAAATGATAATAATAATAATAATAGTAATAACAACAACAATGATAATAGTGAATAATTTTCATTATTTGTTCTGCAACTCTTTTTCATTTTCTGCTCTTTTGGTTGAAGCACAGCAAGTTGGAAAGTTACTGTATAAAGTTTCCACCTCACCATCGTCAGCACTACCATCACCACCACCACCATCATCATCATTTTAAAGCAACTCAATCTTGGAGTTGTTGACACTCCCACTCTTGAGGCCACTCCCTCTTTCTTTTTCTTGTCTCCTTGTAACGACTCCACTGTGGGTGGGTCTCCTCTCTCTGCTTGTCCAACAGTTGCAGTGGCTGCTATTGCATGCGGTCGGCTTGCAACTGCTGAGCCTGGTACTGGCCAAAGGCTGCGGCTGCAGCAGCGGCTGATCCAGGGTTGGCAGTGGCTAAAGGCTGAGGGACCGCGTAGCCGTAGCCGGCGGTGGCGACGTAGCCTGTGGCAGCAGGAGAGGCTGCGTAAGGATACTGCTCATAGGCTGCGGCGGCTGCAGCGGTGGCTGCAGCAGAATACTGTGCATACGCAGCTCCGGTGTAGTCGATGTAAGGGGAAGATGGGGTGGCAGGTGCAGCAGCTGCAGGCTGCACGTGAGGGATGACCACGCTAGGCTGAACGAAGGCCTGAGGGTACACATAGTGTGCAGGGATGCTGTGGGAAAAACATACATATGTCACATCATTTTTTTTTCAGTACCAAACAAAATGTGAGATTAAGAGCCCAAAAAATCCACCCAACTCCATCACACTGCGGCCAAGCGCACCCCGCCCCACCCCCCCCACCACCCAGCCCAATCCACCAGTCAAGAACCAAACACCAAAAAAAAATATGCCTGCTAGTAGGAATTAGGACAATATAGGGTTGCCAAAATAGAAAACTCTGTGAAAAGAAGGTCAGAAGGTGAGGAAAACTTGAGAGGTGTTTTATCTCTGGGCTTCTAAAAATCTACTGAAAAACCACATTTGAAAAGATACATTTGGAGGAAGTGATGTCATCTTCTTCATAGCCTAAAATCTGGAAGACTGTTTTCATTTTCCCTCTCATGGTTTGTTTTGAATTGTAGAGACAGAACTACAATGAGGCATAGGGAGGTCAGATGACAAGTAAAATAAAGCACAAGTTTGGGATAAGTAACCTGCATCTGCCTGCTGGAGCAGAGTGGAGAGATGGGGTTGGCTTACAGTGCCAGGCTGTGGGTGGGGTTGCAAACAGAGATGAGCCTCGGGAAGCATTGTGAAAATGTCACTGCCACTTTGACAGCTGGACAGTTTTAAAAAGGGACACTGCTGGCCATTTCCCCCTCTGTGCTGAGACAAAGAGCCGGGAAGCAGTGGGGGGAGCTGGGACTAGGTTCTGCACCGAGAGGGATGTTTCGATTAAATAAACAGTTCTGAACAATGAGTGCATTCTGCTCTCCATGACATAGCCTTGTCCCACCCCAAAAACTGTATAAGGCCTGGAAACTCAGTGGGATAGCATAAAGGGACAGTTCAAACTCTATGGGGTTCTATGAAGGAAATTCAAAGTTACCCTTTGACTAAAAAAGGTGCAAATTAAAGTTTTGGATTTCATTTTCCTGTAACATAAAGCCAGATTCTAACTTAGCCTCTTCAAATAGATTGACAAGTGTCAGCTTAACAGATATGAAAACAAAACTGCAACAACAGCCAAGTGTCTGAATAAAGATGCCTCATAAATCTTTTAATAGAGAACCATAGGAATATAATCGGTGGACCTCAGGTGGTCACTTTGGACTCTGGATTTGGAGAGAACAGAGTAGTTACAAAAAAAACTTAAAGAGTGAAAGGCAGGATCTATCGTGGCAACCCTATTGTGAGCACTCCACTATCCAATCCAACCCACATCTCAACCAAAAACAGTGGACCAGGAAAGAAGCAGGAAAAACACAAACAGTAGGGCGTCAGAGAGGAAGAAATTTTTTTTTTTTTTGAAAATGCTTCAACTTGACTACACTGATTACAACAAAACCAAGGTCACAGCACATCCAGTCAGCTTGAAAGAAAACAACACAAAAAGGGAAGGTGACAACTATGAAAGAGGGCATGTAAGGAAAATGATGTGATGTTATTGTAATCAACACAGAAACTATGCATATACATACACACACACACACACAGAGAGACTACACCCACTTTTGAAGGCTAGGAACAAAATTCCTGTTCTAAAAAGATTTATTGTTCTTCAGTGAAACTAACAGGAAAACCTTCTGAAACAGCATTTCATGTCATCATGTGATGCTGAAACTCCGCTTTGAAACCTACACTAATGCAACTCAGCAGGTTCAGGCAGGTTTGTCAGGGGGATTGAGTGGGATATCTCTCACACTCTGAAGTGAAATCACTGAATGATCTTAAATATCTGACACAGGCATGGTAATAGCTTTTGCTACCTGTGTAATGCAACATTTTTGCAAGATTTATTAAAAAAAAAACGAAGAAGAACAGAAGAACAAATTACTCCAAGCCATGACCTACATTGGACTGTAAAATAACATTACTGATACTGCTGATGACACAAGATCTAGTGAAGCTCTCCTATTTGATAATTGAATGCAACCATCAAAACCAAAGTATCTTATGCAAGTGCTCTGGAAATGACACGCAAGACAAATGTGGGAACAAGGTGCTGTAATTCTGTTATATAGTAAGGTTATAAGAGCATAAGTTTAATTATTGAGAATGATTTTTCGATGTTTCCTCTTATTATAAAGGCTTGGCAGGACACTAGACAAAAAGAACCCCCCACCAGGCCCAGAAAAAAATTAACTTTAAAAAAAAAAGCTAAATATATGTTCTTTGAAAATCAATCACTTTCATTTCTGAGCTAATGTAATAGCTGTGCTGTTGCCTGGGAAGCTCTAAGTGCAAAGAGTCCCTTTTTAATGGGCAGATTATACTTGACACAGTGAATTATGACGCCAACACAGCAGCATCTGAGGTGTGCTGGATTTGCTGCAGCCTTCATCTTAAACATCCCAATTATAAATACACAGGGTCTACTTATTTGTTTTACGATGATGCAGGTTTTTTAAAAATGTTTTTGTAGTTGTAAAGACGCCTGAATGACATAGGTTGCACAAACCAAGAAATGCATCATCACCCAAAACGACGCCAAAGAACCTGATGTGCCAGGTATTGACACATAAACTTTGGCACGTGCTGCCAGTTTGCCAGATTAAGAACAGCAAGGATAAAATTAGCTTTACAGGTTGGCTAACTGTGAGATATGACCCAAACTAAGAAGAGAAAAAGTTTTGAGATAACCAATAATATGATGTATGATTTTTGACATATTTTTCTATGCCAGAATATCAGACTTACTGGTGAAACAGGTTGAACTCACTGATCACCTTTTTAAGACTTTAAGAACAAAATAAAAATGTAAACACACATATAAAATGCCTACTGCACCACTATGGCATTCCACATTCCTCATCTGTTTATTCTTTTTAAAAAAAACTTTATTTTGTGTGATGTCTAGCTCCTACTGCAGTTAAAGATCTATATTTAGGTGTGGTATGAGCCTGTGTATTGTTTTGCTTAAACAATAGTATTTGAAACAGAAAACAATGTATAAAGTCTGAGATATCCTGTCCTCATGACATCCTTTCATTCCAATGAAACAATTTGAGTCCACTGAAACCTGTTTTTAAGAGCAGCCTGGGGCAATGGATGTCTTCTGGCCTTTCTATGACTGGTGGGAACAGAATGCACCACACTGGTCAAAGACCCTAAAAGATCAGCTTTCACATGCACAGTTTTCAGTAAAAGTACTCTCTGAATGTGGCTGATCATAGAGGCTTCAGCTCAAGCAGATCTTATAAATAATAACTTTTAATGGAATGTACCTCCTTCCACCAGCCTTGAAATAATGTTTCAGCTCAGTGCATTTGCAGCTATCTCCAGTTTTCTTCCAACACAGTACTTGCTGGTTTGTAAGGGCACAGTACCACACAAACAGGCTCATTCATGGAATAAATGGAGTTTGCGACCATGCAGAGCAAAGCTCTGGCCGACCAGTCCATAGTAGCGCTCTTAAAAACAAAATTACCTCTCCATGGAGATGGTGATAAAATAAGAAAATCTAATCCGCCACAGTAACTATGTCAATGATCAAACTTTTTGTTTGTCCGAATGTTGCGCTACCTGTAGGCAGTACACAACTGTGCTGTTTCCACATGGCCTTTGTTATTTAGTCACAGATGTATCTATTGTCCAGTCTCTCAACACAGTAAGACGTAAAAGCCATAACCCAACATTTGCTGAGTTTTATGTTAAACCTTTACTAATTACCGTGTATGGAAGTCTATTAACAACAGAAAACACAGAGCGCAACACTATCCAAGCTGTAACCAAGTCACCACTGAGTGTACTGGAATCATAAACTGTACATTAAAGATGGACACCAACAAGGTCTGAAAAGTGAAGCCGATGAGGAAGTGCCTCACAGTGCAGTAACACTGATGGCCACCAGGTGCTGCATCAGACAGATCTCTTGCACCAACAGGCTCTGAGTCATTATGTTAGCTAAAATCATTCATTCTGATCATCATCATCACCTCTGAAGGCACAACTAGCTCTATCGATACAGATGTAAATCAGATTTTTTCGCTCCACCATTTGTCAGTGGATTAGGCAATATCTTTGCCAGAGTTTGCTGTTTGTTTTTGGTTTATCATAACTATGGTGTATTCCTTAGATACTTGTATTGAAAGACCCTCCACAGATGGATATCCAGTTTGTGGTGAGAAGTTTCTTGATCGAAGAATACAATTAGCATCACAATTTACATCAAAGTTAACTCGAATTACATCTCCAGTCCCAGTTCCAAGTTGATAAATGCTTTGATAGCCATTAGCTTTTATCACACCACGTTAATCGGGCCAACAGGTTGATGACGTGAGGTGGTGGACTTGCAGCGTTTAGAGAATCTCAAGTGACAAATTCAGAAATAACACAAGGGAGGGTAGTACATTACACTGAATGTGGTGAACACGGTAACACAACCCCATATGCTGCCATAACATTTAAACATTAAAACATGCTCCTAATGACTTCATCACAAACTCACAACTTTAATTATCAGGGGCCAACCGACTGGTGACAAAAGCCAATACAAGTAACCTCTTTGGCTCCTTCCTTTGGTTGCAATGCAACCCCCTTTCTAAGATAATACTCTTTCATGGGGCGTATCTAAGATGCTGAAAAGATTAAAAAAAGATTTGTGGCACATTTATGATTTATTATTTTGTTTTTACCATAAACAAACTCAAAATGTCAAATATTCATGGCTCAAATCTGGCTGGTTTGTTGTACAGAGTAAATTTTTTCAAATCTGTATTTGTGGGTGCCTTTCAAATTTGTTTAGAACTTGATGCAATACTGCTGTCACTAGCTTGCTTCAATACATCTTCATATTTTAAATACATGTACTAAGTGACAGATGGTTCTGTGTCATATATACTGTATGATGGGTAACTTGTATGTCAATGGACATACCATATCCTACTTAAACAGCCACATAGCCCAGTTTAAATGCCCCCCTCACTGCTTTTACATGTCAGAGAGACAGCGCCAACACCCTCGATGGACCCCCCCCCAACACACACACACAATGACACACACAACTCAGAGCTTCATGCGACTGCAGCGTCAGCATTTAGGGCTTTTGTGCGGCACAATGGGCGCGCTTGTTTTCCTTAACTCCACAAGCCCATGTGACGAAACCTCGCTGCAAGAGAATAAGGGAGAGACAGAGACATCCAGACATTTGTTTGTGTCACACTGGAGACTTTGGTGAGCTGAGCTGGACTGAGCATGCATGTATGTGGATGGATAAAGGCCCACGTACAAACACAATAGGACCCCATACTCATATGTACCAATCGGACACACACACACACACACACAATGCAGCACAGCTCACATATTAGCTGAAAGGCTTGACATTCCCTCATCCACTTCTCTGATGGTGCCACCTGATCATGAGACAATGAATAGCTAAGAGGAAACGTTTATATGCTGACAAAGTGAGATGCTTTCATCGTAAATGTATGTTTCTGTCGTGTTAATGTGAGAAACACTGGGAAGGTTATCTAACTACAGACAAGCAGAGACGGATTTTGTTATTCGGAGGGTAAAGTGTAAGGATTCAGGGCAAAGACAGGGTAGGGAAAACAAACTCCATCCAGAAAAAAATTCACCTCTCACTCAAACAAGACAACACAACAGCACATCCTGTTAAACAAAATCACAAGTTAAAAGCAATGATAAAACAAACACAATACAAAAAAGACTTTGCACCTCTTTGGCAAAGTTGACACGCTTCCACAAAAAAAAAAAGAAGAAGAAGAAAGAACACCCCAAAAATTCAATCCAATTATTTTTTTATTATTTTTTTTTTCCAACTAAAGTAAGAAAGCACACGGTTTAGCTAACAACACCACTTCATAACGGCACACAAAGCTAAGTTCTATTCAAATAAAATGAAAAAGTCAAAATGAAACCCACGTACATGCATCTGTAATCACCATTTTGAGAGCTTGTTTGTGTGCGTTTGACTCTACAGGTAATTCCCTTCTCTGATCTGTGATTACGCACGCAGAACTATTCCACAAACCAGCACTGTTAGCTTAAGCGAGAGTGAGCCTGTCGAACCAGAGAAAGGACATTGAGTCAGGCCGTAAGTTTCCATTTTTAATCCACTCAGCACACACATACACAGGTATGTATAGACACTCATTCACATTTTAAAAACAAGAAAAGAGTGTCAGTTTAATGTGTCTTTTGGTGGATGATGATTAAATTAATGGTTAATGTTACTTTCATCCGCCTCTGATCATCATCAATCACTCTTTTTTTTTTTTGATGGGGGTAAAATACCAGAAAAATCAAACCAATTGTAAAAATGACATGTTAAATTGAGAAGTATTTCAATAATTAAGTCACTTTTATATTTGAACAATCCTCTAAAATACTAGTAAACTAACTGGTTCTTACCCATAAGGCCTCTGGATGAACGCAGGATGAATTTGTGGAACACCAAAGGTAAAACCTGCAAAACAAAATATTTTTCAATCCTTTTAAAGAACCCACACTACTGTTTTCTTCGTTGATACAAGCTGAGTATCTGCAACCTAATAACCTGCTAGCCTATTTCTACATCTTCGAGTACCTGTGAAAACAAGAAAACCCTAAGGTGAAAATGAGGCGTTTTTTACCTGGCTGCATTACACGAGGTTTGGCCCCCAGGTAGGCCAGGTTAACATTTGCCTTCCTGCCATCGATAATTGGGTTGGGGTCCTTGCAGGCCCGATCTGCGGCCGAACGGTCCGCCATCGTCACCTGATGAGCAGAGAAACAGAGCACTGAGGCTGGTGTTTAAGACAGGTTGAGGTTTAATTTTCTTGCAGGGACAATTATTTGTTAATAGATCAATCTAAACTTATGACATGTACGTGCTTGTGCAGTGAAACAAGGAGAAAACACATTTAGTAAACAGGTGTGTGTAAGAGTCCTGCCAGCCTCTGACATTGATAAGCACTTGGCAGCACACACACATTTATCACCCTCACGTGGACGAGATGAAACTTGAAAAAGAGCCAAGCTAAGACGACTTCTGATCACTCCCATTACATCATTACTCCACAGAGTTTTGCGGTAAACTGAGCCTGAAACTTTGAGTCAAGGTGAAATCAGTGGAGTGAATTAATGAATTGTAAACCTTGTATTTATCAATCAATCACTCTTTGTATATGTGAATAAAAAAAACAAGGACTGTTTATATACTTGTGTAACAAAGTGCATATATGGATATGTATGATGCACAAGTGATTAGTGTTCAGATGTGCACACAAGCATCTAGAAAGGCATGTATGTCACTCGTGTATGAGTCAGAACAGAAATTTTGGCAGGGATGAGTGATCATTTTGCCTCTTAATTAAACTAAAGAAGAACAAACATTTTTAAGTTGTTACAGAAAAGTTTGTTTTTAATCTTAATTTCTCCTGTTGGCTTTCTTTGTTTGGTTTTCTCTAAACACAGGAATAAGGTAAAGATGCAACTATAAAGAAAGGGTTGAAGAACAAGTTGGAGCAAATGCAGTTTCGTTTCACAATAAAATGTTGCTTCTGGTAAAGAAATACAGCTATTTGTTCATATGAGTTTCCACCTAAATCTAACTACACTGTTTCAGAGGATGGCGAAGTGCCCCGTTAAACGTGTCGTTGTGCAGCCAATTTGATGTATGCGAACAAAAACCGATGTATGTCTAAATGAATCAAGGGCGTAACTGGACACGCTTGTGAAAACAAGCTGCGTCTGAAACAGTTGTGATAACAAGTTGGAGCAAGTTGTTTGTCCGATGTTACAAGTTTTGAGAAACTGCTCTGCATCATCGTGACACATAACCGCGAGGTTTCTCTCAGCCAAACGCAGCTGTCAGTTAGAGGGCAGCGCGTCGGAGAACGTGTCCGGGCGCATACCAGCGCGCAACAAGTTGCGAGGTTGCAACAGAAGCAAGTGACAAATATAAACTGGGGCCTATTTATCAAAACACAAACACCTCATGACCGAAGCCTGACATATCACTGTTAGTTTGACATTATGATTATGA
Source organism: Leuresthes tenuis (assembly GCF_036924035.1). NCBI lineage: Eukaryota > Metazoa > Chordata > Actinopteri > Atheriniformes > Atherinopsidae > Leuresthes > Leuresthes tenuis. The sequence goes on along the minus strand of NW_027325372.1, from coordinate 13,319,399 downwards.
CATTATGAAAGACAGCGACAGCCGTGCACATTGGCGGACTCGATCCGGTGGCAGGAATTTCCCTGCGCTCAAAGGTTTTCTAATCAATTCCGCGAAGAGTCGATTGCGATTAGGAAGTGATACTTACAAATCCATAACCTCTGGACTTTCCGGTCTGTCTGTCGGTAATGACCACCGCTTCTTCAATCTCACCAAAAACTTCAAAATATTTCCTGAGACTTGAATCCGTGGTGTGGTAGGGAAGACCCCCGACAAAAATCTTCGTGTAGGTCGTGTCCTTTTGCGTGGTGTGCATCGTTAGTGCAAGATACAATAAATAGAAATAATTACAAATAAGATAGTGCAAAGTCTCCTTATCGGTGATTCTTTGGGTGAAGGTGGAGAAAAGGAGAGATCAGCTGGAACTTTTCTCAGAGGAGAAAACAGAAGAAAAAGTCGACAGTGATGAAGCCCGGAGGTAGATTTATCTCGCGACAGTTAAGAGGACAGTGACATGGAGCGGATTGTCCCAGAGATAGCATCAGGTGCTTCCAGCTCTCCTTCCTTAACTCAGCTGTCTAACTAAATAGGTTTGGGACCCATTCCTAAAAGCGTTGCCTCTAACTCCACCCAGTTGTTAGTTCATCTCTGCAGCCCGCCCACTGGCGCGCACAAACAGCTGGGAAGCCTGTACAATGTGAAGACTGGAGCTCCTTCGCCATGAGGTTCCAGGACTGACTCCACTGGAATCGGATTTAATTGACCATTCAGTTTGGGGAAAAATGAGGAGCTGACTTCCCGAACTAAAAATACTGACCTGTTGCATTTGTTCTTGTCTGAGATAAGATGCCGATTATGTTTGGCCAGGGCAGGCAGGCAGGTGTAGCGCTGGGACAGTCCTGTGTGAGGTTGACAGGGTTTTGGCAAGTTTCTGCTGTGTAACCTGAACTCTAATACAGTTTTATTTCAAATTAACTTATTTCTTCTGTTGGATGGTCACAAGGTTATAGAGCCTCATATACTGGTGACAGGCTTGTTGTATCTGGTTCCAATTTCAATCTATTTGTGGCCATTCATTTATATTTAAAAAAAGTGAGTTAAGTCAGCTCTTATTGCCCCTGTATGGTGGGGAAAGATCAGGCAAAGGAAAGTTGAACTCAACCGTGCCTGAGCAGTAACAATTAAAATAAATTGCCAGTCATCCTCTGTTACACAGACTGCCGGATTTCTGAATCTCCCTCTGACCAGCCAGACTGAGTATTATTCTTACAGTAATATGAGGAACACTGCTGTTAATCATTTATGGCAGCTTGCTTGTGTGCGCACTCCACCTCTGGCCTACATATAACCGTCCCCACAAATAAGGCCGCAAGTTGACACATTTGCAGTTAGAAACATTAGATAGCCACGTGTTGTATCGACAAAAATGTGACAGTTAAGCCATGCCACTAGATGCATTTACCACCAAATAATATCTAACCGTATTTTTTTTCTGGGAAAAACACAACCTGCACCCTTCATGATAAGATGCGACGAGAGCAGACAGTCATTGTCAGATAAAAAACTCACTGTAAGCTACGAGAACTCCACATTATAATGAAACGCAACCTGATGAAGCGGTGTCTGCTCACTTGCTGTTTTATTAATGCAGCCACACGCTCTTTAATGTCCCATCAGAGTCATGAAAAAAAAGGGGCACCTATATCGAGTTTCTTTGGCTCAACAATGAAGGTCCGGTCAGGTTGCGTACTTTTATTGTCTCTCTTCATGTGTAGTGTGCTGACTAGTCTTAATGCTTTTGTACCTAAACAATATGGAAGCCCCTTTAAATGCTTAATTTATTCTCTATTCTCAATAATCTTTTGGAACACTCGTTTTTAGGGCTACATGTTCTCACCAGAAACAATTCCTTTTGTCCCAGGACCTGCTTGATGATTAACTGAAATTTGCTCATTTCTCATAACATTCTGTTAATATAGGTCATTTATTTAATTTAATCACAGTATGAGCTATGTGTAAAATACATGAAAGAAGTTCTGATGTTTCACTGGTTCATGAGCTTAAAACAATTTACATTTTAGGAATTGGAAATTTACAACACATTATTGAGTGGGAAAAAAACCCAACAACATCCTGTTGACTTTTTACTTATACGCCATTTTAACATGTCGGTTCACAGTTCCGTGTTTCCAAAAACAAAAACAAAAAAACCAACATTTTCCTAGCTTATGTTACAGATAACGTGCACTAACTTCTGCATACTGTAGCCCTCTGAAACACTGCCATCTTGTGTCATAACACAGCAAATGCTTTCACATTCAGAGCCACACACAGAAATAGGATTTTTTTTTTAAATACTCAGCGTGAAAGTAAAATGTCGCAGAAATCAGTTTGGTCTGTTGGCAAGGACGTAAACTCATATCTACTAAAGTTTTTGCTGAGGTCATTTATATTGCAGTTAAAAGAAAAACCCTCATTTTCCTTTGTGCATGTTGCTACTAACAGACAATTCCTCTTCACTTTATCTGAAACTCTGAGGCCATTCAATTTCTCTCCAGTCATTATGTACATTTCTGACAGCCTAGGTCTATTTTTTCTCTCACAGGTTTAAACAGGCTTCCTAACTGTGCAAAAGGAAATATTTTGGCTACCTTCCTCTTTCGTCACTCCCCCACAGTGCTCATTAATGGCTGATTTATGTAACAAACTAAAATATTTCCTCTTTATCTCCTGCACATTGAAAACTGGAATCACTCTCCAGCTTCTCCAAGCTTTTGAGGAGCTCATCTGCCCTGAGCTCCTCCACCAAGGTCACCTCCTCCTGTTCTTCCTTCTCACCATCCTTTGCCACTTGATTTCTCTGATCTACATGCTCTCCGTCTGCTCCTCCTGTCTTTCCTGTTCCCCTCACCTCTCCCTGGCACTCCCTGCCATCACACTGAGCCTCTCTAACCCACTCTCCTCCCTCAGCAGGCTCACGGGGGCTCTGGCTGCGGAGCTTTAGAGCTGAAGTCGGGTCAAGGGTGAAAGGTGACTGTAGTGACTCCACAGGGGTGAGTAATGCGTCCTCATCCTCCTCGATGCTGGAGACAGGAGCATGGCCACGGACACGCGCAGACTTTGTTCTTAAACGAGTCTTGAGCTCATCTTCCTTGAACTGAAGGCAGGTGGGGGGGGAACAGACCAGTGTGTGAGGTGGAGCATGAGGGATGACAAAGACTAGATATTTGGCTAAATGGTCACAAACACACACTGTACCTTGCGTCTCTCCTCAGCCAGCCTCATCTTCTCATCAATTTCTTCTCTGCTGAGGAGACTTTGAGCCTTTTTGGCCTTCAGAGACTCCAGTCGGGCAGGAGGTCTTCGCACAACGCCTTCCCTCCCGTCCAGCTGACACACACACACACACACACATATAAAATAAATGTCCACAGAAATATATACTTTATCATGAAATGTTGAGTTTTACAGAGTGGATTCTTTTCACACAATCTACATTTGGCACAGCAGGAAAGCCATAGGTGCAAACAACAACAGGAAGAATTGCTGCATTCGGTTTAGGAACACAGAGAAGTGGGTGACATTAAAAAGAAACAGTTTGATCTCAAACTTCAGGAAAAAAAAAATAGCCACAGACAAAGTAACATCTTGTGTCTACCAATTTAACTTCTCACAACAAATCAGTCCAGAGTTGTTCTGAGGTATCACCTTTATCTTATGATTAGGACTTTATGTCCAGATGGGAGCAATGGAAACAATGCTTTCCTCTATTCATTAACATGTCACCCATCTGTAAACTATGTCATTTATTTCATTTCAACTCCCCTCCATCGCTAAAACGATTCCCCTCCTTTCCTTTCACCTCTTCCAGGCTTTATTTGGAAGAGAAAGATTCCTCCTTTTATTCAAACAGCAACAAGGCTGGAAACAATCTCTGTAGTAAATCACTTGTGTTTTCCTTTTTTTTTTTAGACGGGAATGGCTGAATACTGAAGGACGCATCTCATTGTGGTTCAAAATTGGCAAATTGCAGGCACGGTGACAGAGTCAAATATCCCAATATCTTTCCATAAGAAGTGTGGTGACGAGTTTGAAAGAATGTTCAAATATTTTAACAAGCAGCAACACGGAAGTAGTACAGCCATCCAGTTTTCATTTCACTCAGTATTTAATTCTTCTTTTGAGACCGGAAAAAAAACAGGAATGAAATGCGTAATGCAACTTTCTTAAGACAATTCCATAACACTTATAATTGGCCTCCAGATCAACCAAGGCGAACTTCCACCTGCAGTTGATAATTGGCTTATTCCAGACTGACCAGTGCAAACCAGACACCCACCGCGATGTTGTAGGCAGCCCCGCTGCCCCCGTCTCTGCTCTGTCCAACCGGAATGATGCCCTGGCTCAGCAGCTCCTCAAGGATCTCACTGGACTTCGGCCGCTCCTGCACCAGGCTGTCCTGCTGCAGCACATCTGGATCAGCAGCTTAAAAACAAAACCACTTTAAGATGTAGGTTTTTCTCTCAGCAGTGTGATGAGGTCTGTTCCACTCAAGCTGTATGGGGCTCACACTCATACCATGTCGTGTAACTCTGTCCACCTCACTTTCCCCGATGCTCTCAGATGTTCGAGCAGGGAGTACATGGGACGCTGCCTCTGGTAACACCAGGATGCCTCTGTTCTCCATCCCCACCCCACTGTCCGTGGTCACCTTTGACACGGCTGAGTCGCCACGGCCCCCAACTTTGCTTCCCGTCTCATTCTGGCAACGCAAAAGAGACACTAAAAAATGCAGGAAAAACAGCCCAGGACGTTACAACGCTCCGACACCATTCTGTAAACTATGGCCGTTGTCATGGTGGCATTTTGTGTTGACGTGTTGTCATGAACACAGTAGCTCGGGAGCAATAATAAAAACACGAGAAATGACATGATCTTGGTTTATCTGTGTAATAGCACAGCGGTCTAAGCATTAAACATTAAACAATGAAGATCTATCTTAGTATTAAGAATGCCTTTATTCGTCCCACGGTGGGGAAATTTTAGAGACTGGTTACAGTTTGGCCCCTGATAAGGAGATTAATCTGTATTCGGAGAGGGAACCAGAAACATTAGCTCAAGCAAAACTTTGAGATACTTTACCTGATAGTTTTCTGCCATTCCATAACTACATTTAACAAAAAGCAACATGTAAAGTATCTAAAGGGACAAAACCACTCAATAGTAACATTATAACTTAGAAATGCCTTTGAAAACACCTCCGTTAGTAACTCATGAACAAACTGATTCAGTTTTAATGTTTTCTTTCTATTTTCGATGCTATACTTCTGGCAAGTGTGCAAGTTATGGTAATTAAAGCAACACAGGCCAGAGTAGTTTTCGAGTCCATCAAAAAGAACATAGGGATCAACGGCAAAACATGACGATTTTTGTCTGTATCAAACTAGATTTAGAAGTTATTGCAAACATTCAGAACATACAGAATAGAAGCAAAGTATCGACTTCAATGTCCAGACTAACTTTTGAGTTATCAAAATGTCAGCGTATGAGAAATTTGATGCGTCGTACTTAAAATCTGCCATTCATTTCAAACAGTTATGTCTATAAACAAGCTGATGAATGGCCAAGGTCAAGAAAGTCTTTGTGGGGTGATTAAATGAGTGTAGACTGTGTTTATTGAAGGAACAACATATTTTATTCTTCTGAAATAACCAGGGAACCCTTTCATTAAAACACACAGTCAACAGCATTGTTACAGGGAGCCCAGAGAAGTGGATAAACTCTTCATCTCTGCCCCAATGATTAAAGGAAATGTGTCTAACAAAGGATTAAATGCTGCTCTGCATAGCTCATATTTGACCCAAAAGTGGTTCAATAATAATTCTTCTGCTGCTTGACATCAGGGAGTAAGTATCCATTAAAAAAGATTTGAGCCATAAATCTCATGCCCAAAACTAACCAAGCCATCGAATGACTTTGGTATGCAGCATAGACTGTAAAAGAAAAGTTATTATGAACTTTTTAATACTATAGATATGGTTTACAGCAGCTCTGCGTGTGTTTAATTAGCTAGGAAAGTCTTTCTTTAGAGCCACAAAATGTATGGCTTACGGATTTTGGCGTGACACCTGCACTGCCCCAGAGACATTGACTGCTCCTCGGTGTTTAATAGCTACTCAATAAGGTCAACAGTAACTATCAGGAGACAGTTCGCTGGACGCTTTTTGCCTCCTTTAGTTAAAAAAAGCCGCATTTTCACCTCCCCCCCACAGCGGAGGGACACTGACCGAACCTACCTCTCTGTTCACCTCCGTCAGCGGGTGGACCGCGGTGTTTATGGACTGTCCGCATCCCATCCTCACCCGAAAAAGGACGACGTAAAGTAAAAGTCATAAACGTTTAATCACACCTTAGTGTGGCGTTTTTGCCCTGTCTGTATATAACTCGTGTTGTCTGGCATTCCTTCACTCGGACACTGTTTGACTCCGTGAGCCCGGCGCGTTGCTAGGGCCCGTTGCTACAATAAATCTGACCCGGTTAAAGAGGTGTCACCCAGGAACAAACCGAGTAACAAAGGAACTAATTAGACTACAATTGGTCTAGTTGATTTCATAACGTGCAATTGTTTTAAATATTGCTATTTTTTGTAATCTGTAATATGATATATATATTTAAAAAGTGATTACTTTTGGGATAACAGAAAAGCAACATTTTGCATCTTTTAAATAAAAAGAGGAGCAGCCACAGAAATATGCGTTCCACAGATTTATTTATTTTTTTCTCCAAACAAGAAGTAACACATTTTCAGTGCAATCTAATGCACTTTTCATATGCAATACCGACTGCTGATCAAATCATATTACTCTTAGAGAAACATTAGAGGCACATGCAAGTGCAGGTCAACCTTTGGGCTGCAGTTTCCTTTCCTTTAAATGTTTTTAATCTGTTGCTGAATGGGGAGGATTTTATCTTGTTACATCAATGGAGCTCCTCCTGAAAATTTTTGCATGTCTCCTTCCAGCTACTCTGACTTCCTCCACCATCCAAAACATGCATTTTAGGTTAATGGATGATTCTAAGTTGACTATAGCAGTACGTGTGGGTGTGCACGGTTATTTCTCTCTGTGTTGACAAATTCCTTCCAGGATGTGTCCTACCTTTCACCCCATGTCAGCTGGGATATGCTCCTAGCTTAACTGCTAAAAACTTTAAATAAAATCCTTAAGCAGAACTGTAACTCCATTATCCAAAGCATTATTTACATCGTGTAGGCTTTATCTCAGTTTGGTCAAAGATATTTAATTCAAACCATTGAGAGCCTTCTGAAAGCATTCAGAGGTGCACATTAAATCTAGTAAACCATAATTAGTATGCTTATATGCATTTTATTGAATGCAACGCCACATGAGAGAACCACAGGTGGCAGCAGAGCACTGATGCACTCTACTGTAAGTAGGTACAAATACTGGAGGTGTTGATGGCTGCAGGCATTCTGGGCTTGTTAGTGAGGACCACGGCTGTGTCGAGTGCCGGCAGAAAACTCTGGTGCACCTTCTGGCACCTCTGCTCCATTTCCAGGGTACAAGCATTTTTGGCAAGTTTGTCCTCCAGAATGACCAGGCGCCTGTGTGTGAGCTCCAGGTTTTGCCTATAAATCAAAACAACAGGCACCAGCCAGTTTGGTCATGGGCTCCAGCTCCAGCTGCTTAACAATGTGACCTTTTATGTGAACGGACAGACTTACTGGGTGCGTTTCAGCACAGAACGAAGTCCAGCTTCCATTTTTGTCAGGTCCTGTTTCTCCAGGGTGAGACTGATGTGGGGCTGGAGGAGGAACACAAGGAGAGGGCATTAAATTGAGTCCATAACAAAGAGATTTCAGGGTCCTACCCTCTGAAATCTATGCCTATGGTATAGGCCACAGTGTTGAGCACTTACATTGTCCAGGCAGAGCTCATATCTGGGCCTGTGGTTGAGGATGTCAAGGCGGTGGTTGGCCTGATGCAACCTGGAATCACAGTTCCTGACCTGACTTGCCACTTTCTGTATGTCTTTTGTCAGATCAGAAATCTCTTCCTTGATCTGGGGGTTGCAGGAAACAACAGTAAATGATTGAACATAAGGTGGATGGTAGATTGTGTTAAAAGTGGTTGAATCCAGTGTATTGACCCTCTGCCTCTCCCACATCATTGTATCCTGGAACCTGGTCAGCTCATGGATCTTCCTCCTGAGGGAAGTATCTGTGCTGTGGCGTTGACGCTCTTGGGAGTTTTTTAGCTGTAGTGGTCACACAAGTTAGAAGGGATATAAGATACAAGCATCCACATTTCAGGGAATATCGAGGGTGGAAAACTCAAGGTTAAAGTAACGCCACCCTTCAAGTGAGCCACTGATTTGAAGTGTTGCCTTACATTAGTTAGCGAGAACTGCAGGTTTCCCCTGAAGGAGGAAGACTCCTTGACGAGGTTTTCAGCTGTCAGCCGCAGATTTTTGCAGTGAGACAGCCACTTCTCATAGCTAACATGGATGGGTTTGTACTGACAAGTGGGCAGTCTGGAACTTGGCGTTTCGAACTGATGGGTGATACATTTGGAGGTGAGCTTGATGGCTTCACTCTTGTCTTGGAAATCTGCGAGGAGCTGAGTGCGGAGTTTCTGTAGAGAGCTGGGGAGGATAAGAGGAAAGGGGAGACTCAACAGAAGCAGTCACAAAACTGGAATCAGTATGGGAATTTTATTTAAACCCACTTCAGTTAAAATAGCGCAAAATCCAAAAAGTATGATATGAGCACATGATCCAGGGAGATGCTGGTTAAGATAAACAAGAGAAAGTCAGACATGTCTTTGTGTGTCGGACCTTAGTTTGTCGAGCAGGCAGCAGATCTGTGTCTGAACCAGGTCTCTGCTCTCATTGGTCAGATGCTCTTCTTTCCTCAGCTCATTGAAGACTCGGTCTTGTCTTAGGACCGTTGAGGTCAAGCCGCAACTAAGTGCCACACAGTTGCTCATGAGCTGACTGTACAACTGCCTCTCGTGGAGACAGCGTTCAGCAACAACTTTCACCTGAACACATATGACAGCAGCATTATACACCTAAATGAAAACAATGTTCACTTTTCTTCACTGCGCTCACAAAAGGAATGTTTGGACTTAAATGCCCGTACCTGCTCCACAGCAGCAATTTCCCGATCCACACGGCTTATGCTCTCAGATATGAAGGCCTGCCATTGGCTCACCTCCATATGCCGAGAGGTGAGGTGTCCCATGGTGTTGCGAATGGCAGAAGGTACCTGAATGTAAAAAAACAAAAACAAAAAAAAATGAATTCACCTAAAACAAATGTGAAAGAAAATGCTATAAAAGAGTAATTTCATCAAGTGGATCCATCTCCACAAAAAAAAAAAAGTGGCGTCAGAATCATTACCTGAGAAATATCGTCGCCCAGGGTAGAGAACATTGTGTCATCAAGCAACGGTAATTGGTCCATCCGAAGACATGCCTTACTGGGCCCTGTGCAACTCTTATTGTTGCACAGGGCAGGCAGAGAAATTCTTCCCCCCGACTTCAGGTCTTCTTGCAGGGCACAATGTTGCCTGACAATGTTTAAGTGAAATATATATATTTAAATATATTCATTCGTCTCGTATGATTTTGTTAAGGGCATTCGGCGCATTCGACTTAACACTGAGAAAGACTTAACAATTGCACGAAAAATCCGCACGTACATTAGTATTTGAGACTCATACTTACCACATTATAGCCGTTTTAAGTCTGTTAAGTTAAAGCTAATAGCGCAAAGTTCAGTGAAACTTGCTCTCAGTTCAAGTCAGTGGACAAAAGTGAGGTCCGTTTCAGAAGGTGAACTGAACATATGGAATGTGCTCGCTGTGACATCAGCCTCTGGAATTAGGAAAACAAGCAGCTCATTTTCATAAATAAGAACACGGAACCCTCAAGCATCGTCTATGGATGCACTACAGTTTATATACAAAATGACATACATGACTTGTATCCAACATTACAGCCAGTTATCTGTCTATGAAATGAACACTTTCTAAACGCAACTTGACTTTTACAAAGATCCAGTTATGGTGGCCATTGAACACGTAGAAACACAACCCTTCTTTTTCAATTTTAAAAATCAAACATATATATATATATATATATATATATATATAGATACACATCCTCAACCAAAAATGTTACAAAGCCTGCTAATAATGTTTAGTCAGAAAGTGACTCAAACAACGACCCGTTAGCAAAAAGGGACAAAAATTTGAGAAAGGAACCACTTATGTCAACAAGATCCTCTCAAATTTTCTGATATACAATGTTAAATTAACAGTTATTACAGAAGAAATCATTAATTGCTCATCGGTTAAATTCCTGATTTGGTTTTGCTCGTTTCTTACAATTATCAATCTCCAGTAATTATTAATCAACCAGTAGATAAGAAGTCTGGTTAGGAGTAACGTTTAAGACACACCACTGGGTTGACAGTTATTCAATATTCTTATATGATAGCGAAGAATTAATATTTGACTTTCAGCAGCTGAAGCGCAGAAGTACCTTTTACTGCTAAAGGAAAAAACACCAGAGGAACCACAAAAGCTGTATCAGAAATAACTGTTGAACACATTTCAATGAGCTCCAGATCAGTTTCACAAAAACTGACCACGAGGTATATAAAGCAGCTTATAGCTATTAGTGAACCAAACAAAATCCTATGTGAATGTATATGCTGGATACAAACAAACAAAAACAGGTTGATTTTTAAGCTTCATACAGGTTTAAAAACGAGGCCCACATGCCTTGTATTTCTTTTACATATCAAACATCAACATATTCAGACAGTTTTGCTATTAAAATGTCAAGTCAAAGACGTGTACGAGTGGATTTTAAAGTTGCAAAGAGTAAATTTAAGGCGCTTATTAAATAACCAATCAGGGGGCCAACAAACAGTAGCGTGGATATCCTGTGAAAATCATAAAATCCAACAAAATATGAGCTCTGTATAAGAAAAACAAAACAAACAACACAGTACCACAAGGGGTAAATTATTTTTTGTAGTTTTATTGATGGTAATTACCCATGGTTTTAATTTTATCACTCATCCAGTAATAATCATGGCTTTAAAATTAAACTGACTTCCTTATCATCCAAAGTCACCCTCGTCCATTTAAACACGCAATAGAAAAATATATACTTAATACTTTGTACAATACTGGTTTTGGTCCAAACAAAAGTGGATCAGAAAAGCCAATATACCTTTAGTCATCAAAGGCTCTCCAATTTGCATTTAAGCTCCTTTTAAATGGATTCGGGCAACTTTGAATATAGGAATATACATAATAAATTCTAAAGACAAAAATGCTGAATGTGGAGTTCGTAACACAAAAATTCAACTTCACAGATTAAAAAAAATATCACTATTTACAGGTTTTATAATATTCAAAGGCCAATTAAGAGAGATAAAGAGGGAGAGGCAGAGAGATAAAGGGAGAGAACAAGGAATCAGGAAGAGATCGAGAAAGACAAGAGGGCACAAAAAGCAGAGCTGTGGAGCGAACCAGAGAAAAATTAAACATGGAACAAGAATTTTGAAACTATGCATTTACAAAGTCCTAAAGGAGTCGAACGAGGGCATAATCCTCCGGCCCAGTCCATCCTCCACAGTGCATGGATGCGTCTTCCCAACCCCCAAACCCTGCCCTCCTTCCTTCCTTCCTTCCTCCCCTGGTTTTGCTTTTTTGACATTCATTTGCTAGCCCACCTATGGCGACACCGGCTGGCGGCCAAGGCGACAACTGTCGTTCAGTATTCATACACACACCAACAAACGACTTCAGCATGTACAAAGAAACCAAACACACCTCAAGTCTGTACATAAGAGGAACCAAAAAAAAAAAAAAAAAAACCCACAAGCACTCTGCATTCGACACAAAGATTTAACGCTCAGCCCTGTACATACAGCACACTGCACTGACACCACGACTCCATCTCCAACGATTCCTGCAAAGGGGCAGTCTAAATAGTTTGCAGGATTACCACTAGAGATTTACCACACAGCTCTCACTACCTCTCTGCATTTCACAGCTCATAACCTGTTCACCCATACTAATCAATAAGTGTACACTCACAACTCTTTAAATTTGCAGTTTTTGCCTTTGTAATTTTATTACAAAAAGTCATGCCTTAAGTCTAGCAGACATTTGCCGGTGTGTAAAATATAGATATGACTGTTTTGCTTGTTTTACATGTTAAAGTGTGGGGGTCATTGCAAGATTGCTAAGTCGGGGTCATAGTTCAGTCAGGTCTTCTTATTTTTCTTTTCTTTTTTTTTAAATGTGAAGTCTTAAGGTGTTACATTAACACTTCTGGTCTACGTGTGAGAACCATTTACTAACCAGCCGAGCCCACAGCTAAAGCCCACCAAACACAAGCACAAAGCGGTGTCGAGCATCGCTCCCTCTACACACGCCATCGTCGTCGGCCTCCATCGAGCTGAGAACTTCCAGGACTTTATTCAGTCTTCAATGAGTCGGGACACAGTCGAGTCGAAGTCAAGTCTGCTGTCCTGTGGAGGCCATGGGGCTCTACTTTCTACGCCGCACCGCAGTTTTGATCTTCCGCCCAGCAATTGTTTGCTGTGCAGCTGGAGATGCAGTGAAGGATTTAACAGACCTGGAAGACAAAAGATCATGAGACAGCAACCATGTTAACGGTTAATCAATGTCAATTAAGATCTCGCCACCACTGCTGAAAGAAGCAGTCACTGGCTGTGGCTGAAGCAGAAGGATGCTGTATGGGGCTGCTAAATGACCATTTCACATGGCTGAATAACATCATGGTCATTTGAAAGCCATCCCATCAAGAGGCTGTGGATGTCATTCCCAACTCAAAGCAAGTGCTGACCTCGCAGAGAGTGCAATACCCAGTCCTTTAAGTTAACTAATTAACACTGTCTAACTGTTTAATGTATTGATTCCACTGTTCAACATTGATGTGTCTATTATCTTACCAGTTGATCTTGGTTAAAAGATTTTTATACTTGATTCTGATTTGAAAGTAACACTAGAAATGTTATTTCATCCGAATATATCTCATTTAAATATGCCCCTTTGTAGAAAACACTGCATGAACTGCAACATACCCAATGTTGAACGCTGGAGGCTGCGCAAAGTTGAATCCGCCACCAGCTGCTCCTGACTGGTGAGTGAGGGAGGGGTTTGCAGAAGGGGCAGGAGAGCCTGCAGATCCCGCTCCAAAAGTAAATACACCTGATGTGTTGTTATTTGTGGCTCCAAATGTACTGGCTCCTCCAAACGGAAAGCCTCCACCTAGCAAAGGTGTGTCAAATTTAAACATTTGACCTCAAGTCATGAGGATATTAACATGGAAATAAGTCAGTCGGCACATTCCTGTAACGCAACACATGATTACTCACTTGTTGCTGAATTTGCAGCCGCCCCAAACACAGGTGTGGAGTTGGTTTGTTGTCCAAAGACAGGGGCAGCGCTGGGTTTGGCCCCAAAGGCCGAGGTCTGCGAAGGTGTGGCTGTGAAAGGAGATCCAAAAGATGATCCAAATGTAGAAGTCTGGTTGGCCCCAAAACCAACAGAGGGGGCCGAGCTGAATGCAAACGGTGAAGGAGCTGCGGATTGAGCTGCAAGTTAAAAAAATAAATAAAAAAATTAAGACACAGAGTGTATAAAATCTGTTATATCTAATGTAAATGTGTCAAAGTCGTTGTTCAAGCACAGAAATGCATGTTTAATATGTTAAATAACTCAGGAGAAAAGGAACCATTATGAAGTGCCACAGCAAATGCAGACCTGATGAAGAGGCAACAGAGGGTGCTGCAGCTGCTGCTCCAAAACCAAAGGAGGGGGTTGCAGCAGCAGCAGCAGCAGCAGGAGGAGGAGCAGCAGCAGCAGCAGCAGCAGGTGCAGGTGCAGGAGCAGGTGCAGGAGCAGCAGCAGGATTGGTAGGAGCACCAAAGATGAAGGGCTGAGCTGGTGCCGGAGCTGGGACAGAATTCAGGGGGGCACTTGATGGGACAGATGGCTGGCTGTCCTGAGTCTGGCCAAAGAGAAAGGTCTGAGCAGCATCACTGGTGGTTGTAGAAGGCTGACCGAACACAAAAGAGCTGGGGGTTGCAGTAGGAGCTGGGGCTGGTGTGGAGCTGCTGCTGTCGGCAGCGCCAAACAGACTGGGAGTTGGGGTGGAGGATGACGAGGTGGTGGTGTTGGAGGGATTATTAGCCATGAAAGAAAACGCTGGTTTTGGAGCAGCAGAAGAATCTGTTCAGGGGAAACCATGTTAGTAGTAGTACCTCACACAAAAAAAGCTCTTTGAAAAATGATAAACTACTCCTTAAACAAGTCACTCACAGCAGTACAACACTGATAAGTCATTAGAATCAAAAGTTAATTCAAAGCTACTTATCTAAAAAAGGAGTACCTGCAGCACTTTGTCCAAAGCTGAATGTGGGCTTTGGGGCTTCTGAAGCACACGTGTCACTCTTTTCTGCTGCCTTGCCAAAAGGGTAAGGCGGTGGAGGTTGTTCTGTTGGAGCACTGGTCTTGCTGAACGAAAAGCCTCCCGAACCAGCTGGTGCAGGTGCAGAGTCTGTGTCCTTACTAACAGCTCCAAAGACAAAGGCTGATGGAGTGGGGGAGGCAGCTGCTGCCCTCTTTTCCTCTGGCTTTCCAAAGGTGAAAGTGGGAGCAGCAGTCTCCTTACCTGCTGGTAAGGATCCAAATGAGGAGCTCACTTTTGGCGAGTTGGTCGCCAAAGTTGGCTCGCCCAATCTTCCAAATACCGAGCCCTTTGTTGTACTTTTGGCGGTGGTAGCGTTGGTGTTTGTTGATGTGGTGTCATTTGATGATGCTGCATTGTCTCTTTTTCCTTGTGAGGAAGGAGGAGGAGTGAAACTTACAGAGGATGAGGTGGTAGTGGTGGTTTCTGACGTTTTCTCTTCAGGTTTAGACAGTCCAAAGGTAAAGCCACCTTTAGAAGAGTTACTTTCTGTGTTAGATGATCCAGTTCCAAACGCTATCCCACCACCGACTCCAAACTTGAACCCAGAACTTGCAGCAGGCTGGTCTGACTTCTTGTCATCACTCGAGGCAGTCCCAAATTTAAAGCCCTCTGAGGAGCTGCCAAATTTGAACCCTGATGAGTTAGTAGTGTCTTTAGAAGAGGATTCTGATGAGGATTTTTCTGATGGGACCCCGAATTTGAATCCACCTGATGAAGTAGAAGATGACTCCGAAGTAGAGGTACCAAACTTAAAACTTGCAGATCCGGATTTACTGTCTGATGTGCCAAACTTAAAACCTCCGGAAGTAGAAGAGCCAAAAGTAGATGATCCTGAGGTCCCACCAGTTGAGGAGCCAAAAGACCCAAAGGCTGAAGAGAGACAAAGGACAACAAAAATGCTTAAGTGTGGATGAGGGGCAGGTTGTGCACAAAAACTCTCAGGTACAATGTAACAAAGATACAGCAACAAAATATCTAGATGGTATCAGCATATCTAAAGCATGACTATGTCTGCCAAGCCTGAACTTTAACAAGCTATTTCAAAATTTTAAAAGCTGGCTGCTTTTTGTTACCCTTGGGCTCCACAGTAGCTCCAGGTTTGGCTGCCTGACAGGCAACACACTTCACATCAGCAGCCTTATTCTGCACTAGACAGACATCACAATCCCAGGCTCCCTCTGGCTTCTTAAACTTGTCTCCCAAGCCAAACACCGGGGTGCTGCTGGCTGATGAAGACACATCAGCTGAGGTTCCTTCAGAGTGGTTGAAAAAGAAAAAAAAAGATGGTTAGAAGAAGGCTTTTTAAAAGGTACCTGCTACAACCAGAATTGAAAATTCTCAATGCCATAGTCATGCTCTCATTACCTGGTTTAGCACTCGTGCAGGCCACACACTTGGTATCCTCTGCCTTGTTCTGGACCATACATGTGTCGCATTCCCATGTACCCTCAGGTTTTTTGAATTTGTCTCCAAATCCACTGAAGCCTGTGGAAACAGGGGCTGTGGATGCAGGTACAGTCTTAACAGCTGAGAAGGCAGAGAGAAAAGTCAGTGAGGGTTTGAGGCCCGTCCCGGGTTTGGCCGTTTCACAGGCCACGCACTTTACTGCATCGGGTTTGTTCCGAACAAGACACGTGTCACAGTCCCAGGTTCCTTCAGGTTTGGAAAACATTGTGCCAAAACCAGTTGTGGTTGTAGTGGTGGAGGTGGTGTTCTTACTGCTGCTTGCCAACCCAACGGAGCTGGAGGGTGATGGTTTACTGTCCAGTGATTTGGTTGAGGAGTTGGGCTTCGGGGCCATACAACAAACACATTTCGTGTCCGATTGCTTGTTCTCAACCAAGCACACGTCACAGCTCCAGTCTGTGGATGCTTTGAATAAACTACTGAACCCTGTCGACGAAGGGGTGGAGGAGGAGGAGGAGGCTGTAACAGTGGAGGGGGCAGCTGCTGTGGTTGTCTGCTGGGGAGTGGAGTCAGGACCTGGGTTAATCTGAGCAACAGGAGAGGCAAAGCCTGGAGACAACAAACAAAACAAATAAGAGAAGGAATGAACCACCAGAGGAATAAAAGAAAACAATGCTAATTAATTACACTGATCCTAACCTGGTGATTTGAGAAGATCCAGCACACTGCCTTCCTTCAGGGTCTTGGCTGGTTTGAAAGGCCCTTCAAAATCGTCTGTGCTCTTGCTTGTTGTTGGCTTCACTGTTAAACATGAAAAAAGAGCAGAACCTACTTGAAATATTCTCAACCAATGCAAGCCATCAATAAACATGTCGACTGTGGGATGCTTCCCTTACCTGTTGCTGCTGTGGTTGTGGTGAGCTTTCCATTTGACATGGAAGGACCCAGCTTTGCTACAGGTGCACTGAAAGTAAATCCAGTCTACAAAGAAACAAACCAAAGAAATGATCATCCGTGTCACTTCTGCAAGCTCAGTTTAAGAAATTTGAGACATTGTAGTTCAAAGAAGTTTTTAAAATGTCCTTACAGATGGAGAATAGGAAGGTGGGCTAGCAGCAGTGGCTTTGACAATAGGGGAGGAAAATGTAAAAGGTACACAAGGTGGTGTCGATGCCTTTGGTGGCTCCTGGAAGAGGAAAAAAAAACATGTTGATAGGCAGAATTTTAGAAATCATCATAGTAGCATCAAGACTTTTATGACAAACCTTATACCTTGTTAGTATTTGTTGCCTTTGAAGGAGTAACAGCTGTGATTTCAGGGGTGGAGCTAATAGCGGTGGAGATGGTGGGAGGCGACAGGGAAGAGGAGAAGCTGAAGGCTGGCAAAGCAGATGCGCTGATAGGAAGTGAAATTCTTGGGATGTCCGGTACCTCAGCCACCTAAAGTAAGAACACAAACATGTATCAAATTATAAATGCCTCTGGTATTCTAACATATTAACATAAAAAAAAATGTCTGGATGTACAAAGGTCTCACTTCATCTTCTTCGGGACGCTTGGAGGAGGGCCGCAGACTGGCCCTCTCTCTCTTGATCTTGCCCCCTCCGGAGCTCATACTGCTGGCTGCAGGGGTGCTGGACAGAGGATAGACTGGGCCACGGTAACTCTTTGTGCTAGAAGACACGAACCCAAACGGAAAAGTAATGACACTATGTTCACTGTTTTATAATGGGGCACCATATCTAACGACACCAATAGTTTTACCTTTGAGATGGACCTGGGGATGCTTCAGGTAGTTGTGGCGATTGTCTTGTGGGCTACAGGAATAACAAAAAAACAATAACAATGAAGTATTCTTCAGCACCATTTGGCCTCAGTGAATGTTACAGCAGTGTGCTACTTACCGTCTTCTCCTGTGCGGTCCTGTCCAGAGGTCGGCTCAGTCCTCCAGGCGTCAAAGTTGGCCTGAAGGACACTGCACGATTTCCTGAAACAGAAGCCACAGCAGGGACCACGAGTTTCTGCACAGGTGGGAGGGCTGAGTCCATCTGAATTTCAGTAAAAGACGATAAAACACGTAAAGGGGTTTAGACAAAGAAATGCCAGTCACAAAGCAGCGCTGCTGCTTGCTCTAATTGTGTGTCGTGTGGCAAAAAGCATGAAAATACATGGCAAACCTTTGCATTTTAGTATTACTCCAAGTATCAGTATTACTTCTACAACAGCAACTGTCCAGATTTATAACTCTTTACATGTGATCTGCTGTTCTGTTTAACAAGTGCGGCTCAGAGTTACACTGCTTGACACAATAAGTTCTCCTTATTCAGGTCATTTCATGACAGCAAGTGAAAAATTAACATTTTTTCCCTATAAAAAGCTAACGAGTAAAAGATGATTTTATAAACTAGATTGGAATAATTTTGAAAAAGTATTTCTGACAAACATCCATGAGAGGAGATTGGTTGGTTTAATCTTTAAAGTTCGGGGCTTAAATTGATACGGTTTATGTGAAAAAAATAGGCTCTGCTCAATAGGAACAACCCAATGGAAACCCAGTAATGGTTGGAATACATTTCAGTCCCCATTTAGATAAAACAGCCATAATTTATGAAATGATGACAGTTTCAGGCCTGTGATGGTCAGTAAACCTTTGTTTGATCCTTTACAAAGCAGCTGTCACGGACGGGAATGCCTGACAGTTATTACCGAGTCCACAGCTGGCACAACTTAACAATGGACTACACTTAACACACTTTCAGGAGCCAAACACATTTAGCACTGTATCAGAGCTTTGCTCACAAGTGCACAAGTATGTACACATATCATGGACAAACGCACATTTGCAGTGATGAACAGCTGGAAAGAAGCCTGTTCATGAGGGTGCAGGGAGGCAAACAAGCATTGGGACAGAAAATGACAGAAGGACAAAACGCAACATGTGCCGGTGGGTCTGTACAATCATACCAGTGTTCACACCACCAAGCTCAACAGACAGTAGATTATTCACAAGTTTTGTTGTTTATCTGCATACAAGCTGAAAACGATATGGGGATATGCAAGATTTTATATCTAAAATCGGTGAAACGCACCAAAAAGTGAACTTCTCTGTGCAAATTCAAATATTCACACACAAGACATGAACTTACCCGTTTCTTTTTCGACTGAGGATGCGAAGCATTCAGATTCATGTCGTCCCGTGACTGCAGAGAGAGTTTATGTGAGTGAAATTCTAAAGCTCTTAATGGCAACTGTTTTTTCAGGTGTTAGTTATCAAAGCATGTGTTATATATTGTACAAAGTGACTCACGTGTGACAAGTTGGATGAGGCTGCTGCTGGGATTCTCTTAGCATCCTGTGGAAGACAAATGAAAATGTAAAAAAAAAATGTTTTTATTTTTTTTTTTTTTAAATAAGCATTTTCCAGAAACAATGTGCGCCATGACACCATAAGTTTTTTCACCGTTTCACCTCAAATTTCGAGGTTGAGTTACGTCTGGTGTCTGTTTGTGTACTTACAGCCAGTGGGCTCGACATGCGCTCCAGGGACTGCAGGATGCGTCTGGCGGTGGCGCTGGTCACCCCACAGGGTTGAGCACCAGCAGGCTTGGCCTTGATCTGTCTTCTCACTGGGGCCTATACATCAGATCCAGTAAATTAGTGTTTAATCAAATGCTCACACCGTAAGTCCTGCAAGTGTCAGAAATCTGTTGCTTTACCAAACCTTCGAAGGTAAGACAGTAATAACTAGACTGAATGAGCCCTGACTTAACTTTGACCAAGTGGGATTTTTCTTTTAAAAAAAATCAAATGTTAACTGTTGGTCTCCACATTACATGAACATTAATACGCCACCTGATAAGGTGTTCCAGGGCGACTTCGAGCGCTCCTGACTGCTGCTGCCCCGCCATATGTGGTCTTCCCAGGGTAGAAGGGTGAATCTCCAAGCTGGCTAGAGTTAAGCAACGTGCTGCTGTTTAACGTTGACTGAAAGAAAGGGTAATACAAAAGTCAGACATGGTCCAGGGTAATTTTCCAAGATATTATTTAAAAAAACCCAGTGACAATCTTAAAAACAATCAAAAAAACATGTCATTATTATTTATTTTTTGTAATTCGTAAAGGAAACAAAGCCAAACAAACAGGTTGAAAGGAAAATGTGGAATTCAAAACGAAGGTTTTTCACCAAATATTGGTCTTGGCAGATGTGAATATTAGCTCCAACTTCTGAAACATTCTTAATGAGCTCAAACTCTCTTAGCAAAATTCCTGGTGACACCTGATATTCAACATGAATTTCCTCTAGTAATCTTTAAATCGGTGTCAGACAGACATTTTGTGAATGCTAATTAATGAGGTAAATCTTAAGGTATAACACTTTACGAAATCTACACGCATGGATCAGTAAATATGACATCAGTTCCAACCCCAGGGAAGTATTTTATATTAAGGGGGTTACTTAATTAATAGCACAGCTCTTCAGGAAAAGCTAAAATGCCAAAATCCCAAGTTCTTCCACAGATCTGTTTACATAGCGACTTGTTTACCGTTACATGCTGATGAACTCAGCTTCTCGATGGACTGGCAAATACTCACATTGGACGAGGTTCCAAAGACAGAAAGGTTGAAAGAAGGCTTTTTCAGACTGGACTGGGAGGGCTGAGGTCCAGAGTTAGTTCTGTCCATCTCTGGTGACCACAGCTGGGGAAGTGATGCAGTTTTGGAAGTGGGGACATCTGAAAGAGAAAATATATTGAAACCATTTCAGAATCTTAGAACAAGCTTTAAGATAAAGTGTTGATTTATTGGCAATCCATACACATAATGTGGTAAGACATTGTTTAACAGATATGCAACAGTTTCTTTTGGTTCTGTGGCTGGACTGTCCATGTGATGTGGTTCAATATCAGACAATAAACTAAAAATCTGTACAAATGTGTGTTTTCTACTACTTTCACACTTTCGTGCATTAACTTCAGCAACATGAGGAGTATTTATTCCAACCAATTATCTCTCCAGGTGATATCCAAAACACACTGAACTATGCTAATCAGCCCAGTTAAATAAATATGTAGTGTATTTTTATTTTCTAAACATTTATGCCTCATCAGTTGAGTGACAGACGCAGTAAAGAGCATCGTGGCGGTATCTTTGAGTCTAAATCAATAATTTAAACAGTAGCCAGAGTGTGTAGGGACACAAATTGCTAAAAACCCCAAAGCTGAGATTGTCCACCTTATACTCTGGGACAAAGCCACAGTTTTCAGAGTTCCTGTCAGTGCTGGCTATCTGTTTAAGATTTTCATTATTTCAAATACACAATGCTATTATACCATAAAACACTCACCTACACAAACTGTTTATCTCTTGCTTAAACACTGCGCTCTTACCTTTATCAGATGCACGGGAAGAGAAGCCGCTTGTAGTGGAGATGTTATCGTCTTCATGCTGTGAGAGGTTGTCCTTGATCTCTTTAACTAAAGAGAAGCCCGTGGAAAAAGGGCCAGGGGCTGAGGAGGTGGAGGGCTGTGAGAAGAGGCTGCTGGAGGCTCCCAAGGCTGGGGAGGAGGCATCCAGCGGGGTAAAGTGAAGGTGGGAGCGGCTCAGAGGAGGTCGAGAGAGCACATAATCCTGAAAGTTCAGGGATGCACGGCTAGTTGAGGGTTCTGCGTAAAAGGGACAGAAGTATAAGGTGAGCATGGTGGAAAAAAAACAGTTTGGACACAAATCTCATGCAAAAGACAACAAGTCCCTCAAAGAATCCTCCACCTGTGTTACTGGTGCTTGGCTCTGGGGAGTCACGTCCATCAAGGGGAGGTGGTCCCTCTTCACTGCCATTAGGTGGAGGCGGCGCCTGGCAGTTCTGGTCTGTCCCCTGTGCTGCATCTCCTCCGTCGGATGCATCTTCGTTCTTGAAGTATTTTTGAAGCCAGGAAGGAACGATGCTCTTTACTGTGTCCGTCACTCGACTGATGAGGCCTGACTGCTGCTATTTAAACATGAGACGAGAAGACAGAGCTGTTCAAGTGTGATGCAAATGAGTGAGACGTACAGACAGTCACAGGCACCTCTCGCTTGACTTCGTCAAAGTGCAGACATTTATCAATCTATATATGAACAACAAAGACTCATCAACTCTAAATATCATTTGTAGCGTTCTCAGAAAGGTTATTTGACAACTAACTCTGTATAAAATGCTAACTATCAGAAAAAGTTGCAAACAGAAGGTTTTGCAGATTTATTTTTCAATTTCTCACCTCAAGAAAAACAAAGCACTGCTTCTATTATTCAAAGCTCAAAAACAGCCAAATTATGGCTAAGCAACAACACATTTTTGAGCACATTAATATATAACAGTTCTAGCCTTGTGATTAGAAACTTACAGTAATCAACACTGCATTTTTTAAAAATCTGAATAAGATGGATAGTCGTATTGAAAACGGGAGGCTATTCATCATTCTTTGTGCAAAACAAAACACAAGCTTGGTAAGACAGAAACTAGGTCAGACACTGTATGAAACACTGAACAAGTGATGTTGATCTGACTGTACCGAGGGCTAAAGCTGGATGAATTCAAATCAATAAGGAAGACTATCCTACAACACACATTAATTGCTATAAACAATTAATGCAAAGGAAATGTTTGAGAGCAAGTCTGTTTGAAAAGAATGGAAAACAACATTGTATTAGTGTTTTTTAAACTTCTTTTCAAAGCTCCTAGTCTGCTGCTGTGACTACTTCCTTGTCATTAGATGAAGGCACTGCTGCCCTGCGTTGTGATGAGAAAAGTAAGGGAAATCTTAGGTAAACGCAGCAGCTGGCTTGTGCTTTTCTTCATACAGACGCTGTCGATTGGACGGCGGCTTTTCATACCAGATAAGAGTCACACGAGCCTCTTTCTTCTGTTTATCTAGAACATACACCTGTGGGCTACACTGAACTTCACCCCATGTGGAAACACGTAACTTTAACTGCACACGTGTGATGGCCCTGATAATGTTAGGTTACATAAAAAAAAAAGAAGTTATTGTCCCCGAGACTTGAGTGTTTTTATTAAATCTATTAACTCAAAAGTAAAGGTGCTTCAACGCCTCCTTTCTTATATCATTCAACAAAGGTTACGGTGGATCATTCTTAAAAGGAGAAAACGAGATAATGCCACCCCCCCAAAGATTAATTGCCATAGCAACATTCAAAGTGATGTGCTACAGTCTTGAAAATCACACCAAAAACAGCGCAAAAGCAGCTGAATACTCTGATAATTTTATTTAGTATTTTCCAAAGTCATTGTGAAATATCTCCATTTTCCCATCAACATCAAAGAACAGCTTTTGGAAATAGCAACTGGATCACTTATTTCTGACAATTCAATCCCTCCTTAGTGTTGCAGGGACAACAGCAACCTCTGTCTTGGTCTGTTATCATCAACATCAATTATGATACATGCACAGATAAGTGCTCTGAGCAAAAAAAGGATAGCTTTACACTTAAAATTATGTTCATGTTGAGTTCCTCTCAACGGGCACACAATCACTTACGTTGGTGTATAACTTCTTAACCTCCTTCTGCTTTTCAGCCTGCTGTGTAATCCAAGCAAGTAGAAGAAAGCTAAACCCATCGTTTAAATAAGATTTGGATAATAATTATTATTATTATTTGTATATATATATTTTTTTTAAAAACACTGGTCTTTGTTATAATTTTCATTTAACAAGTCTACATGACAAGTTTGCATGTTCTCCCCGTGTACACGTGGGTTCTCTCCGGGTACTCCAGCTTCCTCCCACCGTCCAAAAACGTGCATGTTAGGTTAATTGCTGACTTTAAATTGTCCTTAGCAGTGAGCGTGTGTGGTTGTTTGTCTCGTTTGTCTCTATGTGGCCCTGTGATGGACTGGCAACCTGTCCAGGGTGTACCCCGCCTTTCGCCCGATGACTGCTGGGATAGGCTCCAGCCCCCCCCGCGACACGACCGACGGATTGACGGTATAGAAAATGGATGGATGGAAGTCTACATGACTTCCAACTGAGTCAATACATAACAACAGAAGAGATAAAAATCATGATTAACCGCATGGCTGGGGAGCATTTAAATTTATATTTGCATTTCCTCAAACAGTGTTGCTGTATTGATCTGTTGTTGGTATAAATATAAGCTCTCCTCACTTTAACACTATATGTTATCACAAACTAACATTTTTTGTGGGGTATTCTTAGAAATAATGAAATAATAGACTAATAATGAAGTCGGGAATGGGTGTCGAAAACTTTGTAATGATACGGACACCTCATACTAAGCAGCATCAGTTAGAAGAATTGCACAAGTCTGCTGTATTATACAATTAAAGCACATGTTAACTCACTTCACAGCTTATCAGATTTCAAACAAAGCTAAAACAATAACATGTCAAATTAACAGAGCGATTCTGCTTGATATTCCTTTGTAATATGGTGCTTCTTTGTATTGTGAATCCTTAACACACTTTATAAATTAAGGAAGTCTAAGAGTGTCACAAAGATAAATATGCCTCTGAAGTAAAACCCTGATTTTGCAATATGTTTACATATGCTACTTTCATTATGATTCTATTTTGAAACCTAATATGGCTAGCTCCTTATTGAGCCATCCAGACAAATATGGCTAACTAACCAAAATAACAGTTATCCCCCTTAAGCCTGGATCTATCAATCTGTACAAATGAATACAGAGTACAATTTATATTCTTTTATAAGGTACCGCAGTCATCTAATTGTACAGAGATCATTACACCATCAATACACGGTCAGCTAACCAAGTTGTTGAAATTATTTCAAGTGGGCTTACCAGTCCATTAACCTCTCTAATCAAAGAACACACTGGTGGGATGCCATTATTAACCCTCAAACATGCAATTTATTGGAAATGTGTCTGTAATGACAAAACAGGTCAGTGGATCTGTCATGTATCCGGCCACTCAAGTCCATTATTGATATTATATGGTGGTTTTAAAACAGACTACTATGATGTGCAGGCGGTTAATGATTCGACAGACAACCATGTGGGTCCCCAATCAGCCAAGGCTCCCTGCGCAATTAAACTTGCCAACTCTAGCTTACATCTACATTGACTCCACATGGGTCTTTAACTATATGAAAGACAGTTGCACGTAAATTTGTGCATAAGTAATATTTAAATATACGATTGTGTGACTTTCACCTGCCACATTAAAGAAACTAAAGACAACAATACGTTGCTCGCAGATGCTAGTTGCTAGCTCGAATTAGCTGCTTCGGCTAATACTTGGAATTGTACTTCCTTGCCTTCCGCTAACTTTGCTAACTACTGTAAACTAACGATCTGAGCCAATGCTAGTTATCTCAGCTTGTTGAGTGTACAGTGGCAAATAAATAATGGCTAACTATTCTAAACAACACAATGCCGTTATTTGACCTGTCAGGTGCGCCTGATTTTGCTAACATACAAGCCAACCTGCTAATTCGTTAGCATTTCCTGGACATGCTAGCAGCGCGTGGAGGCCACGAGCGGTAACAGTAGGCCATAAAATGTCTCCAACAAAACAATAACAATATCTGGGGAATGGTGGCGCTACAGTCACTGTAATGTATTCGAAACGGGGTCTTAACCTGAAAACTTCCACTTGATTTACCTGTTTATTCTTGGCGTAAGGTTTAGAAGCGATGTGATATCTCCGGCTTCTAATTTTCCCTCCACCCGTGGCCGCCATGGTTCTTTCGTCTGAGTGTCTATCGGTGTCTCGGCGCCGGATAGCTGTCACCCAGCACGGCGGCCGCTTACAAAGGAACTATGGGAAATGTAGTAGCTGAACCTAACAAAGGAAGGATGTTGGACGGGTCCTACCGCATAACAAGTTCTGCATCAAATGACTAAGACATTTTCCATGGCTTGTTCTATTGTGAAGACCAAAGCTTTATAAGGTATTTGACTAAGGGACATTTATTTAAATATGTTTTTATTTTTTTTTTAATGAGCAGTAATATAGATATATTGGTAGAGTTGAAACGATTCACAAGAAAACTGATTTTCAACATTATTGTTCAGAAATATTGATCATTAGCCTGAACATCGTTTCTCAGGTATGGCGGATTTCTCATCGCTTATTTTGTTACATCATTATAAAAATAAAAAATGTGAATATCTTTTGTAGTTTCTGGTACTTTTAATTATAAAACTGAATCGTTAGATATTTGATATGATAAAGCAACAGTTTAAGACTAATCTTTTTCTCATGCATTGTATATAAACTCTTGGTGAATCTTAGTATCACTAAATATAAGTCTAGCAGGTCATTGTGGTTATTTTCAGTTTTATCGTTGGTGAATGACAATTTACTTTAGTGCATTACCAATATATTTGCATTGGGCATCTATACCAGACTCAAACAAACTTACAAACTGATAAAGATGGCTGGCACTGTGCTGGGGATGGCTCTGAAGACCCTGAACCTGATTGTAAAATGAAGAATGCAGCACAACAACCACGCTAAATGCCTTCTGGATGGCCTCGCGCTGAGACAGCAGAGTGTGATCAGTTTGAGGATTCCTTAAATATGATGTAACAGGGACACCAGGGCCATTCCTGCCAGCAGCAACAAGAAAACATAATGAAAAAAAAAGGATACTGCACCAGCCTATCCCATTGGGATCAGAAAAAAGTATTTCTTAATTTAACTTTCATTTCATGTGGAAAGGCATCTAAAAGTATAGAAAAGAGCACTTCTTATGCAGAAAGATCAAATAAAACATGAAAATACATATTTTAGCATGCAGCGTGTCTACGACAAGTCGGTAGGAACTGTTTCTTAGAATTTGTTTGTAAATACTTCCAGTTCTTTCTGGTATTATTTATGAATGATGCAGAATTCAAGTGTCCACCCGTCACTGCTGTTTTACCTCAAGGATGAGGAGAAGAATGGAATATCTTCAAGTCTTTGGACAAAAAACATATTTATTCAATGTAGCAATTAATTTCCACATACAAAAAGTAGCAAATCCACACCTATAAATCCCCCCATCAGTAATGTCACAAGAAATAATTACATGTACAGTTTACAAATAACACAATTTATTTTATATTAAATATGGTGCGATCTGCATTAAAAGTAGACTTGAACCACACAGGCAGGTTACTGCTTTAGAAAGTGAAATCACAAATAATTAACAGTAAGCACATGTTACATGGTCCACTCAACAATAATAAGAGCTAATAATGTAGATCAGTCCCGCGTTGACTTTTAACAACACAGCTTATTAAATTTGGACAAATAGAATAAAAAAGTGACCGTCTTTGAATAAATGATTATCCTCTGTTACTGAATGTCACCACGGCCTTGTTAGATTGAATGTCACAGTAGTCTTACACATACACATTACGTCTCTCCAGTTACGAACATAAATAGTTACACATTCTTGACAGGTTCAACAATAGGGGTCAGACTAAAATGCACAGAGCACAGCTGGTTCAGAAGCTGGTTTTTCTAATATGAACTGAACAAAAACTATGTGTGCCAAGTGCAATCTTGACTGAAGTAAAGCTCTTATATCACTTTACTGCCTTCCATACAAGTGGAAGAAGTGGTCAGTTTTGGCAAAAATACACAAACAAATACATTAAATCCACAAATGTATCACATAATCATCATCATCCATGATTTTTGTGATTATTAGATAATATCGTAAAGCTATTAAATTTCGTACATGGTAATATTGAAAGATTTAACAGTAAAAGAGGTTGTGTGCAAAAGGTATTAGTAGCTGTGCCAGAGTGGACTGGAGTCTACACTTCAGTGCGAGGAATCCAAACATTCATTCTGCTGTTAAATAGACAGTGTTGGTTGTACAGTATGCTGATGCTATTTTTACAGTTCAAATAGGACAGTCCTCTCATTTAGAATCCAGTGCATATTGTTGATTATAATAAAGACTCAAGACACTAGTCTGCAGGTCTATGAACCTGTAAGCTTATTGCTTTACCCCTGGCTCCCGTGCATAATATGCATTCTGGGATTTATTAAACCACTTTTAAGTTTTTAGTAAGTTGAACTGCATTCCTGTATTTTTGCATGTACTATCCTCTCATTGTTCTCTACAGTAGTTCTGAATGCTTTGTATCAGTGTTGTTTACTGTCTCTTTCCTCTGTGGCTGTTCCCAAATCGGTTTCTCGCTGAGGACTTCCTTCGTTTTGTTGGCTGTAAACTTCTTAAGGAATCCGTCTGAGCTGTAGCGCAAAAAGACAAAGTTATGTTAAATATTTGGGACGGCGCTCAGTAAAGATTTGCCACAAGTCTTGTGTGTTATGGGACAAACCTGCAAGGCCATCTGGGATGAAAGCACATGAGTCAACAACGCTGCTGTCATTGCAGTCCTCATTTTGCATAGACAGGCTCTGTTAACAGAAGGAGGCTCGGACTGAATGAGTGACTGAATCTCTGACAAACAAAAATAATATACACTGCAAACAAGTGCCTTAACATCTAGCTACAAAGAGCTGTTTTTCTAGCCTCCACTGGCTCAAAATTTCAAGACATTTTGACACATGACAGTCGAAAATGCACAGGTTCAAATAGAAATTGTTTTAAAATTAGAGTAATAGTGAAATGCACAGTAACCACAGCAATAGCAACAGCTCCTGGCAACTAAACATGATCTTTGCCGCCACCCTGCAAAACTGACTAAGTATTGGTGTTGGTTTATTCCACAAATCTGACGCAGAACTTGCATCTTTTATTTATTTGTACTAGTCAGAAAATCGTCGTGGATGCAGTTTGTGTTGCAGCAGCATGTTTTTCTCAGCTGATTCCACAACGTCAGCTTGCTGAATGTATTAATGCGTTGCTGAGATGCTGAATCTCTGTTTGGTACATATGAATAACCAAAGTGCAACAGCGGAAAGTTAATGAGGACGCTTCTTTTCACAGAAAAGGAAAACCTACATATAAAAAAGGACTGCAGTGTGACAGCTGTGCTATTGCGCTAGGCCGGCACATTATCTACAGAAAGATCAAAATTAGTCTACGCTCGCCATACAGTTATTGGGCTGTTTTTCTTAATGACTATTCATTTAAAATTAAAGGAGACAGTAATATCAACAGGCAGCAGAGCCGATGAAGAAGAGCTACCCCTCCCCCATCTTGTTGTCACACAGTTGGCAGAAACAAACACTTCATCTGGTAAAATTCTGCTCCCTTGTGTGATAATTTAATTTATAGACCAAAGTTTCAAAATCCGCCTTTAAAAGATCACTTTCAGGGTCTTGCTATTGTGCATGGACTCACTGTCAATATCTTGGCGTACTTGAAAAGAAATTGTTATTATTATTGATAAAGTATGCGCTCCAGTCAAAATGTCTGCAGTGAAAGAGATGACTTATCATCATGATTGTGAAGAAATAATTTGAAAATCTTTTATAACATGAATAATCATACTTGACATATAATGAATACATAACTAGTACGTTTTTTCAAGACCCAAAGCAGGCTCTCACCTTCATTTTATGTTGCTCATACCACACCATCCCATACAAACACAGGAGTGTGATGAGTGCCTGAACAAGGAAAGAAAAAAATTAGAAGAAAATATGAAATCCATCTTTATAAAATAAGAAAACTGAATGATGAGCAATGGATTTACCGTTATTACTATAATATTCACTCATTTCAAACATATTTGATCAATTTTAGGCAGTTATAATTACGAAGGAAATATAGTTCCAGGGTGTATAGTACGTTTTTTTTTCTTACCAGACAGAGAAGCCATAGGAGGACAGAGCGAATTTGGGTCTTTGAAAACAAATCTTGGCCAAATTTCACACAAGCCAGAGCCTCCAGGAAAGCGATGGCTCTTAAAAGAAATATGAACATATAATTAGCCAGAAAGAGAAAAAAAAAATGGTGCGTTTCATTTAAAGTTTTCAAAAACAAGCTGCTGTATTCAACAATGGCCCCCTCTTTTGGCAAAACATCTGCACTGCAGCGGAGCTTCTCTGAACTGTCCGTATGCATGCTCTTAACATTACAGTCCCACCCGTTTGAACTCATGGCTAATAGTTACTTGCAAGACTGCATTGGGAAACTAAGAGAGCAGTCTCAACGCTAAGTACTTCATGCTGACAGAGAGTGCCCATCTTGTTGCTATGGCAACTGGTGCAGACTCAGGGCATCTGCAGCTTTGTGTCTGAGGTGAGTGAGGTCAATAACTGCATAATGCCATGAGTTCCATTTGAGTAGAAAATATTTTCTCACTGAATCAACCTCAACAAGCTGCTCCGATGCAAAACGAAAAAGAAAAATTAAAGCAGGCTAATCAGGGCAGTTGGGACCTTTGGTTGAGCTTACAATTCTGGTTTTAAGTCCCAGCCCTTTCTGAGGATAACACTACTAGACTCAGAACAAAGTTAAGTGTCAATTTACTTGCAAATTATGACCAAAATACAGCAGGTGCAATTAATGATAATGATAAATATAGCAAATGTTAACACCAACAAGCTTAAAAGAAAGATATGAACTGACGTGAAAGATACTCACCCAAACACCCAACACTGTGTGCCAACTCGTTTACACTGAGTGTCTGTCAGGTATGCATAATATTGTCTGCAAAAGGTTTAAGAAGATCTCTGTTAAGAATAAAGCAAAAGCTCAAAGCATCTACGTAAACGTTGTAGAGCATCTCAAACCACCAGCACTTTCCATGCTCCAGGGGCATCACTTATAGGACTGACTTGTGCTGAAATGAAGTATGACTTAAGCAGAGAGTCACATATTGCAGTGATGCGAGGGATTTTCCTCAGGCAGGGGTTGTGCGCTTTGTGAGGAATGTCAGAAATGATTAATGTTCAGGTGCTGTTAAAACTTTTTTTTTTTTTTTTTAATAAAGTGAAGCCTAGATTTAATACTGTCTCAAAGAAAGGCTGCATTATATGGGTAACACTCAATCACACTGTATCTAAATTTATCTCATCCCGTGCACTGGTGCTGGCAGTTTGGGTGTGAAGATGTAAAGGTTGAACGCACCGTACAGTGGGTGCGGTGATGATTCCGACAAGGAGGATACGACACCAGCTGAGAGGGTGAGAGGTCTGGAAGATGAAGATGTGCTTGAGGAAGAATGTGTTCAACTCTGTCAACTGCAAACAATAAGACAGGCAGAATTAAATCATTGTTCTTCTTTTTTTAATGTGGAGAAGCTCATTTTGAACGTGTGATCTATTGTCAAAATAATTGAAAGATAAATCAACAGTCTGACATTTATAATACAATGGCCAAAGCATACACTACCTGCCATAAGATCATAAAGAGGTAGATGCCTGCAAGTCTCTGGAAGGAGGACTTTGGGTCGAACCAGCGCACGTAAGTCCAGCTGGCTGGTGTAAATTGAAGCACAGCCCGCTTTATCTTCCCTGTGGTGGTGTGGATTTCCCTGAACAGAAACAGTTGTGCAACTTCAGGGAGAAGTCAGAAAATCCAGGCATTAACAACAGGTTATTGCTGTTTTGCAACAACTGAATCATCAGTGAGGTTGTTCATTCCACCCGTGCTTTTGTGTCTGTTAAATCGGGAGGTCTGGCCAGGCTCCAAGAACATTCCTGAGTTTGACTAATTTGGGAATAACAAAAGTGCAATTTATGAGAGGGAAGAAAAGACGTAATAAGCTCTTAAAGCTCCTCTAGGAAACACATCAGCCAAAATATAAAATTTAGTTCTGAGTCTTTTGTGCAAACACCAGAATATTTAGGCAATATTCTGGTTTAGTCTAGGAGAAACCCACCAACATCTCAGAGCTGAAGCTGCTGAGGGATGTTGGAGGAATGGTCTAAAATTTCTTCCAGCTGATCGGATGGATTAACAGTTACTTTGGAAATTCAGCCTCACAAGGACATCACACTAAGACTTCCAACATTTTGGAGCGCAGTGAGGTAGAAATATAGAAAATTCTGAGGGGTTTGCAAACTTTTCAAGCACAATCCCTTACACTTTGATTGTTTAAGCTATTCAGCCACTAATGTCTCTGTGGAAATGATGTGACGTGAAATGATGATGTCAGGAAAAAATAAAGAAAACACTGACTTGATGCTAGCCCAGCGGTAGGTCCTCATCTCAAGAAAATGGCAGACTGTCATACCCAACCAGATGCCGCCTCCATTGCACAACAGTATGTCCAGTATCACCTGATCCCACCAGCACTCCGCAAAGTTTGGCAAAAGGTGCATGAAGAACAGCTGTGAAAAGTGTGGGAATGAATGAAAGGAATTTGAATCAAGCTATTTAATTCTTTATCTAAAGAAAAAAACTTAATGAAAGCAAATGTAGAGTTTTATTTGAATGGGTGAAGACCTTTGACCTCAAGCTTTTCAATACAATCAGCTCAGTGATAAATTAACTTGGTATTAGGCTAAATCCTGTAATCTAATTCCATCTACAAACAATTCCAGCTGTCGAGCCAAAAGCTCATGTTATGCGCAAATACTAATGAACGCATGCGTGTGTTACCTCGGTGAGTTCCCAGGTGATACTGATGGTCCAGCACAGGCCGTAGCTGCGGATCAGCATAGCCTTAATGGTCCACCCTGCAAAGTGGCCAAAAGCAAAGATGTCGAAGTGGCTCAGGATGCGCTCCCATGTGATCACCGTACAGTTTACTGCATATTCCTGAAGAATGGAAAACAAGGGTAACAAAAAGGCAACCAACCAAATCTCTTCCTCATGTCTTCTTGTAATATAAATCTTATCTCTCATCTAAGGAGCTTTATTCCTTTATTCCTTATTCATTATGTGTCAAAATGAAATTAGGTTTGTTTTTATTTAGAGTTAGGGTTTGGACTTATTATTGGTGCGAGGTGCTTTTGTAAACCAACCACATATGATTCAATGCCAGCAAGAAATTGATTTTCAATTTGCAGAAAATTTCAATCATATCCGTCAAATTATCCATATTAGGGCCAGAATGAAATATGATTCAGAGTATCATGTGATTAATTTAAATTCAAGCCCCAAATCCCAAATCATGGTGCATTTCATTCAAACATAGACAACAGACTCAGTTCACTTTCATCTATACAGAGTTCTTTAGAAAGTGAAAAAATGTGTTTGGGAATAGCAAAAATCTGACAAACAGAAATCTTCTTTCTGTAATGGTTCACAAGTAAGCAAAAGCTGAAAGCCATCCTTACCATGATATCAGCTTCACGTTTGGCATAGCGCAGATTTGGGTCTAGCCAGTACATGAGAGTTTTGACCTGGTCCCAGTTGAGGAAGATGAGAAAGACAAGAAACAGGAAGTAGAGCACACTGAGACCTACCAAAGACAAGAGAGTGTGAGCGAGAATTAAGAGAAATTATGTCTGTATTTGAAAAGAATATTTACGCCATTCTGAACACCTACCAAACACCATTCGCCAAATCGCAGGATGTGGCCTTGTGAAGGGTCCTAAGAACAAAAAATTAAATCACTAACACGTTACAATAGGTGCTTTCCCCATTAGAATATAAAGAGACGCTGCAACAAACATTTATTTATCATCTGCTAAATACTGTCTTGGCTCCGCTAAATATTACCTATTTTTTTCATCCATACAATATCAGACAATTAGGTGGAAATTGCTGGATTCAATCAACCATGAGTCAAATACCCTTAAGTTTTGTATTTACAATCACACAAGATATTGAAAGGGTACAAATCATAACATCTGTGTTGGCTGGAAGCATACTGCTTTTATTTCACTAATATTTACCACCAATTAACCATACTAACACGCTGTACGACTTGATCACAAAGCATTCAGTAATAAAACATAGGTATGTGTGATGACATAGCTTACCATTAGGAAAGGCAAGGATACTGATGACCAAGAAAAAGGAGACAACCACAAACAACCCAACACGGAGGTTATTGTTGGCGTGTTCATCATCCCTGCAAGTATACAATATTATTTTAAAAAAGGCCAAAACTAATATTAAACAAATAAAAACCGCCCTGACGTTGTAACTTACCTGGTGAACGCAAAATACATCAGGCTGAGCACAGTAGCCGTCAGTAGCGTGATAGTATGGGGCTTGTAGAAGAAGTCAAGACAGATATCCTCCACTTGTTGCTCGTTTATCTTTCGGAAATGTAACTTATAGGTGGCATCATCCTTCCGAGGTGAAGTGGGACCCATAGTGACAACCATGTCGCTGATGTAGCCAACTCTGGTAATTTCCCTGAAATACTTATTTAAACCTGAAACTAAATTATATAGAAATGATGCGAAGACTGCTCCTCTCCTTACGCAGGAATCCTAAGGACGGACTGAACCACTTCAGTCCAAGGGGTGTCTGGCCGCGAACATGAGTATTTACTTTGCCATCAAAAGAAAAAAAATGACTGTGGTAAATATATTTTCGCTACAATTAAACTTGACTATTTTAGACTTTAGGCTTTACTGAAACGGTCGCCCTCATAAGAAGATTATCAGCATCAATTACACGGGCAAATACATCGATGTGGCACATTCGAGAATATGACGTTGCCTCGGAAGTTCTTCCGTTCTTGTGCACGTGAAAGTAGTTGACATTGTGCGGCTTTGGCACGTAATGAAGCTGAGTTACAGAGAAATATTTTGAATCTAAAATAGTGAGTAACTTAAAATGCCTGCAACTGTGTGTTAGTTTCAGCTGTTTCATTTAAAATTTAAGTGGTATTTGGGTTTAAGGAGTTGTTGTGCTAACTTGCTAGCATTGAAGAATCTGGTTCAAGCTAGCTTCTGGTAGGGTAACTACGGGGCAACATTGTCAAATTTCTGGTGTTATAAGTTTTGTTTGCAACTAAATATGTTGCATAAGTGTGTTTTTGAAAATGTAAACTAAACTTTTTTTTAGGCCTTGCGTCTTGTTAAATTAAACCCCACCATGCTCTTGAATATCTGGATGATCCATTAAAGGACCAAAACAAACTGTTGTAGCGTAAGACAGAATCTAGTTATCGTATTTTACATCATTATCGTGTATTGATAACAAGTTTCTATATCGCCCGTGTTGTTGACAAACATATTCATAGTCCGACTAATAAAGCTAGTAAGAATGCACAGTGTACATAGAGTTGAACAAATACAGATTGAATTGAAAATAGAATAATAAACAGTTCGGGAAGTGTTGGTTACATATTTTATTAGTAGTTGACAATGAACTCATCACGACAATGTTCTTTTACTGTCAGAGATAAGTCTTAGTCGTCTTGTACACCAGCACTTACTAATTGTAAACCAGAAATGGATGAAAACTTAAAATGTTTGTATATTATTTTGTTGATTTTTCTGAAATTTTGCTAGATTTCATGATACTATTGCATGGTAAGCCAGCTAAAATTTAAATGGGTGATGCACGTCTGAAATTACATCCACATTAATTTCAGGACCCAATGTTTGATGGTTACAAACCTTTTGAAGATGCTCTGTCTAGAGTAATTTGCCATGGGCTAGAGATAAAGCAGAGTATTCCTTATATTGAATTGCATGATTCTCAAACATGTCATATTCATTTCCTACAGAATGACCATGGCTTCTACCTGTGCACAGCTGTGTTTGCGATGCAGAGGTCTCCTTGGCTCCAAGGCTAATTCTTGGCAGCATTACGTTCGACATTGTGTTACAATGACAAGAGAATTTCCCCAAATCAGTAATGGCTTATTCATCATGAAGAATCGCACAGCGACTCAGACGAGACTGAGGTGGAAACAACAGATGTGCCACTACAATTACATGACAGCACGGTATCTGTCAACAGAGGCTAAGGAAAGCAAATGTACAGATGAGTTGTCAAGAGCTGACATTGTTTCATACGAGAACCCCCCAATGCCATTCACAGATGCCGTGTCAATGACCCAAAATCAGTTGTCCATGGGTAGATATTTTTTTTCCTCTTGTTGATCATTTTGAGTTTTGTTCATTTGACTTTTGTTCAAACATCATGATTTAAAATCAATCTGTTTTCTTCTTTAAGTAGACTTGGATGCTGTTGGTGAATATTCAGCATTGGAGGAGATAAGCGATGAGGAAGCCATCAGTATTTCTATTCCCTCTTCCATACCCCCAGCTTCCACCTCTCTTGGAGATTATGTTGACAAGTCAGAGACTCTTACCAAGCTGGTGCAACTAGGTAATTCAACTGCTGGGACTGTTTTATCTATTTTTACTTCACTAGTTTTCAGATATTGTTAGAAATGGGGTCTGAGAAAATTCAGGGGTCCATCAAATTGTTATTGCATCCAAATTCTTAAACTTCCTTCTCTCATCGCAGGCGTGAATCTTTGGAAGCTGGAACAAAGGCCCAATGTAGGCTCCATGCTACTGAGACTTGACTTCAACACAGATGTTGCCCCCCGGCTGCTGTTTCTCAAAGAGATTGGAGTGGAGGATTCGCGCTTTGGCTATATTATCACTCACAATCCCTTCTTTCTCACTGAGAATTTGGAAAACCTGCAGGCCAGGTAACATGAAGGGATTATAGAAACATGCCTTAATGATGCCTTAATATTTGCCACTATACTTGATGCTGTAGAAGCTTCTCTGCTGTCACACTGGCTGTAAGACTGTCCTAATAATGTTTTCTCTTGTGTATTTTTTGTAAAGGGTTAGTTATCTCAAGTCTAAAAAATTCAGTTCAGAGACTGTTGCATCCATGGTGTCCAGAGCACCTTATCTGCTCAACTTCAGTGTAAAGAGGCTGGACAACAGACTGGGTTTCTATCAGCAGAAACTCAATCTCAGTGCTTCTAATGTAAGTAACCTTTTCATGTCTAATTGAATTGAAGGAAATGCTTTAGCATGAAATTTACGATTTTTGTCTCTCAACAGACACGGAACATTTTAGCTCGTCTGCCCAGATTACTGTGTGGCAGCTTGGAGTCTGTTAAAGAAAACCTAAAGGTATTGACTCCCTGCATGAGTGATTTGAAAGCATAGTTTGAGTGAGCCGGAGATGCTTTGCTTAATACTTATGAAAATGTGTTCCACAGGTGTGTGAAATAGAGCTTGGTTTCAAAGCAAATGAGATCCAACACATAGTTATTGCCGTCCCAAAGGTGTTGACGGCTAATAGAAAGAAGCTCACTCAGACATTTGACTTCCTCCACAACACCATGAAAGTACCCCACTACCTGATCACAAAGTTCCCACAGGTGGGTGGTCTGTCTCTTGGTTTTTTGATAGTTTTTCACCATTTTAGGATCCATGTGAACACTTTTTTTTTTTTTTTTAGAATTAATTATAAATCAATTATCTGATATATTCTCATGTAGGTCCTCAATTCAAAGTACCTTCGTCTTAGAGAGCGCCACCTCTTTCTCGAGTACCTTGGAAAAGCTCAGTATGACCCAGCACTGCCCAACTACATCTCCCTGGACCGCCTGGTGTCGTTGCCAGATGAGATTTTTTGCACAGAGTTGGCTTTGGCAACATTGGAAGATTTTTATTTGTTCCAAAAGACCCTCTAATTCTTCATGAGTGAACATTAAAGATGGACATAAGTGGTGAAGTATGCAAAATAAATACCATAATGTCAAGTGCATGCAGACATAAAGGTCCAAACATAGAGAGTGTCGGCAAAGCTTGAAATAAAATGTTTTGTAAATATGATGTTTAATGAATATATAAAGTTTGTCAGTTCTTGTACTTGAATTATTGCCTTCATTTACCAAGACTGTATATGTCATTTATGTTCACAAATAATTTCCTTCATTTGAGGTTTCTTCGGAAAAAAAAATAACATGGTTCACTTGTTTAGTGGTTGGATGTCACCCAGTACATTAATCTAAATGTTGTTAACACTTCCACATGCCACACAATGCTATTCCATTACTGTTCCTGAAATAGTTTGTGCAGGTTAACTGCCTTATAAAACAGCTTAAAAGCACTTAAAATGATGCTTTAATGTAAATAAGAGATGATAATAAACTATATGTTAACTCTGCAGCAAGCGTGGCCTCTGCATGATGTATCCTTTTCACATGCTTTGCTTTAATTTTAATGCATTTACTACTTGGATGTTTTTTTAGGCAAAGTGTCCAGTTTAATTGGCTGCTTTTCACTTTGTAATATTGAGGCTTTGGCACAGTTCTACTCTAAATTTTGCAGAAATTCATGGACATGAATGCTGTGACAAAGTTGGACTCTGAATGGCTTTGGTTATGTCTGCTAGAAAAAAATAAATTTTATGTACAAGGTTTGAAATCATGGGGTAAAATGTACTTGGAGGTTAAAGGATGGCGACCTGTTGGAAAATCCAGCGCTGTCCAATTTTCAATTGTCAAGCTGATGGGTTGAGGTTTTGCTCAAAAATTCTAAGTTAGTTTTTGTTCATAGCACTTAAACCACTTTATACAAGTTCAACTGGTGCCAAAACAGCACCAGAGCATGATACTACCACTACCATAATTCACAGATGGTACTTTGCTCTTAGTGCTGAATTCCTCCAGATAGGCCCTTGATCTCTATGTCTCATGTGACTAAAATGTTTTCTTTGTCTATGTTGTCGACTCCAAACTTTATTCAAACTTGAAGATGTAGGAGCAGGGTCTCCTCTCTTCGATGGCACCCAACTGGTGATGTAATACTCACTTGACTGTATATTGTATAAACAGACACAGATATCCCAGTAGATTTAAGTTCCAAGCACATCTGTGTCATGTTGATTCCAGAGTTATCCCTCCCAGTAATGTGTAGCCTACTTACAGACACCTGTTAAATCTACAGTGGTTATGAATTGCTGCAAGACACATTGTTGTCTTGTGAAAATCAATGATGTTGCTCCTCACATTAGCATTGACCTTCCTCTAACTAGCCTTGAATGAACCTTCATCTCAAAAGCTCTACTTAAAACTATATAGGTAACTTTTGTATTTGGGTGAGGGGAAAAAAGCTCTATCTAAAAATATTTTTCACGAACTATTAATATAATTGCCACATTTTAATATGCAACTAGAGAGTCAATTTTGGGTTCATGAATTTCCCATTTAAAAAAAAAAAAAATCTTTCGAGAGTTTTCGAGGTTGTTTCTCAAGGACCTGAGAACTGATTTACCCACAATCCACCGCAGTCGTTCTTAGTGATAAAGATGGCGTCGAGGGCACCGGGTAAGTGAATGTCGCATATTTGTCTTTTGTCTATTTTAACTCTTTTAACGTCACGTTGAACAGTTATAGTGATATCCGTCTTAGAATATTATATATGGTGTTGCGCTATTTTGATAGTTTTGTCTGAAAATGGCTGTCTGTGAATTTGACTTGTGTTTGTCCTCTAACGTCTAACGTCTAACGTCCCCGTGCTAACTGAAGCTAACATTAGCTTAGCATTCAACAATCACAGTATGATAAGAGAAAAACTATGTGTTCATGTTATTGTACTAAAGTACGCGCAGTGGAGTGCATTGGGGGGTTTACTGAAAAGTGGTACTGCTCACAGGTTAACATTATATAATTGTTATATAATAATGTTGCGTTGTTGTCACTGCGCCGAAACATATAGTGTTCGGCTTCAAATATGTTTTATCTTCAAATTAAAATATTAAGATGGTTTCGTAGGGTTAACATCGTTTTGTCATCTGAAGGTATTAATAGTGTGGATACGTACATTCTGACGTAGCACTAACTATCCAACAGGGCTCCTTCTTCACACTTAAATAAGAACAATCTACTTTAAAGAAAATAGACAAATGACATATCTGTGCTCCCTGACGGAACTTTTCTGTTTATTTTGTCTTTTGTCCACAGTCGCGACAGGCAGGCTCATGCTTGGCTTCCGTAAATGGTATTACAACTCATGTGGCTTCAACAAGCTTGGTAAGTCAAATCACATTTATTATTTCATATATTACATTTTAACACAGCAGAAAATTGTCTCCATTTAAAACAGGTGAACTGGCGGATATGGGTTAAAAGATTGCATGAAATAAGAGCT
Organism: Leuresthes tenuis; assembly: GCF_036924035.1. Lineage (NCBI taxonomy): Eukaryota > Metazoa > Chordata > Actinopteri > Atheriniformes > Atherinopsidae > Leuresthes > Leuresthes tenuis. The sequence goes on along the minus strand of NW_027325372.1, from coordinate 13,279,532 downwards.
GGATGTTAAGAACAGAACCACACAAATATGATCAACGTAAAGACACACTAGCTTAGATGTATAAAGGAAACTCTGCATTAAATGTAGGGCTAAAAATGAGAAAACAAGAAGTGAAGTAAAAGTTGTAAGACCAATGTTAAACTTTAAGAAGACAGAATAGACTTGATATGAGGGAGATTCATGTAGGTCACCCCTGTATTTACAGTATCCTGCTGCAGTAATAGAAACATGGATTACAGTTTCCAGGTTCAGACTCTTCAGTTGTTTGAAGCTGCCATTCTTCCACAGCTGATTTTTTTTTTTTTTTGTGAAAAAGTGACCAAGATCGCACCAGGATTTATAGCTAGGTTTGATTTCTGAAAACAGGTGGCACTGGTCCAAACAATGCACAATCTCTTACTTTTTAAGCGACTGCATGTCAATTTTTGAATATAAATAAACATGCACAGAGAAAACATGTTGAAATAATGTTGTCTTTTGTATTATCAATTTTCCATCTGATACTTTACTCATATCACTGCGCATCTTCTCTTGCAGGCTTAATGCGCGATGACACAATATATGAGGATTCGGATGTGAAGGAGGCCCTGAGGAGGCTACCGGAGAACATTTACAACGACAGGATGTTCAGGATTAAGAGAGCCCTGGATCTCTCCATGAAGCAGCAGATTCTCCCTAAAGATCAGTGGACAAAATATGAAGAGGTGTGTTCACAAGAGAAAGAGCTATGTGTATATTCATGAAAAGGAATAATGATGTAGCCACATCTGTGTTGTAGGTTTCAGCTATAATTGAATAAGTCATATGCACTTTCTTTTGGATTGTTGTCAGACCTAAAAGGCAAAGGAACTATTTCTTACAGATCCGGGAAGATTTGACATAACCTTTTTATGTTTTCTCAGGATAACCATTACCTGACACCGTATCTGGATGAGGTGGTCCGTGAGAGGAAAGAAAAAGAGGAATGGATGAAGAAATAAACTTCCTGTTCACGGTTGTCAGTCTCGTCTACGTTGGTGCATGATCATCCCCTGGTGTAATATTTAAAATAAAACCTATAGTAAAACTGCTAATTAAAGAAATGTACATTTTGAATAGTGTTCAAGTGTTTTTTTTTTTTAATTATGGAAAGTAGGCTGTTTACAAACACATTTGTGTACTTATCAAACTTAAATTAGTCACTTGCTGTTTACAGGTATAGTTGTACACAACACTGATATACTTGAGAGCTTGATCAAAATATACAGCTTACAAAATATCTTAGCCACTGTTGAAACCGTTTGTAATGCACATTTGTTTAGTTAATAATTTGGCGTTATGAAAAGAAACTAATGATCCTCTGGTCACATGAAACAAAGTGCTGTTCTTTTGTAATCAAATTAATTTAGCTTATTGTTTTTCGTTTCAGTGTTGCCCTTCAATAAAGGACAAACTTTGAGCTGACAGATTTATGCCTAAGTGAATATAGCTTTAATTTAACGTAGCCCCAAAAGAGGCAAGAACCTTTCAATTGGAGCCAACCTAACAACACTTTTACAAGCGAGGATGATCTGCATCACACACAAGTCTGGATTTATGTACAAAATCTGTACTCAAGATTCCCTTCGTTTCAGCCTTTTAAAACATTCAGAGGAGCCTCATCAGTCCTCTTTCTGACCCTGTGATCTCCTGTTGTCCACGTCGGTTATGGCACCTATGAAGTTCCCAATGACATTGTTGAAAGATGTCAACATTGACACCCCCAGCTCATTGCTGGTTTCATTAATGTCTGGATCATAGCTCCCCATGAGGGGGGTGCACACTTCCACACTTCCTCTGCCAGCCTCCTCAAAGATGCCCATCAGCTGGCTCCTGATCTCCTGAAATAAATTCTTGTTGTAACGCAACAAGTCTGAGTCATCAAGAGGATAAGTGACATCCGCAGAGTAGCATTCACGGGGTACAGGTATCTCTATATACCTGAACTTGGGGAACCCGGCAGATATTGTAGAAAATAACCTGTGAAGGTCAGCAGAAGTCAAAGGGTTTCCCAGGAGTTTAATCTCCTCCAGTCCCTTGCACAGAGCCAGAGCATTGGTGAAGGGGTTCATGTGTTCATCTTTAATATCACACTCCTCAAGAGTGAGACTTGTCAGTGTTACTGAACAGCGGCTCAGCAGTTTGTGAAAGAAGTTTGGGAAAGTGTTAAAGATGTCATGTCCACTGAGGTCCAGGTGAACCAGGGCTTCACTGTGGAGGCTGTTGGCCAGATACGTCATGTCCAAACGGTTTAGGCAACAGTTGGCCAAGTCGAGGAACTGCAGTGGTGTGTTGAGAGGACTGGGTAAGGCAAACAGAGGCAAATGGAAATTAATAGGTGTGGGTTGACAAAAAGGTAAAAGCAGCACATATATATATACATACATACACACACACGTGTGTATGTCATTGGCTGGAAAGAATTGTGACAACGGTTTTCTGTTGTTCACATTTGCATCCTAAATATAAAATTGCTTAAATGATCAGCTATATTGTAAACAGCTCTGTTATTTTATTATTCCATTTGAACTATGAAGAATAACCATTGGGCTTCTGGCTGAGCTGAAGCTATTCCTCCTCTGGCATCATGTCAGCAATTTCAACAACAAAATTCTTTCCATTGATAAACAAGAGCCTTAAAGCTAGAGTGTCCTAGAATACTGGTTAAAGGTGATGATTTTGAGCTTGTTAAAGCTTTTGATGCCACAGTTTCAATGGAGTTTGGACATCAGAGTCATTATCACTATCCATCACCTCACTTTTACAGGTACGCAGAAAAACAAGGAAACTTTGTGGTCTTCTTTTAGTTCTCCCTGAACTCACCTAAGCAGTCTTCGGAGATGTCCAGTGAGGGTAGAGAACCCCACGCAGAGCTCGGTGAGGCTTCTCAGATGTGCCAGCAGATTGCCAATGATTGTCAGGAGATCCTCATCAGATCTTAGCCTTCTAACATCCAGTGCTCCAGCTGGAAGTGTTAAAGACTGTAATTTGGGAAATTCCACCCTGGAGAGCAGCACCTCCAGGTGCGTGGCCTCCAGAGGAACATTGTGGACCACCTCCAGCTTTTTTATGGACTCAGGCTCTGCTAGGCGAAGAACATAAAACAGCTGCTTGAGAGCCAAGGAATCAGCTCTAAAACCAACAAAGTGAAGCTTCAAAGGGCAGTAGGGAATGAGCAGGAAGGCCTGAGCAACCAGCTCGTAGTTGCGGCCTGTGACAAAGCCATTTAGAAAGATATCGATGGATGTTTCGAAGGCAGATCGGGACACGTCACTGGCTTGCATGGCTACCATTGTCTCATAGCACATTTGGGTAAGGAGTTGGGTCCTTCCCCATCGACCCAGGGTAGACTTGCATGGGCAGACTTGGTGCTCAGCATCTTTAAGGGCAGTCAGGTCCACCACATGCAGGTTCTTGGTGTAAGTTCCTGGTGGGGACAGCACATAATCCTCAGGAAAAAAGAAACATAATGATAAAGTCATTTACAGTCATTCAGTCAAATACATGACAATATGATTAAGTGCAGTTCTAATATACATTCAAGCCCGCTGACATACCTTAAGACCTGTTAGAACTGCTTCTAAACAAAGCCGGCAGGTGCAGGAGGTCAGGTCAATCTGACAGTCGATGGTCTTTCCCAGGATCCTTTGTATGTTGAGCTCAGGAAGAGGCCACGTCTGCACCAAAGCATGCAGCAGGTCAGCCTGCTCGTGGAGGTAGCAGGCCTTGAAGATAAGCGGGTACAGGTTAAAAGAAACACAGCTCAGGTTTCTCAGAGCACTTGGACCAGTCTGAATGAAGCCCTCGGCTGCAAGGAAGCACAGGGACTTCATGTTCTCAGGCTTTACACACCAGCAGGTATAGGCAACCAGTTTCTTTGTTGCTGACGAGAGCTGCTTTCAAACAGCTCTGTGGTTCAGTTGTTCTCCTCTGCAGCTGGCGCTTTGTTGATATTCTCTCTCTCTGCCAGTCCTAATGTTGCGTTTGTCTGGGAACGGACTTGCTGTGGTGAGCCAGGAGCGAGGCATGGGGGGGTCTTGTGATTGGTAAGAGGGCTGGGGTTATTAATAGAAACAGCTGTCTCATGTCCTCCGTCAGGCATGGTGTCTATTTGCAAGTTTTGCCAGAGAAATGAGCAGGAACAACATCTGAACACTATTTAGAACACCAATTTGTGAAGCCTCACTGTTACATTATAGCGTCTATCACTGATGTTTAAAAATTATTATTATAGAATAATTTAGAATAATTAGAAATGATTACACGTAATAACTCAGAATCAAAGCCACACTCAATGTGCTGAATTTATTGCAAATAAAAAATGTTCACAGATGCCTATCTCTAACATTTGCTGCTCAAACCGTAGCGATAAAAAACAGAGAAATGATCTCATACGGACTTTTTCCCGAAGTATGTACGATGAGATCATTTATTGTCATTTCACATTTGTTAGGTAACACAAAGTCGGCCCACAAAACAAATACGGATGTCACCATACCAGGGAAAATAAGAGTAATGTGTAACCGTATCAAAAGAATACTTTTAAATAATGCTAAACAATATACCTGAGACGAAAGCAACAATCTGTAAAGTGGCTTGCGGACAACAATGACCTCATCTTGCAGGACATGCAATAGATATCTAATTCTGTAAGATTTTAGTACATTAAACTGGTTTATCTTGACTCCTCCACATGATAAATACGATCCTAAAGAGGTCATTTAAAGACCCACCGAGTGACAGTAAACCTCCAAAACTCTCCTTACCTCTCTGATATTTGCAATAAACAGTTATGAGTGGTAGTGATGGTGATGATGATGATGATGATGCTCATGGTGATGATGATGATCATGTTTCTTGGCCAGAGGTACCTCACATGTCGTTTGAAGGTTGGGAAATATTTGGCTGTCTCTTCCTGGCTGGGCCTGGAAGTCAGGATGTTTGAAGGATGAAGCGGGATCTTGTAACCTGGAGTGACGCCTCTTGCTGTGGGAACGCTGAAGGTGAGTTTTGGGAGGATGGCACCACGAAGCAGGATGTTGGCCATGCAACCTACAGGACTTTTCATCTCCTCTGTTACTCTCCTTCCTTACTGGCGTGGCTTTGCTTTCCAAGAGGCCTCCTTGGGGCTCTCTGAGTGTGCAGTTCTCCGTGACTGCCACTGGATGGTGCTGAAGAGCAGAGCTGACCTGTCTTGGCCCTTGAGAGGGTGAATCTAAGGAATAGAAGTGGAAACTGAATGCAAAAAGAATACACCTTGTACTTAATTGTCTTAATTGAGAGTTTGTATACCTGTGCTGTCGAATTTGGAGGCATAGTTTTCAATGCCAGCCAGATTTAAGTAGTGGTTTCTGCGCTCCACGTTCTCACCCACACAGTAGAGTCTTCTCGCTGGTCGCCCTGCCTCCTGAGACATACTCTGCTCCTTCTCTGCAGCTGTTTTCAGAGAGGAAGAGTGACAGTTTTTACGTTTGTATATGGTTTCTAGAGTCCCAATAAAAATGTATCTTAGATCTTGCCTGAGTAGGGTGAGGGAGTTACAGCCAGCTTGACTCTTAGGGGTGTGGTGCCGCCATACGGCTGCTTCACTGCTGCCTCTAGAACCTCGTACATGACGAGTATCAGACTGGACATATCCTGCAACACATACAAATAAATAATGAGAGGAGATGCTTTCATAATGGATGAAGAAAGTAGCAAACAATAAATCATGCTACCTCTTTTGTGACCTTGCTGGTGGTGTCAAAATTGTACAGTGTGAATAGCCACTCCTGCCCATTTTGAGGCCCCTCGTTGCAAACTGTGACCTGTGTCAAAACGTGTACATATTATCAGAATAGCATCAATGTAAAGGTGATAAACAATCAATCTAATAGTTTAGTATTTATAAATTTTCATATTTTCTAATTTAACATAAATTTGGTGTGAAATAGAAAGTGGACGCAAGTGTGGTTGAACTTAAAATTCTAATAAAAACTTTTATTCTTATTTTAAATGAGACACAGAAGATAAGGAGTCTTTCACCACTCTGTGCAAGCCTGTGTGTGCAAATAGTTAAGAATGATGACTTTCAACCTAAAAAAAAATAAGGAAAGACTTATTAAAGATCCCCAAAGCAGTATTACAAGATTCAGAAAATCTAGAGAAATCTCCGGGCACGAACAGCAGTACTGAATGGTAACTATCATGGGGCTTCAGGCAGCACTGGATTAAAGACAAACCGGTTTATCTGTCATGAAAATAACTGCATCAACTCAGAAACACTACAAAGAAAAAGATATTCATAAATGAGGTCGAAGAGAGATGCAAAGAAGACAAAAAAAAACCTCACAACGTATGATTTATGAACATCTTTCAGAAAAACTGCTGCCCTCTAAGGGCCCGGCTCTTTTAAGATGGACTAAGGTGAAGTCGAAAACTGCTCTGTGGTCAAAAGGGGTCAAAAGGGGTCAAAAGGGGAGAGCGAAAGTATGACTTGTTTTCAGTGTGCTGCTGAGCAGCCAGCATCTGATACGGGGGTGCAAAAATAAAAGGCACATGGCATGAAGAACTTGCAAGTTTGTAAAGGCAATGCTGGAAAACACACAGGTTTTCAAGCAACATACGCTGCCATCCAGGCAACTTCTTTTCCAGGCAGCTTCTTTTCTAGGGAAGACTTTGCTTGTTTCAGCATGAAAAGGCCGGACCAGATTATTGCACGTATTACAACAACATGGATTGTTACTTAAAGAGTCCAAGTGCTAAACTAGCCTTCCTGCAGTCCCAGCCCATCACCCACTGAGAATATTCAGCACATCGTGAAATGAACAACACGACAAATGTGGCGAGCAGCTGACATCCTACAAAATGTCAAGCAAAAATGGGGAAGTAGTTCACCCTGACAATAAAATCAATCAGCCTTCTCAGATCCTGAAGGTTCCCAGAGCAACGAGGAAAACACACCCATGTTTTTGAAATTTTCCCTGCATGTTTACTGTGGATGCTTCTCTGCCAATTTTTTTTCGCATTTTACACAGTTTCCTGCCTTTTTTGGGTGATTGGGGTTGCATTGTATAATTGTGTTGCATGAGTTGACTCTTGGGGGATTCGAGAACCCAAAGAATCCTCGAGTTGTTTGAATACAACTGATACAAAGTGCAGTTTATTAGTCGGACCCAATTGTAAAGACTCACAGCAGCGAGGCTGTTCTTCTTCTTTGTTGGTTCCCTGACCTGGAAGCGGACGTTGTTCTCTCTGTCATGTGACCTCCTTGGTGGCAGAACCACTAGACAGCAGAAAGAGTTGACTGTAAAAATGGTTTTGGCACATTCCCAGTTTATCATAATAATGTTAACATGCAGTTAATCCGTTAATTCTGTCTGTGGACACGGATAAATCCCTTATGATTCGTAGAAAGACGACATTGTATGTATAATGTGTGTAATTCTCTATTCACCCTTGAGGTTGCAGTTGTTTTCAGTCTTGATTTTCTTCACTTCTACATACATGGTCTGTTAAGAAAGGAAAAAAAGATAAGTCACCAGTGAGGGGAGGGAGCAGGGGAGGAAGCAATTAAGTGATTTTCATGTCCCCCGAGTGTGAGGATGTAAACAGTGGTTGAGAATCTGTGGACTTCGTCTGTATCCAGGTCTTTTTGATGGGATCAAACAGTGATGTGAATCTTTCTGTGTTACTTTACATGTGCTAAAACAAACAGAAAGGAAGAAAGAGGAGGAATAGTTCGAGCTCCCCTTTTTAAACAACAGACACGTTGACCTTTTTCTCCTCCAGCACTTGTACCTGGAGGTTAATACGCTTTCTTAACCCTCCTCGGTCTTTGCTGGATCCCTTAACCACCGGCGCTGTGAAAATGAGTCCAGTAAAATATAAGCAAGAGATCATTTTGACTGAACCACCAAAGCTATCTGTATATATTTAATATAAACACATACTAGACATTGTTTAAAGTTCACATCACACCACAGTTTGTTGATTTACCTTAAACCTGTGGGTCTGCATTTCAATCAGAACACAAAAGCTTCAGTTGTTCAGGCATGTAGAGACCTGACCTGTTTAAACATAAAAGGCTCTCAGCCCATAAATACTTTAGATGTATGTGCATCTAATAAAACAGACTCTCTGGCTTTGATAATTTCTGGTGATAAGACTGCCTACTTCAAAGCAATGACGAACTGGAAGCACCAACAAGACCTTTCTGTATCTGCCAGCACATCAATCCATCACCAGAGTCACACTGCTGCTCTGACAGATGAGGAACCAAAAGGAATGATAAGACTAGGGCACCCTTATAACTTCACACGCGTTCAAATCCACACAACCCTCTTCTTTCAGTCTGCCACGCTCAGTCTGTGCTGAAGCATTGATAGTTTCTTTGATTACAATGGAACGGCAGAGTCATGATGCTGGTACAAGAAAGGCGTGTTTCACGGTCAGTATTCCTCAACTTCCCTCTTTTGTGCTCCACCCAGATATCGACAAGCTGCATTAACATAGCATTTCATGTGGGAAAAAAAAAAGCCAGTTTCATGGATTCATCGTGAAGAAGGTTTAATAAGAGTATGAATTTTTAGCAAACATCAGAAAATATTAAATCACACCGGCAGTCTACTGTTTAAAAGGTGTCACCAAATGCATTATAATGCACACACAAATAACAGCATCAATGTTCAGTTGTCTCTGTGTGCTTCTCTATCTCTGTTTTATGCGTCTTTTTCTTTCAGAAACATGTTTTTCACTTTTTGTTTTAACCATTTTTTTCCTGCCATTAGACGCACGAGAAGTCAAAGGAATGAGAAGCTTTCGCTTTTCACAGCTCACGGCAGTGGTGTGGTGAAGGACGCAATTATTGTAGGCTGGAAAATCTAATCGCAGGAACTGCTCTGGCATTAATGAGCGCAGAAACTCCGCAGCCCTTTAAACGTCTTGGCAGAGTCAGCATCTTTTCCCAAACTGTAGGACTTTACAGAACTTTCGCATACCAGACAAATATTGTCCTGGGCTTCTGAGTTTAGTCATCTTAAAACAAGCTATGCCCTGTGGGAGAGAACAAATATACGGAGGAGAGTTGAAATTGGCTGTTGAACGCAGTATCCAGTCCCTCAACATGGCTGCACCTCTACAGACTTCATCACCCCTCCTCACATCTTTTCCACACACTTCAACGGGCTGGAGAAGGAAAGCAGTACCAGATGTGGAGCTTTTTTTTTTTTTTTTTTAGCGCAGTTGGGCATAAAGAGTGCGCTGTGTGGATGGAGTGTGGCGGCGTTGCACTTCACAGACTTGGATGTCTCTTCATAGAGATGTAGGAGGAAGGGCGGAGGAATAAATAAACGACTAACGCCAAACACGTTTTATGCCTCCTCAAAGTGATGTGAGCAAATAGTGTTTGTCTGAGGATTGGGAGTCACCGAAGTGAAACCGCACTCAAATAACTCAAATAAACCAGTGTGACGAAGCTGCTCGTGTGCATCTACTGCTTGTTTTTCTGTAGTATTATCATTTCTTTTTAGATGTTAGATGTTCGAGGTAGGGGAAGCTTATTTTCATTCAAAAAGACTCCAAAGAGGTCCAAAGAATAATGGGTCCAGAGCTTCTGTTGTGTCTGAAGTGAATCTAACTCAACTGCAACCTGACAAAAAAGAAAAGAAAAGACTACTCAAATTTTATAAAACAGAAAGGAAAGAGAAGGTGGCACTGGTCCAGAGCCTCTTATTGATTACTCATAATGGCCTAAAACAAAATGACTAAAAAATAACTACAAACAGGCTCAAAACAACAACGGAGACACTTGAAACGACACACAACAGCGACACTAAGACTAAAAAAAAAAAACTTGTAGTGACTTAAAAGAAATGGAGGAAGTGATCAGCGTAACTCCAAACAACAGAGAGCTAAAACGACAAACCAGGAAGAGACTGAACAGCAAAGAGGTTCAAAACTACCGGGAAGAGATGCATAAACAAACACAATTTGATGTAAATGAACGCAAACAGATAAAAGGCCACGACAGAGAGTGTCACTGTCATCACAGAGAGACACATACCACCATGTTGTGTCTGTCATGTGTACAGCCTCTGTGCAGGAGTGAGGGGGTCCACAGACTCCCAATCTGTGTATGCCACAAACAATGCAGTCTTGTCTTTGACTTAGAAAACAAAGAAGGAAGAAAAACAACCTCAAAGCATTTGAAAGTGTCTCTGTGGTGCTGCAGGGTTTAACCAAGAGTCAGACTAATAACCCGTAAAGACTGGTTGAGCTATTCATGTGGCTGGTTTTAAGAGTTGAAGTCATTGCTGCACAAAGCTATCATTTACAAATGAAAGGGCATCAAAACACGCACAGTGAGTCCTTGGACTGCCAGTTGAATATTAGAGAGGATCTAGTTATAGCAGCGCCTGTTGTTAGAGTAAATCTTGTGAGCGTGAATAAAAGTAATAACCCCACCTCTGTCAGTTTGCTTTTGCTGGTGTTGCACTCCAACTCTCTCTGACAGGTCAGCACATTGGAAGCCAAACTATCACCTGCACATAACACAAGAATACGGGTTAGAAACACAGAGGAGCCACGCTCTATGTGCAGTGTCTGTGAAGGCTGCCTCACCTTCCGGGCTCTGACGGCGCCTCGAAACTGTGCAGATAATAAGAAAAGGTGAACGCCACTGATCAGGTATGCCGCTTAAAGAACAAACAAACAGGTAACTCGTGAGAGGAGGAAATGTCTTACCAAGTTTGGACTGGAATTTGCCCATGTCTTGACAGATAAAAGTTCCAAATGTCAAACTCGGACAGGGTGAATACTGCAGATGCTGCTGACGAGTCCATTAGGAGACTTTGACAATCCGAGAATTGCACTAAAGTGAGCCTGAAAGTTGGGATGATCGTCAAAGAGTAAAGAGGCGGAGCGAGAGGCTTCACTGTCGCGCGCTCCCTCCTTCGGTTTTACATGTCCGGCTCGTGCGATAATGGTCGTTAGACCTTCATGCTTTTTATTATGTATGAGAAACTGTCTTCTCTTTTTTGTAATTTGAATGACAGAGTATTAGCACTCTTCTGAACTGTACTCGATGAGGACTTACCGCTTGACGTTCAAAAGAAACCAGCAGCTTGCCTCAACGGTACTGATGGCACGCTAGAATTGTTGCACTGACACAGAAACAAAATAACCCTCACACAGACAGCCCAGTTGTAGATATATACATCGTCACCAGAAAGGTGAAACTAATCCCATGAGATCTGATTGTAAACTGCAGCACCTTAATGTCCCCTGACTGCAATGAGGCACTGTCAGTTTCAAGTTATAGCTAAAGTTATATTACAGCTCTCCAACATCTTAACTTCTTATTTGCAAGAATAAATGTACAATTCCATTCAGTGTCATTAAAATAATACAACTCTGTTCTAGGATTTCAGTGCTCTGGGATGGATAGTTTCTGCTTTGGGCTTAGATCGTGGTGCTCAGTTTCCTAAACATCATCCCAAACCTGTGGATAGATCTCAGAATAATAGCGTGTCTCTGACAACCTCGTAATACCGAATGCAGATGCCAAAAAAAAATCCTTCAAACTTAAGCCCGAAGGGCCTTTAGCTTTACTTATGAGCTGTTACATGCACCACTGTTGATGGTACAAAGTATTGATCGGACCAAAACCTTTGTCTGAGGCCCTTTTCCTTCTGTCAATTAGAACATGTAGGAAATGTAAATAAATAAGCACAAATAGAGCTTGATGCTTCAAAATATTATGGAAATGTATCATCCTTACATTTCAGCCTTCTTGGAAATTTTTCATCATCTTTTGCTCCACATTTACAGAAAAATGAATTTAGATCAGATTGGTTTCGTACCCCTTAATTCTGTATATTTTCCAGTACAAGAAAATTATTATTTAATATATATATATATTTTTTAAATATTTTTCATTTATTATCAAATACAAAAACTTTTATTGCACTGATACAGCTGTGTAAGCATTTTTTTGAAGAGTAGTAACATCTAGTTTCTCTTGTATCAAATTACTACTGGTGTTTGAACTGAAATAGTGGCTACAGTTGGCAACTATTTTTTTTTCATTATATTACAGAATGTACATTCATCCGTTTCAATGCAACAGAAAAAGTCCATGTCAGAGTCCTGCTAACTGCCACTACTGACGGACTCTTTGGCAGCGAGTGCTGGTGTAGGTCCTATGTGGGTCCAGATGTAGCCTTTCTCGGGACGTATGGGGATGGTGGGAAACGGGGAGCTTCGTGACTTGAAATATTCAGAGGGGGCGTGGCACACAAACTCCAGGTACTCCATCTTTCTTGGCAGATCCTCCTCTGGACCTGTTGCAAAACATGTGATTTGCAAAAGTCATAAACACATCTCACTGAGAAAGAAGAAGCGTAAAACTGGATAACTGCTCACCAACGATGTACGTTCCAGGATCAAACTGGTCCTTTGGGCTGGCCTGAGTGGGAATGAGCCATGTAAGTGCTGCACTCTTTTCACAGTACTGGTCCTGCACAAATCCTCGGATCTGAGCATAGTAGGGTTTCCCATCCTCCTCATCCGTCACCTTGATCACATCACCTGTCTGGTAGTACACACCCTGCAGAGACATGTTGTCAGAAAAATGTGTAGATTAGAACACGATCCTTTGCAGTAAAGTTGAATATAGAGCTTTGCTTGCCAAGAATGGACAGACTACCTTATAAAATACAGATTCGGATGTGATGATTGTTGCTACAGATTCTGGCGCTTTGATCGGCTGTGGGAAAGATGACACAGAGGTCAAATGCAATGAAAAAAAAGAACCTCCCTCTAAAAAATGTAACTGCATATGTCACTTACATTTTTTAGTTTAAATATATGTCTTCTTCCTTTTCCTTTTGTTGACACTTTTTTCTCAGAGGCAGGAGCTTTATACTTGGTGCTCCGCAGCCGCGCAGACCTCCTGTGGATCTCCTGCTTGGACTACAAACAAATATATTGACGGACATCAGACACGCTGCTGCAGCAATTAAACAAGTAAGCATTTCTCTGCGGGCATTCTTCCGGTGATAGAAGCGGGGCCATCAACGCTTACATTTCTTTATGTGAAGTCAGACCTGAACTTTAATAATCAAGGCTACAAAGTCAGCCTACTACTACTTGAGAAATATTTCACACATTAAAGGAGTAATAAGTCAGGGTGATTTTAAAAAGCAGATCCATGCGTTTATCCTCTGTAAACTAAATTACTGTAACATTGTATTTACTGGTCTGCCTCAGGTTCCAATCAGACAGCTGCAGCTGATTCAGAAGTGGATCACATCACTCCAGTCCTGAGGTCACCTCAGATTTTATGGTACTTTATGAACCCTTCCAGGCCTCTGAGGCCATCAGGAACGGGTCTGGTTTCTGTCCCCAGGGTTACAAATAAACACGGAGAAACTGCTTCCAGTTTTAATGCAACATGCATGTGGAACAAACGTCAAATGTCTGTTCCCCATTGCATTTCAATAATTTCACTTTTTTGTAGGACTTTGACAAATAACTAACTGCACAGTACCTCTCACCAGTTTATACCAATTTTCTTTTTCAAACAGTAAATACAATTTGAATGCTTTTTATGTTTCTTTCAAACGGCTTTGGATTGCCTTGTTCTCAAACTGAGCTATATAAATACATTTGCCTTGCTGTGCCTAGGGGGCGCTGTTATTAACTGCTGGAATTGTTAAAATCGCTCCATTACCAGTACATGAAATTTAACAAAAACCGAGCCGTTTTGTCCTTAACCTGACGTTACCGTTTGCAGCTTGTTCATGATGCATCTCTTCGGTGTGACTGACCTGCTTTCCCCCGCCATTGCTGGTCTGTGTGCTGGAGGACAACGAGGGTCCCGATGCTCCTCCGCAGCTGCTCTTGCCTGTGCAGTTATTGCACAGAATTTCTCCCTGGTTTCCTTTCTTCCACATCGAGGAAGAGTTCGTCTTACAGACCGCGCAGCACGGTTTCAAACCCAGAGGCATAGTTTACGGTCGGAAAAAACGACGCCAGCGCAAGGAAAATGAACACCGATGTGTTCAACAATGAGATGAAGCTGCTCCTCGTTCCGCTATAATTTTCCACCGGTTACGTTTCAGCAAAAGACACCAAAATAGAGATTGATATCTTCTGCCTGCGAAAGTTAGGACGGAGATATAAGACATTCAGTATTTTAGTTCTACAATAAAAAGCAACCGGTACTATTTATTTATGTACCCCAATTGTCGCCATTGCAAGCGCCAATGTTCTTCTTCTATACTGGAGTCTGAAATCTACTCTTCTTCTGTGGTAAGGGAGAAGGGAAATCATTAAAGTAAAGCGCCACCACTTCACACGGAGGATACTGCGTCAGTCACTGGATATGAGTTTACTTGTATTTCCTAAAAAAGGTTGAGGTCAGTTCAACTTTATTAAGTTGAGGCTTTATTTAACAGACCCAAGCAGGCAACAAAGGAAATTATATTCAGTTTCTTTAGTGACCAACCCCTTTGCTGAGCTCTCTTGGCACAAGTTAATCTCAGCTGAACAGAAAGACAGTGGATACACATTCTGTGGTCAGATGAGTCCAGCTTGCTTTGAGGAAAAAAACGATGTCTGCTTGTCCGTTCCATAGATGAGAATCCAATGAGAAATAAAAGATGCAAAGGTCAGTATCTGTGTTGATGTGGGGGTGATTATGGACATAGTTGAGGGTACCATTGATGCACAGTGTATATTGGGTGAGATGCTGACCCTAAAATAACATGATCATTTTTAGCAGAACAACATAAGCCCTCATTTATATAGGACTAACATCAACGTAGCCTCATAAACACAGCATATGTGGTTGACTGGCCTGCCTGCAGTCCAGATCTCTCTGCTATTAAAAATGTGGGGATGATAAGGAAGAGAATCAGAAAAATATTACCATGGGCTGTTGTACGTCCGAGATCTTGTTTTTCAGGAAGAATGGAAACAGATTCATCGATTAATATCTTTAGTTCCTAAACTATTAAAAAGTGTAATTAAAGGGAAGGTTAATGAGAGACAATGGTAAACATACCTCTCTCTCCACTGTGTGTTGTTGGTATCAAATTGTAGATTTGCTTATATTTTCTCAATACAGTTAAGTTAGCAAGTAATTGTAATGTGCTATATCAAATTTACTTCATTTTGGAGGGATAAACCTAAAGTACAACATTTTCTTGTTTAGTATAATGAAAAACAGTGGGATTTTGATTATATGAAGGCACCAGGAGCAACAAAAATTTAATTTCCCTTGGTACATTAAAATATTAGAGCAATTAAGTGGCTTTTACTTTCCAGCAGTGAGGGTAAATTCAAACATATTGATTTATTTCAATGTTTATTCAGCTTTTTGTGGATGTTGCTGCACTTTCTTGATAAAAAGTATGTTTTGTGAAGAATCACGCGTTTTGTTCGCCTCATTAATATTCATATTTTACTCTGAGAAATAGCAGCAGTTGTAAAGTGTTTCTGTAGAACATAATACTTTTTTTTAAAGAATCCAATTAGTAAAGTCATATTTCGCTTGCTATTTGTTGGGCTTTTGACCCAAACATGCGATGGTTATATTTGAATAAATTGTACCGTTAACGCCCTCGATAAATAATAATTCAGCTCCGACTCCAGCAGGTGGCGCTGATCCAGTGTTAAAGTCCGCCAAACAACTTCGTCGAACACGAAGAAGACAAAATGCGTCACCATTCAAAACAATACTCGAAGTTTCCCCTGGCTGGCGGTCTGTCTGGCGCCGTGTCCTCCTAAAGATGTCTCAAAATAACCCCGATCAAGACGACCAAACGTCAGGAGCCAAAAAGACAATCTCTCTGCCGATATCCAGGGTGAGGCTGATCATGAAGAGCTCCCCGGATGTCTCCAGCATCAACCAGGACGCTCTCTTCCTCACCACCAAAGCTACAGTAAGCTGCACTTTCATGGTAAATCATAGGTTCGCCGAGCGTTGCTAGCTTATCAGCTCCTCCATGTGTTGCGGCTAGCGGGGTTAGCATCGTTAGCTGGTTCATTTAGCTGGAAAGGCTTCTGCTTTAGCTTCAGTCGGACGTTTGCGTGTTGCTGACTTGTGTTGTGTTGTTGAAGGAGCTGTTTGTCCAGCACTTGGCTCTCTCTTCGTTCAACAACGGCTCTGGGAAGGGAAACAACTCTTTGTCATACAGCGACCTGGCTAAAACCGCAGAGGAGACCGAAACTTTCCACTTTCTCACAGGTGAGACCCCCCACATCCTGACTCACCTGTAGGGACCACCTGCGGCCCGTTTAGCTGGTCTGACCGGCCCGCTGCCGCATCAGTGTCCTAAATCCCGTCTGAGCGTGTTTATGTTCACCCTTCAGGTACCTGTAACTATAACGTCATTTCAATAGCCTTCTGTTGTAATAAACTCGACAGACATTTTTGAGATTTTCATGGTATGTTAAGTGTCTTGAACACAACATTTAAAGACGTGCATTCATCACCAATTCTTTAAAAAATATTTTATTGACTTAAAAAATTAAAATCAGATAAAATAATGAACGCCACGAGCAAGCCTGTAATATTGTTACAGTTGGCAGTAAAATACAGTACCGTTAAGCTACTACATAAAGCGAAATCAACACTTCTGTAACAAATATTTATCTATCCAGATCAAACATTATCTTATCCATGTCCACATGGTCTGCTATTATTTTAACTTTACTGATTTATCTTCCAGCTTTAAAAGCTTTTTTTCCCTAAGCTCCGTAATTTCTTTAAAGCTTTAAAGAGTTTAATACAATCTATAAGTGTAACATTTCCCCTCCGTATTATTGTCAATAAAACTATAAATGTCGCAGAAGAAGGAAATTATCAACGTTTTTTTGTGCATTTTACTGTGCGATTGAGTTGACCAGCCATAGTTGAAAAAAAATCCAATAAATCTGACTTTATTTCACACTACATTGTCCTAATACAAATTAACCTCAACAACTATCACTGTGTGATGCATGGAAACCTATTCATAAGCTGTAAAAAGCAGTTTCATAGCAGATAGTAGCTTGTTGAATTTCATTGTTAAAATGTGCAGAACGACGAGGTTTGGATTACATGTTTCATTTAAAGAAGTTCTAAAAGTAGAAATGACTTGGATGCTCTGTAATCTTATATATTTTTTTCTTTTCTTCTTTAAAACCTGACAGATATCTTGCCAAAGAAGATCTTGGCTCGAGAATACCTCAAGTCTTTGGAGCAAATGCAAGAGGAGGAAGCTGATTTTTAAAAGGAAAATAACTTTTCCTCTCTCCAGTCTGGGCAGACGTTATCATATATTTGTGCCCTACCTCTCACAAAGAGCCAAATGACTGTCAGAAGAGACACTTTGAACTTTGAGTTCTTTTAAACACAGTGAGTTCACGTTAGAGGACACTGAACTGAGATTAAACCCAAACAAGAGTATCAAACGGAGACTCCGAGATCAAATTCAAACCCAAATGAAACACAGTCTTAGAAGAATATTGGTGATAAATAAGTGCTTAAAGCACATAAAATTAGTAAAATAGGCTGATAGGAAAACAGTGTTACACTGTAACTCGGTGACATCTTAGGTTTCTAGATCAGTCCTGTACATAGACAATATTTTTGTGTTTGGCTAGCGTACTGCTGTAGCTAATGAATGAGTTCAGTATGAATTTGCATTTGGCCACTAAACTTAGACAGTCTTAGGGGGGGTTTTCTGGTAGCAGTGTCTTAAATTTCATGCACGTTTTGCATGGACCAGGAGTGAAACGTTCCCTCTTAACAGCCTGCAGGCGTTCGCAGGCTCTCTCCATGTGAGCGACCAGTACCTGGAAGTCCATTCCACACAGCTGGAGCACGGATGTCTCAGCACCTGAGTTACTACTGCCTTTAAAACATGATTGAGTGAATGCTTTATCTTAGAAATGGTGTCAAACGTTGATTTTCAAAGTCTAAAATGCTGTTACTGATTATAAGTTAAACATATTTAAAGATATGGTTGTGTTTTGAGCTCATAAGTACTTGAAAGCTGTTTGAACTAATCAAAAGTACGAATACCTCTTTTTCCAGCGTAACTACAAAGCAACTGAAGGTGCTGTGTCTTTTCAAGCAAAAATTCACACCTAACATGTGAATATTTAAAATGTATATAAGTTAGAAGGCATCCTCCTCATGTACTTGCAAATTTGTGGTTTAGATTTGATATGAAAATAAAGATTGATTCTTTACTGAGTGTCTTTTGTATCACCGTCTCTATGAGAAATGTGAAGGTTGAAAACTCACTTGTGTCCTTCAACGCTTCATAAACGTGTTGCGTTTTTACAAGAGGTTAAATGTGACCGTGAAATCTCCACATGGAAAATGTTTGCAGGGAGCTACATGCTCTTCTAAACCCCCTGATAACGTGAGTCCCCCCCCCTCCCTCTGCTGATTCAAGCTTACCTATTTTACTTTGTTAGGTGTGCTGCTGACGTAATAAGGTGCATATTAAGTACATTTTGCTCTCATATTACAAAACTACAATGCACGTGCATGCATGAGCTACATTATTGTACAAGAGATTTATCGATAAATACAGTTCAACACGAGGTCTCCACCTTTGTCACTGATGGATGAGTTTGCGGAGTCGAAATCGCGTATTGAGCAGAGTCTTCTCTAAAGTGGAAAACTGCCGCTCCAGGTGGTTTGCCATGTGCTCCCGGCCATCTATAGCGTCCCTGGTATTGGCTAGATGCTCCTTCATACTGTAAAAGGATGAAAAACCACAAATAAATATGACTGTCTGACGCAGCCTCGTTTACAGTTTTATTTGCACATGTTCCCCTTCACATCTCATAAAGGGGAGGGGGGGGCATTGAGTTTAGTGTTGATGCTCTACAACTCTTTTAGGGCCAGAACGTCATCCCCGCCAGATGTCCTGATTGTTGGAAAATAACTGGAATGACTCTGCTTGTCTGGAGGTCTTCTGCGTCACCATTAGCAACGAGTTCCAAGTTCCATACTAACAGTGACTTTATGACTCAGGCCTCAACAGCTGTCTTTGGATCAATTTTTGGATTCCAGGGCAGCTGGAAAGTTAGCTGCCTTTCTGCTGTGTATGATCTCTGCAAAGTGCACCAAACCAAGTCTGTATGTGAGCACAAATTTGACAAACCATCCACATACTTAAATTCAACAGGAAATCAAATATTCAACACTTAAGCGCTGCTCCACTGTTTAAACAGTTTGATTTCAGACTTCATCACAGGACTACAGAAGTATGGCTGAAGAGAAATCCTCAGGAAGCAGTTCGACGACAGAGAATTTATTTTGTGAAAAGACCTCTTTGGTCCAGAATACATATTTTAACAACGACGGAATTGATTGCCACAGCATTTGTGCCAACATTCATGATTCTCAAAGTTGACATAAACGTTTTCACACTTTGACACTTACACCAGCTTCAGATATACGTTGTCTTTCAAGCAGCATTTACTGTTATTTTCAAGCTTTACTTGCGAGATCTTTCTTAAAGTTTGATTTTTGAATGGAGTATAAAAATATATCATTAAATACTGTATGCAATATCTTTATAGATCAAGCTATACAGCGGCAATGCAACTTAATAAGTGATGTATACATTAATGATAGAACTTATATCAGTACTTTTACACTACATTGCACTTTTATTCAAGTAATAAATCTAAATATTTCCTCCACCACAGTTGGTTAGCAAAGGCTTGCCTGTTACAGTAAAATGGTAAAAGATGGGAAAGATTACACAGCTGTATGTATGTAGGTGAAATCTACGCAGTGCTGAAGCGAGCAACAGCCTCTGAAAAGCCATAGATGGTTAGTGGGGTAATCTTTTCTTTTTTTTTAAAGTAACATAGCATTCTTGTTTTAATTCTTCTGCTGTAATAAACTAAAGGCACCATGTGGTGACATTTGTGGGAAATATTCAAGTGTGTTGTCACAGGATCATTAACTTTTGGCAACAAAGTAGGGAATCTGTCGTAAAATTACAGCATAATAATAATAGTACTGAAAATGATAATAATTTCAGACCACCAATGAATCGCCCTGCTTCTGTGTCATTTAACAGGAAAGTATTGATAAATAATAAAATATTCAACACTTTCGGCAGTGGATGTTGTAAAACTTGAGAT
Source organism: Leuresthes tenuis (assembly GCF_036924035.1). Classification (NCBI taxonomy): domain Eukaryota; kingdom Metazoa; phylum Chordata; class Actinopteri; order Atheriniformes; family Atherinopsidae; genus Leuresthes; species Leuresthes tenuis. Next base: position 13,259,372 of record NW_027325372.1, on the reverse strand, counting down.
AAAAAGAAAAAGAAAAAACATGTGACTGAGAGAATTGCAGAGACCTACAAGACAGGACTGTGTCGAGGCACAGATCTCTGCACGATACACGGAAATTTCAGCGTTGCCATGGATGAGTGGTCATAAAAGTAATCAAGGAACAAATGATGCAGAACAAATTACTGAAGAATGGGACCTATGAAAGATAAAGAGGATGATCTGCAGGCACTTCTAATGAACCCACCTGTAGATGTGTTGTCTATCAGTATGTTTTTCCTGTATGTCTGAAGATCTTTCAGTTGGCCCAAAAATATACTTTTATAGGTACATCTCTCCTTGTGTACTGTTCATAAATCTCTTACCTTTGCTATGGGTCTGGATCAGCCATCATTTAAAAATAGAAGGATCCCATAATCACAGTTGAAACCACAAAGATGGATTACAATATTCAGAGTGACTCAAACTTCCTGAAAGTTGATTGCATCAAACATATTAATTATTATAAAGTGTAGGACCACCTAATCTAGTTCATATTTAGTTCATATTAAAAATCAAATTGAGGTTGGTAGAAAATATTCCCATCTTCAACCTCTGAGCTGCCACCTGTGCTTGTTTCACTCTGTGATTTTGTTTAACATATTCATATTCCAAATTACAATTGAAGAACCTTATTAATGGTTGATCAGATGATGAAAGCCTTGAAGTTGAATTGAAAATGTAAGTATTACATTTCATTTTTTAAATTAAAGTTAACGCTCGGGAGAAAGAGAAGGAGCTATGTAACTGAACAGGGACCTCTCATGTGTTTTTTAGATAAATATGTAATTTCTCTACCATTGATTAGGTTTTCTTCCATGATAAAGAAATAAATGTGATTTTCCTACCTCGTGAGGACCCCCTGATCGTTCCCCTCTTTCCTCTTCTCCTTCAGAGAAACAAACACGGTCTCCATGGTTTGCACTGTCTCTACCATTTCCTGGTGGTCTGAGCGGATTCCCTCCACCTCTTCTCTGGCCTGATGGCTGTAAGAGATTCCTCCCTCCTCCACCCCGCTGGAGGTGGACACAGCCTGCAGGGCAGCCCTGTTCTGCAGAACAAGCAGACGGGACTTGGCAAATTCCTCGGGCCCTGCTATGTTTTCCCAGCAGATCGGAGGGGATGGTGGTAACCAGAAACGTTGGGTGCAGTTGATTGGTTTTTCAGGGGACTCCGTTACAAAGGGGCTATCACCAGGGAAGCTGTGCAGCAGGTGCAGAAGAGATGATCCAGAACCCCATTCCCAGTCCTCTAGGTCTTGCTCCCCTGATGATTGCTCGTGTGGAAGAGTAGAAAGAGGACCTGCTGGTTCTGCATTCTCTGCTGGGGAGCAGAAACCCAGCAGGAAGAAGCAGAGCCAGGCCCTGCCCATGATCCACCAGGGCATCTTCAAAGTGGCTGAAAGAGGAAGGATCACACTCAGTTAGACTTGCTGGCGTTTTGATAGGCAACCTTCACCAAATATTAATTTGACTTTCACAAAGCTGTTGTCCCATTGGGACAAAACTTTGTCTTCTAAGAGTGATGTTAGGAAGTAGAAATGAGACCATTGTCAGTGATAATCTTTTATAATAGACGTAAACAGCCAAAGTTAAAAACAAACCAAGTTCAAAGAAACTAACTTGGATTTTCTTGACCAAGGATTTTGTTTCTGGATAACGAGAAAATACAATGAGACTTTACTGTTATATCTGTCATTCACATAAAAAATAACAATACAGGTGATGCCACGTTTAAAAGAACGAGCAACAAAGAACGACACTCAAAAGCAATTATTCATCAAAGCTATGTTTCCACATATCTGTCCATTAAATACGCCGTGAATTATAGTTTCAGTTATAGGCTGCGTCATAAAAAATAAAAAAATAATACATATGTCGTGTTTTCTTTGTACCGAGTTACATTGAATTCAATAGCGTCTTTCGTGGTTGCCAACATGGAAAAACTGCAAACCCGCGATAACTGCTGAAAATCATCATGTCCAACACATTCACACACCTTCACCTAAAAAAACAACAATCCCTACACGTCTGTTAGGAGCTAAGGTTGATATAATGTGCACAAAGGATCTTACCTTGCAGAGACACAACAGCGACAGACCAGTTTGTGTATGGAAGTGTGTGTGTGTGTGTGTGTGTACGCAGCGGCGCTGAAGCCTTCGGAAAAAATGAGTCGACTGCAGCCTGTTACATACAATCTGAATTACTTCTCACTACTAACAGTAGAATGTGGAGCCGAGTTTTCCCTTTCAGAGTCTATGGAGGGAATGATGCAAGACTTACCTCAAAGAGGTGATTTCACGTGGTCTTGTTAATGAAAGCAAACGCTTTGCCGGATAAAAATTGTCGCAAGACATTTCTGCCACTATGCTCTTTAAAAGTTTTTTTTTTTTTTCTGACAGCAAGGACTTCCGCTGGTCAGCTAAGTATATGTTTTCCTTTACCTTTTCTTCCCGTTTCTATTTATGAATGTAGGTGTAAAAGGAGGTATGACGCTCCTGGTATTTATTAGCCTTTTTACAGTATCCTAAACAGGAACAGCTGTAGGCTGTAATTTGGCCCAAAATCAAGTCTTAATATTCTAACTTATTCACTGTGAAACCTCACTTGCACAATGAGAGAGCTGATTTTGTGCAAAACTCTGCTATTGTCAAATGAACGTTGTGCTAATCTACCATTTGAGAATAAAGACTAAAAGGTACTAAAACTGGCCAAAAGCTGAGGAACTTGTTACTAATGCACACCATCTGTGCCTATTTAGTCTTTTGGGTTTGCCAGAGAAAGAATTTATCTTGTCCAAGGCTTACACTGACATAAGCAACAAGGAATGGGACATATTTTGGCGCAAACAAGCAGTTGTGTTGTAACTGTAGAGTAGGTGATGACATGAGACACAAAAGACCATCCTCTAAAAAATGAGCTGTGAGTTGGGATGAATTCTCAAACTTAATCTTTTCACCCCATAGGGTGTGACAGAAATGAGCAGTTTGGTATGACTCCGTGATTCTTTCTGGCCAGGAAAGTAACTCGACTTGGTGAATCTAAAAATGCAAGTTTCCTTGTTGATTTAAAATGAGTTCCCCTAATCTGGAAGTGGAATAAACTTTTTTTAAAAATGTTTTTACATTATAATATTAGACTTCCTGTTGAATCTTTTAAAACTCTCCAATCCTACTGACTTTCTCATTCATTCTCGAGAATTGCGTCCTCAAATGACATCTGTTTATTAGGCTCTACTTGGCAATAAAATGTGGGTCCTTATGTGTTCAATGACAACTTGTGAGGGCATGTGAACGACCAAAGTAAGTGTACATGGCTGTGGATTGGATTTGATACGCCAACCTTTTAGATGGCTGATATGGTTTGAATTCTGCAAGATTTTTCTTGCATCTTCGCATGATCATTGTTTTGCAAATAAAAGAAAAGAATTCAAGTTTGTACGTTCAGCCTCTTCAGTTCAACCTCAATTCAACACCACTTTATTTACTCATGTGTGAGAAATGTGCTCCACAGCACTACTCACATCAACAGATACCTGAGTATTAAAAAAATTAAATGACAAATTTAAATGGATCAAAGGCTGTAAACTTAAAGGACAGTACGTACTATTACTTATAAATATTAATAAGTAACAGTCAACAACAAAAACTATGTCAAAATACACAGAATTTGTTTTTAGACAAGGTTAAAAAGCAAATATTCATTGACAGCAAAGGGCTGGACCTAAAGTAATCCTACAGTGACATCTTGAGGCACGACTGAACATTACAATATTTTTGTTATTCAGTCCTCATCAGTAAATACTGAAATTTGATCTTGCCTGGAATCAAATCAGGATTTTAAATCATGTATTGCTGGAAATTCTACTGTGAGTCCAACTTATACTATGAGCATGTTTTAAAGCTATAATGCGCTTCAATACATTACTTTTTCTTGACATGTTTTCACACCAATTTCCACCACTTTGTGTTTTTGGGCCCAGAGATGAGCACTGCCCGTGCCTGGGGCTGTTGCATGTTTGAGAGGGGAGGGGTGGGTTGAGCTCCGCGCAGCTCCTCCTCCTCCAGTCTGCCGTCGTCACAGCCGCTGCTGGACCGGAGCAACTCAGCACCAACAACCACAGCAGCTGGCTGCCCCTCCGTGCTGTGGGAAGACGCGGTGCAGCCCGGAGCCCCCAGTCAGTTGTCACGGTGAACGACATGGCCTCCGACGGCATGGACGAGCGATCTCCGCTGCTGTCGGGCCCCAACTCCGAGAACGTGACCCCCACTGCCCCCCCGTACCTGCAGGATCCAAGTCCTCGAGGTAAACATACGGCGTATTTGGAGCCCCGCTGCCTGCATGCTGAATCATTTTCAGGGCGTATCGAGTTTGTGCAAGTGCGCACATAAAACCGCAGCAAGGCAAGGCAAGGGCATCGGTGGGAAATCCAACGGCAGCTGACAAAAAGGTGGAGCTTACTCTGTGAGAACTGGAGCAGTGGGTTAGAGAAGAGGGGCCTACAATAACACCAATCGGTTTTTGGTACAGAAATGTTTACATCACGACTCGTTGCGGCCTGAGATGTTGTTTGGGTGCTTATAAAAAATGATGTGACCAAACCCTGTAAACCATCATTCCATGAGGATGATAGTCTTGTTTGTTGATGTGGGAGAGTTGGGGCATTGCAGATGTAGGCAGGCCAGCAGTCTTTTGTCCCAGCTGTAAATCAACAAAATGCCCAGATGTGCCTTCAGTTGATGATCAAGACCTGATTCAAATGCTTAGTAATGGCAGCTCTCAGCTTGCTTGTTTGCATGGGAGTGGGACTGTAAAATTGTATAATTGGTTACAGTCGCAGAAATATTATATTATGATTGCACAATTTGTATTTTTCATGCAGTTGATAAACTTACACAAATAGTTTGTCCATATTTAGCTGAATATAGCTTACTGTACTGTGTTCCATGCAGCATGACATACACAATTACTGCTCTTAAGTCCTCCATCCACTCAATCTACGTATGACCTTTGCATTGAATTTAGTCTAATCGTATTCAGAATTTATGTTGCATAGGATACAAATCCACTTAAAGGCTGGACACGATCCCACATGCCCACATTCTTTTCTGCTTCATTAGCGTTCGATTCTGCTTTAGGCTCTACTTTAGCTTTAGAAAAGTTTCCTCTTAGTGTTTCTGCTAAATCCTCCAGATCAGATTCACACATTTGGTTTTATTTGAGAGGGGTAGAAGTGCATTTTTCCTCTGACAATGTGGTTTCCTCAATGATGGGCTCATATATTTATTTGCTTTGCAGCAACACTGGTTGTTGTACAGCAAATGAATAGATTAATTGACAGGGTAATACTCTTTCAGGGGCATTTCAGGCTAATATCAGGCAATGTAGAAAGAAAGCAGTCTAATCTTGGAAAATTCATACTTCGCCACCGGATTAATCATAAAGACTTTAACACTAAGAATGTATGAAGTGACAGCCTGTTTGTACAGGAGTTACGGGGTAAAGCCGAAATGAATGTCTGTATGTTGCACTAAATATTTTTGCCCTCCTCCCTTGCTGCAGCCTGGATTATTGGCTAATTCCAGTTTATGTCTGTTGGTCCATAACCAGCCAATTTGTAAGATGGATTAATTTGAGCCAAAGTCGTCTAAACCGTGATGTTCTCTTATTACAAAATGTCTGTGATGACGAATAATCAGCTGCAGTTTGGGGATGAGTGAAAGAGAGATGTGTGTGCAGCCTTTTCTGATTAATATCCTTAATATCCTCGGAGCAGAGTTGTTCACAAACAATTAGAGATTCTGTATTTCACTGCAGTGATCACCACAGTTTTGGGGAAGGGCAGAAAGCAGTGATGTTGGCTAGATCTGGATGATTGGATGATTTGTGTTGTGTTGATTTTTAATTTTGCCATTTGATCTTTCTGGAGTTGAATGACAGAGCAAGTCAACAGTGACAAAAACCGGTATCAGACACTTTTAAACTTGAGAGTCATTTATATATCCCCCCGTTTGATGGTTTACTTTACAAAATACTCATGATTGTTTGTGAGCCAGAGGCAGTGGCTGTTATCATATGCTGCCATGTTTGTCGTTGCCGTTATGAAAGGACACCTTTTTATCATATGAAACCTCATCCAAACAATTATCTGTGTATCCAAACACACAGTAAGTAAAATATGGCTATAAACACCGTGGTGTTGCTCATTTGGTTGCGGACTGCTGTTTTTAAACCTTGAATTTGCCATTTGGCTGTAGCTGTATTTAGTTTCAGTTGGCAGAAGTGATGTGCAAAGGTCTGAGCTGCCTGAGAATGCCAGGGCACTGTGCTTGTTCATGTGTTAGCCACCATGACACTCAAAGCAACCTTTCCCTTAATGATGTATAGATTAAAGTCTTAATACAATTTGAATTGGTGAGTTCTTTCAAAACCAACCTCCTGCACAGCTAAGATGAATCAGCAAAATGACTGAAGAGACCGAACCTGCTTTTTGTGTCGGACTATAAACATGTTTATTTCTGGGTTGAGAAATATTCAGGCGGCTGCAACCTCATCTAAACCTTGTTATTCCTCTGTGCTGAGGAACTCCACTCTGAAATCCATTAAAAAATATCAGTGAGTAACACAGCTGCACCGGGGAGCATGTTTTTTTATTTCCCATTATGATTAATGTGGGTAATGTAGTTTATCTGAATGTTGTCCTGCTGTTGTACATGCTCACTGCACTTGAAAACAACTCGAAATGATTAAAAATGAGGAAAGCAGAAGAAAACAACCCTTCTCCGTGTAATGATTGGTGGTTAGGATTAGGCTGGGTGGGTTGAATGAGACAGCAAAGAAGATCCAGGTTCCAGTCAAATTCCCCCTTTTTTTTTGCTTATAGAGATTTCTAACTGAGTGAAATGACTAAAACGCAGGACCATCAAATGTGAAAAGGAAAGGACATAATTCAATCTCATAATTCCTTATAACCGCAACTTTCCAGCTTGATTAGTTTCATACAGTCATACTAAGTGGGATTCATGTAAATGAGTTCAGAAAGGGCGAGAGTGACGTCTCCTGACATCTTTCCTTAACCTCATGATGAGGAAAAGTTGATCATTTTCCTGGAGGTTTTTTTTTCTTTTAAGCTGCCCTAGATAAATACAGACATGTCAAATGCTACATAAACATTGAACTAGCAGCAGTTGATGAGTTACTTTTTGCACGAGGTGAAACTAGTAGCAACATTCAAGATAGCTGCTTAAAACCCATTTTCTTGGTTTACCAGCACAAACAACACGTTTAGATATCACAGGAAAATTAAGATAGCATTGTACAGTTTGCAGACGCTGATATGTTTTCACGTGTTTATTGCGATACTCTTCTTGACTAAAACTAACCTCCTTTCTTTCATGCTTAAGGCAGTTGTTGACAATGCTGAAAAAAGCTATTTATAATGGTGGATGTGCTGCCACTGAACCAGGCCTTCCTTCATCTGAAGCAATATGCGCACAGGTGTCCATCTATTGAATTTTCTGTGCAAAGTTGTGGTCAGGGACTACATTTTCTAAATCTTTAAAACAGAGCCAAACAGAGGTGTCGGGTTATAGTTTCCTCTCAGACCACTTGAATGCTACTTTGAACAACTTTCATTGTGTGGAAGTGGTTTAAAAACAAGAATTTTCAGATCGAAGACATTAGTCGTCCTCTCTTATACAAATGTAAATCATAAAATGTCTGTCTTCGCAAGTCTATGACCACATCATTTGAACATGGTTAACATTTGATTTGAATGAACATTCAAAGGGTGCAATTTTGTCATCATGAACTAAAATGGGTTGGTTTATAGTCTTTATGTCGTGTCATGTAGATCCTTCTGAGCTCAGTGTCCTGTCAGACTCAGACTCTCAGAGGAGAGGAGGGGTCAGTTTGTTAAAATGTAACCATATTTTCTACATGTAAAAGTCGCACAAATGATAACTTTTCCTGTAAAGGAAAGAAAACCGGATCTGGAAACACTGGTAGGTCAGATGCTTCATCGCAGAAAGTCCCGGCACACCCAGGCTCACTTAAATAAACCTTTTACGAGATGAGACACGCCATAATCAGAACCAACTCAGTGACAATTGATTCATCATCATTATATTGTGTCTTTACAGTGCTTCAGATATACTTATTTTAAGACCTTATTTTATACCCTTACACTAGAGCTGTAAACACGTATGATTCCGCAGCTGAAAATAGTCCATATTTACAGTATTTATGCCTGTCTAAGTAATGTTTCCAAAAAAAGAATATAACTTTATAATGCCTAGATGCTAAGGCAGGGTGGTGTGACAGTAGTTGTAGTTGAGCGTCTTCTCGTCTTACTTTTGGCTCTGAGGACAGTGAGTGAAAACGTATAGCAGCTGTATTCAGTTTCAGACATACATTAGGCCAACTCGGTGCACAAAGCTGAGAGAGGGGCAGAAGTAGAAACAAGCCCCTTCAGAGAAGGGTAACAAACAGAAATGCTTGATTTGAGCAAAGGTTTTTTTGTTGGTGTTGTTAAAGAATTTATGGTTAAAGATGAGTATAAATGTCTATCGAACTACACAGGGTTAGAGTTTTGACTAACAAAGCATAGTAGATTGTTCCGTGTGTATGCATAAGAAGCGACAACCCCTGCTTCAACACCCCGGGAGTGTTCAGTTTTTGGCATGCTCTGCTTGTTTTTCCTGCCTGGGCCGTCTCTTTGTAGACAGGGTGTCCCATCTGCTCATGTGGTGACAACTGATTGAGAGTCTCTAAATCTCAGATCCAAGGTGATTTACCTGTTGACTTATCTCTTTACCTCTATTAGAGCAACATAAGGAAGAAATTAGTCAGTTCTCAGATAATATGGCCTCTTTGCTTTGTTGGCTCAGTTTCTGTGATACAAGACACTGATGGGCAGAAACTTGTAACTGTATATATTATCGAGTCACCTTTTTTCCTATTTGTTGGTTTGACAGTTTGTAAAAAGTCAGGAAAACCCAAGATGGGATCTTTGGTTTTCTAATTTTGTCTAAAATCATATTTAATTTGCTGTCATGGAAGTCCATTTGATTTCATACAATTAGATTATTTTCTTATTTTTGTTACTTGTTCATTGATTTGTTGTTAATTGAAATTACAATATAGTTTATTTAATTTATTGTTGACAGTTTAATTAAATTAAAATGCCGCAGATATAAGCTGACTGCCATTGCACGCTAAAGAATGTAAAGTAGGCTTAAATGCTACTGTTATTTGGTCTTAGCATATTAAAACCTTTGAAATTGGAATTTGAGAGATTGTACAGTACAGAGTTAATCTAATAAAATCTTTATGTCTGTAAATAGTTTTATTTGCTTATGGGCCTAAATCAAGGACAAAATTGTAGCTGGATCAGCTGCCAAATATGTCATCTTTCCAGTCAGGAGACGGGCTACATGCTAACTGTGTTGAGAAACCTCTGTGGCATGTGAAACGAGCTACTGTTTTTCTCTTAAACATGCAGAGTAGTTGCTGACCTTTGACAAAGTGAGCAGAGCCCAACAATAAGAGCCATACAAAGGCAGGGACTCGTGTACACGAGAACTTTAAAAAGTTTTAAAGGAGTCACAGAATTACGCAGTTTAAAAAGTTAACATGAAAAAAATGTGTTAAGATTTGAACTATTTCTGCTGTATATCTCTATTTTTAGACAGGCGTTCGTTGTTGAAAGAGTAAAAATTTAAAAAAACTCTTCCAATACTGCACGCACACAAAAATCATACGTTCACTTGATTTGGTTTTTGTCCGTTTGGAAGAAAATTTGAGGCCCATTAGAGAGAATGTAAATAACCTTTCACATCGTGTCTGACTCGACTTAGATCAAAATCACATGACTTGCCAGCCGTTTCTGCTATCCTGAGCACAAAATAAACTAAAACCAACTTTAAGTCTCCTCAGATTTTCTGTAATATCTCGGATATTCCTAAAGATTAAACTAATTACTGAAAATGAGCTCTCCATTTTCCTCTTGTGCATGTTCACTACATTTATTGTTGCGGGAGATTTGTTTTTCTGGTAAGACAACTTCTTCTTCTGCTGAATTACAGCCAATGGCGACATGGCCCACCACACAGCCTAGATTATTAATTTGAGACCAGCCAGTGGAGACATGTCTAACTCACATGTTTTTTGTTTTTTTTTAGATCAGATTTGCTCTGCTAGTGAATGGAAATCTGGCTATTTTGCAGGTGTTTGTTTTGAATATACATTAATCAGCCAGTCGTTTGTAGATTAATCGTCTAATTCAGGTTTTACAGTTTTTGATTTCAGAAAAAAGCCCTTTCCAAATCCTTAAAGTGGTATTTTATAAAGTCTTGTTCAGATCAACTTGCTGTACAAAACCGGAAGTTATTCAGATTACAGTAAAACAAACTAAAATATAACTGTAAATGCTAACATGTTAGAAACCAGAACTAGGAAATGCTTGGTAGTTTTCTTTGTATTTGTTTCTTTTTCTCAAGCTACAGCAATTTCTGATTTAATGCAGTTTTGATTTAATGCGTTTGACCGAACTAAAGTTTTAAATATTTGTTGTAACTTGTTCTATCAACGTGATGAATGGGTATTTTCTATGTTACACAAAATGAACGAACTTGATTGCACAGCTAATTATTGCTCTCATGTGCAGCCTCATGTTTCAGTTTGGAATAATCTTGTTTGAATTTATTGATGTTTTGCCTTGTTTTAGCTGAATTCAGTTTTTTGTGTAAAGCCTAGTTTCTGATGAGTGAGCTCATCTAAAAAGTCTTTTGCTGGATGCATGAAGCTGCTGTTTATGAGGTGCATGCTATTAATGGCCGGCTGTGTGTTGTGTGCTTTGCCTTCCTTTTCTTAAAGCCGAACTACCTCCTCCTTACACAGCCATCGCCAGCCCTGATGACGGCGGCGTGCCTGTCATCAACTGCCGTGTCTGCCAGTCGGTCATCAACCTGGATGGCAAGCTGCATCAGCACGTAGTAAAGTGCACAGTCTGCAATGAAGCCACAGTAAGTGGAAGCTACTGTCGTTTAAGTTATAGCTGCTTTTGCCATCACAGAAAGACATGTCATTTTTCTCCTGCTTTTTCTAGTGTGACATTTGTCGCCTTTATAAGCTTCTCTGTATCATTGTCCTGCAGCATTTTGGATAAAAGGATTTATTATTTGTCTCTAATAAAAAGAGAAACTAATTGCTCTCATTGTTATTTTTTCCCCCTTATTTTCGATCTTGATAATGTCTGCCTGTTGTGTCTGACCAGTTGTTAATGTGGACCAACATCCACTTCCATCACTTGGTGATAACTGACTCATACACATTGTGCGTGTTGTTGTCAAAGGGCAGCCAACACAGGAAGGAAAGCAGGAAGATTGAATGACTGCCACAGCAGACACTCGGGTGGGGAATGCCATTTACACAGCTGTTAGTTGTGGCACTACAGCATCTACACGGTCATCTGATATCATATTACTCCGCACTGAAACCGTGCAGTGTATGTGTGTGTGTGACATTGTAATTCCATGCGACAGATTTGAAGGTACACCATTTGAAATCTTTAGCAAAATGTGTTCAACTTTGATTAATCTATCAGTATGTGGTGTAAAATGTCTTTTTGGCTAACCCAATATACAGTATGAGCTGTTGGACAACCTGCTTTTACATGACTGACAAATAGAGCACGGCAGGAAACATCGTATGGACATTTGAAACTGATTGATGAATAATTAATTTCTTATAGATTAAAAGCAAAGCCACAGATTTTTTTACAGCACTTCATTCATACTGATCAATCATTTAGGCTTTGTTTTTCTCTTTAGACTTTCAGAGATTAAAAATCAAGGATGAATTGCAGAAAAAGCTAGATTTGAGCTAGTTTGTTTAGTGCATTAGCTTTGCGGTTAGATGTCACTAAATTGGACAAAATAGTCTCTTGATAGTGTAAATAAACTCCCTGCTTTTAGCTTAACTCCATCAACTGCAAAAATAAAAAATAAAAAGGTGGCAAGGAACTGCGAGGGCTGAGTAGGGGGGCAGGGTATGGCATTAATATGTGAGGGGGAGAGATTGACTGTGTTGAATTACAAGATACTTTAGGCTATCAGACATCTGATGCATCTGAAACTGAAAACTTCCGATCCCTGGCTCTGATCTGAGCAGGTCAAAGCCTTGTTACAGGAATGGAGAGTTTGGATTTCATGCATCAAGACACTGACATTTTCATGTTTGAGCTGTTCTCTCCAGACACAGGAATGTTTAATGTGAGTGTTCTCGCAGCCAGTTCACCACGATCGCAAGACAGGACAGGAGCCGTTTCTTGTCCACATACCTTGGGTGGTGTTGACGTTCCTTTCTTTATTCTTCTTTTTTTCCCTTTTATATAAATTTTTGTCATTGAAACGTACCAAACAGTCTACTCTATGTCAGAGTTCAGCTTGAAAGATGATTTGAAACAGTAGATGGTGTTTTGGGCCATTTCCAAACCATGAAATGATAACTTTTATGAAATTGGTAAAACTATTAACACCTAAATCAATGTTTCATCATTATCATTATTTAAGAAGCTTAGAGAAGTGTTGTTGAGTGTTGCATATTTTACTGTCGGTGAGCAACAACCCATGATGAAGGTTAATGAGGAAGTAAAGCTTATTCAAAGGTTTAGAAGTTGTACAACGTACCTTAAAAGGGAGAAGTGGGAATTAATTTGTTACTCAGACATGAACAGAGCAAATGTCCTTGGTAACATAAGTGTTACTGTTTTCATGAAACTGAGTTGGGGATAAATGCTGCCATCATTTCATTAAAGTTATTTTTGACCCACTATCTAACTTTTTGTGAAACAGGCCACTGGTTTTACAGTGTACTGTAATTTATCTGTTTATCATCCAGCCCATCAAGAATCCCCCTACAGGGAAGAAGTATGTGAGGTGTCCCTGTAACTGCCTGCTTATCTGTAAAGACACATCCAGGAGGATAGGATGTCCTCGACCAAACTGGTAGGTAATGGGAAGACGTGTTCAAATTGTTTTACTGAAAAATTGCCTGCTTGAATCACAAATCGTTTACAAGTTGAGACATTGAGAATTTGTTAGAACTGCCAAAAGCCAATTTTTTAGGTGACAAAAGCTTTCAGAATTTGCTTTGGCTGTGCTGGAATCGTAAGCTTTTTTCCCCCTTTTTTCTCTTTGTTCTTTCGATAGCAGACGGATAATCAACCTGAGCCCTGTGATGGTTATCCCAGAGGAGCAACCCGCCCAGCCAGCGCTGCCCATCCAACCCGAGGGGATGAGAGTGGTCTGTGGACACTGTGGCAACACCTTTCTAGTACGTTAACCGATGAAGACAAGCAACCTCAGCCAATCACAATCAGACTTGTCAATGCAGAATCGTGTTGCCGTGCTGTTGTTAGTATGTACATAATATCACGAGAGCCTTATTGTGCTGTGTTTTCTTAATGGACTTTTAGATAGAAAACCACTGAGTTGCTGTAGTATTGCAGCAGAGTGTTAGATATTTAAATATGGTTTTAGAACTTTTTATCTGCTGAACTAAAAACCTCCACAATATGACATGCATATTCTGCATATTTTCTTTCCTCTTTGCCTCTCCAGCTAGGAGCTACACAAGCTTCTTGCCACTGTTCAAGGATACTGTCAATATGCCAAACATGCTCATTTTGAGTTGAATACCTCAGTCTTTCTCATTAGAAAAGTATTGTGCAGAACCTGAGTTAGTATGACGCAGACTCACATTTCAGAATCAGTGCTGTTGTCCTCCTAAACGTCTGCACATTGTTGCTTGCGGTATCTGTAGGGCAGTGAAGACGCCAGGTCATCCCAGCCAATGTCTGGTCTCCCCAGCGATGGCTCTCCCCCAGCGCAGCAACAGGTTGAAAAAGCTGGTCGTACTGGTGGACATATTAACAACAGCCTAACCTGCTCGAAATACGTCTGTGGCCCTTTTCACACTGGTGATAATGACTGTGTACAACTGGCCCTGAGCAGAGCTTCAATTTAAAAAGTTTGATGTGTAATGTGTAAAAGTCATTTAGCACTGCTGCTTGCTCACATTTTAAATTTTAAATTTTATTTCCTGCACTGAAGCCAGATGTCACCAGTCATATATTTAACTTCTGTCAACGGGTCCTTGTTAAATTTGCTAATCTGTGGTGGGTTCAGTAGTTTTTAGGCTGCTTTTTAAACACCTGATGAAAACAACTAACACAGTACTCTAAGAATAATTGATAAATGGGTTCAATAGCTGCAAGTCATCCAAACAGATCACATGAAATCATCCCCAGTAAGCTTGCTGTTGATTGCTCTCAAAACACAGCAAGATTGTAGTTTGTTGTTACATTTCTGTGTTGGCCTGAGAGCGTTTCTTAAAGATGTACATAAACATTACTGTCGTTTTCTGTTTCCTCACAGTGGATGGAGCTTCGATTTAACACGCTAGCCAAGTGTCCCCACTGCAAAAAAATGTGAGTCCATCTGATGTTTATTTTACACACAGCACACACTTGGACACATTTTGACTTGATGTTGAGTTATAGTTCACATATGACTTCACCTAAAGTTTAATGTTCAGTTCGCCTTCTAATGCCCCAGCTTTTTGTCCTTTAATCGAGGGAATGATCTTTACTTGAGAGATAGTCTTTAAACTCACAAAAAATGTGTAAGAATCTGTGTCAATGTCAAGTTCTTTGTTGTTGAAGATACATCAGTCTTTTTTTTTGTAGTTGGTAAAAGATACTACAAATATAATAATGTAACACTGTCAAAATAAATGCACGTTAAACATTCAAACAAGCAAGTTTCATGAGCCTGCAACTGTATTTTCAACTTCCGATAAATAAATGGAGCCTGAAACAGCAGAAAATAGAAGCCTAACCTTTTAAAGATAGTATAACTTGGATAAGAGATATATGATAAATGGCCACAGTCAGTTGTTGTAAGTAAACAAAAAAAAAGTCCAAGTTTGGCCCATGTTTTAAAGTAATCATCTAAACCCATTTAGACCTAAAGCTGTGTTTAAAAATGATAAAACCTGACAATTTTTAAAACCATTTTAGTTGATTTAAACGTCTATTTCATAACATCCTCCAAAAACATGAGGAGTTTTCTGGAAAACAGCCCTCTAAAATGTTTATTTCTCACCCTCTGACAAAGACTATAGACTGAAAACTAGAAACATTAAATGAAAACAGTTTACGAGGTTAAAACTTCTACTTCTTCTGGAAATGATTGACTTTGCCTTTATGTTTATCAGTATTTAAAAGGAATCACAGCACCCAAACAATCTGAATGGGAACTACAGCCACGTGCATCATCAACTCTTAGTGAGCTTATTTTATCAGAGCCAGAATTTACCATCAAGGCATGATGGACATTCGAAGAGAATTTGTTGAAGAGAATCATTGACGTTCCAATTCTTCATAGACATCAGCTGTTTAGGGATGTGGTTTCTTGTAAGTCATCTTACCAAAAGTAGATGTAAATCCTTTGTTGTAAATCTGAGCTCCACATTTCTTTGGAGCTGTAACAAAAATCTTACTTAATGGTTAAATTCTCTGTAGTCAGACACTGAGCTTTAGAGGTCTGGATTTGCACTTTGCAGGGGAGGGGAGGCTAATCTAGTCGTGTGACAAGAATTACAGGCTACACTGGCCTTGCATGTAAAGTTAATGGGGTTGGTTGGCCACAGGGTTGAGGAGCGGTGGAGGGCAGTTAGTGTTTGTCGGAAAGTTATGATGAGGACAGACAACCTGTATCAGAGTAACAGGCTGCAGTCAAAGCAAGCCTTTGCTATACCTGTGTGTCTTTCTTTATTCGTTTCCGTTTGCCATCTTTATCCATATTTTCATCTTTGTTTATTTGACATTTTGACAACCTTTCTTTTTCTGCTTCTTCACATATCTCATAGCTTGAATGTCTTTTGACTCTAGACTAGACTGCTGTTGACACATTACATTTAAGGAAAAAGAACTTTGTTCTTTTAAAAGCACAAAAAAAAAATTAATATCCTATAATACAACCACATTTTTTAAATTGTTGGGATGACGTGTGAAATGTCGCTTAAAACAGAATACAAAGCTTTAAGAACCATTTGAACATCTTACAGTTAATCATGTTCATTTGCAGGCAAGTTATGCTCATCTCCGAGGCTTCCAGGAGCAAAGATGAGGCGAGCTACACTCCTTTCAAAGACTGATCAAATATTTTTTTGAAGTAACATTTCTCACTGTAAGATTTAAAAGAATTTCATCATCTACAGTGCATTGGATAATTAGATGATACAGAGAATTCTGAGAAAATTCAGTAACAAGGCTGAAAATAAATATTCAGCACCATGATCTGCAGGCTTTCAGGCAACAATGCATCAAAAACAAACAGGACTGGAGTGGAAATGAATGCATGGGCTCAAAAACGGACTCCGATTCTGGAGCAGCATGCGCAACCATTCAGACAAAGTCTTTGTCAAGGAGTGCCTTGCTTTCTTTCATAAAGAAAATGCCTAACCACACTCTGCTTGTATTAAACAACCAAACTGTTGAAACATTTGGAGCATTATGAAATGAGAAGCACAACAAAAACGACCCTAAACTGTTGGGAAGTCGAAAATCTTTTTTGAAATGTCTCATTTTAAAGTGACTACAAATGGTCTCCTCAGTTCCTGAAAACTTTTAAAATGAACTCTTGGTGCCAACTTTTTTGGAAACACAGTTGAAATCTAAGTATATGAAGTTAATTGTTATGAGGGGCTTTTTACTGAAAAACACCCCAACGATTCATTGCATGATGAGCAATTAAACTAACTTGTCAACATTCTGCTGCACAAATTTTCTCAAAATGTTTCACTTCGATGTCAATAACGTCCTCAGACCTTCGTCTCTTCTTTACACCCAAAGTCAGAACAGGGAGATTAATAGGTGTCATGTGGTGACATTTCATTTTAATGTTTAGAAAGAACTGAAACCTCTGATGTTTTGTACCTTTCCAAAGTAAAGTCCCTTCATTTCATGTCAGATTGTTGGAGGGGAGTTTTAGTTTTTCATTGAAAGTTTTTTAAATTTTTAACTTTCAATGCTGAGAGAAATGAAGAGCAGTCTGTAGAATGTAAATCTGAAAATAGGATGTGTGCATTATGGTTGAATAAATGATGTGGTTACAAGTGCAGACGTGAAAGCAGGAGGAAAAGAATTAAAAAAGGAATAGGGAGGGGGGGGATCAGGTGATCACACACACACACCCCACCCCACCCCCACCCCACCCCACCCCAAGCCATCTGTATACCAGCGATCTCTGAAGAATGCTTGAGTCCAGTCACATGAGAGGCATGTGAGGGCTGAGTGGGGGAGGAAGGTGAAGTTATAATGAAGCAAAAGAAGAAAAAAAAAGAAATGGATGTTGGTCTGCTGCTTGAGGACATTTGACTTGTCTGGATGGATATGAAGTTGTTGGGAGCTGCCCATGTGACTGTTTTTAAGCACTCTCATGTGTGAGCTGAAAAGGGGAAGCGAAAGGTTTCCTTTTACTCATGACATGGTCAGGGTGCTATTAAGTGAAAACATCAGGAGGATGGGAGGGATGAAGAAAGGCATCTTATTATGGTGATAATTTATTTAGCAAGAAAGAATTAAAAAAAATGAACACTTGGTTGTTTCAGTCGTGAAAAATGAACTGTGATGGTGTGCTGGTTTGATAATTTGTTAAAATTCTACAGACGTCTCTGATACACAAGAATTATAGTTGTTCTGACCAAATACACATAAAACACACATAAAACCTCATGTGCAGTGACAAAAAAAAATCTCTTCTTACTTTTTTGCAGATCCTCTGTTGGCAGTGCTCTCCCCAGGAGGCGCTGTTGTGCTTATATAACCATAGGAATGATCTGCATTTTCATTGGAGTGGGTCTAACTGTAAGTATGGGTCTGTTCTGTTTGTGGTGTTTGTTTTTCTTCAGATAGTGGCTAAATAAAATTTTCAACCATTATCAAAAATATCCTTCATGAAACGGGAACCTAAAAGCTGCAACATAAATGTTCAAAATGGCAAGTTTGGATGAACATTTAGATGAAGCAATAAGCCTTGGTTCTTTGTCTGAATGGTTGTAAAGATCTGCCATAAAAATACATCACCCCATCTTGGATGTAATGCCATCCATGATGATTATGATGGTTTAAATAAATAAAAACAGATACATTGTTTTTCACTTTACCTACATGACTTAATGCTATGGGTGTAGGTTCTGCTATACAAGGCTTTTAGAGGAGTTTCACAGTATGATTGGCAGTAAAATTACATGCATATTATATATATATGCATGAAAACATCAGTAAAAGTGAGAAAATGTAAGCCTAAACAATGTAAATAGTAGGGCTGGGCAAATATTAAATTCTTTAATCGCGTTATTCACATGATTTCCTGCGATTAATTACGATAAATCACATTGTTATGCACAAAATCCATGAATTCAAAAGTAGCATATAACGCACTTTTATTGGAACTGTATAGTCATGTGATCGAAGTACTCCGGTGATAAGACAATTGAACGTTGCAGTGCTTACAAATAAATTTGGCTCTGTTGACTGCGCCGTCTGGAAGAACGTTGAAATGAAAATGGCCATGTAAAAGTTCTGTAACCTTCTCCATGTTTGTTTAGCCCGCTTCATCCGCCATTCTTTTACTTTCTGACTGTTTCCTGTGAGCGACGCAGCAGTAAGCAACATACTAGGCTCGCTCACGATGGACTTTTTCAAAATAAAAGCCGGTGAACAACAGACGTTTACAATAAAGATAATAAATAATAAAAACTGCGTTAATGAGAGACAAATAATTGTCGGCGATAATGAATTCATTAGTTAACGCAAAAATAACACAATGATGTGCCCAGCCCTAGTAAATACACATCAGCACTTCTGTAAAGGCAAAATCTTGTTGTATTAAGATCTTACTATTTTCTGATGAATTTTGGCCCATTAAGCGTCGACTTGACTGCTCAAAAATCAAAAACTGCATTTTGAACAATGAGTCACATATCGCTCAATGCTTCACAGCATTTCAGGCACATCACAATCTTAAGGTAGAATTGTTCTGAGTCCTGATGACTTAAAAATTATTCTTTTTATATTTGTAAATACAGAAGACCATGATCTACTTGAGATCTATTTGGCTCATAAACCTCATTTGTGTTTTTGTATGTGGTGTTTTGTTGCTTAATGTCTGTGATGAATTTTCTCGGTGTTAACTACGTATTCATCCATTCTCTCCCCTGTCCTGTGTGATAACAGGTTGGTACTCGGGACTTTGCCAGTCGTTACAATGCCACCTATGTGTCCTGGGCTTTTGCCTACCTGCTGGGCCTCATCTGTCTGATACGAGCCTGCTACTGGGGAGCTATCAAAGTCAGCTACCCAGAGAATAGCTTTGCCTAGAGTGGTAATGTCTCTGCAAGGCCATGCACGGCTGGAAGTACAAACTCCACTTATAGTTTTTTCATCTTGTTCCGATGTCAAACTGGTCACGTTGAGCGAAGTGCAAAGTGTCTGGACAGGAGTGTTGTTTGTCTGAAGGGGAGGTCTCCTTTTGTTTCTGTCTGGAGTGTTTTGATTCGCTGAGCAAACCCACTGCCTGTCATTCAGTCCAGTGCTGGTCCACAGAGACTCAAATCCTTCCCAGGTGTTGTCAAAAATACTCAAAATTCAGAATCAAGAACCTAGAAAAGTGATTTCTCTTAATGAATGACAAAATTAGTTGGCGCACCCTTTAATCTGAAAAAGTTTGTTTTGCAAACTGGTTGGATTTAGTATTTTCGGATCATCTGTTCTGTTTTTCAGCAGTCTGAATGATATGACGGCACCCACTTGATTTCTCGTTACTGTCGAGTCCTAAGAACCCTTTTCCCACTGCACTATGATTTTATGCAATTTTAAGAGTTGTTTTGCTGCTAGTTAAACTCCAGCTAGAGAAAGCTGCGTATTCATACAGTATTGTAACCATTTTCCTTGCCTGTGTACTCTGACATAGTATTGTTTTTATGATTTTAAAACTCAATATGATCAATTTTTAAAATAAATTGTCCTTACATGCCCAAGTGTGCCAACTTTGCTGCCCAGTGTTAAGTCAAGAAGAGCTTTTTTTTATTACAGTGTTCACTTTACTTGGTGTGCCTGCAGCTTTTAAGTCACTAGAGCAATAACCCTTTTGGGTCATTTTCCCGACCTGTGATCCTCACACCGATTCTGAAAACAATCCCAAAAACATGGTGACTCACCATTGCATGTGGACTTGTTCATCTAACTGAGGTGGTATTTTATTTTGTTTCAGAGGTAGATGAAGGCTGTGATGTTTCTGTCTTTGCTCCTTCTGCCTGTGAGTTAGAATGTAAACTCTCTTCCCTTTGCTTATAACGCTGCTCCCCAGCCTCCAGTGAACTCTGCTTGCTGGCATCACTATATGCTAACTATCCTCTCTCTTTATCTTGAACAGTGGGCACAGCTTGAATTCTAACTTTGTTTGAATGTTATGATGATGATGATGATGATGATGATGAAGCAGAAAATAGTATTAAAAGAAGAAAACAAACTTTGTACAAAGCTCAAATTCAGTTCTTGTAAAAGTGAGTAGTGCGAGGTGGAAGGAAAACATGGTACGTGGGTCTTTTTAAAAGTGATAATTTATCAATAAAATGTAAAAACTGTCTGTTGGTCTATTTTTGTTGACTGAGATCAGATTAAAAGGTTCAATCACAGGGTAGAATTTATGGTGAAAATCTAAAATGACCGATAAACAACTGTACACAACCCATCCAGGTTGGGATTGAACCCTCCTGCTGTGAGGCGACGGTGCTAACCACCACACCACCGTGCAGCCTGTACACAACCCGTCTTTTACATTCAAGTATTTGATTTGGTATTGTTGGTTTGGCGTCTCATCTTGAGATTGTCTATACACATGACACCTATGATACAGCCAGCAACATCAAACAAACAGCAAGGTCCATTTTATTTGAATCTCCAAGCTTGTCATGCAAACACACTAACGGGAAGCTTTCCACACAACATATAGGTACAAAAAAGACTAAAAAGACAAAAAAAAAAGTGAAATCGATATGTGAAGGTGTGACTTTTATTTACCTGATAAGATCAACAAACTCTTATCCAAATTGTTGTCTTGCTGGTCGGATGCTATAACCTTCCTTCTGTAACTAGCAGTGACCTTTGCTGAATCTGTTTCTTCCAGCTGCAGTTCTACGGAGTTACCACGCAGTGGAGCAGTTTGCAAATATAAAAATCCAAGTACAAACAGTTAAAGTCCTACATTTACAGACACGTTATTCTCATTCAAATAAATGTTTAATCGCTCAACTGATTCCATGTTTCAGAATGGTTGGTTAGGATATCTCTGTCATGCCCAGCACAACTGATTTAGCCACCAATAAACAGGTTAGTTCACTTGTAATCCATTCCAAATTAAAGAGACAGTAGAACCTTACCTGTGAACATGGTAACTAACGAAATCTGCCAAGACTTCAGAAAAAAAGATAAACCCACACCAGTCTTTTCAAATTGCCTGGGGGCACCAAAATTAGACTTTCCTTTTTCTTCTTTTCCATTAAGACAAACACTGATCTTACTGACTGTTGTTCTTTTGAGGATTAGTGATGCTTCCATGACATAAAAGCTCCATCCCAACTTTATCACAGGTTCACTTCACAAAATGAACTGCGATCACAAGGAAATAAAACTATATTATATCAAAGCACCATGCAAAACATCATCCATAAAGTTAAAGTTTAGTCACAGATTGGTCATCAAAATTAGCACAGTGCCAAGCATAGTTGTGGCAAAAATTCTTGAAGACTACAAACTTTAAGTAACGGGGAGGCCATCACAAAGCTGGAACGCAAATCCAATATAACATCTGAGGGCAATTTCTGTGTAGGTAAGAAGGCTGATGAACCTAACCCGGTAACACCCACTCTGTCAGGAAGAAGGAACCAAAGCAACAATTTAAAGGCAACACTACCTGAAAAGTGTTGGTTCTCTTGTGGAGAAATTAGTAAAACCAAGGATGGATAAAGAGTGAGACAAAGATGTACACGACATACACAACAATATCATCTTTATTTAAGACTTTTCTCTGAGTTTGACACATTAAATACAGAAACTACAGAATTATGGTTTAATGAGCTCTCTAGAGCTGCTACAATTAATACAATAATAATTTCTAAGCGCCTTTTGTTGTCTCTTTCGCACGCACACACGTTTGTATTTTTGTGAAGATGTCAGTTTAATTCTTTGATACCTCGCAAAATCAATGACCATCACAGGAAAATTCAAATTCTAATCCTAATGTAATCCTAAGTGTAGCCCTAAACCAGAGTGTGGAAAAAAAATATGTTCTCACTTTCCATGTGTTGAATTCTAGTCCTCACAAAGATAACTATTCAAGTACACACACATTCATACAACACACGCTCACACACATACATAAACTCTCATGAACTACTCTGGACTGCAGATGATGTCACGGCAAATACAGTGATGATGTCAGATCATCAGATGGATCATTGTCTGATGAGGTCATTGCTTTTAGGATGACGGAGCCTCGTCTAGGAGTGTCAACAAACACACACGTGGGCAATGTCAGCTACCACCAAACTATGAAGGAACATGGAGGTCATAAATACTAATTACCATGACTTCACAAGTTGTATTAGTGAGCATAAGTGTGTGAGGTGCTGCTGTGGACTTCCTGATGTGTTGACAGGTGACTGTTTGCTCTTCTCACCCATCAGTGACGACCAGTGAAGGGTGCTGTTTGATTTTCAGTTATTGTTGAGGACCCACCATGAGGCTGCAGAGGAGAAGCAGAAGAAATGATTGCTTGATTCCATAAAAGGTTATCCCAGTCCATGAGTTGATCCATTCACAATCATACGCATCAACATGAGTTCCTCTTTTATTCTGAATATGACTCTCTTCTAGGTTGAATTAGGTCAGGTATATTTTGCTAGTTTTTTTTCCGAGGCCTTTATTTACTGATTTTAAAACAGCTTAGGCTACAAGACCTCAACTAAAGACAGACCTTTACTTCAGATTTTCATTGTTTATGTTTTTCAGCAATGTCTTAATGAAATACCTCAAATTGTAATCAAGAGCAGGGCAAATAAACACCTGTGCAAGGTATGCATATGCAAGTCAACCAGAAATCCATTCATTGCTATGTAAAACGTCACTAATGCTTGTTTTCCCCTCAGATATTTGCCTCTTGAACCTTAAAAACATTTAGCTTTTCAGTGGGTTGTGGAGAGAGAGACTGTGCTGTGTGCCAGAAAGTTGAGTAAACGTAGCAGTGAACAGACTTCACGAGCTGTAACTTCACACTTAACACTTCCTGCATCGTATCAAATAAAGAAAAATCAAATAAATTCCTCAAATACGGCCCTCTTTTCGGTGGGTAAGCAATGGTTTTAGTAATATTGAGATAAAATCTTTCCAGCAATAAAGAAAAAAATAACAGGTAGAAAATGTTTTTGTATTTATGTGTAAAAGAAATCATTTAATGCGTGGCAAAGATGGAGAAAAAGATGAGATTGAGTCTGTGTTGTATGGCCTTATAAGTAATTAGCATTAAATGTTCCTTCAGAAAACAAAACTATATCAACTTAATACCAGTACAAAAAAAAACAGTTAATAAAAAGCCCAACTTCCTTGTTTACAGATCTCGTTTACCTTTATTCAAATAAGTGAAGCTGCCATATCCTGATAAGAATTTTAAAAGATACAGTATGAGTTTGATCATAAGCTGTCAGCAGAGAATTAGTTCTTGATTAATAATAACTCCAGACACGGCATGCCTGAACCCGAGAGGTTCACCAAAGTAAAATCAGACTTTAATCAAAAAGTGTTGCAAATATTAATGACATTTTCAGAAATTATACAAATTAAAAATGGAAACGTAAGTGCACTTTAGAAACTTTGTAATATTTAAAGATTATTTTTGGTGTTTCCATGCAGATATCTTTATGCACACAAATGATTTGCCTTTTAAAGCTGGATGGTAAAACGATTAGAGTTAAGAGGAATGAAAAACTACCCCCAGGGAGGCGGGTCTGAATGCCTCCACACTTATTTCAGTAGGCTGAGAAACACAATGCACATTACACTGTACTGTATCTATGTAAATTTCTACATGTCTACATGTGTATCTTTTTTAAACGTACTTATCACACCACGTAAACACTATATATCTTATGATATGTACCCATATCATAAAAATGATCATATTCACCTACGCAATGGTTACTTTCATTGTTGCTATTCTAATATGGAATATTGGTTAGGTGACAACATATTTACTTGTTTAAATACTTTTATTTAACCTTAACCTAAAGTTTAATCTAATTAAAAATATCATTTAATCTATGTATTATGAGCTGTAGATGGTTTTACCTGGAACGAGCATGGTAGTAATGTTCTCAGGAGTTTCCAGGAAGTCTACGTTCCCCCTTTGGAAGGTTTTACTGTAATTAGTCTGTAGGTGACTGGAACACAAAAAAGAAAAGACTCACTCACAGCTCTTTGTATACAAAGATGTGTCTGTAAAACAGATCTCTACCTGGCTCAACAGCCAACAAATATAGAACCCCGTAACAGTAATACCTTACCTTAATCTAATTAAATTTAGTTCAAAAGACAAAAACAGAAAAAGTGAACACAGAAAAATAATTACATTTATTTAAGCAGGGATGACACAATAGTTACTCTATCGACTGGCAAAAACAATGGTTTTAAGAGATCATGGACCTTTTGCAAAAAGTAGAAGAAGATTAAGGATCTATTCCAGTAAAAGAGCAGAGTGTGGTCAGTAATGTCTCCGCATCAGCATAATTTCTGTTAAATGGGGCATGTTGGAAAGTGTAAAAACCTATGAGACTGAAGTTTATGATTTAGTGATACAATTACTGAGCCAACAAGAATTTTGAATGCTAAAATTGTATGCATATGACTTCTGATTGCACTTCTGCCTGCTGGATGTGCACAGATTCAGTAATGTTTGTAAAAGTAGTGCAAGTACTTAATCAAATATCTTCCTAGGGTTGAAGCTCTGAAAAGCTCTGTAATCTCTGAAAAGACGATATTCAAATACCATTTCCTGCATTTGTTTACTTGAAATAACATGTTTTGAGATTGAAAGGTTTCATGTTATGTCCTGACCAAAAAAATCTCTTTATTTCCAGTGCTACATCATTTCAAAATGTATTGTTATTTGAGCTCTGTACTTGCAATAATTTTCAAGTATAAAATTGGAAATTTAAGTAGATACTAGTTTAATGCAAAGAAAACGGTATGCCAGCCAGAGCCTTTCAGCCAGTGTTAAGAAAAAAGTTTTTCTATGTGATTTCAAGCTACAAAAACAAGCCATGGTGCATTAATCCTGATCCATGTGGGGCATGTTGATACGTACTTCTTCCACACGTTGTTGTGCTCCCAGAATTCATAGAGAATAAAGCGTGATTCTTTTGCCAGCCGCTGAACTGCAATGCTGTCAAATGCAAAACAAAAGAGAGAGCACAAGTCATGCAGTCAGTAATTACTGTTCTACATGTCCCCCAACACAGCCTCTGAGTCTGAATTGTTTCCCACATTCTCTGTGTGCAGGCGGTGTGGATTTGTACAAAACAACAGTGTGACTTACCCTGCAGTCACCATGATACTCAGTTTGTGTTTTGTCAGGGGCTATATTCACATCTTAGCTTAAAAACGAGCTAAAAACCAAGAATGTTTAGAGAAACAATCACGACAAAGCACATAAATGTCGAACTCTCCTTCAGGCTGCTGGATTTAGTCTAAAATTAAAGTGACAGTGAATGTGAGACTAATTCTGTTTGAAGATGTGTTTAAGCTCTGTGCAGCAGAGATGAAAGAGCTGAACAGGGATTTTTTCAGGTGAAAAAGGAAATGTAAATATTCTTGCTTCAATTGACACAACATGTTGTGATCAGATGCACCTCTGCAGGCAGAGTGAGTCTTGACAGGAGAGCCTAATTTCTGTTTTTCATGTGTCCTGATTAATTATAATTGCTCATTATCTTGTGGAAATTTCTCAGTGAGATGTGAACCAATTAAATCTTATCAAGAAGGGCACTGCTCCTAACTGCTCAAAGCCACAGAGGGGATTATTTAATTTGATACAAATTAGTAAATTATAATGCACAAAATATGGAGAAGAATGTTGCAGCATAACAAACGTTAATGAAAGGCTGAATATACATTTAATTCTAATTATGGAAAGAAATGACAGTCATATAAATATATAAATATACAGTATATATATGTACACAAATATTGTGCTTCTAATATGTATGTTAAGGTGTATAATTTGCAAAAAACATGCAGGTACCATGTAAAAAATTTTTCTATTAGAAAGATATGAGTGATATCACCAGTGCTTGATTGGTGCTCTGCTCACTGAGCTGAAACATGTCCAAACGGTATGCATTAATCATGCTCCTGCTCCTTGAATTGGAAATGCTTTGATACATCAGATGCTTTTTTTGATGTTTTAAAAGTTTCCTTGTACATTGGGACTGATCTTGGTTGTTATGGACTTTTAAGTCTTGTTTTAAGTCTTGTTTTTTCATAAGCTCAGAGCTCATGTTCACTGAATAGTGAACGAATCACTGAACATGCACCTTTCCCTCTCTGTGAATGGGTCTGACATAATTTTAGCAACCTGTTTTTTTCATTTTGCAGGTTTTACAAAGCATTGTCAAACACAAACAGAAGCAGCCATCCCATGACATCTGCAGCAGCACAGAATGTGTCAAATAAAAATAGTTGAGATACTGAGATTGAAGATGTCAATGGTTCCTTGTCATGATCTGAGATTTTGGTTGTGCTTTGAATTTTCTTTCTGTTTTTTTGGATGCTTTTCTTTGTCAGTTCTACCGTTCAATCTTAGAAACAGCTTTGTCTAATAGTTTTTCCTTTTGGATTTACCTCCTCAAACCTGTTCTGAATTATACTGATTATTCTATTGCACTGTTCCCACGCACACCTGTTTGCTATTACTCCTTCGTTATATATAGTCCTTGGTTTTCTGCTTCCATTTGCCAGATCGTTATCAATTATCCTGATTCCTGTTAATTACCCACTCTGTTCTGTTCTGCCCATTTTATTTTTCATTTGGACTACAAAGTTGTTACAAGTGTACAATGTTTCCTGCCAGTGTAGCACTTTTAGTTTTTTTTCTCTTTAAAAATAACTTCAGCCTAGCTCCTACAACTGTCTGTGTTATGGGTCCTAACCACTCCATACATTTAATGCTGATGGTATTAAGAAATTAAAAGTTGAACTTTGATTACAAGGTTGGCGTTAGCTAACAGCATGAGAACAATAACGGCCTCCATGTTCAGATATTCTAATTTCTGAGCGGCTTCATGGCAATCATCTTTTGATTCAGGTTTTAGATGTCTGAGTTTGTTAAATCAAGCAAATTGTTTCACGTGTTTCTTATCTGTATAGTATTTGATGCCAGCAACAGACCTTCACTTCTGGTAAAGGTGAAGCCAGAAGCAGCAATGAAGGATACATCCATCCTCAAGGTCAAACAGACTCCATATCTGTGTACATGTGCATAGTTCTGCTTTTTAAAGCCGTTTTCTAACTTTTCTTCCATATCTCTATTATGTCCTTTGCATGGCAAAAGGGAAAATTATAGAAATCTATAAAATCCGTGACACAAATGAGCAAAGTGATAAAACAGAAAATTTACTGACTGTAGACATCCAGTTTGGGCGCAAGCACAGTCCATGTACTGTCTGAGAGCCAAACGAAACTCCTCCAGCTCCTCCTCGAGCACTGAGAGCTGCCTCTGGACAATTAGGATGTGCTTCAAAGACAAAACACACACACAATCAGAAGGTCAGAATTTGCTTCGGGTGTGAAGGCAGGTCATTGGATTCATTGGAGTGTTCAAAAATCCTCGGGCACAATTTCACCTTTGCTTTGTGTGTTATCAGAAAGCTGATGACTCACATGGGACTGTAAGGTGAACAGTTTTCTATGTGATATCTCACATCGTGGCATCAGTTTCTGTTTGAATTTACCACCTTAAAGTATATGCACCAAGACCACTACATGGTGCTGATAATAGTTAGGTTATGTGTTAACCTTCTCTCATTTGACATGCAAGGGACAAAGATGTTGTAGCATCTTCATGTTCAAAGGTGTGAACAACAGGATAAACTTTATTTAATCACGACAACAGATAGCCTGCAAATCATTTCCTGCTGCTGATGAGGAACTGTTGACAGGCAGGGTGAATGATGAGAACAGGAAATGAATGGCATGCCCGCTGGCTAAAAGGTAAACTGTGTGCAATAGCGACTGTGAGCCTCCTGGAGGTGAACATACGTCAATGAAGATGTCCTCCAAAGTAAATAAAACATAACTGTGTGTGCGGTAATGACTAATAAAACGCCTCAGGATCCTCGCTCTGTGGCTAACTTGGGAGAAAGAACCACACACCTCGACACACACACACACACTCAAGCATCTAATCACAAATGCAATCACCCCATCACATGTAAGGCTTGCGTTGTGGGTCATTATCGGTGTTTTCAGCAGCCAATTTATTCCCAGTGACAGACAGTGTTAAGCCAATTAGCCACTGATGAAGTCACACGTACAGACGTCTGCATCAGATGAGTAATGAGATATGACAGTGGTATGTGGTATTCATATCCAAGCAAGCAGTGTCGGTGCACATCAAACCAAGAAGATGGCACCCACACTGCTTGTTGTACACACTAATCACTTCTTAATCACAATAAATTCACGATTTGACAGTTTGAACATCCAAACTTCTTTTTTTTTTCTATCCATTGACTGTTCAAGTGACCTATAAATCAAATAGGTCAACTGTTTTCTGGTTGCAGTATCACCGGTGTTAGGGAGAGCCGCTTCGTTCAGTATTTTTTCATTTTTGTTTGGTCTTACATTGTCATAATAAGTGCTTTGGGATACTGTGATGGACTTTTTTTTTCAGATTTTGAATGGTCTTAACTAAAAAAGGTATCGGCTAAATAACTGACGATGAGAATACTTAGTGGTGTTAAGTAAATACTTCAACCCAGTCTTTACAATAAAAGTTGTTTGCAGATAGAAACAACAAACCACTTTTCAGCCAGGAAAGTGAGGTTCATGTCCTAAATGTTTCCATTATATTTCATCTTTAATGTTCTCAGATTTAAGCTGTTTTCACACAAATATTAAAGTGCTGAATATTTCTAAACATTTTTTTGGATTGGCTAATGTCTGAAGCATTAAATGCAAACCTCTAGCAGAGGTCAGCCAGTCCATAAATGTGCTCTAAAGTGAGATCATGTGTGAATACAGCAGGTCTTCCTCCAGAGAATTCACAGTGAGAGTGCATGCGCTTCAGAGCTGCTACTTCTTACTCTTTTTTTTTTTGTTGTTGACCTGTGTGCTGTTTTTCATTCGCTATTAATGTTGCGTGTACAACCAAAGACATGTTTTATTAACAAAGTAATCATTGTGGAGGGCTCAAGGGCCCCATCCACCAGTATCGATGTACTGCAAAGAAAACACTCTGTAGTATTTCTAACTGTGAGAATCTACTTCCAGCTCATAATCTCCTGCATCTGATTCTCTCAACATTTTCAAAACATTTTCTGGTGCTCATGTGTGAAAATAGCTCTGTCTTGAATTTTTTTTGTGCCTTCATCTTTGTTTTGTTTTTAGACCAAGTTCCATGCTATTTTCAAGCTTGCAACCATTTTTTTTGCTGTGTGGTTATGGATCCAAAACTACTTGATTGGAAAAGATCACAGTTTGAGTTCAAACATACTTGTTAATACCATAATAATGACGTGTCTAAGAGAAACTGATAATCAGTAATCAAACACATCAATGACCTTTTTAGAATTGGGATTGTAGACTCAAATAGGATTTGGCATTGCGCATATGTTCCAAATACCCATCTTCTTGCATCTATTAGTAAAAACGGTAAAGTGTTTATCATATTTATCACAATGCATTAACTAATAGATTCTAGCTTGATCCAAATTATTTTACTGAAGAACTGAAGTTGGCCATCACTCTCCATTTCTTCTTTCTAATGTGAAAGAGCAGTTTAAAAATATTACTGTTTGCATTCACATATGAAACACATCATATGTGTCTACCTCCTGATATAAAGGTATCTGTTTGATTCTGCCATCATCTAATTGCCTTCTCATTCTCCAAAAAGGCATTCTCCAAAAATAACACCAGCAGTTCATTCAGGATTACTGCATGTCAGTCAACCAGCGTCATACGAAGGAAGATGGTGAAGAGAAACGTCTCAGTGAGTGTAGTGTTTATGTGATTGTCACTGAGTCGCTCGTTTGCAGTGAAATGAGTGACATGAAGCCTGAATGGCAGCAGCAATCTCTCTTTGTTCTGACATGTGGATACTGACAACATGCACACACACCCTGAACACTCAGGTACTACACATAACCACAAGCCTAATGGATACTTTATTTGTCAGGAGGTTGCCATGCGTGTGTCGCAAAAAGAAACCTCTAGCCTGACTACAGTAATTTATTGATTCTTAAAGGTGTTTTGTATGGATTTTTGAAACACCGTAACATCTACTCTGTCCTTCTTTTTCTTCACCTCACAGACAGTCAAATGTCCACATCTGCTTCCTTACTGATTCTCTACAATTGACCATCAAGCCCCGAAAGATTACAGAGAAGAGGGGGATGCGCTGCTGACAAACTGCTGTCGCTATGACAACAACTTACTGCTCATTAACAATGCGGCCCACTTGTCTGTATTATGCCGCCATATGAGAGCAGTCACACAGAGTGGTCACTGCAGCAAAACAAGTGAACAGTGGATAAGAGTCAATAAACAAACCGATTTGCTCTCCACGACCTCCTCTTCAACGGGCTCCATACGAATCTCCTGCAGAACAAGAGGAAAACAACTGTAGGTTTTCTTTAAAGACACACAGATTTTCATGTTCCTGGTGATCTCTGTCAAGTGCAAATTTGTGCAAAAGTTTTTGGCAGCAGCTGGCAGCACAAACTGTGATATCATGAAGCCAAACTACAAAAACAATCTGAAAAGCATCGAGTGGAAGGGTTGCAGAAGTGACTTTAGTCACCAACAACTCTTTTTTACATAAATGGATGTCTGATTTTACATCGAGGGGATAAAACTTTGTGTTTTCTTACTATCTCAGTAAGCTGTAATTTTTGTTTTCAGTTGTTTCCTTTTTCAGTGTTGTTTTCAGACTTAGTTTTGTTTTATCCATAGACTCATGTTGTTTCTGTTTTGATCTACAGGTCTTTGACTGTGGAATGAGCTGCTAAATACTGTTAGGCAAGGGTTACATTCTTTACTGTCAGGAATCTCTTCCAGGAACACCTCAGGAACACACTAACCAACTAAAGCTTGGTTTATGGTTCTTCGTTACATCAGCACAAAACCTTTTCAGAGCTCTAAAGAAGTTTAATCAGTCAGCTATTTACATGCAAACTACTAGTACAGCAAGTGAGTCCTTTCCTGCTTTAGGATGATATCTTTTTTTTGTTTGAGGATAATTAACTCACTCATTTATCATATAAAGGATCAAATCACTCAGATTTGACCAATGACTTTCTGTCAACCGATCTACCACATATTAGTAACAAATTTAAACAAACAATCCTATAAAACAAAATAAAAATAAAATGAAATAATTGCCAAAAAAGGATTTTTTTTGTTGCTTTAATGATTAGTGATGGATAAAGTATGATAAAATAAAATGAAATAATTGCCAAAAAAGGATTTTTTTGTTGCTTTAAGGATTAGTGATGGATAAAGTATGAACCTGACATGTATCAACCCCAAAAAAGAAATGCAAGATTGAAAGATTAGATTGGAAAAACATTACTTTACAATAGCTCCAAAGAATTGGATAATAATTGTCTTGGATTGGACTGATCTTTGAAGTGCCTTGAGATGACACGTGTTGTGATTTGGCACAATGTAAATCAAATCAAATTAAATTGAATTAGAAAAGATCAGAGGATTAGAACATTTTTTAAATTGTGTCAAGACATTCTGGCATTATATATTATTTAACGTATGCTTCTTATGTCTTATTCTCACACGCCACGTTAGGCTTCTGTTTTCATTGTTTGCTTTTGTTTAATACACAGCTCACAACCATCACATATTTCCTGGGTTCGCAGATCCATTTGAAAGTGTTACATATCAGTTGACAGCGCACAGCTTCGTTGAACATGAGCAGATAGCAGCTGTAAGAGTTTGTGTGCTGCTGATATTGCCTGTATGTGCATATGTGTATGTGTTTGTATGTGGGCGGGTGTTGTCGCGCTGTGATGATTTGTTATTTCTGTGAATCCACCTACCATTATTTGAGGTACATTTTAGAGAAAGATGTGAAGACAGTAGCTGGGATGGTGAATGGAGACTGACAGAGATTAAAATAGGGGAAGCTGGAGTGAAATGGAGAAGTTTTAGGAGGAAAAGGAAACAACGAAAAGGTTGAGAAAAAAGGTCAAGTAACCTTTTGTTCTAGACGATCGATAAGCTTCTGCAGCCTGTTGACCTGGACTATCCACTGACTGTCTTCATCATAAACACCTGAGAGAGAAATATAAAAAAAGCACAGAAAAAGGACAAATGTCAGACTAAAAGAATAAACAACAAAAGTCAGCGGATGAAAGGTACTGCACACATCGACTGTATTTTCAACATTTTCCTCAAACGATTTCCTGAATCGAATGCTATAATAAATAGTGGCGGTGTGCCAGGGGACATTTCGAGGTTTCCTTTCATGGCATGTGTCACACATTCATGCCAATCAATAGAAAAGCTCTGAGCCCTGTAATCAGTTTGTAAAGCCTCTGTATTTGTTTCACAGATCTCCTGGCAATCACAGCTGGTGCCCTATTGGAAGTGCAAAGGAGAAGTGACTCCCTGCGATCAGTGCTTGAAAATATGCAAATCAACCAAGATGGAAGTGAAAATTACTGGAAAATTGTTTGGGATAAACAATTTGTAGATAAAAGACAATTCATTAGGACTGTCAGCCCAAAGAAAAGTGTTTTTTTAAAATAAGAGATCTGTGACTTTTACCACTTTGACTTTTTACACCTTTTTAGTGTTGTCCCGTTTACATTTTTGTTAATTTTCTTTTTTCATACATGTAGCATATTTATACTGCCAAAATGTTGTTCACATATAAGAATATGTAAAGTAATGCCAAAAGTGTTTCACAGATAGGTTGCTCACAGTTAGAGGAAAATGAAACAGGGTCTGTGTGGTGATATGCCTGAAAAACAAGTGGAGTATTTTATGTCTTTGCAAACCACAGATAAAATAATCTCAGCGTTTCTGAATCAAAACAGCTCACTGTTGGCTCATCACATACTGCCAAAACGATTCCTCAGACTTCCGGTTAAGCTCACTTCTAGTTATGCCCACTCACACTGTACGTAAATGCACCTTCTAGTTTTAACTGTGACTAAAAGAATACGCTGAGTAAAGGCATATTCTACCTACAGAGGCACTGCAGCCACTGGCAGAGTTTTTTATTTAGCCAGAATCATCTGGTTCGGCTGTAGTATTTGCTCCCTGCTTCAGATATGGCGATAACCAGATTTTCACGACATATATGCCAAAATACAACTTGTACATATCTCAGAAATGATAAACACTGCATTTATTTGAGATCTTGCTTTGCATACATGTAAAAATTTGATTTCTACTTGGGTACTTGATTGAAAACATGCAGAACTGTGAAATATTTACAGATTTTTGTATACAATTTGAAGTACAATCAGAATTTGTAGAATACAGCACATAATAACCAGACAGCCAGTGGTAGTGAGCTCTCTGTTTGCTTCAAAATAATGGATGTATAGCCCTGACCTCAAACCTCCATGTGGATATAACCATCCTCCTCCTCTAGCTCGTCTTTCAGGCTCTTAGTGCCCTTTATTCATTCACACCACTCCTGAGCTCTGCTCTCTGGCCTGCAGAGACATGCTGACGTTGGCCCAGCAGCCTCTTTATGCTGGCAGCGGCACCACAATGAAATATTTAAAGTCAGAACTAAGCAGACAAACCCGTAAACCCACCTGAATTGACAAGACTGAGGAGTGGGTTGTTGGGAGAGAGGCTGCTGTTCCTCTGAAGCCTCCGATTAGAGCGACGACCTGACAGCTGGATGGACAGAACCTCCGGCTTCAGTGAGCTCTGTCTGGAGTCAGAACAGGTTAATCAATACTCTGAGACTGTAATAGTTAAGTGATGCTTTAAAATATTTTGCCTATGAAAAAGAATAACTAAAGCACATGTTGTATAACCATTAAAATGACTCATGTTGAATAGCCTCTGCTCCTGCATGGTCATTAATGTAATGTAGAGCACTTCGCTCTTAATAATAGATGGGTGAGTGATGACTTGTAATTTTCAAATGTGAGGGTTAGTATGCAGTCAAAATGTTGCAGGACCTGCAGGGCTCTCATTAAGACTTTTCTACTTTTACAGTGTAAGATGGCACCCAGGTGACTGGAGTCTCAAGCAGAGTTGTGCCAGCTGTGAATAAGTCTAGCAAACCTGAAGTTGTCCTGACCTCCGCTGTATTTGCATGTCGTGTTGGGCAGACAGTGATGCTAATGCCAGTGACAAGGTGCATACAGCCACAGGGTGACTTCACCTAAGATTTAGCTTACCACTGTCAACCCGCTCAGTCCTGTTCATTGAGGAGACCGCAGGGTGTCTGTGGGGAGTCGTGTGTGCACGCTTATATTCATATGTGTGTACATGGGTGTCTTCAAACCTCTGCACGTCTTTTAGACTTTATGTTTTTTTTGTTTGGTAATCTCTAAGTTAGTTAGTTTTGACAGGCAACACTGTTTCTGAACAACCAATTTAGTGTGTAAAATGAAAAAAAAAATAGTATAATGCAATGATTCTTTAAAAAATTTTTATACTGAATAAATTAAAGATACAAAGATATAATATGTTGAAAAATTGGAAAAGTTCTGTAATGCTTGAAAAATACCTGATATAGCATCTCATAAATAATAAGGTTAACTAACAACAGGTCAGTAGCATGGCTGGATTTAAAAAGAGCATCCAAGAGAGGGTGAGTCTAACAGACGTTAAGATATGGAGGGTTTCCCCACTTTTTCAAAGACTGGGTGGGAAAATCTGAAAAACTTATTTTCTCAGCCTGGAAACTATGAATTCAAAATGAAGTGAATGAAGGTTTTTATTCTAAATGCAGCTTTTATCATAAATTAAAGAGTTTGCCCTTCTGTTTATCAATGTTTAGAATACTTGAAAGTGATGACAGTGTCAATTCATTTGCAATTATGTTCTTTTCAAGCATCAGGTTTGCAAAATGAAACACATGCCCTATTAGCTCCAGGTCTGAAAGGGAAAACATAAGCACATATAGCATGTGGTCTGAATAAGTTAGACTTCTCTAGGGAAGATGGCTAAGAATTTCAGGATTTCTTTGTCTCCATTATATATGCTTTGTAATTAAGATGCTCGGAAAAATCCCTGTACACGAGGGACGGGGTTAAAAACTAATAATGAATGGTTGTGAGCTTGACTCCCTCAGGCAGCAACGCTCTAATAACAGACACTATTCTGTAGTTGAAATCACTGCATGGACTCAGGGACTCTTATGACAACCAAAATCACTGAGCACAGACGGCTGCTGCATCCGCAAGGAGAATTTGAGACTCGATGATGAAAAGGAAAAACACATAAACAGTGTGCAGAAATACTGCTGCCGTAAGGGATTTATCAACCTATGCCTTATCTTCCCTTGTGGTTGGGTGTAAATTATTGATTCACACAAAAATGTGTGCAGTCTGTCCCACACTGAGTGACGAGGCTTTGTACAGCAACCGAGAACAGCTGCAATGTAATAACACAAGGTTATCATGTGCAGCAAACTAAAATAGCTAATCTTTGCTACTAACATAAACAGATTGTTGCCAAAAAAGTATGAAGGCATTATAGAAGGGAACCTTCTTTTCATCGAATGCACTATATTTTTGTAGACTGTATATTCCTCACTTTCATCCAAACTCTATAGCACATCTCAAATCTAAATGTGAAGAACAACATAAGAAGAGAGTACCATGTTGCATTCAAAAAAATCCCCTCAATCCCAGGGAGAAATGCAGTGTAATTAATTCACAAACTGCAAGTATGTCTATAACCTCGATGCATAGGGAGGAGGGACTGCCAGTGAGTCATAATCTAAGCTCTGGAGCAACTTCAATTGCAAAAACTGTCAACCAAAAATGGGGCAAAGGAGGTCGAGGGTTTGTAGCCAGGTTTGGCAGAGAGGGAATAAGAGCCAGGATATAGCTGTTCAACTCTGTCCTGGTTTTGCAGCCATCACAGTGTGCAACGACTGTGCCATAATCGAGGCACAACAATCTTATGATGACAAACAAAGAAAAAAAATATGTTCACTTCAAAATTAACAGCAGAATTTATTAATACAAAGCTCCAGCTCAGCTTTAGGCAGCACCATGAGTCCATGAATATGTGTTCTTACTTTGTCCACAGCCTCTTTACACATCTAAAACTGACCACAAAAACCCATTTAAAGCCACCAGAGAAACAACCAGGTCTCCTGCAGTTTGGAGGAGCAGCAATCACAGGGGGACTACTCAGGTAGGAAGGATGCTGGAAGAGAAGAGACTGCTCGGGGAGCGAGGGATAGTCACACTTTATAAATGATATGAGGGGGAAAGAGAAACAGAGAGATGAAGAGGGTGTGAGGGGAAAAAATAAAAGAAAGGAAACATCTGTCGATTATCCAGGCCCATTATTTCATGCCTCTAAGAATAAGTGTGAACAGGATGATGATGAGAAAAAGGAGAGGAAAGAAATGAGAAATCCCATGTGGATCCTTTTGAACTAAACTTGTGCAAAAAACATTTTGATTAAAGGAAAAAACAACTGGAAGAAGTATGGTGTGCATGGCGGTTGCATTTTGTAAATGCAGCAATATGATATGATGTCACAGTTTGTCAGCGTTGGACAGAATGTAGACAAATATGACAAGTAAATGTGGGTAAATCGAGGCCACAATATGCTTCACGTAGTTCAAACAGGCTAAGATGAGCGGTCTTTTATTGCACTCATTCTAAGAAATGTCTGAACTGACTGAGTGAAAAATGAAAAAAGGCCTTTGGAAAAGTTCAAAGTAATTGTTATTTCAAAATTAGGAACTATTCCACTGCAATCGTGCAATGCTCTTACTAACACACACTGGGTGAACATATGGGGTGCGACAATTGTTCTAATTCTCTGAAAGGTCATTCGAACCAGCTTGTTACAACCATATCTCAGCAAGCACCTCATTAGAAGCATAATGATCCGTTTAGCGCGAGTTAGCAATGCAGCTCTACCATCAATCTCTTCACACTAAAGAGACTCAAGGGTAAACAGAGAAAAGGAAGATACTCCTGGTTTGAAAAGTGATCTATTACATGTACTTACAAACAGAAATGTGGGACAAGCTTGACAGAACTTGGCAGCAAATTACAGCTCACTTGTTGAACTGAGTGACAAAATGCTGAAAAAAGCTGCGTGTCCTACATGTCCGTTAGATACACCATGCTAATGAATGCAGAGCTTACCTGCAGGGGAGACTCACATACGTGCTTGTACACTCAAACACAATCTGTGTAAGACATTTAGTGTAAGTTGTAGCTAAATCGTGGCCCTTTGTCGAGTCAACTTGAACTTTAACAACACTGTGAATTACACTTTTAAATATAATTTCCTGTTGATGTGATGTAGGTCACTGTGGATTCATTTTTTTTCATGGAACATGGAAAACGATTTCACAACGGAATTCAGTGTCAAAATCTTTACAATCATCTGCGTTTGTGTTATCTCACCCTCTGTGTGTCATTTTTCTCAAGTCTACATAAGCTCTCTTCAATTTGTTCCACTTCAGCTTTCTCCATACGGACAAGATTTTCATATTAAACAAATGACGAGTTATAAATATCTTCTGGATTAAAGGGAAGAGCAGATGTTCTTAGTAAAGACTTGGCAAGAGCCTAATAAAGATTTCAAATGTAGGATGTATATTAGTGTGAAAACAGGTAGATTAGCATGAGAACTCTACTTACGGGCTCCAGTGTACACCACATTCTGTTCATAAGAGTGTCCATAAGAATGGACCAGATAGATTTTGCTCTTACTTCTCCTGGCGAGTCTGCTCGGCTGTGGTTTCCATGGCGCACTCAAGTGAGCTCTGAAGGGAATGAAGCTGATTGGTTGTCTCCTTCAGCAGAAAGCGGGTCACAAACTGCTCCAGGTGGGTGGACTCCTGATAATCCTGTCAATCAAGGTGAGGAGGAGGACAAGTTAGAGTAGGAGGAACAATAAAGGGCAGCTGTGACAAGTTTCACATGCCACTCGAGAGTCACTAAATGTCCAGACCTCCTCTGCTAATTAAAATATGCCCACAAGATCATTCATTCATGAGGCATTGCATGACACTGCTGCTGGGAGAGACAAAACAAGAAAAGAAAGATGAGTGAAAAACGTGTCAAATACTTGGTCATGTTTGCTCAAATCCTCAAAAATCTGTCAGGAATCTGTCAGTCTATTTCTATATAGTAATAATAGGAATATGTCAGGACTCTTAAAGGGATAGAGGCATTGAATGAGTACAGACTGTGATGGATTTTGATTTCCTGAGTGAATTTGGACTTCATCCATCTTACTGTGTAGTCAATTTAATTTATCTGCTAAGAGTTTGATATATTCTAAACATGCTCTACCATGTCTACCATTAATTCATAAATCTAGTTTGTTTTGTATTTGGTAGGTTAGGGTTAGTAATATTATACAGATAAAAGAAGGCTGCTCTGGAGACGTGTAAAACTGCATGTGAATTCAAAGACAAATCGAGTACTGAAAGCCAAAGTAATGCGATCCAGAATAACAGTATAGCTGGATAGTGAGTCTGAAGATTTCTTTTAAGGGGGCCAAAAACTACAGACAGTATGATAATGATGACGACTTCTTTTATTTTTATTCTGATTGGCACAGCAGATGTCTGCATAATTTGCGCAGAAGACATGTTTATATTTCTATTACGCTGTAAAGCCACTTAATACATGCAAAAGAGTCATCAGCACATAGTCGTTTCATGAATACATTTAGTTATGGCAGATTGTTAAGAAAGCTGAGGGAAAAATAAATTGATCTCAATGACATTTTGGAGACACGTCATCTGCTATATTCTGGAAAAAAGCACGAGGGCTGAGTGTTGTTTTGGAACTAATCAGGGAGGATTGAGGGACGCTTGGCAGTGTGGTGTTTGCACACCACACCTGCTCCCCCCAGTTTTGAGCACCATGACTGTTTGTACACTCATCTCGTAATGGGAGGTTTGAAAGCAGATGCTAATGAGAGTTAGATTAGAGATTAATTAATGCATAAATGCAAGTGTGTGTGTGTGACAGAAAGAAAAAAAGAGGATAGAAAGGAAATTTACATCAACATATCTGTCTATGGGTATAAAAACACATCTGTAACTATCTATGAATAAAGGTGACAGAAATCTTGCTTATAGTGGCTCATCACTAGTCATTGATAGTTTTTGATCTTCAGCCCACATACACACAGACTTGCACAAGAGTGTGCATTCACTTCACTGAGAGTGAGTCATAACAAGACCAGTAAAGGTCAGTCTCTTGCAATCTGAGCAGTGTGTGTCCATCTCATAAATCTACAGCTTCAGGTCTGCCTGATTTTACTTTTCTTTTTGCTTCTCCTGTGACACTTTATTGTTATTTGCACAAAAGGCCAAAATGAGAGCTTTGTTGAAGGCAATGCCTTTTAGCTCTGCAAGTTCTTCTATTTCAGTCACAAACTGCTACCAAAATTACATATTTAAAGTCTGGACTGAACTGATGCAGTCACAATCTGTGCCCAGTCACACCTCAATATTCTTTAGTCAAATGGTTTTATTTCTAAAAGTCTTTAAAAAAAAAAAGAAATCTTCACCAAAAAGGCTTGCTCCAGCTAGGCACGATCCATTATTAAGAGTAAACTGTTTGAAACAACTAGTTCAGATCTTTATAAGAGCTAGTTTGTGTCACATCCTGCTTTAACTTGTGTGTAAATTCCCACTCAGTATCTTTCAGATGAAAACAAGGATAAGCTTGTTAAGTTGGTTACTTTTAAAGTATAATAAAAAAGTACAAGTTACCTTCTCAAAAATATAATAAGTAATGCAACTTAATTTCTTCAGTTACTTCATTAGAATAATGAAACATTGACTGAAAAGTCCTGTCACCTGGAAAAGCTTTGGTCCTCTAAGCCAGAGCCGCCCTGTTTGCAGCTTTGCTGATGGCACTTTTTTTTGCTGGTTTTTTTATGTTGAGTTATATATTATTTATAATGAGTGTCTCATTTAAAAAAAATTCAGTCTTATTGCAGTAACAAGTAATACTGACATGTCAAATGTGCACTGGCAACTGATATTATACGACTGAGGGTTTAATTGCACAACTCTAAGAGTGGAGTTGTTATCAACGCAAGTAAAACATGATATTTCACCCAAAAACACTTTGTCCACTGTCAGCGCTGTGTAAGAGACAATGTAACACCACTCAAAACACAGGAAGACCTTACAGAGCTACAGGTTTCTCATAGCAGCATGTTTACTTAACTTAACAAACATAGTGTATCATGTCGCAAAACAGAAAACAATTTTTTTGGTGCCATAAATTTTCAAAGTGATATATTTGAAAAGCAATTCTGGTTCATTTGTTTTTTTGCACATTTTGTGTGGGTTCCCTCCAGGTACATCCTCCCACACGCATGTTAGGTTAACATTGTTAGAGTCTAACGACGATTCTAAAGAGTGATTCTAACCAAAAGATGGACCCTGCCTCCCGCCCAATGGCAGGTGGGACAGATTCTGCCCGTGGTTTAATGAGGATATCTTTTATGCACAAACAAGGCATTACTGATATGTAAAAAAGATTTCTGTGTTAATCTATGGTTTGCTTTTTTCATCATCATGTCTGTGGACACGATTCAAACAGATTAAGTTTTAAGTTTGCACCTGCACCGTGTTGAAAATGATACGTATATGTTACTAGGTCTGACCTTGTCAGGTTGCTGTTGCAAAATGTTACAGAGAAGCACCAGGGAGGTCATTCAGAAACAATCCGATTAATGGAAAGCAGTGCATGTCTGAAAGTATCAGATAGTGTATGGGTGTTCTGTCTAAAACTAATTTCACTGCAGTCGGAAGTAATCTCAAAGGAAGTTTTTCATTTTTCTTTCAGAAAAATAGGTTGCCATCATCTCGAGTAACATAAACTACACTCTACCTGTCTCTCCTCTGCTGTGCTCTGTGTCGGGGACACAGATGCAGTGCAACTTCAGAGGAGAGAAACTATCACACTGTGAAAAATTATATCAAAATGCATCAGAGACTCACACTCAGCTGAAATAAAACTAATTCATATAAATAGGTCACTGACGTTAAAAAGCATTTTTGTGCGACAGAGACTCAGAAAGTTAACCGATTTGGCTGTTGACTTTCCTTTTGCTATTATTCTTGGCATTCAAAATAAGATTTTTTGACAGTGCGATAATGTTGGAGCTCCATTCTGATTTTGATGTAAAAATATTGTCAAATTTTCAGCAATGAAAGGCCGTCAACCGATTACACCACAATTCACCTTGTTTGACTGGCCACAGACATGGTGGGCTGAGGTTGTTCAGAGCCGTGAGCAACGATTTAACTGAGAGATGTGAGGCGAAGCAGATTCAAATAACATCCAATTAAAAGCAAATTTGGAGTGCCTACTGCTAAATGAATGAATAGAGCCTGGATCTAAATGTAGAGGTTGCTCTTTGTAATCTGTTTTCATGTCCTAATTAAATGAGTCGTTTTGCTGACAGTCGTTTGGAAAAAAGCAAAGCCATCACTCTTCCATATCTAGATACAACAACATTCTTATTGCCACCATTATAGCTGCTACTTTACCTTTCAAACACTTTATCATAAAAGCACAACTTCATTTTATTCGTATGAATGCAACCTTTCGATGGCTTTGGCATGAATATCTGAGCAAAGAAAACCCAGCGCCTCTGATCACATCCATGCAGTAAAAATATCTGCCTTTGATTTCGATCCACACTCTTACTCCAGCACCCCCGCACATGTGCATGAATACATCACGCAAGAGCTTGTGTGCACACGCTCATCAGTGACAAAAAAATGACCAAAATACCTTACAAATACACACACATGGAGCCAGCCCCCTCACACGCATCCACAGCCAGAGACCACCCACTCAAATACATATATATATACAGTTCAATAGAGACGACTGAGCTTTTGTCTGTGACTAGTGCAGCATCTGTTCTCTTCCTCGCCAGCCAGTACTCAATAACAGTCGGCAAAATACAATGCATCATATAATGTTACTTCTATTTGTGCTGTGAGTCATTCCTCGGGCCAGAAAAGTTTGATGATAATGGCATCACATATGCTTTATAAAAGGTTAATCTATGAATTCAAGAATGAGCATGGGAGGACATCAGCAGTGTGAAATCATGTCTCGCTCCCTCACAGTTCAGTGTAGTAATTCAGTTTACGTTATTGCCAGCTCTGCCAAGACCGTGCAGAGTCATTTGTTTTCATTTGAGGTAAAATACCCATTTTGAGAGAATGCGAGGGAAAGACGGAATAGGTTTCTGAGACTGACTGAGGGGGTATTTTCTGTCCAGCTTTCCAGACCAGTGCGAGTAATTCTTTCTTAAAGGACAAAACCTTACTGCCTCTGCTGTACTTCACAGCGAGTCTCCTTCACATCCAACATATCTTAAACCTGTTCTATTAAAAAGTCTGCGTCTCTGAGTTGAAAAATCGCTAAAGGATTTAAAGTGGTTAACATTACCTGTTCTCTACATTAAATCTCTTAAATCATGCCCCTTGTGGTACAATCAATGAGTGTCTTCTTCTTTTTATTTAATACAAAACATTTTCTAAAGTCAACCATTATCTGTCGTTTCCATTTATCTTTCTTGCCACAGTATTTAGGTGGTAAAGTTGTATGTCATATTTGATCACTTCTTCCTGTACTAATAAAAAACTACAACTGTCAAATGAATGCTTTGACTCCCACACAGTGTCCACAGCAAGACGTGTCAACTTTGGTGCAGATCGAAGAGGCAATTTGAGCTTCACAGCGTGTGTCACATGTGCCAGATGAGCTACTACTGAAAGAGAGACTTGTTGGAAAGAAAAAGAAGCTCTCCCTGCAGATCTAATATGCCACCTTTCTAACTTCTCACATCTGTCATCTCTCATCTGTCATCTCCTTAATATCTGACCATTTACCCTCCTCGCTGTCTGCTTACTTTTTCTCTGCTTTGCCACCTTCATCCTTCTTTCTCTTCTCTCTGATAATGTAAAAGGCACTCATCTTCAGACAGATCTGCAGTAAGATCAAGGATGTTCCACAAAGGGATCAAAAGCAATTCTTGTTTGATAATGCAGCCACTGTCCATCTAATTTGAAGACTTTCTTGGCTGCAAACTCAGTATGCCATGTTGTGTTCTAATGGTTAATTAGCATGTTGAGCCATGACTTGTCCATTTTGGCTCTGTATCAGAAATCTGACAAATGGGAAATCTGAGGAAGCCAGCTGGGCAGCATTCTGCCAGAGGTGTGCACCAAGAAGCCAGGGCCACACCGAGAAATTGAGCATTAATTTGTCTTGTCGTTAAATCACCCAAATGTAAGATGATTTTTTAGCACATTTTTTCCTTGTCACCCACACATACCACCCAGATTTTCAATCAGTATAGTTAGAAATGAAATATA
The DNA here is from genome assembly GCF_036924035.1 of Leuresthes tenuis. Taxonomy (NCBI): domain Eukaryota; kingdom Metazoa; phylum Chordata; class Actinopteri; order Atheriniformes; family Atherinopsidae; genus Leuresthes; species Leuresthes tenuis. The sequence continues at coordinate 13,215,400 of NW_027325372.1, read as the reverse complement.
ACAAACCTGGCTCATTCCGTGCTGACGTGTAATGCAATTCTGCATGAAGTTGAACTATTGTCTAACTGTTTTAGCAATATTTATGGCATTTTCTATTTCTAGACTCTTTGGTCCAGCACTTTGGTCTGAGCTGAGTTATCTTGGCAGATAATGAATAGATTAATGTGATCAAATATTCACTGAGTACAACTTATTTTTGTGATCCTCCTACTTTTCTATCAGAAATACATTTTTTTTCCCTTATGGAAAATCTCTCTTCATTAAAAAGATTGAAAAAGATTTGGATTATAACTGACTTGTGACAGTTGGCTTAAACATCAAAGTACCTTATAACTCATCCCTTAACTTAAACTTTAACTTAATTCCTTCCAACATCAACATGAGTCCCAAATTTGAATTTGTTCGGCTTTTTGTCCGGTTATTTGACCATGTTACTCTGAAAGGAAATAGAAAAATAATTCCCTCTGATTGGGATTGTTGTTGAGATCAAACAGTCCTCTGAGCTGTCATCCAAGAAACCCAACTTCACAACTTAATTTCCCATCCAAACCAGCACTTTACTTAATTGCACACTTCAGTCTCATTTTCACTTAATGTATGATTTCACTGACTGTTTGGTTAGGTTTAGGCAAAAACAAAACATAAACAATGATGGTGCTAAATGTGATGCAAGTATGAAAAACACACATTTATACATATATATATGCCTACAAAAAAACTGCAGTGTGTCAGTGATATAATCTTGAATCAAGTCATTACTCCTTCCAGCCAGGCCATTAACAGTTACACAGCCCCCATCTGTGAAGCAGCAGCTACAGTAGAATACACACATTTCTGGGCTTCTGTTGTACCCAGCAGATTACTGAATGATGGATTTTTTTAGAGCAATGCAACCTAGGAACTTTCCAATCTAAGTGATTAATAAAGCACTGATGATAGACAAGTATTGACATCCATTTCCATATCTTACCTTCTTAGTTTTGCCCATCGCCTTCAGGATGGACATGTTCAGGTCTTCTAAAGCAGCAAGAACATTCTCGTATTCGCCAAGGTGCTGGGAGAAGTACTCTTTAAACACAAAATAAAAGACAGAAAGAAATCATTTTAAAAAGGACAGATGGGAAAAGACAACTTTGTCAAACACAAATAACATTTGAGTGTGCTCCTGAAAATGAGGTGACAATACAACGTTTTTCATGAAAGCTATTTCTTATTTAGGACTTATCTTTAAGACTCATCTTACCACAGAGTTCATCTGTGTCCAGGTTGCTGCAAAAAAAACAACAACAACAACACAAGAGAGAGATTTAAATGCCAAAACAGACGTTTCCAAGGTCAGAGAAGGGAACACGCAACTCTTTGATTTGATGAATCAGTATGTGATGAAGGGGTAAATATGTTGTGAATATTTGTTTTCATTCTTTTTTCACCCTGAGGGGTTTTCTGAGAGTTGAGTGGACCAGACAGGAAATTCTTCAGAGAAAGCCCTCGAGAAACTTTGGCTGCTTGTGATAAATGCTCATCCATGAGTGTGTTTTCAGGAGATCTGAGTGTATATACGTGAGTGAGGGACCAAAAAGAAAAAAGTAGAGTTGATGAAAATTTGTTACAATTAGTCATTGTATCAGCTGCTCACTCAGCTTTGAGAGACACCAAAAAAAACCCATCTCTTTTGACAGTGACTGGGGAATCAAACTGGTTTCAACTCTGTTCCCCAGGAGCTGTAGCTGTTGTTCACAGGAGGGAAAAGCTCCAGCAATAAATTGCTTCAAACAGGAAAAAACACTTAGCGCTACTGAGGACAGAGAAAGAAAACAGACTAAAACCAGACCATTAAGCTTTTTATGAAGTGGCTGTTTTCACATTTCAGCTACACTAGTGGACAACATCAAACTGAAGTACTGAATACATAGAAAAATACATACAATGCATGTCAAACCTCTGACTATTTTTAGAAAGAAGTTCAAATCCTTTATCTGCAAAGTATGCCATCAAGATTGCCAAAATAAACACATTTTCATTTAAAGAGAACAATTCAATCACGTTTCAGTGTCCAACATAAAACTGAAGAGGTTTGCCAGCCTGTCAGGCAGACTGAACAGCTTGGTGACTCATACATTAATCAATACAGGATTCAATTTGAGACTTCTGAATGACTTCTTAACAACTTTACCATCTGCCCCTTCTGTGTTCATTTCACAGAGATCGGTACACGCTGTCTTTGGGTTAATATGGAGTTTGTAGAAAAAAAGGTCTGTGCTTTATCTCAGTGATGATAATGACAGTGATGGTGAAGATTATGATGTTACATGTTTCACCCTGATACAGACACATGCGTCAATTTGTTAGCTAACAATTCTTTTGACACACTTTAGCACCATCTTTATGACAAAACTGTAGTAACTTACAGGGACATTTGTTGCCTTGTAATGCTCTCATAATCATGATAACAAATGATATAATTGAGAAAACAGTCACGTTGTGCTGTAGTATTTCTGGAAAAGCACACATTTTAGACAGACTAGCTGAGTGCATTTTTGTGTTTCTTCACTTCAAAGCTGGTGAAGTTAAACTGAAACGTAATAAAACATTTTTCAGTTGGGTTGAGCATTTAGCCCTTTCAGTTGAAAATATATCTTGCAAGAAAATCTTCTTTTCTCTTGTATTTTTATGAGTTAAGTAAGCTTTGAAGTATTCGGGAACCCTTTACACATTTTTTACCTTACTTTTGCATTTTATTGACTGCGCACAGCTCGGGTAATTTGGCACAGGTAAAGAAATTGACAGCACAGCAGTGCAAAAAGCCAGTTACCCTTTTTTTTTTACTCTTTTTTTGCAGTGCAATCTTTCCGTCCTTTACTTAACTCCCATTATGACGTAACATGCTTGCATAATGCCAGCTTCAATGCTTGTCTGGCATGCAAAGAATGCTTTGCATTTGTCCATCTTTGACAAATAAGAGCAGACTGAGAGACTTTCTTTTCTTTTCTTTTAACAGTAGACCCACAAAATATATGTATAGTTCTGTAAAGGAGCCTGATATGGGCTCTTTACATAAATGCAGAGACAAGGTCATTATACAGCATGATGCAATCCTGACTTTGAGTATATTCCTGCTGTGATGATCTGATGAAGCTCTAGTTGCAGCAGAAGTTATTTGGGGGGTGGAATTAAATCTTTTTAAAGTGCATTTTGCCAGCATTAATGTGCCTCAGCACCTCTTTGATTCTCTGATTGCAAAACAGTGATTAATTATGCTGTTAAAGGAAGTAACATAATTCACACGTATAAACATCATGTTAATGTCTCTCATCAAACAATGTTAAATAAATTCATATTTAGGTGACACAGATGACATCCATCATCTTGATAATAACACTCAGTCACCAACAAATAATGGGGTGTCAATAGCAGCAAAGTCTCGATCTCTGTAAAATATATTTTCTCACTTAGTCATACCAACTTCTCATGACCCTCACCACCAATCACATATATATTAGCATTGCCATTGAAATGTATAATGATCTTGAGTTACTTGGCATACAAAAATGCAGGTTTTTGTGGTCCTAAAGTAGGTTTAAAGGGGACATATCACCCAAAAAAAAAAAAAACACACAAACAAACAACTCATTTTAAAGGATTTATCTGAGTGACTATCAACTTGAATACTTGATAAAAATCCCAAGTCAGAAAAGAATTATCCTGACCCCCCCCATCTTTATCTCCACCGGCAGCTTCACATCATGCCGTCTCCACTGTACCACCACAAGAGGGAAAATAAACTCTCTTTTGCACAATTATTTTGTTATGAACTACTTATTCTTACAAGCAGTTTTATAGTTAATTTAAGAAAGAAATTATCCGTCCAATATTTTATTAAATCAAGAATAGCAAATTAAAGATTTTACATTTACCTGGTAAGCTACCTGGTTCCACTTAAAAAGCAAAAGTCAAGATTGACATTTCCCCAGCTGCTGACGAAGAAAATGTAACTCAGAAAAAAAGTTGCCCGGTGAGTGTAGTCAAGTATTAGTTATGTGTGCTCTCGAGTGAACTCTCTGGTTCTCTGGTGCTTTGTCATACGGTAAAGGGCTTCCCTCCTGTAGCTGAGCCTACATGAAAAATCATAGCTGGCTAAATTTTCACTGAATGGTTCATTGGTTCATGGTTCATGGTTCATATATTTTTTCACCTATGCTCATATTTTCACTTATTGTTATTACGTCATAAGCGATAAAAAATGCCTTCAATTTCATATCGCTCACTCTTTCATGTCCATGTCAGCTGTCGTGCTGCTCCTTGTCCTTTCTGCAAGTCACTGAACAGACTGAGATTATGAGTAATTAGTGGTTACATCCACTTAGAATTAGTCACCACAAAATTTGAAGAGTGCCCCTGTTGTGATTATTGTGTAATTTATAGATAAGATGTCTGCCTACTGTGCTTGAAGCAGAGAGGGACAAAAATTGACTGTCAACAACTTCCCTTGAGGCATAGGTGAACGTCTGTTTCTCTTAAATTTTAGGTGTACTTCACACCGTTGGCATTGTTGGACTCCACCCCTTTTGAATATAGCATACATACCATGTGTTTGGCTAGTAGTCAGCTATCATTCTGCTGGTACATGGCAAAACATGTAGTTGCAGGATGCCCCACTAATTTCCCTCCAAATCTTAGATCCCCCCAGGAACAAATAGACTTTTATATTTCATAATATAAACCATTTTAAACAGACTCCTCTGGACCTCTGCATCAGTTTCTCTCAGGGGATGGAAGAATTGCTTCAGTTTTGCAAATAAGATAAGATTTACTAAGAGTATGACACAGAGGAAAATCAACAAACAGAAAGACATGAATTAAACTCTTTTACTTTACATTTTATATTTACATTTTTTGTTTAAATCTGCACTACTTTAGATACTATAGATATAATTTCATCCTTGCTTACCATTTTATTTTATTACTATCTGTGAGGACAGTGGGGGGAACACATATACAACCATCAAAATAAATCTTATGAATAACCACAAACCATCTTTCAAATGACCATAATTACTGTAATTCTGCTTGTTTGTTTTTTAAATTTTTTTATTTATGCAACTTTGAGTGCTTATTTTAGGATTACACAGAGAGTACACGTCGGTGTGGATGTTTATAACAAGGAAGTTTGGACTTGATTTAGATAGACCTCAGCATTGATGTAACACCAAATTCAGAGGTTCAAAGTATCACAACACTTGTAACACACTATGTAACTGAAACTTGCTGTTATTTTTACAGTTTTTGTGGCTCAGTGGGTCACTCAGCTGCAAGCATCTGGATTTAATGTGAGATCAATAACACCACATAGACTTCAAGTTTTAGATCAGTTTCTTTTCACATACACTACATGTGTGGATCTGGAAACACATACATCATTATCTGTATCCTGATTTATGCAGATGAGGATTATGTTAAATGTTCTAATTTGAACCCATTTAACCTGGTTGCTCATATGCGATCCCTGTGTAGGGATGTTCACTGTGAACAAAAGGAAAGTGGAGTCTAAAAAGCAGAAAATCAGCACAGGCTAAGTGAGCATCAACTCCCTGTGGAGCCTTTTTTGAAGTTTGTCTCTCAGTATCAGGTGTTTGATGCAGCAGAAACTCTTTTAACAGCCTCGATGGCACATTCGGGCATCAAAGATGAACTTTTAGGAGTAGGTCAGGAAATAAAAGTGTGCATCTATCTATCTATCTATCTATTCTAATTTAACATTTTAATTTTCTTTTGATTCAAAATATCTGTTTCCTTTTTTCTGCCCAACCTCTGTATGTGCCCTGTGTAACTATAAAGAAATGTGAACATTGTTAAGGTAAGGTCTCGCTAGAATTACTTGAATTTTGGTGCAAACATCCACTTGGATTCAAAGAATAAATGGTAAATGGACTGTACTTGTATAGCGCTTTTCTAGTCTAGCTGACCACTCAAAGCACTTCTAACACTACATGCAACATTCACACACACACATTCAGCATGTCTTAGTCAGTGCAGAACTACATGCTTCCTATCCATACACACACATTCAGACACCGATGGACGCATCAGTAGGCAACGTGGGGTTCAGTGTCTTGTCCAAGGACGCTTCGATATGTGGCCCGGGGAAGCCAGAGTCGAATCCCTGACCTTCCGATTGGTGGGTGACTGCTCTGCCTCCTGAGCTACAGCTAAACAACTACTTAGAATATGATAGCCATGAGAAGAAGCTCAAGGTGACTGTGCCCACGCAGGTGATAGATTTAGCCGTAACATTTGTGAAACAGAGACACAAATTATGACTAATTTGTTGACACTCAAGTGTTGACATTTAAATCCAGTCAAAGGTCAAGTTGACAATGGACATGGATGTAAACTGCAACTTGACAGATTGGCTGAGGCGTACATAAGCTTGACATTTACCAGAGGTGATGGTTTATTACGCATGACCGAGGAAATTTAAGGACAATAAAGATTTTGTAATGTGCAAAACTTTGAATAACAAAAAAATGAATAAATGAAACAACAAAGCCCATAATTAGTCAGTCTGAAAGAAAACTACTGAATTGTAATATCCTGCTCTGATGTATACGCACCTAAAGTTAAAGACATTTTACACAAGCTTTGCCTGTATATAAGTGTTGATGGAAAATCTTAAATGTTCTCTTCCTCCATCCCTCCTTCAAAGGGAAGTTTGAAAGAATACAGTGCCCAATGCAAAAGTCTCATGCTTTACTTGCCTTCCTATAGCTCAGAATTGTCATCTGTGCTTGGATAAATTCATAACAAATTAAAGCAATTACTTGACTTACTCTGTATTATGAGTATCAATCGTGTGGAAGAGTTCCTTCAGTTCCTCAGCTGTCAGGACTCCATCAGAGAAATAAGACTTGAATTCATCAAAGGACAGCTTTCCATCATCTGGGGACAAATCACAAATCCGCTCAATGCAGTGTCAGGATATTTGATAAGAATTTGGTTTGAGTGTGTAGGCGTGCTTGGCTTGGCAGCGTAAGCTAACAGATATGAAGCAACTTCACCAACTTCAATTTAATTTCTCATCCTCTCTTGAGGACAGGCTGTAGCATGCGATGAACACTACTGGCTGAATTAGAAAATAATGATATCAAACATTCCCGTTCAAAAGTTCCCCTTCAGAATGTCATAAGAATGCAGGGAAACAGTTTTTCTAGTTTTTTATTATTCCAGCAAACAACATTTCATTAGACTAATTCGATAGTAATCCAATCATAAACAGTCACTTTTACGGTGTGAAGCTTTGCTGTTGTGGATAGAATAAAGTAGTATAAATTATTCATGAAGGAAAGATAAACAGAGATTCAAAACGAGGAGCTCCACAGTGAATATCTTTCGGCACAATGCAGCCAGCAAAGCTACGACGACTCACACTGCTCTGCCTCCAGCTGTGTATTTCTATTCGTGAGACCGTGTATGATCTTTAACTTTTCACTGCCAACCTGCTGTGGAGGGGATGTTCAGTACAGCTATCATGTTGCTACGCACTGCTCCGACTCAGTGCTGATGAGCTCATAAATATGCTTGATTCAGGCTCTATATATAAGTGCTGCTGTTTGTAGATGACTGAAAACCAACATGTGGGATGACATCTGCTGTGTGACAAGACCTCAAATCATTCACAGCGTGGGATTGATATTTAGTGGCTAATGGAGCACGCCATGCCATGTGAATAATTGTAATTAGCTATTTTGGGTCATCCTGAGATCTAATCTATCTAAGTCCGGTTGCTGTCTACTTACAGGTCTGAATGGCTCTGGTGGCCCTGAAGGGCAAAACACAACAACAAAATTAAAATTTCTAAAATGTGCTTGGTGGTGTATTGTGTTTTGAAGCTTAGGGCCACTATAGATGACGATTAATTATAAAGTTCAAATTCAAAACGTACACTGTTTGGAGGAAAGTCAACTGTGTGTCAGTTTGTAAGTTATGAAATTTAATTCCTGTATTTTCCTTGTTTTCTGTAAAATTTCTTATCAAATGGTCATTTAAACTGAAAAAATATATAAAACACCAAAAGCAGTTTGGTTTGACAAGTTAGTCTTAGTATAATAATTATAATAGTATAATAATTGAATAATTATTCAATTCGAAGTTTAAAAGTGTGTTCCAGAAGAGTTAAAGTTCATGGCATCTCGATCCCTGAACATAATCATAGGAAGATGTCTTCTTTTATCCAAAAAAGCGACTCTCTAGAGTCTCTGGGGTCAACCAGATTGAGAAAGACTGTGGCAATTTCAGAAACAGAAACATTTCTGTATGTAAATTTGCATACATAGTTAAAGGATTCAGAGAATCCAGAAAATCTCTGAGGACAAAGAACAATATTAAAAACCAGCGCTGAAAGGCTGTGATAGTCAGGCCCCCAGGCATCACTCAGACTTGTTTATGTAGTATAAATCAGTGCATGGGTTCAAAACACTTCTGCAGATCATTGCCTGTGAACGCAGTACGGTGCCGCATCAACAAATACAAGGTAAGAGTCTACCATGAAGAAAAGAAAAGAAAATATATGTACATATGTGTGTGTGCAAAATAAATGATGTGATGAAAAACTGTATCGTGTCCTGACAAACAAAGTTTTCATTTCATTTCAGAAATAATGGATTTTATGCCCTCCAGGCTTAATAGAAGAGATGAGCCATCCGGCTTGTTATCAAGGCCAACATCTGTGATGATACAGAGGTGCATTAGTGCGCGTGGCATGGATAGCTGGCACATCTGTGAAGGCACCATCAACACTGAATGATATGTACTGCTTTTGGGTCAACATATGCTGCCATCTAGTAGATCAAACAAAAGATACAACGTTATTACATCAGTTGTTCTCATCGGTTTGCAGACGGTGGTAAACATGCCCCTGTCCCAATGTTTTTTTTAAATCTTTGCTAGCATCCAATTCAAAATGAGCATTCATCTAAAATAAAGACAGTAAGATTTCTCACTTTCAGAATAAGAAACAAACAAACACTAGAACTTCTTTTTTGGGGATGAGTATGGCATTTCATGGCATTTCATCTGTTTGTGTAATTTTCTAAGCAATGAAAACATTAAATTCTTGGGGGGGGGGATTCTTACATTCTGCCAGCATTTTCTGGAAGCACCGTTCCAACCCCAATCCATAAAAAGGTTTGAGTAAAATGTTAATAAAAAAACAATGCAATGATTTGTAAATCTCATGAGTCAGTGTTTTATTTAAAATAGAACATAGAAAATGGATCATATGCTAAGATCCTTCCATCTCCTGCTTCAAGAAGTCAATGTCTGCACCATGCCTGCACTTAAGCATTTGCATTTCAAGCAGCAAATGAAGTGTCTTGGAGAGATACGAGCTGTCACTTTACAAGTGATGTTGGACTTATTAGAGACGGACAGAAACTAAACCAAAACCAAATGTGCTGCAGTTGCAGGGAAACCGATAACAAAATATAAGAAGATGTCAGAAGCTGATAAAGGTTTTTTTCGTAATATGTTTTATTTATATGTAACTAAGGCAACATGGCAGTGACGATCGCATTGTAAAAACAATGCAGTTCAGACTGAACCAGTGCTCAACCCATACCGCTGTGTCACCATAAAGTGACAAAAGTATTTTAGTAAAGAGTTGGAATGAATGTTGGTCTCAAGCTCACGTCACACAAAGGCCCACTGTTGAGAGAGCAGTGCTTAGCTCTTTTATCATATTTAATACGTGATAGTAAACCCATGGAGCTTGCCCCGTGTCGTCAGTAAACAGCACATTCTGTATGTTGTAGTCACACATTATCAAGATGTGGCTACAAATTTGTCACCATGCTCCCATGCCTTATTTACTCCACAATTAAATCATCTAATTCATCTGATACTGACTCCTGGCACATGTTATTGATCTTGTAGCCGTGCATTGATAAGTTGTGACATTGACATTTCTCCACTAATATCATGAGGAGGGCTCTTTACACAGAACAATCTCTCAGCTTGACTTACTGAAATAAATCAAACAAGCAAAATGCAAAGCCAGTGTGCCACAAAACAGATAGATTCACTGAGTTAGATGTGCTTTGTTGTCTGCTCTCCCTCGGTAATTTGAAAATGAGGCACGTATTTTTCTATGCGTGTCCTGCATTAGGTGAGCATATTACACATGAAAGAGCAGCTGAAATAAAAGCAGAATTTGCAGCACTACGTCATTTAATGTGGACTCCAATTATGAAAGTGTCTCCAAATTGTGCACATTTTGGATGTTTTTCTTCATTTATGCTCCGAAACAAAACCTCAGCAGCCATGGTCAGTTTCCTGTTTCCATGGAAACTGAAAGAGTATCAGCAGAGAGTCATGATTGGAATTTCATTGAGAAAGTACATCTGTTTTGGCACATGTGAAATACGGGTTGAAGTAATGCTTCAGACAGAAAGGCAATGGTTTGTTGGTGAGTCTTAAGGGAGAAGGATGTTTGGGAACATACCGTTTTTATCAGCCCTCCGCAAAATCTGTCATGAGAAAGAGGGAAAGAGGGATGTCAAAAAAGGTAACACATCAAAGTTAAAATATATGTGTGTATGTGCATGCTTGCAAGTATGGGGATCATTGATCACACATGCGAAAGTAGTTTGTCGTTGAATTATTGATTGTTCTGTCCCGGAGTGCAGAGGGGATGAAAGAGAGAGTGGCAATGACCACATCAGCTTTAAACCAATCTAAAGATAGCATTGCCCACTTTTCCTCCTGGTCATAATTTCACTCAAAGAAAATCTGGACATTCAGCATCATAGAATCTATCTATATATGCAAGATTTTTTATTAAAACCATAAAAAATCTTTTTATTTGTTTATTTTCCCAACTGACAGGATTTTTTAATCAACAAACAGATAAAAAAAATACTGACTTGTAACACTTGTCTGTTTGTTCTCTCCTCTGAGTTACAGACTGTCACATTTAGCTCACATTTAGCTTAAACCTGCTCTGTCTCTTCTCTTATCTAATTTCTGGACCACTATTTACGGCACGTAGGTGAATAAAAAAATAAGTAACAACTTTTAATTGCAAAAATTTTCTAGCATTTTCTATACCAAATGTTGGATGCTTCCATCTGGACTTTGTTGCTTTTCCTGATTTTAAATAAGGGTGCATTGACATCACTGCTGATTGGGCAAAACATTTGAAGTCATCACCCTCTGTTCTAGGAATCTTTGATAAGCACTGTTCATCCTATAGATCATCAAATATTACTTAGATTTTACCACTTCATTATTTAAATATCCTGAATATTAATCAAAGAAAATAATCACTACTCTCGCCTTCAGAATTGGGATAACTGCTCTTTCTGTTCTTCTAACTTATATTTCATGATGCCACCTGTACATTATATAAATATATTATATACTGTTTTAGTCTATATAAGGTAATATTTGGGCTGCAGTCACGGGAAGACCTACATCTGGGTCTCATCTGACCTCATTTCAAATCTCAGCCAAACCAAATTAATATTATATGCACAATTCCTGAAGTTAAATAATGAAACTAAGTGTAAAATCTGAGTGACAGCAGTGGAATAAAAACATCTAAAGAATTCCTGGATTTGAAGCCAGAATTTCCATGACACGCAGAAAACTGCAGTTAATGTTGAGGCTCAGTATGAGTCAAGCAATATCACGTTGTCCCCCAGCTCGCCCCTGACAGTATGAGGTTGTTTCTTCCCCTGTCTCGCAGTGTCAGATGATGGAGCATCTACTTGACATCAATTTAACGTTTGAAATGGTTTCCACCTTGGCATCGCCAACTGCCTTCCCTTCAACCCAAAAGGCAGCCAGCAGATTTTTGTTGAGGACATCACAAGTGAACGAAAGCGTGGAGGAATGAGTGTAATATAATGAGGTGGTGGATCAGAGAAAGAAGGCATGAAACAGCAGAGGTAAATCTCCTGGGAGATGACTGTCAGCTCATATGCATAACCATGCAATTTTGATATTTACATTTTCGTCATATGAGTGAGATCTATAAAATAAATTATTCAAGACCCCTTATTTGCAGTTGCCATTAAAAAAATAAAAACTTTTAGGCTCAGAAATTCTTAATGTGTAAATTATCTTTGTTCTATCTGAGCTACATTTGCTCCTTTAAGGTAAAAAAAGACTAATGCAGACTTTAATCAAACCAAGTGGATCTCTTCTAATTCACTAATTTGATGTGTGGTCATGAGCACTAACATGTAAAGGGATAGTCAGTCTTTAAAATCCTTTCACCAAATTGAAAAAAAAAAGAAGAAAAGATTCATTAGGAGGATCCGTGCCTGAAAAGCCACAATTTTGGCATGTGTGTGTTAAGGTTACCCATAACAATCTGTTTTGATTGTGTTTGTTTGAATTGTTTGTCCGGTGAACCCTTTACTTTTTGATATATATATATATATTCATCTGATAAAGGCTACATATTATTTAGCAAGTAATTCAAAAATAACATTAATACAAAACAGCTGAAGTTATTACAAGTAGTCAACGATTAAAATATGTGTTTATACGTAAGTGTAAGCGCTGCCCTTAAAAACGCATGAAAATCCATACTTACATCAATGAAAATTGACATTCCCCTTTTGAGCTCCAATTGAGAGCAGGGCTCCTCAGACACAGACTGGACCTCCTCTAAACAATCCATCATCCACAGAGAGACTGCTGGTGTAAACTGCAGAGGAATGTGTCCGCGGGAGCCTCTTAACACGGAGCACTGGCACTGGTCTGGTAAAGGAGCTGATGTGAAGTGAGACGGAGTCAGACACGGTTTCCAAACTAAAGTGTCAATACATAACATTTGCTTTACAGACAGCCACAATATTTGAGATTCTCTCTATTTCTTCAAGTTTAAAACAGAGAGCTGATCCAGACATTCACCTGAAAGTTTTCTTGCACGAGGCCGACACACACGAGCACTTTGTCCAGCTGGTGCATTTTATTTTGGCATACTTCCTGTTAGGTGCTGACTGGCTCTTTCTGCTTTCACACAGCAGTTCTCCCATCTGTTGGCAAAGAATGAAGGTCTTTCCCTCTGTTTTAACCTTTAAAATATCTGTCCACAGGCGACCAAACTTCCTCCAACAAATCACTAATAAAATATGGCTTCTGTCGGAGAAATTCTGAAACCGTCACTGTATCAAAATAAGATGTCTTTGTCACATGCAGCCAAATGAGCAGCACAAATATGCCAAGACAGGAGCGCTATATATAGTAGACTTTTTATAGAAGGTACAAAGTCCACATAAAAGGTCGATTCAGCTTCAATGAAACAATGTCTTCAGACAGTTTCACCCCTCCGGCTAGATTCTAAAATATGTGATGTTGATCATTAGTGGCGTGTTTCTAAAGTGAAGGACAATCCTGATGCAAACCTGCTCAGCAGGTACTTGTTAATCTGTTTTTAGCAGCAGCATTTCACCCTTTAATTTTGGCCCCAAAAAATTATGTCAATTTAAATGAAGAAATTCTAGTTGTCATTGCTTCTGACTCATTAGAAAATATACCAAAAATAAAAATGTACAATAAATACTACTCACATCTTTAACCACATTAAGTGAAACTAATTCATTTTTAGGAAAAATGTGGGGAAAGACACTTTGATAAAATCTAAGTAAAAATGTTGAGAGAAGCATTACAATAGATTTATGATTTGCGAGCGACTGTATGACATTTAACACACGATCATTTTTCCCAGACTATATCTAATCATTTGATTTCACTATCAGCAGTTATTAATTTCCTGGAAAGGAAAGGGCAGACTGCCTGATCCCATCATTTCTCCTTAGAAATGACCAGCAGCTTGGACTGATGGGAAAACTGTGTAACAGTTCCATCTAGTGGAGTACTTTGAAAGCACACTGACATGGTTTAAAGTAAAAAGAAGAAAGACTAATAGTGGAGAGGATGCAGCATTAAGGACCACCACCTCTGAACTGGAAGAATCAGGCTGTGAGCAGAGGCACAGTACGTATGAATTCACATGTTGTCTGCTTCACTCGCCTTTTTGGCAAGCACGCAAAGCTCCCAGCCTACATTTTCTTGAGCTTCTTTATTGTACTGTATGCTCATAAAATGGAGAAAGCTGAAGAATATTTCTATGTTCATCCAAACACAAATCCATCCAAACTGTATGTTGTTTTTTTCTGTCAGTAATGTATTTTGACATTATGGTGTTCATTTACTTTGATAACTTGTGTTATTCTCTCATCGCCAATAATAGCAATATGTCTGTGAACATAATTTCTTTATTTGCACTGAAGTTGTATGCTCACAGAAAAACAATGTAGGCTTCAGTTTTGAGGAACTTTTATGCCACTTTTGTCTGATGAACTGCATTTCAAATTTTTCTCTTTCTCTGTTGCTTCACTGGACCTATCTTACAACTGCAGGACAAACCATAGAGAGCTTCAGCTGTGTGTGTTATGTATCTGTATTATGATAATCCATAACTAAAAGAGTCTGCATATGATGGCGTGTTACTTTGATTCCGAGTACTTTTTCTCATTACTTTAAATTGCCTAAAATTGTTTTGTCCGTCATACTTAAGCGCTTTTGATAAAATTGTGGATGCATGATGTAATAGAGTATCTGTATCTTGGGACAATATGAATTTCAAGGATGTGTGTGGTAAATTCACGCCTATAATAACTTTCAATTTCAATTCGGCACTCTCCAACACAACTCTAAGCAGTACAGAGGCCCCACAGGACTGCGTCACTTCCCCATTTCTCTCTTCATTGACTGGTGTGATGCCTACAAACTTCACATTGACACAACAAAAACTGTTGAGATGTTGCTGGACCCCAAATCACTTGGTGATCGGAGTCCTGTGAGCATACATGGCAACTCCATCAACCAGGTCACATCATTTAAATATCATGGTGTGCACATTGATAGTGACTTCAATTGGCACACACAGGTGGAAAAGGTCTGTACCAGGGTTTATCAGCGCCTTATTCATTTTCTGAGACGACTCCGACTGTTTGGCGTCTGGAGAAATATTATGGCTATTTTCTACAGAGCAACAATAGAGTCCATAATCAGGTATGGCATTCCTCTCCACAAGACCTTTTTGAGCTATCAAACAGGCCAAAAACATCCTCACTGACACATCACATGTGCTCAGTCCAGAATACACATTATTAAACTCAGGAAAAAGGTACAAGGTTCCACTCTGTAAACATAATCGCCCCAAATACCCATTTATCCCCCTGTCAATTAAGCTCATTAACAAGCAGCTAGGGGAGGAAGAAAAGGAAAGGAAGAGGCAAACAAGGCCGAGGTAATGGATGTATTTTTCTGAATGTTAATTTGCACATTGTGTCAGATTATTTTGAGTGTACTTATGAGTTTTTGAGTTTTGTGTATATACGCGTTTTTAGTGTTTTCTTTTTTTGTATTACACTGCAGCACTGCTCTTTTATCCAAGACAAATTTCTCCAAAATAGAAAATAAAGAAACCTTGAACCTTGAACTCCATCATCATTTATAAAACTGGTTAGCAATTTTACCTCACAGCAAGAACGTTCCTGCTTCAAATCCTACATGTCCTCCCCACACATGCATTAGATATCTTTGTGTACTCTGGTCTCTTTCAAACGTCCAATAACATGGACAAATGTATAATGTGCCTAACGTAAGAGGTATAAGTTTGGAGCTTGTGTATTTTCTTTGTGGAAATAATGCAGTCGACCGGTATGCATAGTAGGCCAAAGTGTCTGAGCTGTAACTTCTGCTTCGGAAGATAGCCATGTTTGGTGTTTCAGTAGGCAGGAGCTCAGACTTAGTTCTCAGTTTTAAACAGAAAGGTTTTATGCATTAATGAACACTGGAAGAACTGGTTTAAATTCTTTAAATTTCTTATACACAAAAGAGCTCTTTAGTTAGTTGCTAAAAAAAGCCTTAACCTCTTTCCCCCTAACTTTTGTTTCTGTAATATTTGCATGTGGATGTATATTTCACACCAAGATGGGAAAAGTGGTATAATTTTCGTCTACTTGTTTTCAGAGTAAAAAAAAAAAAGACATTTCAAGTTGATGTTTGCTTTACATTTATCCTGCTGATAAAATTCAGGAGGTCAGTTAAACTTACCGAGGAAAAATATTTACTTTAGTTTAATTAGTTTATTCTGCTTATGTGGCAACAGCATCGGGGCTCTGACAGCAGCATCAGAAGTTAATAGATCAAAAACAAACGCCACTTGTCATGAAATCCCGCGAATTCTCGCGATGACAGTAGGAGCTCTCTGATTGGTATAGAACGTCATAAAGGTGGCTCATGTGGGCTGAGGTTACTTGGCATTCTGGGACACAAACAGTGGTCGGTATGAATAGCTTTAACAGCAACAACAGCAGTACCATCCACCGTGGAAGGAGGGCGACGAGATCAACAACACCCAGCCAGAAGTGAGGGGACAAGCTGGTTTTCCGTATCCGTCTGTTTGCTGCCGTAGAGTCCGGGAGAAGCGGAGCTGAGGGCCAGTTTTGTACGGCGGTTTAGTCTATGAAATGCAACATTGGACTTTATCCTCACAGCGGGCTGGTTAGCAAGCGATGGGAGTGAGTTAGCCTTGCAGTGATTTGTGTTTGTGTGTTAGCTGAATGGGAATGCTTGGGGAGTGTTAAAGTTCACGCACAGGTCCTCTTCTCGTCATATCGGTCCTGTTCATATATTCTTTATTCACTGACTCAACCTTGTGTCCGAAGCTGAGTGATGACAACTCTGAATATGGCGAGTGTTAGAGACAACGACTGCAAAACTGACACCTTTAAGTCACTGGACTGGCATATTCCACAGCTAGTGTACCCAAGATAAACATTGCTAGACAAAGCGGTTCATGTAATGGACGAGGAAAGTGACTCCTTATATTTTTGTCTCACTGCACATCAATGGGATTCCACTGCTGAAGCCATCATCATAACAGTTAGTGAAATCTGTATCGATTGAAGCTCAACAGATCAACACTGTTAGGCATGGACTTGAGCTGGACGTGAAGGCTGTCTGGAAACGTTACATCACAGCTGTCTCCAGGTGGGACGGGTTATCTGAGCCCTGCTGCTGGTCCCCAGAGTTTGTTGGAGGGTCATCATGTCCATGTCAGGGGCCACGACCGTGCAGCTGTTCACCAAGCTTGTAAAGCATGCAGTGGGCAAAATGCAGATTCAGCTGAACCGCTGGTTGCAGAGGACTGCCCCAGATGACTGTGACAAAATTGACATCCTAATATGCAGCGCCTTTGATGAGAGAGGCGCTGGCACTGGGAAGTCAGAAGGGGACCCTGAAGTTATCGTAGACACAGGGGGGTCGACTTTCACCAGCGGTGGAGAGTTCAGACACCCGTGCTGCATCACCACCTTCTGCTTCAAGAGCGCCCTGCTGGCATGCATCCTGACCGCCGTGTGCTTCTCCTCAGTTGCCCTTGTGCGGCAATACCTCAAGGACCTCCTGCTCTGGGTGGAGAGTTTGGACAGCTTCGTTGGAGCCATGCTGTTCATAGTTGGTTTGATTATTGTGTCCTTTCCATGTGGATGGGGATATATTGTTCTTAATGTGGCAGCCGGCTACCTCTATGGCTTTGTGTTGGGCATGGGACTAGTTATGGTGGGAGTTCTAATAGGGACCTTTGTGGCACACCTGGTGTGCAAACGCTTATTGACTGACTGGGTGCTGAACAAAGTTGGGAACAATGAACAGCTCAGTGCTGTTATACGCGTGGTGGAAGGAGGAAGTGGACTCAAAATTGTTGCCTTAGCGAGACTCACCCCCATACCATTTGGGCTCCAAAATGCAGTTTTCTCGGTGAGTATGAAAACCCAATTACTATATTCTCCTGTTCATATCAGATAGACATTAGACAGTCATGTAAAGTCATGGGTTGCAGTAGAAAGGTCACAGCCGTGGACTGTCCAGGAGCAGAACTCATTATCCTGCTTGGAGGATGATTCAACAAATCGCTCGCAGTCCTGACAATTAAACCTGTGACCTTTTCATTTTAGAGAAAAGTGAAGTGAAATTCTTACTGCGAGGCCGGCTGACACTCAAGGGAAATCATTACTAGCCAGGAGCCATTCAGGAATAGCCACTACCATTTTAACAGCGAGGAGCTGTGAACATTGAACATAGCAGTTGTCGTTTTACTTCAATACCAAAGGCAGGACACAGCCTGTCAGCGAAAATGGAAATATATGGACTATCCTCAGAGTGGACTTCTTGTAGATGGCGAGCGCTCCTGCGAAATTGACCCCCGATGAGCAAAGTCCCTTTTTGAAAATGGGATTTTCTGTTTTTTAACGTGTTCACGCAAAGTACACAAGGCTAAAGAGATTTTTATTCGCAAAAGAGCAAAGATAAGCAGTTTCAAGATACTGCTTCCCTGTGCATCTCTACACTTAAACCTGAGGCCGTGACCTTCATACACTGCATGAATATTTTATGCCCACTGATTGGCCCTCTCAGACAACTCACTGATACCTTCAAACGTTAAAAACCTCAAAGGAGCAGTTCTTGTGTTGTAGGAAATCATGCGGTAGGTCAGTCGGCAAGGAAAACATAATGACAATTTTAATCAAATGCTTAATGAATTTTAATGACCCGAGGGTGATGTTGAACCTGTGGCCACTCAGGCTTAAACTTTTGAAAGCACTTCTCATCCCTTTCTTCAGTGGCAAGAAATTGGAGAGCATCTCTCCTGTCGCTTGTGCCATTTTCAGAAGCTTTGATACTTTTTCTTAGAAATCTGACTTCTACTTATTGTATATTTTTCCTACATTAGCCGGAGAGTTACGGTATTATACAGTTGTTATTTGGAGGTTCTGAGTTAGCACTCCCAAGTACAAACGGTGTCAGATTTTAAACAAAAGAAAACCGTGTCAAGAGTTTGCCTCCTGGTATCCTCAGAAATCCTCAGAAATCCTCAGAAGCCATCAAATACAAACCGTTGGTTGCAAACTAGTACTGTGTATGTGAATAACTTTGAAGGTCAGACTAAACAGGTATACATATGTACTGATCAGAACGGCTGACGGTGCAGTACTTCAACAAGACTGAGATCCGACAACCTTGGAAAAGGAGTTCAGAGTGGAAAAAAAGCTTTTTAAGCAAAGCTTGAAATGTAGCAACTTAAATTCCTCCTTTTCAAAGCTGAAGTCCCATTACTAAACCAATTAGATACCACAAAGTATCTTAATTGGTGTTCAGTCAAAACCTTAACCGTCTATTATGTATGTAATGTTGAAGTAGCTTCAGGTGTCTTTTTATGTATATACTGTATATATATATATATATATAATATGTATATATGTTCTGTGTATAGAACTCTGTGCCCATAGAAACAAAAATGTTTTAAGAGCAGAAACCAGTAGGACAAACATTCCAAAGAGGGGAGCTTGAAAGGCATTTATAGCCTACAGCACGAAGAAGTTGAAGCACAGGCCTGAGGTGGGAAGAGGGGGAAAAAAAAGAAGATGACGTAAGTGTGTATCGCACGCTCGGTAATTGTATGGTTCAAAAGCAGAGCAGCGTCTGCGGCGGCAGATTTACTTAGACATTTTTCGTCTTTGTGGAGATGGCTGTTGTGCTTCGGCTTTGACGTTTGACAGCCTCAAACACACACGCCTAAACCATCCGAGAACAAAACCAGTTTTTGGTGAACCTGCTGTGCATTACAGCTATGATGAAGCTGTTAAGATTTCAAGCATTTTCAAGTTGAAAGCCATTTTTAGATGGAATGTGGGGTTAATGGAACACGATGACGCCACGTTGAACTCTTTATTGATTGGAGATATAGGCTGCTGAGCACGTTTCTTGTTGTTGATCTTTGTTTTATCTCTTATTGTTATAGACTTGGATAACCGTAGTGCATGCATATATGTTTGTGTTTATGGTTTCCGTTCAAAATAACCCTTGCTCTTTTGAGATAAGCGGGGCGAGATCATTTGAATAATCAGCTATTTTGCAGGCGATTGACTCACAGCTGGCTGTAAATGTTTGTGCTCTGTGCGTTGGCTGACATTTTGAAAGCATCTCAAATTCCAGTGCTCGGGCTGTGACACTAACGTCGAGTCGACTTGTTTTTTGTTTCGTTAACAAAAGTAGGAACTGGGGAATAGTTGAGTTGCTCTTCCATATCTGTGACTGTTGTTTGAACATGTCACAACAGCAGTCTGCCTTTGTGCCGTTTGATTTTTGGTGTTAGAGGTCTGTTTGTTTAAAGCTGAACTTGTTTCTTTTTTTCAGCCTGTTCTTATTTTACCCTTATTTTATTGTGCAAGTCCAAATTAAGCTCCAACTGATTTCTGAAATGCTAAATACTGGCATTTTCCCCGTGCGACTGCCACACTGTGATCAGTGGTTTACCTGATCTGACAGATTTCTTTTAAAGTGAACGAAACACACCACAAAGCCAGCAGATGGTTATCTTTTGCTTGACTGGCTTAAATGGCACCTGTTTTTTTTCATTGGTTCCTGCCGTAGGCTGGATAGTTGAGACATACTTTATCTCTGTGTCCAAAGGGTGAAATGTCTCTCTCGTGTCAGGGTCACCCGTGAAGCTTCAAATGTTTCAAGCTTCCCGATATTCCCCTCTGCAGAGGTGATGGTGACATAAAGACTTAATGCACCGTGTCGGTCAGCTCATCTTAATATTACTCGCATTAGTTTGTTCGGGTGAAGTCACAAGGTGATCTAATTGACAGTCTTGTAAAATTGAGCATGTGTTGAGCATCTTTGAAATGGCTGAACCAGAAGTGGGTCACATTTTGTTGTCTGCCACTTTGAATTTGCCATATTTTTGCTCCGTGGATTCAGCTTTTGACAGCTGTTTGTCTTTGAGACTTTGACATGTACACGCAGAGAGTGTTAATAAGTAACTTCACATGCCGCCAGCTGATGATTTATTGCTTTTAGCGTGAGGTGTACAGTCTACTGTGGCTGTGTTTTCTCTGTGGTCGCTGTAGAAACATGGCACAGATGTATGAAAAAAAATGTTTCCTTCCAATATGACAAAAGCACAACAAGTCAGGTTTTCAAATGTTTCTACACTAATGAAAACATCGTTATAAATATGTCACCGCAAATAGTACTCTGTGGAATTTCTGAATCGGTAATAACTAAACCGATATTCAAGGGTGGCAGAAACTGGAGATGGCTCAAGCCGTCGCCTCACACAGAGCTCGGTGTGAAACTCTTTTGTTCCAGTTAGAGTTGTAAATGTCAGCGTGGAGCCTTCATTAGGGAGTCAAAGCCGGCCCTGCTCGAAGGAGGTTAATAAGATGAATCCCTCTCTCAGTCCATCTCCTCTGCAACATGTTCACCTCCCAGTCCAGAGGGCTTTCAAACGCGGCCCGGGCTCTCACTGCACCCCTTGTAATTCACCCCACCGAGGCTCATTACTGAGCCGAGCTGATACTGTATCTTTACGGTTGTATCCCCCAATAATAAAACGTGAAACTCGCTGTGAGTGGCTTCTTCCAGGCTCACACTGGCTCATGGTGGAATTATGTCTCGTCTGCTCTGCCCTTGGTAAGCACTTCTTGTGGGTCAGGCTACATTTCACCGAGCCCCCCTCTTGTTTCTGCTGAAGTGGATGGTGCTACATTATAGCGGGTAACCTAAAACGACCCAGAGACTGCAGTAGTTAGCAAAATGATGGGACAGCTCAGGGAGAGTGTTTGTAAGGACGAAGTGGACATCTTCAGCTGCTTTTTCCATTCGAGTTGCACCAAGTGCTGCTGCTCGCTAGCTGGGTTCCATCTCTTTTCTATGTTAATGAGCAGGTGAAGTAATTAAGGCGTTTATCGGTTTATAGGATCCTAGTACAAACAAACCCGATGTGCAGCTTTAAAACGCACAGCGTGTTTCACCCTTTGTTACAAGAGATGTGAGTCCAGATAAAAAAGAAAAAAGGATAAAATCACAGTGGATGAAGTTTGCTACATTGCCAAGATGCCCTACTTATTGTTTTGTTTATGAACACAACATCAGACCTGCATCACTGCTCCTCTGAATGAATCAGGTCAAGCACACTATGGGGTTCTTTTCCACTTGAATTTGCAGATTATCTCGATACACAGGCTCGAAGAAGCGAGTAGGAGGTTCGGTGGGGATTCTCTGCACGCTTATGAAAATACCAACGAACGACGAGCCCTTTTCTGGTCGAACCCAAGGCAGCTGCGTAGATGCCTGGGTGGGAAGGGACTTTAGAGAACTGCTGCCTCACATGTCAGAGATGATGGCTGAGAGAAGAGACTGCATTCCTTTTCTTCTCCAGCGCACGCACGAGATCAGCTGAAAGTTTTTCATGTCGACACATTGTGTGGACACGTCAGTGCTCATCTTACAAGGAGGACGGACCGCTCCATTATTGTTCAGATGGAAGAATATACGAGTAAAAACCAGCCAGACGACAACATTAGATGGAAGTTTTTGATAACATCCAAGTGGGAGCGTGGCTCTCATCAGGGTGTAGTTTCACAACAGGAGAAGGTTCAGGATTTATTGCTGCAATGAGACATTTGGGTTGGATCTAAGGGTTTTTTTTTCTCTACGCCCTGACAGCGTTTTGGCACGGGCTGCAACATGCTACAGCCCCCCGATACGCTGACATCAGCCCCAGTCTAGTCACAGTGCCAAGGTCACATCCACACACAGCCCGCACAGTCACACTGCAGTTTGTGTCATCACTTAATCCGAGGATCGCGGGTGACAGCAACACAGACACTTGTTTATATTTAGGTGGCTGTGCCGAGATATGAAATCAGACACTGAGCAGGATGTTTGCTGACATGATGTAGATCAAGGTAGTCGCCCCAGATGGTTCTCAGAAGTTGTTTCCCAGCACAACCAGGATCCTGCAGATTTAATTTTTGAACATCTTTGTTTATTTTGCGGTTTTAGCCAATAACTAAAGTGACACGCAGCCAAGGAGGACATTGTACCAAACCTTACAAGTTTGCAGCTGTGTTGAGCAACTGCTAATTTGTGATGCTGACAATTCAAGCCATTGTGAATTAGGTCATGATAGTTTGTACTGATGCACAATGAATTCACTATCCTCACTTTAACTAAAACATTTGTTAACTTTTCTGCTATTTTTAATAATTTTTTTGCCACTTTTCTTATGTCTTCTTGCAAAAGTTGGTGCACAAACCAACAGTTTAAAAAAAAACAAAAAAAACTCTAACTATCCCAGTGGTCTTAAACAGGTTCCACAGGCAGACTCTATATAAACTAATGGTGCATTAGATGATTTTCATCCAAAAGCTGTAATGTAAGATGCAATTTTTTTAAAACCTGTATCTTGTCTGTGCTTTTGTTTTAAGATCACAGATGTGTCCTTGCCAAACTACCTGGTGGCCTCCTCCGTGGGTCTGTTGCCCACACAGCTTCTCAACTCCTACCTGGGCACCACGCTTCGGACAATGGAGGACGTCATCGCTGAGCAGAGCGTCAGCGGCTACTTTGTCTTCAGCCTGCAGGTGAGCCGATGCTGGAAAAAACCCTATAATATTGAATTGTATTGATTTGGAAGATAAAGAATAGAACTGAGTCAGCTGAATTAATTGCATTATAACTGGACTGTTTTATATCGAACTTGAACTTAACTCGTAAAGCGCTACAACTAAAGAATAAGCAACTTAGATCTTGTCGAGAAGAAGTTCATGGAGTAGTTTATTTATGGTTTAGAATGATGTCAAACACATATTTAGCTCCTGACTTTTTGCTCAAACACAAACTAAATTCCTCCTTCAGGTTATTTTTTTGCTTCTTTCTTCTTGGCATAAAACCAAAAGGCATCCACGCTGGAGTGTTGGATCAAACCTGACAGACTGACATAGACATTTTTGAAAATTAGGATTTCTGCCCCATTCTAATTTTTATCCAAAATGACTGTAGTCAGCCCACAGGATTGCGGTCAGGCAGCTGTGGGATAATTGCCGTAAACCTTAAGCTATAAACTGTTCTATAGAAAATGGAACATTGAAAATTACATGAAAAATGTATGTTTTTCTCAGATTTTTCAGCACTTAAAAACATGTCTATGTCATCACGCCACGATCTAAAAAGCTCTTTGAGACCTCCAGACAGTTGGTGTTTTGATCTGGTAAGGGATTTATAAAGATCTGCATTCCACTGTTGCACTGTGGGATTTATTTCAGATGACTGGTAGCCGTAGCACAAGAGCCGTATGATGCCAAAGTAAGTCTTCCAGAAATTCCACTTTTCCTTACGGGATCTGCAGGAAACTTAATTTGGTCAGTGTCAAAAGTGTTTATAGTCAATAAGACGGAGCAAAAACAATCTGATGGAGAAAAAGAACGTCTTTTAAAATGGAAGTAGGCCTTTTAACAGGAAAGTAATTCCAAGCAGCAAATCCAGCAAGAAATGGCTCAAAAAGAAGAAATGGAGAGTTGCGAAAAAGCCAAAGTCTAAGGCCCATTTGAAGCTCATAAAAGAGAGGGGTGAAATAATTTTAGCCAACTGATGTCAGGGAATGAAGAGCAAATATGCGATCGAACAGCTCCCGTATCTGACATTTTGGACAGTTCCAGCTTCATTTAATTCCGTCTAAAGCGTCTGCGAAGCTCGTGCTAACCTGAAAGCTTTCGCTTCATATTGATGACTGTTTTGTTCCGATCTAAAGTTCTCTGTCTGTGTTGACTTTATGTGAACTGTATTCAGAAAATTGGCGAACCACTTTTTATCCAGAGATCCAAGACATTTGATACATTTCTGAGTGCAGCAGCCTTTACTTCTTTCGCTGTCCCACTGCAGATCATCATCAGCATCGGCCTGATGTTCTACGTCGTGCACCGGGCTCAGGTTGAGCTGAACGCAGCCATCGCTGCCTGCCAGATGGAGCTGAAGTCGTCACACATGAACGGCTCCTCCACCGGCCACGGCAGCTTCACCCACCGCAGCAAGAGGGCGACGGCCGGCGGCGGGAGCTGCGTCAACGTGGTGTGACCTCAAGTGGCTGCGCGGGCTGCAGGCTCCGGCGGTTTGGTCGCGGACTCGGAAAGCCGCGCAGCTTAAGGGAACCCGCTGGGTTCAGATGGCTCTCGGAGCATGCTGGTGGCACAGTTTACCATTTTCATCGTGACATCCTACTCTGACCACCCATGTGAGAAAGTGTCTGTTCAGCCTGGTGGGACGGCGCTCCTTTCACAAACCGGTGCCCCAAAAAAAAACGGTTTTGTGGTACGTCGTGGGAGGAGTACTTTTCTTCTTCTTCTTTTTTTTTTTTGTACTTCTAAACATCAACTGTTACAGGAGATGTCAGTGAAAATATGATGTTTTGAAACATCAGAGGTGGTGTAACAAATAGCAGGCATAGACTGCCAGCTGTCATTATGAATGTGCAATCTGGAACTTTCTATAGAACCAAGGAATTGATTATTATTATCTTTTTTTTTTTTCCATTTCCATGTCAAAGGAATGCCAACCTATGCACCTTTTATTGCATACGCTGTCTGTTTTTGTTTGTCTACATTTAGTGCTCATTTCTAATACGAAAAATAAGGGCATTATTAATACTTTGGAATATTTTGGCTTTTATTTTAATTTTTTTTTAAGTGTCTTATGATTTTTTTTTGGACTGTGAAGAAAAAAGGGGAGGGATAAGCTCTCAGTGAGCATCATCACAGGCCTCTCTGATGATGTGATTTCTTCTGGCTCATGACCACATCAGCTGAATTAGTCCTGAGATCATTTCCTCCAGCTGGAAGAAGAGTAGGTCGCGCGGCCGGAAACTCAGGAATGTTTCTGTTCGGGAAGTTTAAAGTGGAGTGCAGCGTGTTTTGCTATGGAAAGAGATGTCCTGTAAAACTTTATATTATCATTATTACTTTGTTGACATCTGCTTTTGTTTGACCTTTTCTAACTTGGCTGTGAGGATGCAGTTTCTGTTTGAATTGGACATTTCAGTGCAACACATCTGGCAGTGATGATGAAAGGGCACGAGTGTCTCATTCAGTGCTGAAACCAAACATGCATCCAGATAACACAAACCTAAATCAGTGTTTTCTTTAGGTTTTTACTCCTAGATGAGTTAGTGAGCTTGAGAAAAAGAGGCTGTTATTTTTCTGTGCCATAAACAAACGAGAAATAATAGTGACTTACTTTATTTTATTACTTTGTGATGGCAGACATTACCTGTGAACAGTTGGTTGTGTTTTAGAGCTTAATGCAACAACAAAGTTCTCATGCTGTAGATTCTTTTTGCACAGGCCAACAGACTAACATTATTTTCATATGGATATGTTAAACCAGGAGCGGGGTTTGCTGGTTAAAAGTAGAACTGGATGCGTCTCCGAAGCTGACAATCAAACACAACACGTGACACTACGTGATGAATGTGATACGATTTTATTTTTTACATTACTTGTGATGCTGCTCCTCAGACAACGTCTGGTTGAGTAATAATAAGGGCTCCTTAATGAAATATCCACACTTGTGTCCCTGTGAAGCTGTTTTGTAATGCGGGCAGAAATTTTAGTTTTTCCGTTTTGTACAAACTTTTCTTCTAAATGCCAGAATCGATGTTCGTCCAAACACATTCCACTCTGTCTGTCGTCTGACAGGCTGTTCGTTCTTCTCATGCTAAGTGTCCCCCCGTCCCCCCCCCCCCCTTTCTGTCTGAATTTAGCAATAATGTTTGACATTCAACAGCAAAAAAACACCCATTTGATTCTGTCTGTAAGCTCTTTAGCCAAGTGTTGGGAATTATTCGGTCCTCATGTTGAAGGTCTGTTTGTTTAAAAAGGAAAAAAGAAAAGAAAAAAAAAACTAATTTCAGTCGTTTTGTCGATCTGTATGTCACTATAAGATTGAGCGTTGCCATTCCCTGGTTTGTGTTACAGTGTTCAACCTGCCTTTTACCTCCTGCTGCCTCTGATGGAGAGTTCTGCGCTGCCTGTGATGTGAAAGACGCACCGACAGATGTGGTGAGCAGCAGCTCGCTCAGTTTTCCACCACTTTGTTTGGAGAGTCCCTGGGGGAAAAAAACCCCCAAAAACTATCGACCGTTTAAAGCCGTTCAGTGATCATCTTTTCAACGTCGGACTGAAACACTTCCTCGCCAACGAGGAGATTTCCCGGTTTCCAAAAGCAATCCGTCTTTTAATCTCAACGTTCCAAAAAGCGCGGAGATGTGTTTCCTGTCATCGACGGGAGCACATCATAGGCGTCCCCTTACAGAGACTCTCCCGAAACAAAGTGAGCTTGGAGAAACTGCTCGGACGTGGGTGAGAAGCAGACGTTCTACCGTGTTTATTGCAAAAACCAAACACACACAAAACTCGACCGGCCACAATATACACTACATTATATTTTAGCCTCTCAACTGGGACTTTAAAAAAAAAAAAAAAACAAAACTGAAGGTTGTGAGAAATGCATTGATTTACTCTAAAGGTTTTGGTTCTTCCTTGGTGGGCTCTACTTAACTTAGATATAGTTATGCAACAACTGATTCCTAAGGGAAGTGCATTTCATAGACACCCACGTGAGACCTGAATCTGGGACATAACTGCACACTGAAGTCTTGTAGAGGGAGACGGCGTGAATAAAGGATCAACCCGACGGTCACGTTCGGTGCTATGAAATGCAATACTTCCCCATCTGTATCAAGTGCATTACACATATACTGTATTTTGTAATACAGAGAATTTTGCAGTGTATAAATAGTATTTATCACTGTATGATGCTTGTTAAGTGTTATTTATGAAGGAGAAAATAAAACTTGTCTGAATTTGTTGCAGCTTTCTGTCTTCCTTACAGTCTCAGGCAGGCAGTTTTCACTGCTGAAACCTGTCTCGGAGCTTAATCTGAAGCCAATTTTTTTCTTTTATTTACGGAGAACCGGTGGCTCTTCAGTCTGTCTTTTTTTTTTTCTTTAAATTCTTGAGAGGAAAAATGATGCTTTTCTTGTTTTTCAGCTCAGGGTGCGTCATATGCTGCTGAGTGAGCACCAGTCCTCTTTTCCCTACACTAAACTCGCCATGAACTCTGTTGTCTACGATGATAAAGCAGCTTAAAGCAATTTGTGTCAGTGGGAAACTCCGATATCTGAGCAGATGTTTTCACAGAAACGTGTCGAAGAGTTTCAGCCACTGATTAAATTTCTGCTCTGGCCCCGTTTGTGCTGAGCTGACTCTCGTTTTTTATAAAATCCCTTTTCCATCTCGATGTTGCGATAGCCTCGAGGACTAATCCACAACAACGCCAGACAAAGAAGAGCAATAAAATATGAAAATGTTCATTTGTTTTCCAAATCCGTTTCATTGCTGTGTTTTCACTTTTATGACTTGTAGGAGTTAGTCAGCTCATTTTAAGGGTTTTTGTTTGTTGTGTTTTGTCCTGTCTTTTTTTATTGGGTTTAATTGTGTTTCCTGGCATTTATTTCTCTTCTATACTTTGTAGTTCAAACAAAAGTCACTTTTGTTCTTTGAAATGATTTCTGCTCTCTTTTTGTGATTCCCATGTGTTTGTTTTGTAAGATTTGCTTTTGTTTCTGTCTTCTGTCCCTTCTTGTATGGTTTGAAATTCAGATTTTTTCTCATTTTGTTCAAAGTTTTCTTATTGTGTCTGAAATATTGTTTGTTGTCGTGTTTTTTTTTTTCTCTTCTTTTGTACCCGAAGGCCACTGTACCATTCTCAGCAAGCATCCCTGAACATCATTTGGCTGCATCATCGACCCTCTTGAGAAGAGCGAAAATGTTCTTGCTCACAAGGGTTCGTCTTATCTTGCAAGCTCCTCAATAACTGTCAGTTCTCAAATATTCAGCAGCAGCAATCGACAGTAACACTGTACGGCCAGAAATAATAGTGGCTTCTGGGGCAGTTTGTCAAAGCAATTTCGAAGTGAAGCGGTGATGAATGCAGTTGTGGTGCTTTAGATTGGAGCGTCACTTAAGCTCGCCCTTGCCTTGCTTGTGACAAGCTATCTGTACAGAGGGAGATGAGTGTTTGTGTGCATGGTTCAGGCTGTGTTTGTGAACACACAACTACATAGACTGGATAAGTAGCCCAAAGCCTTTTTGCTTTAATCCCCAATTCAATAGAAAATACAAAAGCCCATATAGATCTCAGCCAGGATTCATCAAACATACAGCAACAGAGCAACTCCTCGTGCCTTTTACTGCTCCATCTGTCACAAGGAGCTGCAGCACAGACTTGTACGCCACTCTTCAAATGAGCCAGCGACCTTTTCTGGGCAGGGGTCAGATGTGTGTCAGATCCATCATCGTCCAACCCCACCTCAAAGAACAAACCTCATCCCAGAGGCTCCCCGCCAGCGCATGGATACGTCCGCACAAAACCAAGAACATTCATTCTGACGGGCCTCAAATGAAAGCCATAGGTCTAACTGTGGGCTATGCTCCTAAAATACATCTGTGAGGCTGATGGTGCTCAACGACACGGTGAGGGAAATTCTAAAAGTAGCCAAACTGGGTGAGGGAAATGATCTTGGAGTACGTCCACGCAGATTTCCAGAGGGAAACTTGTGGTGGGATGTTTACGGATATGTGAGGGAGGAAGACGTTTATTGGCCGCAGGCTGAAGGATCCGCTTCAGGCAGTGGGATAAATCACATGACCTCTTTCTTAACGCAGCTGTTGTCTCCATCTGTACCCTGTATGACCCGCTCTTTATATCTGCGATGTAGCGGGACACTGCGACAGGACTCGTTTGAACTCTGACAGAACTGTTTGGTGAGGCTGCAGAGCTCCATAAATATCACCTGTCCCGATCCTGCACTCGCTGAAATGTTTTCAAATCAAAATGCATTTGTCACATCTACTGAAATGAAAAATGAAAACTACCTGCGTTCAACAAGCAAGTAAAGAAACAAAAAAAAGCAGCAAAGTCTTATAAGAAGTTTCCCAGTAATGTGACTGCGATGGGAAAACGTAACACTGTTAATAATCTTGTGTTTCATATGTAAAAACCATTAGGTTGCACCCATGAATTTATTGAAATGGAAAGCTATCATCAGGTGTTAGCTCTCCTTTGCATAGCAACAAACACACGCTTGCACAGAGGACGCTTACGCTTGTGCACGTGTTCAAACTTAGACGAACTCTGGCCAGATTTGGTCCATGTGTCTTTGCTAATCAGGAACCAAGAAGACAAACGAGGGAGGAAAGGCTGTTCCCAGGGAGGAGTCACATCTGTGTGTCCTCTCCTAAGGTCAGCTCTTCCCTGTGTGTGTCTGTGTCACGGTGCGCGCGAGCTGCCTGCTGAGTCGCCCTGAGAACACGCTCAGATTGAAAACGCAGAGATTTCATGTGGTTTGAGAAGAACTAAAGCTGAGAAACTTGTTCAGCAGCCTCCGTTGAAGCACTCTAACAATCTAACAGGAAAACCACAGATAGTACTCATTTTAAGGGCTGTACACAGTTTAACTGCTAATATATGTGACAATATATGGCTTGATTCTATTTTGTTGAATGGAAATTATGTGACAAGGTATCAGAGGTGACGCTGCAGAATTTGTGTAATTATGTAACACGTTACATTTCTAATTTACACGTTAAGTTTCTAAGTGTAAAACTTGTTCCGCATACTTTGTAAATGCCCATCCAATGCTGATTTTTACATCTAATTGCAGTTTAGCCCTTCTGTCATATAGAACTGTGTTCCTGTCTTAGTTTAAAAACCAATACAATCCCTCCAGAGTCTCAGTTTACACACAGACTCACATCTCTTTCAAATATTTATTTTATTTTGTTCAGTGCCGTAGCCTTTACAAACTGAAATGGAATTTAAGTTTATACTGCTCTCTAGTGGTAAAACGGCAACACTACATATGACATTATACCATTCATCCATTGTCTGTACCTGCTTACTCCAACTAAGGTGGGGGGGGGGGGGGGGGGGGGGGGGGGGTGATATTGGACCCTACTCCAGCTGTCCTTGGGCGAGACATATGTGCAGCGACTTATGGAAATGTGCTAACAAAAAAAAAAGGAAAATGCAGTACATTAGGAAAAAAAAAAAGAGAAAAAAGTTTGTACAGTGTCTTTAAGTAATCTTCAGGAATAGTTCTCCAGGCTTCTTGAAGGACTTTCCAAAGCTGATGATCCCACACTGCTTCAATAATGTTGAGGTCCAGGCTCTAGGGAGGATTCATCCTCCCTCTTTTCCCTTCCATAAGAATTGCCTCTTGAAAGCCACTGTGACATGGAGACTGTTTCTGATGAGGCTTCAGTGATCAGTAGATGGATCAACTGAAGGGCCAGATGTATTTGTCAGGCCATGCCTGGATTTTTTTTCCCTCTATTTCATAAGGAAAATACCTTCAGATACTGCTTATCTGCTGTAAATTGTTTTGTTTTATTTAAAGCCTGCCTTTCTTTCAAGGGCATACTTTGCACCGTGTGGAGCTATGCAAGGCTTTCAGCTTATAACTCTGGGAATTGCCTTCTTTGGTGCAAAAATGGCTATTTAATGTCTGTCAAACTGTGTCATCTTTTGCAATTTCATAGATGCAACTGAAACAAAAGCGCCTTTTGCGACAGGTTGCTGCCAACAAAGTAGCTAAAGAGACAATTTTAAAGTGATTTTTAAACCAAGTTGTCTATTATGTGTAGATGGTTGAATGAGTCATAGGTCAGTGTTGAATGGTTTATACAAAAAACACATTCCTTTGAAAAATGGTCCGATACAAGGACTCAACTGAAAACAGGTTAAAAAAGCAGCAAATTAAAAAAATTTTTTGAAAGATCTAAAGAAAGTCTAGAGAACGGACCACTTTTACAGATTATACAAACGTTTGGCTCCTTGGAAGCAAAATATGAAAGAGGACCTTTAAGCAGTACCACCTATATCTGGAAATAGCTTTTAAGATGACAGAAGCTCAAAAGAACATCTTTTTCAGCCTCAAATGATGCGACATTGTGACCAAGACCTTTAAGTTTAAAAAACTATCTGCTGAAAAACATCATGTATAGATTAATAGACTGACGGGGTTCATTTTTGCAGCCATTTCCAGGGTGATCAACGGACTTTCAAACTTCAAAACCGAAATCACATCATTTTTTTTATTCACTGGTACTTCACACATTTCACTGGCTGCTAAAATAAACACTGAAGCTAAAAGCGATCAAACTGAATCAAGAAAAAATATCTAACAGTCAAACGTCAGCTTAGGTTAGAACATCTTTTGGAGAAAAAGTCCAAATGTGGTCCAAACCCAACTGTTCACCGAACACAAAAAACAGAAAACCATCTGATCTGAAATAGATTGAACTGGAATGGTCCTTCTTGCTTTGTGTGTTTCTACTCAGCAGTGAAGCTACAGTAAATTCCCCAGTGATCACTTGTGTAGCGGCCACAGTCCAGCTTCTCCAGCCCCACCAGAGCCATATGATCTGGGGCCAGATGTGGGACTCCTTCCTTTGTAGCTGGACGGAAGTAAATGCGGTCAAAGCGGCAGCGGCTGATGTAAGGAACAGTCTTGTTGCTGTTGGCTTTGGTATCCCACGTGTAGCGGCAGTGCTCCTGCTTGCCCAGTCGCTCCCACACGTCACAGACGGTGGATGGCAGGCCTACTTTGGCCACCTGACAGTGAAAACGGAGCAAATATAACCAAAGAGTAAATTCAACAGCATGTGTGTGGCCACAAGTCAACTGGCTGAACCAACCTCAGTGTCCCTCAGGTTTGTGTCTCCTCCAAAAAGGATGGTGACATCATCAGGTGCATCTTTCATCTTCTGCATCACCACCTGCAGCTGTTTCATGCGCTCTGCTGAGTGGGCCTTGCAGCTTTCAAGGTGAGATGTCATCAGGCACAGCTTCTGACTTTTGAAAGTCACCTGATTTAAACAAAGGAAAATGCCCCTCTGTGTCACATTCAGGTGGACTAACTCAAGTTTATAAAATACAACCAGTGATGGTGCGCAAACCTGAGCTACAAGGAGATTCCTCATCATCTGTGTGGTGGGGTAAGTTACTATATCACTCTCCAAAAATTTGAATCGTGACTTCTTCAGCATCATCCCTGTGAAATACGCCTCCTCACCACCTGCTCAGAACAAGTTCAGAGAAGGAAATGGATAGCAATCGGTCCCAAAACATCAACACCCGCTTTATGGATAACAATTTGTAATGGAAATTCTTGTGAAATGTAGCTGCGGCTTGAGGTAAAGGCAGAGCATGAAACGTAAGACAATTCATCTGAAAGAGAGAAAAATACTTTTTGTAAACTGTTGTGAAGCCTGGATTTCAGAAGACTCGAGAGAAGTTAATCAGCACGACTAAAGGCAGCAAATCATCAGATCAGACACCAGATTACTCTCTTCCACTACTTGTTGAAACTGTACACCTTAAAGCACAGACTCTGATGTGAATACTGGTTTTTGTTTCAGATAAGATGTACCATCTGCTGGCTAAGACAGCTTTGTGACCTGGACATGATGTTTCCACACAGGACATATCTACACTCTGTTGTAGTGACAACAGCTAAGGCCATTCTCCAGAAATCCCTCCGATTACCAGATATTCTGTTCCTGAAAGGTGGAATCTAATCCCTTAAACCTAAATACTGCACAAAACACATCTAGGCTTATATGCTTTGAGCATTTTCACAGTGTCGTGACTCATACGTGACTCATAAGCCACAAGATTTCATTACTTTCAGCTACTTTGCTAAAGCAAAGAGACCCTCCTCAGTCAATCTGAGGATCAGCCGTTCGATCCACAGACCCTCCAGAGGGATCGAGGTCAAAACACTGAACCCCACTGATGAGCTCATTGTAAATATTAGAGAAGACGAAGTGCTGTATGACTGTATATGAATGGATAAATGGCAAACACACCGAGAAGCACTTTTAAAAGATAGTAACAGTTAAAATGTGGGCATTTGCTGACCGAGTGCTTAAAGACAAACAGGAGCACCGAGACAGCACAAACACCTCCATGGCCAAATACTGTAGCTTAGTTTCTGTTAAAGTGATCCTGATATGCACCAAATTTCAGTAAGTCCTTCCTTTGCTCCTGCTCCAACTCTCCTCTCATTTATGATGCAATTACTCTGACAATAATAATTTCATTCTTTGCAAGTGTGACAGTATGCATCAACCAGCATCCTGAAACCAAGGCAACCGAACAGAATTCAGTCTTCATCATTATGTACACGCATGCTTTTCCTACTGTGGCAATGGCAGCAAGTATTCAGCAGCAAGACCTTGGGAACATACTTTACCTTCAATGATTAGGTAGCTGACAGCCCGTTTCTTCAAGTACTGGACATAGGGTGGAATGAGCTCCTGTAGGAACACCACGTCAGGAGTGTATCTGTGTAAGAGGAAGAATCACTGTGAATATCATTTGCCTTCTTTCTGTTCAATAACCCAAGGAGGTGGTCAGACATGTGAGCAAACTTTGTGTATTCAGGGAACAGAGAACAGCTCCTATATCATGGCCACCTCCCCCGAAAAAGTCGATATCCAAAAGAGTGCGATAGTTGTAAAACTTGCTTACAGTACTAAATAGGAACATAAGCCTCTTGCACGCTCGGCAAGGTTGTCTGTATCGAGCCCGTCCACGTTCCAGGAAATCAGGGACAGCTTGCCGTCATCTTCCTCCGAGGGTTTCTGCGCACTGGCAGGACTGTCTCCGGTCAAATCTATGCTGGAAATGTTTCACAGACAGTCACAGTACTGTAAGCTGAGTCATTGAGGGGTGGCTGGTTAAAAAAAAAAAGAGGAGTCATCTTGACACACACAGTCATATGAACTTGGGGCAGTGAATACAGTAGACTCACCAGTCTTCTGGGGGTTTTTCTTGGACCTTCTGCCTCTTAGCTTTGGGGCTACCATCATTCTCTGGAAAATCTCCTTCAAATACTCTCTCCATGTCTGCCTCAAAGAACGAGTTCAAAGCTCTCTGAAAGTAAAGTTACAGCTTTATTTTTTCCACATTTGTAGTTGTAATAAAAAGAACCAGGGCCTGATTGCATGTTACCTTAATTCCACAGGCAAAACGATTATTAAGAGAAGTTTACCCACGGACTCTTACCGAATTAATTAAATAAGCTGCAGCTGTGTTGAACTGCAATTAAAGATGAACATACTGGTCCACAACTATGGCATTCCCTCTCAAGTCAACCACAACTGTGACATACAGACCACTGTACCTCCGTCTCCCAATCGTTTTCTGCCAGGTAGCACTGAGCCACGGCACTGTCAGTTCCCGCTATCACAGCAAACTCGTCGCAGAGACGTGCTCTGTCTTTTTCCACGTCTGAAACAGACGGTTGGTCCGAGCCCGATGTGGAGGCCATGTTCCCACAGGCACCAGTTTTTAAAAACACAACTGTTAATTCAAATTTTGAGTCATGTGCAATTGTTTGTCTATTTTCACTCTGCAAGTTTTCCCAGCCCGGTGTAGCAGTGAAAAACGTCCGGGTGAAATTGCAAAATATGCTCTTGAAAGGTAGAAATCCAATGGGTGGGCGGGGTAAAATTTGGGTTTGTAAATAATTTTGATAGACGACTAGTAATTAAACTCTAATAAATTTATGTATGAAAACTGCCAGAGCCCTGATCAAGGCCAAATTTAAAGTTAATTTTATCTGCTCTATGTTATAAAAAAGAAATAGAAAAATAATTTAAAAAAGGTTAAATGTAGCGTTATTGATAAATATGACCATATATTGGTATCAATCGTATGATTTTACGTTTATGAACTTCCCTACAGATCTGACGCACATTAACCAAAACGCGAAAATTTCACCCGGATGATTTATCGAGCACCACAGTTTCCGGTGTGAAATAAACACAAGTTTGACATTGGCCTTGTTTATCTGCGGTAAACATGGGCCCGCTGACTTTAAACGCGTTAAAACAAATCATGAGAGCAATGGTCGATAACCCAGGCTTCGACAGAGTCTTGAGCAAGGTAAAGATGTTACGTTTATAAGATGCTTTATCACGCATTTCGGATCGAGCACGGAGTGTGTTGCAAACTTTGTTCAGCTGTACGGTGTCCGCGTTGTTGTACTGCCACAGACGGCTGTGTCTTCTACAGGTGGACGTCTTGTCTGCCAGCCCGGGTAAGGTGGTGTGTGAGATGCGGGTGGAAGAGGAGCACACTAACCGCGGCGGGACGCTGCACGGGGGGATGACAGCCACCCTGGTGGATGTCATCTCCACCATCGCTATAATGAACAGTGAGAGGGGGGCTCCCGGAGTCAGTGTGGACATGAACATAACGTGAGTTATATATATATAAACTTGTTTTTTACTTATTTGCACTTACAGATCTAAACACGCCAAAAAATCTGCTCTTATCATTTGAATTGGCCGATGCCGCCAAAAGAAAGCTGCAGTATTCAGTCAGTTAACTGCGCATTTTCTGTCTTTTGTTGGTCTAAATGTGACCAAATATGAACGTTCAATTCTGAAGTGCTGATAAGTGTTAAGCTGATAAAATATAACTGAAATGATTTAAAATTAAATTTCTAAACAACAGTTAACGTGGAAAAATGTTACAGGTATATGAACGCTGCAAAGATGGGCGAGGACGTACTCATCACTGCGCAGGTCCTGAAGCAAGGGCGGACACTGGCCTTTGCCACTGTAGATCTCACCAGCAAAGCCACGGGGAAGCTCCTTGCACAAGGAAGACACACTAAGCACCTTGGCAGAAGCTAAACTATCTCCCATGTGCCTGTCTGTAAATTACATGGATCTTCAGTGCCACAACAAAGGACTCTGAAGATAGTAACGAGCTTCTGTCTGTATATAAGTTATATAAGAACCAGATTTTGTACAGTGTTTGGTGCCACAACTCCATGTTATTATTGCTGGGCACTTCAAGTGTTAATAGTAAGAGAAATGAGCCGTCACTCCTGTCAATGATTCACAGACATGCAATAAAAAAAAAACTGGACAAAAGGTTATGCTTTCAGAATTTGCACTGTATTGGGATATGCTCAGCAGTATTGATTTGAGAACCAACAGAAAAAAAGAACCAGTTACATGCCGTAAACCTTTTGAACTGAACATACTGAATCAACAAGGAGCAAAATCATATGCAACTATGTACTTTTCAGTCTTTGGCGAGAAAGCCTACTGAACCCAATTTCAAATCGACAAGCGTGGCAGCAAATTATCTGCATTTTAGTCGGTCAAATTAAGCACAAATCACTTAGCTCTTAGCAGGTTTTGTTAGGTATGTTAAACATTAAATCCGTCACTTCATTTTCTCACCAACCCACATCCCAAACAAAAAAAAAAAAAAAAACAAAAGCATAAAACATCAGATTTCAGTAGCTTAAATGAATAGTGCATGAATGGCTTGAACGGTGAAAATTACCATCGACATCCAACCAACATCTCTCAACTTTGTGTACAATGCCTTTCAAGACACTCAAGATTTCAGCAAAGTCCTGCCTAGTATGTTTCAGAGAAAAGCAAATGACACAAAAACATCTTTGAAAAAGTCCAGCAAAAATAACTAAGGCTGTTTATAAGAAGCAATACCTACACCATATGATTTGACAGATACTGTTCATCTTGTTATATCTGCTTCTACAGGCGATTTAACACCCGATCACACCTGTCCTTGGTCAAAAGATTGCACAAGGTTGTTTTGTGACATTACAAACAAGCTTTAACAATCCTTTATGACAACAAGGATATTATACACGTCCATCTGAGAACCACCGTGAAGACCTGTGTATTGCTTGTTCCTGTTTTGATGCAACATAAAGAGTTCCTTCAATGACCGGCGCTGTTGACAATGTGGCTCCAAGAGAACAACCAACCACTCAAAATCAATGTTCGTGCAGGTTCAAATGAAAGGAAAAAAAAAAAAAGAAAAAAAAAAAGTGTATGGGTGGGTGAGGAGGAGGGAATGAAGAGGATGTAAAATCAAATGAAAAAAATTCAGAACCAATCCAATAATGACAGAAAATTGGAGGAATATTGGAAGTGTGAGCAGGAGGGGGAGGGGGGGGGGGGGGGGGAATAAAAGGCATGGAAACTGAATCAGCTTCAGGTCAGGGGGGAGGAGAGTGGGTGGGGAACAAAAAGGAGATCCAAGCATAAGTTCAAATCTTTTAAAGGGAAAGGGAGGAGATGAGTACATAAATTTGCTTCTGAAGGCTTAGGCAGGATGGAGAGGAAAGGCTTGTCTCTGTGTGGCTGGGTGGAGCAAGAAGCCTTAATCAGGCATGTACGGGCGGAGGTGATCCTCGATGTCTCCAACACCCCAGCAGGTCAGCTGGTCCTGGGGCAAGTACAGGCAGAGGCTGCACAACTTGAAAACTGTGGCCTTGGTTTTAGGAGTCTGAAAGCATCAGATAGAGGGGAAAAAAAAAACAAAAACAAAACGCATTTGTGGACAAGTATTTTCGATGGGCGACTTTTCAGAACTTCAAAACAACTGTTCACCAATTCAGCGGACTGACTTACTTGTAAGTGTTGTCTATCCATGAAGAGAAATACAGACTGAGTTGGGTTGTTCATGACCATTCCAGCCTTGTCTTTACGACCCAAAGCATGCAAGCACTGCTTCTCATAGTCTCCATGATGAAACTCAAACTTGGCCTGCAAAAAAAACAGAAAATGTGTGTTACATGCAGAGTTGGCACCGCTAACACATCTAATTTATGTAAAAGGTCTACACAGTAAATGTATACTTTCTGTTAATGTGCACAATAACGTTACATTTCACTCAAAAAGAGTGCATCTACAGTTCTACTGTTATTCTCGATCATCAATGTTGCTCAGGGAGATTGGGCCATACGTTTGAATCTGGGTTTTAGTCTTGCTCAAGATTTGGTTTTAGCCAAACTGACACACCCTAATCTCATGCATACAAGATGTCTGTGGCAAACAAGAGCGATGACCGGTGTCAAATATTAACACAGAATGATCCGATAGGTGCCAGAGTCTGACCTGAACAGGCCTAAAGGGTTCATCATCAGCCCCTTTCCACCTGGAGAACAGCAGACAGACAATCTTCTCAATATCATTGCGTGGCCAAAGGATAAAATCCATTTCTTGTGTGCAGCCTATCACATCCTGTAATGACATTAAAAAGACAGACAGACAAATCATTTAATAAAAAGCAGAGGTTTTCCTCCTCAGGCCGACCCGTCCGCAGATGGTTCACGATCTTACCCTTCGCATCGACTGGTATCTGGGAGCGTGTAGCTGCACAACGTCTTTTTGCAGGAGTTCAATCGAACTCTCGAGAGAGTAGCTGGAATCGCGCACACCTCGTAGGATGTTTTCTTCATAGTTGTTGGTCATCACAGGCACCACTTCAGCTACCTCAAAAAGTGCAGACTTCTTCTTCTGTAAGAGAAAAGACAAATGCAACTTTAAGCCGCTGGCCGTATATTCAGCAGCAGGATGTTCAGATGTGTGACGAATGAATGCAAAACACTTTGCTCATATTGAGCTGACAAACCTTTTCCTTGAAAACGAAGGCTATATAAATCTTGAAGTCAAACTGATCAGCCAAAGATTCCCTTTTCTTCCGAAGTTGAGCTCGAAGTCGATTTCTTGTTTGGTTTCTTCGTGAAGTCGGGTCCCCCATGGTTAGATTTTTTTATGGTAGCGTCTTTTCCTCTTGTGCTGTGTATTTTAGCGACACTCTCGTCTTGTATTTTATATTTTGAAAAAAAAAATGGAGCTAGCTACCCTTTGCATAAACAATGCATCCAAACTCTTAAGCTAGATCTTCTATTTACTATGAACTGAAAATATCAACAAAGTAACAAAACTAAGTCATTTCACTTGTTTTTGTAAAAAGGGCAGTCTTGATGAGGGGAATGATCAAAAAGACTAAGACTACATCTCCTTGACCCTTGATCAGAAATCCATGTTTTAAGACATGACTTGCAAGCCAAATGAGCTTTTTTTGTTTGTTTTTTTTCCAAGCTGCACCTGACAGTGGATTACAACAGATTTCTAGGAAACAGCAACTCAAAAATTGACTTATTTAGTAAATGTTACTGAAACCAACAGAAGCGGCTGCTACTAAAAAACAAAACAAAAAAACAAACCTATGTCGGTAATATTTATTTGATAGTGAGATTGTGGCCTACAGCAAGCGGACAAATATTCTATTAACTGGGTCACTCAAAGTCCCTCATCCATGGCTGTAGTTTTGTTTGTTTCTCTGTAGAGACTGCGTTATGTGCGAGTTACAGACGAACTGGGGATACAGACGAACATGGCAGGTAAATACAGATGCCAGGAGATACTGGCAGCGGGTAACATCGAAGACTACCACGAAAGTAACTTGACATTTCCTTCACTGCTGCTGTCACTCATTTGGCCCGAGGCCTGCGGCGTTGCCACAGCTGATAGTCATGATGTGGACGTATTTTTAGCACACTAGCTAAGATGAGCTAGCAAGCTAACCTAGGCATTCACTTCCGACACTAACTAGTAGTGAACCAACGATAAAACTACATCTTATCTGACAGACTGGCTTAACTGAGGCCTATGTTCGGTCAGTCATCTTTCGACGCGTTTACATTTTCTCGCTGGGTTCAATGTGACTGCCAGTGCTGTTAAGAGCCGAGAAACCAGTGGGGTTCACCGTCTAACTGTTTCTGCTTGTGCTCAGCATTTTAGCTCGATATAATTTGCTTCAGTCGTGTCTTGTCAACAACATAATCGACAAAAATCAGCCAGGGGATCAGTAGTCAACTGATGACAAACGCTGAATTGCCAAACAAACGTTAGCTAAACAAAATCTCCCTCTTCCACGTCTGAAGTTTCGAGGTGTTTGCTTGTTCTCTTTCTCTTCTTTTCTTCAGTCGTCACAACCTCCGTCTCGCCCAGCCGCATGCCATGTCAAGATAAATCGACAATCCAGCGGAAATCCTCCGTTCTTTCAGGCGTCATGTGGCAGGTTCTGTCTCCCGGCGGGCCCATATTTAACGACGTGTCGTCCAACGTTTTTCCGTTTGGTTTCTTTGTGTGTTTAATGGCAGCTAATAACAGCACAAACAAGCTCGACGGTCCACAGCCTCCCCCAAAATGGCTGCGCGGCCAGCTACAGCGATGTGACGTATGTTGAC
The DNA here is from genome assembly GCF_036924035.1 of Leuresthes tenuis. Classification (NCBI taxonomy): domain Eukaryota; kingdom Metazoa; phylum Chordata; class Actinopteri; order Atheriniformes; family Atherinopsidae; genus Leuresthes; species Leuresthes tenuis. The sequence continues at coordinate 13,174,320 of NW_027325372.1, read as the reverse complement.
ATGTGACCGCACGAAGGGGGTGGGGGAGGACTATGGGGCAGCAGCAGGAAAAAAAAATATCTCGGTCATGATTGGCGACTTTACCACGTGACCAGGCAGGCGTATTTAAGCCCCTGGCGCGGGATCCTGAGCAGAGGATAAGAAACGACGACTTTTCAACAGCTGGCTTAAGGTAAACAAGTCTTTACAGGTTTAATGACGCGTTAGTTGAATTATGTCCGATGGCCGTGGTCTGTTAAAGCTGTTTATACGTCATTTGTAAGTTTAAAGTGATTTTTAGACTTAATTGGACCTAGCGGGCCTGGACTTGTAAGGCTCCATACGAAGCTTTTGCTTCCCCCGTAACACATTTTTAGCATTGGCTAACTCGGTAGCTTGTTGTTTTGTGGGTTTTTTTTTTAAATGAAAAAGCTACCAGTCTTTACATTCATTTTTACTGTCCTAACTAAAACGATGCTAACCAATAACTAGATGCTAAACTAGCTTTTTTTGCCCCCATCTTCGTTGTGCAGTACTGTTTCTGATCTGTTACCAATTTCTTATCAGATCTCTTGAACAAAAATGAGTTTCGGTGGAAGAATGAAACACGACCACCAGGAGTCTAATGAGAATATAATAGTAAGTGTTTTTTTTTAATTTAAAATGTCTTCATATTGCTTTATATATATTTTTTAATTAGGCTTTGGGGTTATATGTTGAGCTATGTACCGAAGTCCGTATACGCTATTATGTGGATGGTATCCTATTAAAAGCCAGAGTGATTCCAATTTGTCAGGAGTTTGTCATTTATGGTATTTGGAACTCTGCCCTTTTTGTTCATTATGGGACCATTTTAAGTGTCTTCTAAAATATCGTCTGTTTAATGGCTGCATACAGGCCCATTTACTGATGGGTGTTTCTGCAAGGACAGTCAATTTCATATGCGGTCAGCAATAATTTTGATACCTAGTAACTAAAATATCTTAACCTTGCCTCAGGCACGTATTCACAGGTTTCACTAATGGGGTGACAAGTTTAATTTTTAATTAATTTTATGTAGAACTAAATGTTTTGTGCACGTGTACTGTTGAAACCACTAAAAGATTACATTTTACATCCCCCATAACACTGAGGTCTTGCCAAACATTAACTGGGCTTTGTTTACTGCTTTTTAATGCCTGTTCAAGAGAAACTTTCCCACGGCTGCTATGTGAATCAATCCTCTGCCCCTGTTCACACACCTGTGGCCCCACTGCGCATGGCAGCGCTGTCGAAGCGCTTCACTTACGCACTCTACCATGGTGACAGTGTAACCAAAGTAAACCCTGTGAAGTGATGCTAAGCCCTTCTGAATAGAGGCTCTGAAAAGGAGACTATTGGTAATGTTAGTTTCTCATGGGACTGAATCATGGGTTTATAAACATCAATCTGGGAGTTTAGGATCTCTCATTATCTGCAATACTTGAGGTCAGACTTAAACTTGTTGTTTTGGTGCCTTTCAGAGCTTTTTTGCACCATCTAAGAAGACAATGGGTCCCCCAAGGCAAAGGCTTCAGGTCCTCAAACCCTCAGCAGTCAACACAGATTTGAAGTTGGCACAGGTACGTAGTAGCTTGTACCCTTAATTTAATGAGTCTGTATTTCTTATAAATCTGTGGAGATTTATGCATTTTTATCTAATGCAGCACATGCTCTTGTTTCTAAATTAATTCCTTTAGGCAGGAAAGGTCATTCCTAAGCGGAAACAACGAATTCTTCTAGAAACTAGAGGTTCGAAGAGGGTGAAGGTGGAAGTCAAATCCACACAAACTGAAGATGCTGATTGTTTACCAGATGGCATGTCAAATGAAGCCTATGAACTTATGGTGAAAGGTACACGTCCGATGCTGTCTACTACACGTCAGCAGCCCTAGAAGCCTTTAGCTTGGTCTGACGCATCCGCTGTCATTTTAGAAACCCCACCTGACGCCTACTGGAAGGAAGTAGCCGAAGAGCGACAAAAGGCCTTGTACGACGTCCTACAGGAGAACGAGAAGGTGAGTTAATCACTAAGAGTCGGCTAATGTTTAGCTGTCTGAGCTGTTCCCACGCTCCCTCTGACTTGACCTTAGTTGGCTTCAGTTCTGCTGGCATCGCCTCAGTACACACTTAAACTATTTAAACTGTTAAATGAAATGTCTGTCCCAACTTTTTTTCTACAGTTGCACAAGACTAATTTTACTCGGGCTCGACTTTCCTGACAATAAGAGTCGAGCTGAAAGTCCTTTCTTAAAATCTGTTCGTGTGATTGTACTCTGCTGTTGTATCTGTTAGCATACTAAAAGTAGCTTTCTATATATTTCTTATTTACCATCGTTTAAATCAGTTGCACAGAGACATCGAGACCAGAGATGAGCAGATCGGAAAGCTTCAGGGTGAAAATGAGGAGCTGCAGGAGCTGGCACAACATGTGCAGTACATGGCTGATATGATCGAGGTATGCACCTTCATGCTACACTTTACTAATTATTTTGGGAAAGAAGTAAGGAACTTGTGCTCATGTCTGCTTTTCAGTATGACCAAACTAAATCATCTCATCTTATTTGATTCGTCTGTAAACTTTGTATTTTCTTCAGAGACTGACGGGGAAGTGTCCAGACAACCTGGAGGAACTAAAGGATATTGCTCTTGATGTGGCAGAGGATGAGGAGGATGATGATGATGATGAGGTAGAACATGAAGATGTAACAGGTCAAAGTGAACAAGAGGAAGTCGATTACAGTCTTAGTGATGGAGAAACATCAGACCAGGAACAAGCGGGACCCTCAGGAGAGCAGGGTTAGCCTGGAACTTTTTTTTTTTTACAAATATTCTGATATCCTCTTTTAGCCTTTTGGATTACTTGTTTTAAATGTCTTTAAAAACAAAGCTTGTCTAGACATCTTACTTTCACGGTTGGGGGGGGGGGGGGTGTGGTGTTCAAGGATTTGTTTTAATCTTGGATTTTGGTGAAATTCTGTCAGCTGCAACTTTGGATATTCTATTTATTTTTTTTTTTTCTTTGGAGAATTTTAATAGCAGCTATTGCAGAGTAAGACCACACCAGCCCATGACCATCTTGAGATGGGTGGGGGGGACTCGGATGTCAACCCTAAACTTTAACTTTTTCTGGGTCTTGAGTTCTCAGCCATGTGGTGTTAAACAATATTTTCCTACTGACTATTTCAAATGTTTAGAATGATTGTCTTGAGTGGGTTATGGATTGCTGCATGTGGCAGTGAGAAACATTCCTACGACACTCGGGTTTACACTGAAATGTCAAATTTACTGCACAGTTGTGTACAGAATGATGGTGTAAAATAAAGTCTTTGAAAAAAAATCTTCAGATGGGGTTTTGGCTCATTAGTCTTGTTGGCTGTGCTCATTATAGAGCAGCTACAACTATAAAATGTACACGTGTGTGTGTATAGATGTAAATTTACTTTGTAACCAGGAAGCTGAAGCTTTACCCCTTCAGTTGCTTCAACTATGGGCCTGTTTATATGAGCTCATGGAATTTCAATTTTCAAATTGCTGTCGCACAATTCAAAGTCAAATGGAATGCTGGACTTATCACCATGGCAATGGAACAGACACTGGAAAAACACAACAGCTGCACCACATCTATAGATCTTTGCCACAACACCCATGGATTAAGAACCATTAACGATCTCACTGGACATGGTATTACTCCAGTGTGGTTGACTGGTTCAAGCTGTGGAATTCTAACTCATATGCACACAAAACCACAGCGCATATGTACCATTACAAACTTAAACTACACACGCAGTATATACCAGGACACATGCACTCACCCAAATCTGCCCACATGCAGGGGGGAGAAAGAGGGGGAAAAAAATGGCTCAACCCATATGAACAATGACCTGTCCCAGACTTTATCCTAAAAGATTTAATCAAACCCAAATGCAGGAGTGGTGTATTGGTATTCTTTCAATTGAATCAGAAAGCAATCATGCTTTTATCAGCCCTGGACTATTGCAATGCCCTGTATGTTAACCTCTCCCAGTCTTCTATTGGATGTCTTCAACTGGTACAAAACACTGCTTTTTGTTTTTTTTTTAAAAACCAGTACGTCCAGACTTGAGCATATCTCCCCTGTCCTAGAATTGATTTGAAACTTTTGAGGTTTGTTTTTAAGGCCATTAACGGCCTGGCGCCCACCTATCTGTCCAAGATGCTAACCATCCGGGACCCTGGCAGGGCCCTACGCTCCTCAGGCCAGCTTTTACTGGATGTCCCCAGATCTTACAGCCCCCAGATTGTGGAATAAACTGCCACCTGACATTTGCACTGCTACAGACCTCAACCTTCTTAAGTCAAAGCTGAAGACCCACTTTTTTAGTCTAGCTTTTAACGGCAACTTGAGAAGTCCTTTCCTCAGGTCATTTAAAACACTTATACTGGTTTTATGTTTGGGGTTGATTTTGTGCCATTTTATGTCTTTGTTTTAATATTTATTTTATGTCGGTTACTGTTTTATGACTTGCATGTAAAGCACTTTGGGTACCTTTTGGGCATTGTAAAGGGCTATACAAATAAACTTGATTTGATTTGAATGCACAATTGCCAGTAAAATGCCTTTTGAAGAGAAATAAGGATATTTTCTTTGAAAAAAAGGGGGTTTGTACAGATATTGGTGACTATATATACTGAACTGTACAATTTTAGGCAAAGATGCAATTTCTTTAAAGCTTGGGATATTCAGCCATGAACTACTACTCGTGTTTTACTTGCACCTTGCAGCCTTTTCATATATCTGGATAAGAAAAACCCAAAACAATTAGCATGTAGTAGCAATTATCATGCCATTACATTTGTAAGTATCCGCCAGGTCCGTAGAATCCGTAAAGATGATGGAAAAACATTTATTTTGACTTTATGGACTCAGCTGTATAAAAGAAACCGACAACCGTCATTTGAATTATGCAAAAATAAACTTTATTGCAATGTTCGAGCAGAGGAAACACTGCTGACCACAACAGAGAAGAGTAGTATGCAACCAGATGGATCAGTGCTGAAGCTGTTGACCACTGAGACGGATGAAGTTCCATTCCAGCAAAGTGTGTCGAGTTAATCTTAAAACGAGTCTCTTAATATCAAAACTTGTGCACATATTGCCAACCTGTACTTAATGATGATTAGGAGTCTAACCCGTTAATTAACTCATAAACACCGATCAACTGTAAGTTTGTCAAATGAAAATATTACATACACAGAGCGGGTTAAATTTAGATAGTAGACAAAAAAACACTGTACTGCTATTCCCAGCATGGAGGAAACAAAAAGTGTTGCCTAAAATGGACCACGTTTTGCAAAAGGTTGTATAGAAAAAAAAAACAAAAAAAAAAAACATGACACAATGTTTAGCTTTTAATAACAACTTCACACATTTACAGATTATAATACAAAAAAAAAAAAATCAGAAATACTATTCGTTAATTTATGGCTTTTGGATTGTGCAGTTACAACCAAATGCAACAAGATCTATCTGTTAAGGGTTCACCTCGTTCTTTTTAAAGTTGTGCTTCTATAGATATGTCTGAGAGTTCTGGCCTAAACGCAGATGCTGTACCGAAAATACATTCTCTTGGATGAACTCTTATTAAAAAGTCAGCTTTAAAATCAAATTTTCCTTTGGTTACAGTAAATCTTCTACTTGATAAAGCAACATTTCTAATATATAGTCCCAATAAAGTTGAGACCTTTAAGGGAACAAAAAAAAAAACAAAAAAAACCCTATAATACTTTGACTATGAGCAAATGTTAATCTTCTCCAAAATAATATCTAATCTATTATAATTCCTTCAAAATAGACTCCAGTTAAAATTAAACATCAGATATGAGATCATGGTAAAAGCATGAAGGCCTTTTTAAACCAAAGACAATATTTAAAATACTAAACCTGAAAATAGAACATAAATATACAATTAATTTACAGAACAAAGTCATCTGCTCTACTGCAGTATGACTCCAATGAATATTAGAATTACGAGTCGTAAATAATAAATAAGAGATGGGAACAAATGTGAGTTTTGTCGTTGTGCATCAGCACCGGACTCAGTAGTACAGTTACTGTGAGAAAAGCTGGAATTGGATGCTTACCTCAGGTCAGTTTTCCCACGTGACTCTAAGGGATCCGGAAAACAAAGCAGACCCGGGAAGCACCAAGCAGAGCACTTCATCCTGCAGCTTCTCATCGTTACGTTTCTAATCCTGCTATAAGCTCGCATGCTGTATAAATGTGCAGTTAGCCCGTAGCGAGGCTAAATCTAAACTCAGCACAGCAGATCCTCCTCTCTGTACACCGAGGAAGTGCATTCGCACAAAATCCCGAACCAAATTTATTGCCCTTGACCTGAACTGGTAGGAAATTTACATTTACAACAGAGTATTTGTGGAATCTGCCTGCTGGACCACATCAAGGCTCAGGTGGTAAAAGCTGACAGTATCACATCAGCCAAGTGCAAAAGAATCACATATGTACAAAAAAAATTGCACTTATTAAACTGCAAGCGCGAGACAACCCAGACGTAAACTGCTGAACGAGGGAACCTCGGGCACCGTTACTGACCTGCTTCACCTCTTCAGACGAAGACTGTAAACCGCTTTCTAACCTCAGCCTCTCCTGGAAGCCATCCTCACCTTATAAATGTTTCTCTCTGCCACAAACACGCACCTTTCAACCACGCACGAATCCCTGAAACTCCAATGGAACGTAGCAGAGAACACAAGTTACACTTTGAACACAACCACATGTATTGCGCAGGTTGTGTAAAATATGCCATATTTACAAGCCGTACAACAGTGCAATCTTCTGGAAGCGCCAGAAAACATCCCCAATGCAAAAAAAACAAACAAAAAAAACATGTTGCAGTGATTATACAAAGATCAAAATACATTGCATGACACAGCTGACTCTTTAACAATCAACATGATCTTTAATCAGTGAGCAAGTGATACAGGTGTTGGGTGCAGTAGATAGCCTGTTGACTGAGGATTTCTGAAGGATGAAGATGCATTTCTGGATTCCGTCAGTCTTTGCAGCAGCTTTGGGTCCAGTCAAATTCCAGTTCCACTTCCAGTTGAACTTCACCTGACCGGTCTGCCTGGCTCAGAAAGCAGGGTGTGGGGAGTGTCAGATATTGAAGTTAATAAAAGAGTGTACGTGTATAACCGTGAGGGCTATAGGTTGTGTGTCTTTTGTGGTTACGACAGTTTGTTTGGTGTTAGTTCCTTTCGTGAGGCAGTATGAGTGCGAACAAAGGGACCAACCGTGACGCCGTGAAAAACTTCTTGCATGTGAACATATTAATAAACAGACCAGCCCTGATAGGTGTGCAGTGTGGGGTTAAAGTTGTCCTCTGAGGTCGAGCTGGGGTTGCTTATCTGTTGCGGTTTAAGTGGCGCGATGGCTCAGAAGGCAGTGGTGACAGCGTTTCCTCGCCGTGTGCCAAGACGGATAATCTCCCCTGGAACTGTGTCCAGCTGCTCATACGCCAGCCGCCCCTCCTCACCTGTAACAGCCATGAAAGTTCATTCTAAACATTGTGCTTCACACTACTTTCATGTAACGTTAAACTTGCTACTTGATAACTTGCTTCTTCTTGGGTAGCGTGTTAAGAGCTCCACTGCAGTGAGCAGTCAAGTCGGTTAGTTCTGGTAGCCGGAGGGCTTTACAATATCGCTCTTACATGCATCTGATTGACATCAATCAACTTCACTTTGCAAGACTTGTTTTTTGACAATTGTGCCATTTAGGATGCGTTCGAACTTGAGAGATTTAGTTCAATTAGAACACACCCAGTTGGGATCGCTTCATTAGTGCAAATCATTTGAAGAGGTGTTAACGCTGTCATGTGAACTCTGATGTGCACCAAAACGCTTTAAAAAGTAGGTCTTAGTCAGCTTTCAAATGACCTCTGGTGCAGTTCGACTCAAATATGAATGCAACACGGACCGGAGACTTACAAACATAAAAGACCTGAGTCTTTATGTCAAGCTTACCTCACTGTTCTCATAGCAGCTGTGCTGCTCATTACAGTGCAGTACAGGCGTCAGATACGTTTCTTTGTAACAAACCTTTTGTGTGTGTATCCCAAGACCTCCAACTCTATTTTGACTTTATATATTTCAAATGTTCTTTGTTTGATTCTGTTGGTAAAATTACCACCATATATAGTCCTGTTGGAATCGCTGACATACAGCACTGTTTTATAAGTTCTTTCAGTAAAACATACATAAGAGAAGCTGTCCAATCAGGGCATGGCCTTATCAATAGGTATCTGTTGGTTTGATGAAAGAAAATGCTGCTGTGGACAGTAAAGCAATCCTGGACTTAATTCTGCTTCGATTTTTTTTATATATTTTTTTATTTCCATGAATGTCCCACTCACCAAATGTAAGCAGGGTTTCTATGGCGACGTGGCGGAGCTCCTCGTCGGCTGAATCACACAGTGCTATGACCGCTCTGATACTCTCCACTGCCTACACACAGACAATGAAGCAAGTCTCTTCAGAATTGAAAAGAATCTAACATCCAGTGACATTTTCCTCTTTTCTTTCCGTAAATGCACAACAGCTCAGGGAACGGAAATAACTCTGGACAACAGATAATGTGAGCAGACACTGACCTGCAGACAGCTGAGAGCGGAGCAGGCGGCCCTCTGGCTCTGAACTCCTGCCTCTGACAGCGCCAGAGTGTAGCACTCCACAGCCTGCGCACAACACACACGACATTCAAATGGGGCTTGAGTTGAGAGCATCCGACACGACATTCAAGGTGACATTCTCTCTTATCTTCAGCACTGCTCACCCTGGTTCTGAAGTGTTTGTTTGATGCTCCAGAGGAGAGGTAGTCGGCTGCTGCCTTGCTGACCTGAGGCTCCTCTGCAGTGAGTAGGGAGGCCAGGGCTCTCAGGGTGCTGGTTCGAGGCCAGAGAGATGACAAAGACACATCCTCCAGCTCTGCTAGACACCGAGAATAATCCCCACTGCACAGGACCTCTGCAAACCCCTCTGTGAATGACATGAAATGTCACCTGACATGAATTTGAAGCTGGCTTATTTTACTCAAATACTTTATTTGTGTATTCAAAACAAGGAAAGATCCTTTTGCTATATCTTTAATAGACTTGAGCTGGCAAATATAACCGGCATCGGATTTTTATCACGTTGTATTTCTTATTGTAGCTGACTGAATCATCCACCTACAACCCAATAATATCACCTCAAAGTGATAAGCTTTTCATTTCAAGCCTACAAAAACCTTCACTTGACTCATCACCTTTAAAGTCAAGTATCAACTTGCAGGTTTGCAAATTATTAAATTATAATGTTTGTTCAATTTGACACCAACACAGTTCCACCTGCAGAACAGCTCTGATATATTCAGCTTGAGAATTCTCAACCTGCGCAGTATATGTAAACTCCCAGTTGTGTGTCTACATTGAGCAAGAAGAAGAAATTAAAAAAAGTATCAAGCATACAAGTATCACATCTCTTGCTCACCCTCTCTTGCCAGGTGCAGCAGGTGAGTCTCCATGTCCTGAACTTCATGTTGTAAGATGTAGCTGTGGAACTGAAACACAGTCAGGACGTCCTGGGAGAGCGCAGCCGCAGGAGGGTCCTGTGCTTCCGCCAGGTCGCTCCTGTCCACCATCTCACCCACGACCATGCCGATCGCTGAAGAGAATAGAAGAAAAGAAAAATATATATATCATATAAGTATTTTGAGCAGATTGTTTACAAATGACAGCTGTGATACTGGCCTGATGAAGAGGCATTGAATTAAAAAAAAAAAAAAACTCTAATTGTACACTGAAAAATTCAATTTTAAAGTGTAAAAAAATTAAAGTGTAATTTTCAAGTTCATAATTCACTGACTCGGAGACTCAGAAAACTTTTGTCAAAAGTTGAGCAGAGCTGAACCCTAAAGTGAGCTAACAAATCCTCCTACAAATTCTGTGATACAGGGTGATAAAAGTACAACAACCTGAAATCTTTCTCACATGTCTTCACAATACCACAGATAAATGAACCACGGGGGCTGGAGCCACTGGTCTGTTTGAAGCTGGTCTGAGCAGAAGCCTCAATTATTCCACATTCACTGCTCTCTGCAGCAAAGGTGCAACACTGCTGTGACCTCTGCAGATCAGCTCTAGCCAGACACGCCGCATTTGACTAAAGCTCAACAGGATAAAAATCTGCCAGACAGATGAGCCAGCATCAAAAACTGTTCATTCTGTTGTTGGAAGGCACAAGAGACCTCTGCCTGGAAGAGCAGATAAGAGGGATCCAACATCAATATTGGGCACAGTGTTCCATCCCCGCTTCAGCATGCTGTACTTAGGTAATATGCCAACTGACCTCAGTGCAAGGGACAAACACCTTCTTAAAATATTACTTATTCACTCGTAAGAAAACAATACCATGAAATGGTCTGATAAAAAGCCACCAAGAAAGGAGAGCTGATAGTTATTGTATACGATTAGAATGAGATGGAGAAATAAACCACCTTCTTTTTATTCTTTGGAAATAAATTTCACATAAGTGAATCGGGAGATCCTGCAAAAATAATCTGATGTATTGTAGTGAACTGTATCGATTTAATTTCTATCCTCTCCTCCTCCTTTGATTAACATACATGGTTTATCAGTGTTCTGTGCAATGCGTTTCTTCCTTGTGGGGATTATTAGAGAGCAACTTATTTGTGTTGCGTTTTTTCAGGAAATTACCAACTATAACAGGAGTGGTGAGTTTCTAAATCACTTTTCTGACTGGGTTAAAAAAAAATAATCAGTGCAACTCTGTATTCATATGACCTGCAGCTCACAGCTCTGCACGTAGCCTCTATTACATTAGATGTTCTGTCTTATTCTGTTAGCAACCACATTTCAGCGCTGATGGTGTTCAATATCCCCGTGTGGATGTAATTAAAGCCGTTACTGATTTAAAAAAAAACAACCAAACACATGACTAAACTGAAACCAGCGGGAATTCAAGAGAAACGGATTTTGTTGCCAACAAATAGATTTAGCTTTTAGTATAATCTGTAGTGAATTTGCAGAAAAAAAAAAAAAAAAATCAAGAAAAATGTGGATGAGCCAACCTGTGTCGGCACTGTGTGGGTGTCTCTCCTGAAGCACTGTTGTGTAGCGCAGGTTCATGTGTTTGAACACTCTGTCCAGGGTGGTGTGGAAAAGTCCTGCAGACCCGCTGCACTCTGACCACAGTGTCATCAGCTGAGGGCGCTCTGCCAGGCTCGGGATGACTGAGGGAACATCACGGAACATGAAGTTAAATGATAAAACCTTTGTACCAAAAGTCTTATGTGTATAATATTGATACATATATACACAGTACTGTGCAATAGTTTTGAGCCGTCCTTAATTTCTTTATATATTGCCATGAAAATGGGAAATCACTCATTTGAAGCTCTTTTGCTATTTTGTGGATGCAACAATTGTGTGTAGATACAATGCCGTTTCGTCTCTTGAATAAGGTGTTTTTTTTTTTTTTTAAATGCCTGAATGATTCACAGATCAGTGTTAAAAAAAAAAAAGACATTCTTTTGAAAAAGGTCAGGTACAAAAAGTCGAGTGAAAACTGCAGAAAAAGCAGTAAAGCAATAAAAACTTTGGAAGGCCCTCAGAAAGCCTAAAGAACTATTGCTCCAGACCACTTTAAAAGATAACAAAACCGTGGCTCAAGACTTTTGCACAATACTGTTCACATTTACAGCGGGTTTTTTTCCAGCTGTTGGTACCCACCGTCAGCGGCAGAAGTAATTGCCCCCAGTCTGTCTGCACTGATCTCTGCTAGCTCCTCTAGCAGCTGGGTCTGTCCAGACAGTTTGAGGAGCAGACTGCGACGCTGCCACACACCCACCCCACTGGTCAACAGCTGCAAGTAGATTCCGAGATGAATACATGTGAGAAGCAAGAAATTAAGTGGCAGTAAATACCTGCTGGTGTAAACTTCGATATATTATTATACTGCAGACTATGACGGCAGATGTCATAGAAGCTGTACCTGTATGAGGTGATTACAATACTGGAGGTGGATGACGATAGCTACGTCCAGGTTTTCATTTCCAGTAGTGAGTGGCAGGGGGCTTCCTGCAACGCTGTTGCCCACACCGGTGTCTTCTGTCAGAGCCTCACTCAGGTGTCCTCTGGCCTCTGGATGCTGGCCCCTGAGCAGCACATACCAATAGTCATCACCAGGTGGCAGTAGAACCACACAGAACAGTGCTTGAAATCAGCTCCCTGACCAATTTCAAGCTATATAGTATTTAGTTCTCTTAAGATCAGGCTTCTGAAAGACACTTTGTTTAAACTTAAATCAAAACATTAAATAGTTCAGTAGGATATACTTTTCTCTGAAAGAGAACTTACCCAATCCTCTCCCCATCCGTATCAAAAATTGGAGACCTCTGTGGGGGGATGCTAAGGCCAGTGTTATCATCTCCAGTATCCTCATCATCAAAGTCAGAAGTGTTGAGGAAGTCGAAACTCTCCAGGGCGCTCTCCACTGTCAGACTGAGGCTGGATGAGCGACTTCTGTGGCCCGGGAGGCGACACTGTGAGAAAACGGGAGTGTGCAGAGAGAAAACAGGACATTAAAACCCAGGACAGCAAATGTTTAGTCAGTAATAGGTAGCTACATTTCTCATTCTCAGTGAGGGTGATCTGTGACATCCGTGACACAAGAACATTAATTCAAGAATACATGGTATTCATATTATAGATTGAACTCCAAAAAGTTACATCAAACAGCTAGAAATTACTTGTTCATTCAGGGTTAAATATTTTAAATACATAAACACCTTCACCACATGACAAGAGTTCACCTTGAGCAGGTCCTCCAGACGCATCACTTCCTGTTCCAGGTCCTGCAGCTCTCTGCAGCGGTGAGTCAGTGACTCCAGTCTCGTGAGCAGGCTGTGGATGGCCTCCTCCAGTCCACTTTCCAGGAAAGCCCTGCTCCCCTCTCCTGTCCAACTCAGGCTTCCTCCACCCTCAGCGGAGCTCCTGCTGGGGGGCACAATTTCTGAAGAAGTCAGCCTCTTCACAAGCTGTCTGGTGAGGCTGCCTGGCTCCTCTGTGTCCAGTTCCACAGGCTTGAGCTCATCAGCTTGATCCAGGAAAACATCCTCGGGAGCCACCGTGGACAGCTGTCCGTCAGAACACAGGGATGGGGCAGCTGAACCACAGTTGGAGCTAGTATTACGCTGGGACTCTGTGCGTTCCCACTCCGAATCTTCAGCAACGTCTGCTTCGTCGCTAGCTAGGCTGGCACTGGTCCTGCTGCCCCTGCTTCCTCTGCTCCCCGTCTCCCCATCCTCTTCATATTCCTCCTCCTCTTCCTCTACTAAATGCTCCTCAGCAATGGAGTCCTCCCTTGTTGGGAGGATTTGTGTATGCAATAATTCTGTTTCTGGAGGAGTGACGGTGATCTCAGGGTTGGACTGGCTTTGGGAGAAGGTGCTGGGGGCAGGACTGGGGCTGGGTGTCGAACCAGAGGTGTCAGAGAAGGTGAAAGATAGACGCTTGCACTCAGCCACGCCGCAGCTGCCATTCTCAAAGACGTCATCTGGTAAAGTAGACTAAAAGGACAAATAAAGTTAGTGTGTGCAACAAAAAAAATGTGACTTGAAAATCTTTCCATGTAAGACAGAGAGTTATTCTCCAAGATAGAAAAAGAGATGTTAGACATACTGAAGGAACCACTCTAACACCACTGTTCTCCCGAAATCCTTATGACTACAATAGTTCACCCAAGATAGAGTCACACGGTAAAGTAAATCTGAGCAGAAAACATGACAAAAACACAAGCCAATAAACACGCAAACAGCCACACGTAGCATTCTGCAGCCCTCGGAGAGGGACTGGACAAATCCAGGTGTGTTCACAACAGCAGAGGAGAGATCTCCATCATGTCGGTGAGGTAGAGGGCACACACAGTCAGGTTAGGAGGGTCAAGGGGCCAAAACACACTCACATAGACCTCCAGACTGGATTTGGGCCTTGGCCGGAGCGAGGCCAGGTCACCAAATGAGCGACTGCGCCTTAGCTTCTCGAGCAGCGCGTCTCGGAGCATGTGGAGGAAGGAGAGGCGCTGGCGCTCCACAGGATGCGGCTGCCACTTCTTTACCCAATGCACACAGGCATATAGCACAGGGTGTTGGGGATTTGAGTGAGGGCAGGTGAGGGAGATACAGAAGGGATGAAGGAATTTGTAAGGAGGGACAGAGTGTGGGTAGGGGGTTAAATGCAGGAAGATAGCAGGGAAATGGATGAGGGTTAGATTAGGGGTAGTGGTAGCTTTGCTTAAACAAGCATGATGCATAAAAAAAAATATTGAAGCATAAATAAAAGTGTTTCACAGTGCAGTACAGGTTCTCAGGTTAGTGTGCAAGGATCACAGAAAACAAGTTAAAAGTCCCTCAAAATCCATCTCGCGCAGCACAAATGACGTAAACAAAGGCGTGTTATTGCACTCACAAAGAAGGAGTTGTCCTGGAAGGTAGGCGTCTCCGGTGTGCCCTGGCTGTAGACTGACACTCGTCTCTGGAGAGCTGTGGCTTTGCTTAAATTGCCAGATGACAGAGTCAGATCCTCCACATCGAAGGGGCTGAGAGGGGAATGAAAACAAGGCACTTAATGCGACTGCTCTGCATGTTTTACATACGTTTACTCCCGCCAAAAGAACTCAAGTTTCACCACAAGGTGGCAGGAAACCATAGGAAGTACAGACACTGAATTTGCAGCTATCAACAGTTGTGGGTGTTCTCTGGCAACCAAGCATATGGACAGTCCAATAATAGACTGTACAAGGATTAAAATAGACATTGGCTGCATCTCACAACTCTGCTAACCAGCAATTTGTACCATACGCTGCAGGAGAAATGCTCACCTCTCTAATTTTACTTTAAAAAAAAGCGTCAAATGAAACCGAAATTATTAAATTAACACAAATTAACAATCATCTCTGGCAGCAACCCTTGTATTTTACCACAGTATGACCAAGATGAGGAGCAACCATTAAAAAAAAAGAAGCTGTTTGTCCAATCATTAATATGTCGGCTGGGTTCTAGTGACAGCTTTTACTTACTACCACGTCACCTCCAGGTTAAGTTTGATGGTTCCCAGGTCGTTGACATCCACAGCCACCACCTGAGGCATGGCAGTGAACAGCTCCTTGGTCTCACAGATGACGCTGCCCACCAGGATGTGAGTGGCCAAACCCTTCAGCTCCGTCACCTGACAGGCACAAACACCATGTTTACTTCCTAAATTCAGGAAAACAGAATCCACTGCAGCAGCACAATGTTTTAAGACTCGTAGTTTCCACTCTACCTTGATGTTTATAAGGTCGGTGATGAGAGGCATGAAGACCATCTCGTCTCCATCCCAGCTTTGTCTGGAGTTCACTTCAATCTTCCCCTTCAGCTTCCACCGCTGGCGACCATACCGCATGAAGATCTAAAGAAAAGCGGACAGAAAAGAAAGGAATTAAAAGCTTTGATAGTCCTACTTGACCTTGATAACAAAATGGAATATAAATCCTTTTTTTAGCCACCTGGCAAGGCAGCACAAAAAGGGATCAATCATTGGTTTTTCACCTTCTTCAACTCTGTTTTCGTCCTCTGCTTCTGAGGAAAAACCTGCCATTTTAGCTGCTCAACGTTCCACTATGTTCGCCAGCTGAGTTCTCACCTTGGCAACACTGAGCATGTATGCAGTCAGCTCAGCTGTTAACAATTATGGACACTCAATGTAACCTCAGCAGACATAATCTGTATGATTACAAAGAACTAAGTTTTATTTTCTGATTTGCCTTGCTCCTTACTGCGGTCGCATTCGGCTTTGCGTGTCCCACTTTGTATTTTTTTTCTCCCAGTAGCCTTTGCCTCTCTGTACCCTTCACTTTCTTTGCTTCTCCTCACGCTGGCTTTTCTTTTGTGCTTGCGATTGTTGTGACTCAGCTCTTTGATGTAGTCTCATAAACTGGTCAATTTGCAGCACGTGTGTACTGCACACTGACCGGCCAACGCATGGCAGGGGGAAGAAGGGTAACAGATGGCAGTTTCATATGTGTTTTCAGAACAAATTTATATGTATATAGTTATTGATTGTATTTTCAGTGATATATATATATATCAGCGAGTAAATCATCACAGTCAATCGCATTCAAGGTTCAACCTTTGCCATAACCCCCCCGCCCCTTCATTCTCGACCCTTCCCTCCCCTGTGACAGGGCCTGTTTGTGGAGCACATGTGCAGCTGCATCCGTCCCCACCTGCAGTGCACGAATGCATAGGGTTGAGTGCATCACAGGCTAAACAAGATGGTGAGCTTTTGTTTTGGGTCAGTTTTTCATCGAGTTTGCGCAACACGGACGAGTAAACTCTACTCAATACAGTATGTTATGTAAAGGACAAAGTTACTAAGCAACAGCCAGCTGACAGACCTGGATTAATTCTCTAATTTTTCTTCTGAGATAAGAAATATAGCAGGAGGAAATAACTTGCCTCGTATTGATCTCCAGGACAAAGTCTTGCAAAGCCTGCCAAGCCTGTCAGGGAAAAACAGATATTTCAGTTATTTAAAAGGGGAAAGGAGGGAGGGAAAGAGGACAATTCAGGTAAACACAAGTCAATCAACCTGAGGTTAGCTTTCTTATTCAGGATTAATTATTGTGCACTGACCAATGCATGACGTGAGAATTCACAGTTGACCTATTTCTTGTTACAGATTGAAAGTTTTTCCACTGTGTTCATGATCTTGACATCTTACTGCAGACTTACTCAAAATCAGGTTGCGATTCAAAATATGCAGAAGTTTGATGTTCAGCAAGACGGGCATGGCGGAACAATACCTCTTCATTTCTCAAGTATATCAGTGGGAGCTGGCAAACTGCACCAGCTTTTCCTTTCCTTTTCTCATCTCACCTTTCATTTTGATGTGAAACTCTCCCAGCAGGTTCTCCAGTTCGCTCTCAAATGTGCTCATGTTCTGAACAAAAGAGAAAGATAAGATTGATCACTCAAACAGCCCTCTCTAAATACTAGAAGAGGAGTAATCGGGTTATCTCTTGAGTGTTTGACAAAGCCACTCAACAGTTTACTGAAGAGAAGGCTGCTCTAAGCCTTTAAGGACAGGTGTAGCGCAGGTGTGTGTGTTGTTGGGATTTAAATGTCTGTCTGTAGTAGTGTTTACAAATCAGGGTAAGCAGTTATCTGTATGCTATATTTCGGCTGTTGTCGAGGACAAGGTTCCAGGTTGAACGCATACTGCTCTATACTCATATATGTAATCTACCCATTGTAAAATGTGCTACTTCAGCTAATTTTTTAATTTGTCTCCAACTCCAGCGATCATCTTTGTGACATTATTACTTATATAGTACAAATCAGATAGCAGTACTTTATATAACCTTAATGATGTAAACTGGGCTAAGTGCGCGCAGCCATGGAAGTACCTCGGTGTATTCCTTGTACCGCCGGTTAACCTCTGCGATGCTCTCTTTGGTGCCTTTAGTGGAGGGTGAGGAGGAGAAGGCCTGCTTCATTCGACTGGCACCCTCCCTCAGGCGGCTCTGGATGCAGAACGCCTCGTACAGCTCGTCTACCTGAAGACATAAAGACAGAGTTGCTCTGTCTTACTCCACAGATGTTCCACATGGACAAGCATACATTTAGATAAATGTAAACGTATCTAAATCTGAATAATTCTGGATGTCTTCACATCTGACTGGGAAACATTTCCTTAACAAGAGGATTAGGAAGTGTTCGGGGGAATGAAATACAGAGTTTAAAGAGAACGGTGGAATAAATAGAAAGCTCCAGTAGGATTGAGAGGACATTTTCTCTTGGATGAGAAAACACAGAGAGGAAAAAAAGAAGTCAAGACAAGGTTAGAATTATGCATCTCTACAGAAAAATGGTCATTGTGACAACATATAACCGAGGGCAAAGTCTTGAAATGAACTGACAGATAGAGCTGGTGGAAATGAAGCCTGTGCCCTCCCAGTCTACAGCCCCAGTGGGGCGCTCCAACAGCGAAGCAACAACAGACGGGGACTTTACAGCCCATTTGGAAACAACTTCAGTTTGCAGCACAAGCCTGATCTCACCAAAACCCACAGAAAGAGGGAACAACTCCATCCACATCCTGATGTCTCACTGTGAGCTAAAATGTTGGCCCTTTAGCTGAGACCAAACCCAGACAAGAGATGTAATAGTTCTACTGGGACCCCAACACTGAGAAGTCTACTTTTCTGACAGGCCGAATGTGGCTGAACTGTGATCTGAATATTGATTTTCTGTGTCCTTCTGTACTCATCTAAAACTCAAGTATATATTCCATCATGTAGCTGATTTAGTATGGAAAAGGGCAATGAGAACAGTTCTAGAGAACAAAAATAATTCATCTAAGTGACTAAAGCCTGTCTAAATGAACCCGTGTGTGCTTTAACTTTTGCTAGTTCTTTTTTATAGCATTCCCCCCTCAAAATGTAATATTTAACTCTGGTTCTTTTTAAGTGTAAAATACCACACAATACAATACTGTGATATGTTTTTATTAAAAGAGCCATCATATCTGTCCATTCTATCTATCATTTTGACTTTTAAAAGTTATACAATGCCTGGAAACATTAGGACTTTAGTAAAAGTCCATGTTTTAGTGTTCCAGATCCATGTAAAAGTTCCTTCCCCTATGTTCCACCTCTCCAACAAGTTTTATGAAATTCAGTGAGGTAATTCTACTGTAATCTTATTGTCAAACAGGTGGTGTGAATATCACATACAAGAAACTGACTTAAAATAGGCATCTGTCAAATCAAATATCAACATAAAATCAAAGAGATTCAGTCATTTCTCTTTCATAACGCAATCCACCTACAATAACACTACCAGTAGTCCGGCTTCCTAAATTAACGACTGATCGAAGAGGCAGCCGAGAAAAACAAAACACCTCCGGTGAGCCTCATCAAAGGAAAATACTGCCTCCTGCCTGACTTGAGCACTGAAATATTGATGCCTTAAGCGCTTTATGGAACTCATCAGGGAGAATCAGGAGAAAATGGGCCATTCTGGCTCCTGTCATCCTAACAGCTTCTCTTTGTTGTGCCTGGATTGACCGCTGCGGGAAAGTTTGGTGAACGTGTACGTGAACATGTTGACATATGTGTAGGAAAGCAGGTTTTTTTCTAAGCTGGCCAAGCAAATGAGAATAACTGAAAGTGGCTTGTAGTGGGAAGTTTTGTGCTCTAGAGGGTTGAGAGTGAAGTCTGATGATGTTATAATAACCTCCCTCACCACAAAGACATTCAAGTACACACCCACTCCAATCCCACCGACTCCACCTCAAACCAACCGGCCCTCACCGCCCACCCACCCACCCCCGACCGGGACCCAGCCCGTCTGTCTGTCTGTCTGTGGTATGTGGTGTATGTGGCAGGGCTGCAGCAGCTGAGCTGAGCCAGCTAAAAAACAACATCCAACCTCAACTGTTATTTTCAGCTCTCTGATTGGCACAAAGTGAGTTCAGAGCCATCAATTGGCAGTTTTTATCCTTTTATAAAGATAGAAAACATGACTCTGGGAAGAAATTTTTGGATAAGGAAGAATAAAAATTCAGTCGGGTGAACTTTTGCACTCAGGTCCAGACATTTCATTAGACTCAAATAAATGAGTTGACAACCATAACAAGTCATTCAGAAAACTGCATTCCTTGGTAACAAATCCTAAACTGGGGCTAGTGAATAGCCACCATTCTATCTGTAATCATATCATTATCAGCTAATGAAGCTAATTTTTGTGCCCAATTACAATAGCCTCGTGGAGCCTTCAAGGATATGTGCTTTTGAAGGTCAGCCAAGCTCCCCTCCAGAGGGTGGCCATCAGCATATTGCTGTGCCTCGGGCACATTTCACCCCAGAAAAAGAAGAAACATGAAAGGCAAAACACAAACAAAGAAAAGTCAGAAACCTCAACACAGACAGATGGACAAAAATCAACACAGATTCTCCTCTGGAAGTGGAAACACAGGCACGTGGACTCATATACGCCTTTTACAGAGAATTCCCTGACTCTGATTTAAATCTTTTTTCTCTTTTGTCTTCCTGGGTTTTGTTTTATTGACAAACTTGTGGGGATGGATGGGATTCTCCAGGTCTTTTTTTTTTTGACAATATTTTGACATTTTACAGTCAACTTCATCAATCAAGAGTGGGGAAAAAAAAAACACCTGCATATCTGTCAACAATGAAAGCGCCACAAAAATCTAAATAATTCACCAATAACCATCAGACCATAAAAGTAGATTTCTCCTCAACAAAATCCAACATCGGTGTTCAGATTTAAAGGCCTATTTTAATATAAATATCCCATCAGTTTTAACATGAATCGAATAAAAAACAAGCAGACTTAATTAAGAGACGTCTAAATGTAAATTTATTCTAAAATCCGTCCTCTTTTGGACTGTGTTAATTAAAGCTCACTGTGCTGGCAAAACCCTGAACAGCTCAGGGAACAAGTGAGGGATTATGGGAAAATCTTTATTGAGGAATCAATTATGCCTAGAGTGAGAGGAATATTCTACTCATCGTTATTAAGACTAAAATATTCATGTTAGCTCCCAATTTCTTCTTTTCTTTGCATTTTTAAGCCAACCTCACTATAATTCTAATGATGTTTTCTTAGTAGTAATGCCATGCAGTTAGTTTTTACAAGATTGTCTCTGGCTCTACTATATACATATATATATAACTCCAAACAGTGAGGCTTTAAATTTGAGCAAATAATTTTTAGGATTCTGCAAGAATCCTCCTAAGATATGGACTTTATCCTGGATAGAAGGATAACAGAGCACACGCACCCTGGCACATACACAAACACACACTTTATGACTAGGGGCAAGCGATTAAAAGCAGATTAAAACAGGCGGGCCCCACCACAGAGCATCAAACACACGAGACCATCTCTGGGGAACTGTGGATACGTGTGTGTGTTCGTGGAAAGATTAGCATTCTAGGCAAGAGCGTAAAGCAGAAAATGCCCTATATTAGCAATAATTACATGCAAAGTATTAACACTCACTCTGGATTGAATTTGGCACGTGTTTAACCTACACACACACCCCCCTCTTAGAGGAAGAGGAGGCGCCTGGCAGCTGCTCTTCTCACCTTCAATCTGTGTCACTCATCTCTTTAATGATGCCCTGCTGATACCAGTGTGCAGAGGAGGCACGCGCGCACACCAGAGATAGGCCCGGTCCCATACAGGACATCACGACGGCTGCATTGTGCCACCTGCTTCCTCCACGTGTGCCAATTACTGCGCAGACATCTGCAGGCAGCACAGGCACAAATGACTGGGCTGATGTGAGTCACAAACTAACAACTTGCTGATGGATGATTGTTAAGTCATCCCTCACGGCAGCTGCTCAACACAAAGAGACACGCCTGAGCCTGAGTGCAAACACTAACAAACACGTTCACGCTTTCTGTAGCTTGCAGCTGCTGAGACACTGAACCTATAGCTGATCTTTTTTTTTTATGTTGCCCTTTTCCGACATAAAGTAAAGGACATGTGCTGATAAGCATTGTTCAGACTTCTAGGAGTCAGTTATGAAAAGAAACAATTGAGCAGTTGCCACATATTCAGTCAAGGTTCTCTATACGCAGGTGTACATTATCGCCTTTTCTTGTGTTGCCCTTTTGATGCATCAATTGTTGCCTCATCAATAGAAAAAAAGCGATGATCCTCGACTTCAGCAGCAGTTGCCTTCAGAAACCGTGTACCTCTGGTTTGCCATGTCCTACATCTTGTGGATTTGGCACAAATGGCATGCTGAACATGCCTGATAATCCTAACATACAAAACATACAAATCTCTCAAGATACTACACCCCTTGAGTACTGATATTATTTGGGCAGATTAGAAAATTGTGTTTGGTGAAAGTCTGACATTTCTACCATGACATTTATTAGTCTATGGACATTTCCATGCATAGCAGCCCTGAACTTTCAAAGACTCGACATGGAGGAGCTGGATGTGAGTTTACAAAGGCTAAATCACTCAGAACTGACATTAAACAGACTTAATCCTGTTGGTTCCCCATTGCATTGTAATCCAAACTGAGCCCATGTGTTAATAGAGCATGTAACTATTTGAAGAATTCACAATGTGTCAGTGGGTGTGTTTGTGACATTTCCATCCCATGGTCTGCACCAAACACAAAAATAAAAACATTAAAAAGTGGAGAAGTGCTTTAGCAAACTGAAGTCAACAAGTTTTGACGATCTGCAAGAGACTCAGCTTTTTAATCGCTGTTTATCTGCAACTTATGAACAGCCTACATGACTGTATAGTACTCTATGATCATTCCTCCTGCATGCACGCCACTCATCAACTAAACCAAGCAGAACATTTTCAGCAATAAAAATACCACGGACAATCTTCAATTTTGTGCCACAAGTGGAAATGGGCAACTTCAGACAACGTCTGGAAGGATTCTCCACACATTGTGAGGCAATTCTGTGTGTAAACTTCTCCTTCTGACAGAGATGCAGCACACTTCTTTGAAGATCTTTTTGATGATTTCAGAGGAGTTGTGTACAATTAAATGCCAGCTGACTTCAGGTTGACATCAGAAGCCTCTAATAGCATCCAACAGTTTACAATCATTGTAAGTCAGTACACGTTCGACACTATAGTACTACTCCTATCAGCAGTACCTAGCAATAATATTACAGTAAGATAGTCTGTTGCCCAGAAACTGAGACTGAAATAAGAAACAACAGTTTTGTAAATATAGTTTCTCTAAAACACTGGTTTTGTCTCCACCAAAAACCTGAGCAAAGTCAACTGATAAAACTACAGCATTTATCCAAGGACCTGGTGAATATATTAAGAATGAAAAACAAGTAAAACACAGTGAATGTTAGATTTAACGAGATGGATATTGAGGCCTCTTACTTGCCTGTCAAGATAAATCTGATGCTGCTTAATCATCTCAAATATTTACTGGTGCATTCATATCTATTTTTGTGCAGAGGCCGCAAGAACAGAAGCGCTTCAAAATAATTCTGGTGATGTCAAGTATAAAAGCTGTGAGTGTGTGTTTGTTTAACAGCATCCTGTGACAATCTCACAAGATAGAACAAGCATCGACTCCGCTTACATATTCTGTTTGTTATCAGTGTCAAAGTGGAGCAATATGCAGACAGCCTCCCTGGGTTTTTAAAATGTAACCGCTTCATTTTTATTTTTATTCTCGTTCGACCTTTTTCTTTTTATTCAAAGTCTCCTCCACTCGGTTTTTCATCTTTAAGGACCCTTTCAGTCCCTCCTGCTAACTGCTTTGACCCACATTCATTGTTGTTTTCAATCCACAGAGACTCTTATGTCCAAGGCCTGTCTCTTTGTCTGTTGTACTATTGTTTAACATGTGTTTGCTTCTGGACAAAAGGGGAGTTTTTACTGTCTGATATCAGGTATGTGAACATACAGGGTTAGCTTCACCCCATAGATGGCTTCCTTGAGCTCCCTTGAGGACATCAAAGGCTGTCTTTGTGTAACCATGGTTACCGTTGGAGCTGCACTGTTGTTTGGGCATGTGTGTTCTGATTACCTGCTGTCATGTCTGATTTGATGCACAGCGAGGGAGACCATTAATGGACTACAAAAGGCGACGTGGAAGAAAAAAGTCAAAGAGCCTTGCAAACCTTGTAGAGGATTAATGTCCCCCACTGGCAACCTGTGAAGAAACTACAAAAGAGGTGTAGGAAAAGAAAATTCCCTGCCTAGCACCTGTAGAGGGGATGTTTTTGCCTCAATCATTGAAACAGCTGGAAACTTACCTAATATATCAACACATGAACCAAAGAGGAACAGAAAAATAGCCTGGCTGCAGGCTAACACGGCAGATTCACAGAAAAACGCAGCATAAATCCAGTGGAAAGTAGTCACTTCAAGAAACCAAAGGGCACCAATATAGTTCATCACAACATGAAATTAAAAGCTGAACATTTTGGCAAAACCTGCCAAGCGGTTTTCTTGTTCAAAGATGAAAAATATAAACTACTATTCTCAGATTTGCTTTCAAAGACAGCTGCTAGTCAGCTTAGCTTAGTTTAGCATAAGTGATACAAATGGGGAAAATGGCTGCCCTGGTCCTGTTGTTTTTCAAGAGTTTATTTTATAAAAATTCATGTTGAAAACATGCTTCGAGCTAAATAGATAAGTGAGGATACTTTATCTTCATATGGTCAATTGCTCTCCCTCCATCCACCCTGTAAAGCTAGATAAAAACAACTGGACATAACGGTGCAACAAAAAACACAAAGAAGTTTCACTCAAACCAGGGTTCCACCTATGGCTACTTTATTACACTAAGGTGATGTTTTGAATGCAGCAGCTCTTGAAGACTGCTTGAAGCAATAAAGTAGCATACTTGTCAGCCTTGTTTTCGCTTTCCATGTGCAGGCTTTGACACCAGCCTCCGAGTCTCCGAGTGAAAGTCCTGTTACTTCTGACTCACAATTATTTCAAACATTTCCCACTTACTACACGCACACCAGGCACTGTGATACTATATGAAACTAAGTAAAGGCATGATAGAGTAGCTCCCTTTGAAGATGAAAGAGTAGAAACCTGAAATCTTCAACAGCTCTCTCAAGGAGCCTCTCCGACATGTAGGAAACAGCTCAGATTGAACCATTAACCAATTTTTTTGTACACACACTGAAAGAAAAAGAGGAGATTGTCAATGCTTACCTTGCTGATATGAAACTCCAGACGTCTCATGTACCTCTCAATGCTTTTTATTTGCTGCAGAAAGGCGGATACAGTACAAGAATTTACTGGTGCTCATGAGAACATGACCACACATGGTTTACAGATGTAAAAAATAATGACTGATATACATAAAAAGGCACAGCTTGAAAACAAAGTGGCATATGTGGCTACTTAACATATGTCACAGACCTACAGAGCAGGCAGAAAATACTGAGCACTGGCTTTGCAAAACATTTCCTTCATATATTCTAAGTACCTAATTCTCTGTTTCAACACTTATTTTCTCTCTGAAACTTATTTCTTCTTCCATGCTACCCATTCCTGCAACCTTTCCAATCCGTTTTCTTTTTCTTTTTCTTTCTGGGCTTGAATCCCTCTTTCCCATGCTTTAATCTATTCTCCTGCAGCCTACATCCCATCCCAACCCCCTGAGCCTCAACCATTAAAAAAAATTCTCACAAATTCAGCCACAAATTCATTTATTGACTTACTTTGTCAAGATCGTAGAGCACTCCCTGGACAGGAAACACACACACAAATACAGTTAAAAAAGTAGACATAGATGAGACTTCTTACACCATGCAAATCATATTGTAGGGATATGTAATCAAGGGTAGAACAATTAACACCACATTTTTACATGATGTGCAGGACTTTTTAAACTGTGGCAAACCTAAAGTATTTTCATATGCCATATTTTTATGGGGTACTTTAATAGATCTCACCAGACGAGAGTTCCTCTTCATGTCCTTCATCAGAGACATGAGTTTGTCCAGCTCTGTTTGATGCACTTCCAGATATTCACTATGGAGCAAAACATTGGAAATCAAAGTATCAGTGTAGCACAGGAAAAGACGTTGTAATAGAAATTTATTAAATCTGTACAAAGACGTACACATAACCATTCATTCGGTTATCTAAATACGTTCTGTGGGAAGCATTAAGAGGAGGAAAGCAACAAATCAAAACAGCAGGTCACTGACGCCCTCAACTCTGGAGGTCACCAAAACAGGATGAGGCTGTATCCACAAAGGTAGAAATTACTAGAAAAAACTAGCCTAGTGCTTAAATAGGATGAAATTAAGTGGAATATTTGAAGACTTTATTCTGTATATTGAGGGGAAAATTGGTCTCCATCAACTACTTGAATCTGAGTGTGCGTGAACTCGGTAAGCAGACATCAGTGCTTGAGTTACTCACTCCAAGCCTTGTTTGAGAGCGTTGTAAACTTCCTCCAGTCTTTTGGGCTGTGGCTCTCTGGAGCTGCTGCCTCCTTTGTGGCCTGACAGGTGGGGCTTCTTGGGCTTAGACTGAGGCTTCTTCTGCACGGCAGAGTTCCCAATGAAAGAATTACACCTGCACACACACCAAAAAACACACATATTAGTAAGGGTAATGGTGTATCCCACCAGGATAAAGACTTTGAGCAGGCAAGAACAGATTGTGTCCCACAACATTTTAAAAACCCTCGGAGCAAAACAGGAGGACAGAGAAGCATTTTGACCTTAACATGTATCTTTAGGGAAAAACACAATCTTAATTATTTATCCACAGTGTTTCAGATAGCCAGCCACTGTCTGCAGCTACTAGCGTAGTGTTAGATGAGACTTCTGTGCCATTTTACAGCAAACTGAACATGCCCATGGTGTGGTCTCAGCATGATTTAATCTCATCTGTCAGATGGAGAAGGCTCTTCTACCTCACACATGCAGGACTACATTTAAGCAACACATTATGCAAATATTGTCAGCTTGTTGAACATGCACACACTCAGCAAATCACAGCAAAGACATGGCACAACGAACCTCTTCATCACTCACAGGCGTCAAATACCACGTATGTACACGTATTTGTGCAAACATGTGCTTCCCCCACCCCCACTGTCTGGGTTTGACCTTTGCAAGCCAACCATTTATCTTCCTCTGGAGTGAACTTACAAACACACAAAGTGAGACAGTCAAGCTCCCGGGAATCAGAGACATTCAAGTGGTCGGTTGCGTTCCGCTACAGTCCTCCAACTCAACTTGTCGACAAGTGTGACTGATTGAAATGGAGGAAGGCAACAAATATCGCACAGTTCAAAAGAGCTTAGATATTAAATTCACATGAAAGATGGTGAAACAGACTCCTTAAAATAGCAACATTATAGTCCTAATTATCAGCTGATGTTCACCTTAGTTTTTACTCAGTGAATCATGAGGTTTTATAAAACATTACAATATAATACATCAGCAGCAATTCACCTTTTACCATGTTTTCAGTGTTTAAATATATATGATTAGTCTGTTATCACTACAATGATTTTCTTTTGATTTCACCACTTGCATGTGACTGGTCTCAAATCACTACTAGTCAACTTTCACGTCTTCATATTTCAAATGATATAACTGTGGATCACACAAAACTTCATTGTGGCATCGCTATGTTAAAAGACAGAAAAGGCCAGCAGCGAATGCAAATGCAGCTGTGATGTTGGAGCTCAGCGGTGCACATGCCACGCAACCGATGTGTAGCTGGTTTTACAGCAGTCTGTATGAAAAGGGCTTATAAAAGCCCACTGATCATTTCCATTTATCAATTCATTTTGAGATGAATTTGAAGAACCAATGAACTGAAATACATCAACAAAGAGTCAGCACAATGTCCAACAGCCCAAGGTAATAATATGGGTAATATAAGGCAAATATATTCAAATAACATTTGTGTGAAAATGAAAAGATAGCAGCAAATCTTCCTGTTTGTCAAGCTGACATTTTTCCCTTTTTTGTTGCGATAGATTATCTGATAATTCACTTATTCGTAAAACTGGTTGCAAAGAAGTTTCTGTCACTCAAACCTTTAATTTTAAGTTCCATTTCTGAGCCTAATTTTTACATGTAAATAAAGAAAAGGGCACATCTTTCCACACTACACAGCCTCCTCACAAGTCTCAATCTCGTCATATTAATCCTTTTTAGGTCAAACTCATCTTACCCACTCATGCACATTTCAGCTCTTTAAAAGCATTACAGATTTAGCTGACAAATGACATTTCTCCAGTCTTAATAGAAATTATCCCGGAGTCACTTCAGGGACACGACAACAACCAATTCCCGGCACCCGACAAGTTGGAACGCGCCATGTCTTGCTGCAAGCCAGCAGCAGCACAAGTTCAAGCTAAGCTGCCACAAATGTAGGGCAACACAGAATAAAAGCACAGCGAAGCCTTGGGGTCACACAAGATGTGGTGTAATACGGTCTTGCTGACAGAAACACACACAAAAATACACATATGCATTCAGGGCAACAATTCAACAAGGGCTAATGCTTGTAATTTTGCATCACTGAACACAAACTGCAAAGTCTGCAGTATGTAGGCTCACAAAAATGCCCATGAAGCATACACATGGGCACACACATGGAAAGTCTGTGCCTGCTAACACTAACAGAGCCGCACACAGAGACTGTGACACACTGTAGCGGCTTCAGAAGCCATATCTCTGCAGCTTTCCACCTCACTCATTATCCGAATGTTACTTGTCTGATGCTGACAGTCGCCCACACACTGGAGTCATTCCAGCTAATTACACCATTCACTGTCTCAGCGGCAAGAAGAGAGGGCAACAATGTCTTCAGATAGGCTCTCTCAGCAGGACCAGAACTGCTGAAGACAGCCAGGCGCCGAACACCAAAAGTCAAAGATCGTAGGAGATATATCTAGGACGTGAATGTGAGCAGGCTTTGTCTGGAGCGAGAGCTGTCATAGTTGAGTCAAAGAGGAAGGAGCACAGATAAAACTCTTATCTCTCAGGACCTTTTTCAATCTCCAACTTCTCGCAAACTTTTGGCTATGAATGGAAACCATCGGGAAGCTGAATCATCAGTGTTGGGTATATCACAAAGTGCTGAAAACCCCTGATGGAAACAGCTTCTTTCTCTTCTCCAAACTTCATAAGTAAAAAGTGTCTGTGTGAGTAAGTGTGACTGTGAGCTTGGATACAGTGATACCACCATTACTGACAAAACACCACACAGATACAGCACATATGCAACGCTTTCAATACTTAAAAAAAAAAAAAAAATCTCATTAACTGAAATTCGACCAAGAAATAAAAGAGCATTTTTAATGTGTTATCGCCATCACCTTCGTCCCACAAAGATCAAGGTTTTACATCAAACTATGAATGGTCGTAAATGAATGCCAGCTCATTCAATGATTTATAAAATAAAAGAGATGCAATCATTTCTATCTTAAATTTCGACTGAGTAATTTAACTTAAATTAACATTTAATCCTTTTTTTGGTCTAGAAGCACTATATAAGGGCAGACACTGCAAGAAGGATGGGTAATACGAAGAATAAAGAATTCATAAATGTTGAAGAAAAGCTGCTCCCCTGCTGCTGCTTCCTAAAACAGTGGTTATATGCAGTTGTTGTGTACCGAAACTGTGATGTCAACACACCTGCTCATACAGTTTACTGATAAAAAGACCTTTTCCAGTTGTTGCACTAATCTCCCTTCACAAGCACTACAGTATCTGGGAATACTATCCTCCTGAATGGTGAACCACAGAGATGCTTGCAATGACAGATTTGAGCTTCCATCTTATGCATTTTGCACATCCGCCAGCCGCACTTAACGCAGCAGGTTTTAAGAATTAGTACCTGCAAAACCAGCTAAAAGATAAACCAAAGCGTGCACCATGCTACAGTATAAACGCCACTTAAATTTAGGACTAGACAGATGTATCAACCCAACATCAGTATCAGGCAATATTGAGAAAATACAACAACAGCAAGCAACAGCAAAGGCTAATATTTATCTGCTGTGTCCTGGTTATGTTGCATTGAGTGTGCTCTGAAACTGAGTTTCATTTACTGAATATTTAAAACAGATTGTGGGGCCGCGTGGGGCCGCGTAAGCTTGGGAAAGTAGTTGATTTGTATCATGTGAAAGTTTTCAGAAGCATTTTTGATACATTTGAGTGAAAGACTTTGTGCTAATTCAAAGATAGTGGAATGATGTCATTGTCTCTCTGACATTAAGGGGAAAACAAATGACAAAAACAGTAAAGGATATCGGCCAAATAACTATTACTAACACAAATGTTGGCTCGGAATTATACAATCAGTGCATCCCCACTTAATTCCTCATTGGTCAGATAGAAAATGTAAGTTTTGGTCCCTGTTTTGCGGTATTATCCCTGGCTACTCATTCTAATATATCCCTTTCTCTTTACTGATATCTTTAATAACATTTCCAAAATGAGTCACAAAGTCTTTTCATGCAACAGCTGCAAAAACCATGTGGTAGGGGTGCATAAATACCTTCAACCTGATTATATCAGCTAACAATCAGCAAATAATGTTTTATCTGTTTAAATCTAATACACTACTAATTATTCAAGGCTTACATATTGTACAGTCATAACGATCAATAACATTTAGCGCTTTCTAAAAAGATTTAACTCCAAATCAATACAATGTTTGAAGGTAAAATCGATTTTGAGCGATGAGTTTTAGAAACAACATTCTTTTAGTCACCCCTTGACCTAAATTGTTATTTTAAAAAAATGAGTAACTGCTCTGATCAAAGATAAACTATCCTGTAGACCTCTGCTTACCGTGAGCGTCGTTCCTGTAGAGTGCTGAAGCCAGCAAAGGACTGACTCCGTATTATGCCGTTGGGCCCACCTGGGGAGTGGGTGCCAGCTGCCATGATCTCCGGGACACGGGATGACACTCCTGGAGGAAAACAGACACACAAATCCACTTTAAACAAATGTGCTGACAATAATAAGGCGAAGAAGGAGGGGGAAAACAGATTAAGGGTCTGTGATCAATCAAATCACAAGGAATTCATGTCATGAACTCGAGTTACAACAGGACAATGACAGCAGAGAGGTTAACTGGAGTGTACTGAGGATTGTGCAATGCAGCACAAAGTAGGCAGCGTTAGTGATGTTCACCATGTGCGATGTGGATGAGCAGCATTCAAAGCCAGCGCTAACACGTCTCAGCTTCTCTGGCCCATTTGTCACCGCTCAGCAGCGAACATACCTCAGTCATTACCGTTACTCCTCAGGCAGGTGTCACAATACAAGACCTTTGTCACTTTTCAGCAAGAGTGCAAATATTTTACACCTGAACTAAGAGTTGGCTTATGTAAACATGCAGTTCATCAGACTGACATCTGTCTACGAACCGTTCACAAGCACACGTTACAAGTCGAACCACAAATCTGTGGTAGCTTTAAAGACAATCTCATCTCTCAATAATGTAAGCCACAGAAGCCAATCCAGACAGTGCTATAGCGGAGTTATCTAATCAGTCCCTCTTGTAGTTAAGACATCTTTTATCACTGTGCCTATATTTACCAGCAGCAGCCTGTCAGGTTTCAGCCTTTTTTTAAGCTGGAGATGTGGAATGCAACACGAGTCACGTGGACACTTGGGGAACAAGCCGAAAATAGACAGCGAAAAGTCCAAATATAGCTGTCAGATAATGATGTAGCAGAGATCAAGTGCCCAAAGGGAAGGATCTACTGAGATAACTGAATTATGACTTGCATTGGAAAGATAAGTTTTTGTCCAGATAGTGGTGTGAGTGGCAGCAGGTGGCCATTTGAACTCAAAGGGCAGTTTGGAGCAGGACCATAAATTAATGTTTAAAATCATATAAGCATTCTTGGTTTACTACCCGCAAAAACACTAAGTCAAAGATACCAAAAAGACAGCAACTGTCACCCGTAAGTAAGTGGAATTTTAATTTTATTAACGACTCAGCGTCCAGTATGAGCAGTTGGACAAAGTCCCTTTACCAAACAATGCATCTCTTTCCACTTTTTATTGCTGTGGCCTCTGGCTGCCCTGAAGCAACACAAGTCAGTTAGATACTGAACACGTACAAATCTAACCCACAATCAACTGTCCATCTTAGTGATGACGCCTAACTGTGAACTTTTTTCAAGGCAGAAAAGAACTGGGTTCTATCTCTTCATCACTGAGCTAAAAGGGAAAACTACAGATAAGCCTGAAGACGCAAAACAGGAAAAACTGATTCTTCAAATCAGATTAAACCCAACAAAAATGCCAAAGAATCAGGTCTTCTGAGTCAGCACCTTACCCTGACGTAAACTACATAAATCATCCCGAAGCGTCACCGGTTAAGCAGCTTTGCGAAGGTGGCAAGAAAAACACTGGATCTTTCAGGCTATCTGCGTTGCTCTGCTTACGGGGTCTTGTTGTGTTTGAACATACTCCGTTTTCTCTTCGTATCTCCAGAAGACAGGTAGACGACCCCCGCAGGGCACGGCACACGTCATCACACAACTATAACAAACGCTCACACATCTCTTTCCAAAGCACTACAAGTGATTGAGCTGGAAATGTGATAGGATCTTGTTTGGTGTGTGCAGCAGACAGAGAGCAACACAAAGACCCGGCACAGGGCCCAGAGAAGACTAGATCCTAGTTTTGTGGTGGGGGAACAAAAGACTTGGGACTAATACTGTTCCGGCTATTTATAGCAGCGAGATCACTTAAACACAGGACGCCGATGGCTTTGACTCATCAGATGAACCGTCTCAGCAGCTAGATAAATGGTTTCACCTTGTGGAGCAGACTGGTTGTCCGGTCAGCCACTGCTAACAGATAATTTTGTTTCTTTAACCAATTAACCATCTATGACACAATAAACATTTTCTAAAATGTTTAGGGAGAAACCGTTATTGCAAAACAGCTCTTTTAATTCACATCCTCAGCCAGTATAGTTACACACACAGTTGAGTCAAGCCATGATTACAGCTCAACCTGACCAGTCAATTAGACCACTGTCCCAGTGTATGTTCATGGGAGGGGAACCTAGTTACTGACTGAAATACATCCAACACCACAATACTGAAGACTGCATGAGTAAATGTTCATGAATATATAGACAAATTCACTGCACAGATGTCTTTAGGTTACTATCAGTACAGAGATTAGATCTCTATCACACTAACATCTTTACATGTTGGTGAGGGGCTGCATGGTGGTGCAGTGGTAGCACCGTCATCTCACAGCAAGCAGGTTCCAGGTTTGAATCCTGGCTGGGGCCTTTCTGTATGGAGTATGCATGTTCTCCCCGTGTATGTTCTTGGAGAGAGTGTGAGCATGGATGGTTGTTTGTCCCTGTGTGGCCCCGTGATGGACTGGCGACCTGTCCAGAGTGTCCCCGGCCTCTCGCCCATTAACAGCTGGGATAGCCTGCAGCCACCCCGCCGCGTCCCTAAATAGGATTAAGCGTGTATAGAAAATGGATGGATGGGTTTTGGTCAAACACAGTGAGTCTTTTTTTTCCTAGTGTCACGTGACAATTGAGCAGATATTTAAGATTATCTTATTATTGTTATTGCCAAACTTTTCTGTTTTCTTAGGCCTGCAACCTTCCCAGCACCAAACTGCAGCTTGACAAAGTAAAGCAGGATTCATGCTCTGCACAAACCCCTTGATCAACATTATCTTTCAATTTGCCAGCTGTGTATAGGACAGAGAGGAGCGGAGCTTTCAAAACTCTCTTTCTAGTCTATTTGATGCATTATTAATGGTCACCGCATAATGTAAGATTTCCAGTGTTCTCCTGGAGAGGCAGCCCACAGGAGTGCAACGTTTATCCCCATTTTAAGCTACAATATACTGTTTTCCTCTCTCAGTTCACCTTTTAGTCCAAACAATTAGAAACACATTTCTTTTCTGAGATGCTCCACTGTTTGCTGGATGTACAAAACAGAAAGAGTTAATGCTTACATGTATGGCACAGCAATTTATCTATTTATGAGGTGAAAAAAATGTCAGATTTGGATGTTTCCAGATTGCTTAATTTCACTAAAATCTTCATAAATAGATTATATTTTGGTGATTTTAAGTGATCTTACTCAAATTTGGTAAAGAAGTGTGCTTGAAGCCTCATCCTGATAGGATGACATCACATTTTGGTGTAGCTATAAATGACATTGCGAGGGAGCTGGTTTTTCACAAGATTTGTGAGCTCATGATCACAGAGAATCCTCCTTGATTCGAGCCATGTTTTTTTGACCACGCCACAGTGGCTTGGATCTCACATTGGCAGCTTTGTGCGATTTTTAGATAGGACAATCGCAGCTCCATAAGAGATTAGGGTGCTGCTATGACATCAGTTAATTCACAACTGCAGTGCAGAGCAAATAATGACACTGAAAGCTAATTTTGCCTGAAAAGCTCTTTTTCCGACAGACTGCAGCAAGCATTTGAACTCACTCTGGCTTCTGCTGGTAGCAATGTCTTCATCTGATTGGTTGACACTTAAGTGTGACCGACTGTGATAGACAGTTCATCCAATCACCATCCAATGTTTTTATTTCAAAGTACTTGCCCTTTTCCAAAGACGCTGCACAAGCAATTTTTTGATGCACAATTTGAAGCTGAAACTTGAGAATCTTCCTGAATTGCTTGAATTGTTGTTTTCGAGAAAGAGTTGAAGCACATACATGATAAGAGATGTGTTCTGGCTAAAGACCGTTACTCATGTGGCTGATCACATCATCAATCAGCTGTGTGAGCTTCTAGATAATAACATGGCCATGTCCTGAAGTCCTCTTTCAATGTTTTTTTTACTAAGCAAAAATCTAAACTCTTCACATGGGCAAAACAATGATTTGGGCAACTATCCGTGCTCTGAAATATTAATATGGACATTAAAGTTGTCAGATAATAACGTGGTAATTTCATCATGATATGATCCTACTGAGAGATGATAATGGCCCATATAACACTACCGCTCTGCCCTATCCGAGAGCAGCAACCTGCACTTGTTCTCTGTAGCTTTTTGGTCTGTTTTGGTTTCTGGGTGTTCAACAATAGTTTTGTTATTTACTGTGCTTGTCTCACTGACTTTCTGACTCACTCCCCTAAAAGAAGAGCAGTGGGTGGAAAATGATGGTGCAATTTTGTTACCTAATGCTCTCTTGGTAGTAACAGAACATGGTGGACACTGTTCATTCTGAGTGATTTCCCTTAGATGCCTTCTATATCTTATGAAGCAAAATTACAGGGCAAGAGACGATGTGGACACTTAAAACTAAAGTCACCCACAAGATCTGACATCTTTGTGTACAGAGATTAGTTTAGAGTCCCTTGTGTATCCTGTTATTTCCAAATGGTACACACAGCTGATGCTTCTCATCATGAGTACAAAGGGTAATCAGGACTTTTTTTTTTTTTTAATTTCAGCAGATGATATATATAGATGTGAAAAAACAGCACTCAAAACCAATCAAACAGGACGAAGAGCTTGATTTTTACAAACTGCGCTCACTAAAAACACTGACTGAAGTGGAGACTGTGTTTGTCCTACATCTATTTTCAGGGACTCGCCCAGGCACTGCTGAACAAATGTGCTACCTCATAAAAAGATAATCATCCTTCCCTGAGAAACAAAGCTTATATCTGCATTTTAAATATAACCCTCCATGTGATGTTGTAAGCACGTCTGCTGCACCTATCAAAGCTGTGGAAGCTCGTCCAACTGCACGAAACACGTGAAGTGAATATAGAATGTTTCTTTATGATTAAGTCAGCATTGGGATGATCATTAATAGTCAAATTAATCAGCTGCGACCAGATTTACACCCCCCCCCCCTTTAACCAAAAAGTTGGGAATTTGGTGGTTGGCTTCATAATATGTGATAATACACTGTAACACGGACAATTGTAACAGAAGTTTCAGAACAAAAAGATTTATGCAATTACTCATCTTTTAATATCTACATTCTCTCCTCTATTTATGATTCATGGATAAAACATAATCAAAATTGAAGAAGTTCGATGCATTCCTCCAGCAGACAGTTGAGATGCGATGAATAATCACACTCATGCCCAAGTTTCTGGATGTTCCTCCAAACCTTTCCAAGCCTCAGCAAAGTCCTTTCAAAACAAACTCCACATTTAAATCAATGCTTCCACGTAGGCAAAGATACACGCATATACACACACTCCTGGACAAGGAGCCGAGGTCAACGGCTGAATCGTAAAAACCTTTCCTCCGTACCTTCCAGTGTCACCGCTCATCTCGTCTAAAGAGCCTTTCAGAGCGAGAACAATGCCCACTTGCAGTGTGTTCTGGTTTGGTGCCAGCCGTTACCCATGTTGAATACAGCTGCCAGTCAGTCCATTCACTGGTCTTTTATGTCAACCTTAAATGCCTCTGAGAGTGTGGTGTGAGTGTTTTTTGTTGTTGTTTTTTTTGCAATTCGTGACCATGAGATTGATCTGTATGCGGAGCTGGAGCTTGTCAGGAGTGAGCAAATGACAAATATGCAATTAGCAAATGGGAGGAGGCAGGAGACAGCAGGAGACCTAGTGCAACATCAATTTGCTGTTAGCTCTCCAAGGTCCATGTGCACTAATACATTAGTCCCACCCTTGACTGTGTGTGTACTTGCATATTGTCTCAGTGCTGAGAGGGTGATGAACACACAGGATGAGTGGGTGAAAAAAAAAAAAAAGAAAAAGCAAAGCCACTAGTCTGAGCTAAAAGTGATAAACACCACAGAAAGTTGTAGAACACAATATCCTCTTGGGAGTCCTGGTGGGGGGGTTACATAAGAAGAAAAACTAGAAAAGATGACTTTATACCATTAGCATTATTTCTCAAATATGATTGGATTTACTCTGATCTGTTTCAGGTTCACACTTTCTCTGAATGACCTTTAACTGTCAAAATAAAGCTTTGGAAAACCACTGGAAATGTGGAGATGCACTAACATGCATAAGCAGCCAGACCAGCTGCCACAACACAGAACAGAGCAGAGTAGTTCAGACCACAACACACAGTGAAAGTGTTCTTCCTCTGGTAAAAACAAAAAAGCATTACACTGCTATATTTTTAGACAGAAAACAGTTGTTTGCTGTTTCATTAAAGTTCATTAAAGAGTGCAATAACAACAAAGATCGGACTAAAACTTTATTGAAAACTATGCTTTAATAAATATCCACTCCCTTTGCTAAATAGTTGTGTTTTCATTCCCTTAGAATAAAAAGATTTTATCCATTTGTGCAGGGGGTCCCCTAACATGGAAGAATGACCATATTACAGCCATAAAAGGCACATAGAAGACAAGTCCTATTTAGAGGGTGACGAAGAAGAAAAAAGTGGAGGAATCGATGGTTGTGGATGCTGTTTTGTGAGACATTTGACTCTACACTAGATAAATAGATTCTCATATTTATCATGTAACGGATGAGCAAGAAGAACTTCATAAAAGAAGCAAACAAATGAAGAGGCTGAGTGAACTGAAGATAGGTGAAGGCAGAAAACAAGCATAAACAGTAGTCTGCCTTTCAGATGGAAATTTCCAGTGAGGACTATAGGGAGTGTCTTGAGATACTTTACACTACCATCACAAAGGTTTAGCCTTTCCTTCTTCTGCACTTTTCAAGCCAGAGTTTTGAACCAATAGTGCAACTCTCCACTCATGTTTGGAAGATTCTATTGAGGTGAATCTGAAATTCAAATTTATATCTTTTAACATTTCACCCACAGAGGTATTTCCTTCAGTGACAGTAATATGACTCACTTTTTTTTCTTCTTCTTCTTCTTTGGCTCACTTTGTTTGTCGTCTCCCCATATCACTCAACTTTCTGCTCTGAGTCTATGATTATACTGTAATTGTGGTCCAGGGTGTACATTGATCCTCAAACACAGGAGGCACCTTTTCTTCTAAAGAGGAGCGCTGATGATCTGAACCCAGTCAAAAGTGTTTAGTCAAAGCAATCGCCACACAGGAGAATTAATATGCAAAAAAAGACCCCGACTGAATTTCTGCATCATTGTGTGTAAACAAAACCTCCAGAGTCTCTAAATGGTTCCCATTAATGATTCAAGTCATTCAGAAATTTTTTGTAAAAGCTGCTGTTGAACATTACTGCACACACACACACACACACTTCGGCTTCTAGTCCAAATAGCTCAAACAGCTGCACACACCATAAACATCGAACTCTTCCATAAACCCAAGGGTTTGTGTGTATGCTTCCGAATGTGCACAAATGTGTATTACTATGTGAAAAAAAAAAGGCATCATCCTCCACTGCATGTTAACAAGAGAAACCTAATTCTTAATGCCTGTATAAATTAGCCTCACCATGGCAACAGCAGACAAAATGGGATGAAGAGTGTTACGTAAAACAACAATTATGAGCCAACTGCAGAGAAGTAGGACACACACCCTCCTATTACAGGCCAGAGGCTTTAAAGCACTAAACCGTCATTTGGCAAAGGTGTGTTTTTCTAAAATGTATATATTCTGATGTTTTGCAGACGCTGCATTCAATGTGCCCCAAGATGTCACGGAAAGCTTATCCAAGTTGGACTTCGGTGTCTCTTTCCTTTTATTTTAATATATTCATTATGACAGGATATGTGGGTAAAAGCAGAAAAAAATTAGAGAATAAAGCAGGAAAGAGCTGATGGAAGGTTTCACACAAAACAGGAGATGGTTCATAAAACAATGGAGCAGTAAAGTGAAAAGGGACAAAAAAAGAAGTTGTATTTGGAAAAAAGCTAATAAAAGAGATTAAAGTGGTGACAATATGCTGTCTACTGGCGATGAGGTCATGTGTTCCAACACTGGTTGCAAAAGCATGCCTGAAAACTGCTTGGTTTTCCTTAAGCAGATATGTTTGTGTAAACTGGTTCAAGGAGGAAGGTGACTGCTGATGAGGCTCCAACCTGAGATGACTGCGAGCCACAAGTCAAAACATCTAATGCCGTTTCTTTGTTTCTTTTTTCCCCAAATCAAAAACAGAAGTGTGAGATGCCTGACAGAGAGCAGTTAGGTTACCAAAGCACATCTTCTAATTCACACCTCCAAAATGCTCCAAGTCCTGCAAGAAAAGTTCTCGCAGTTCGGTAAAAACATTCAGGAAAGTTGAACTTTTTTAGACTATGTTCCAGTACGCTATGGTACGGAAGTTAAGCTTAGTTTTGGGATTATGGGCAGCATTTAATCCTACTTTCATCCCATGCTCCATTAACCTTCTGATAATCTTAGAAAGAACATACTTAAATTCAAAATGATATGCAGGGAAAGTGCATGACACCGACAAATCTGCATGGTAGGCTGCATATAAGCACGTTTATGAGGAGACACTAGCGCAAAAAGACAGAACCACAAGCATATATGAATTTGCTTCACCATAGCACGGAGCGCATATGTTATTGCTTCTTAATCAAATTCAGGATTTTCCCATTTATAGCTACTTTTACAAGGCAAAATGACTTTGGGGACAGGGAGCCTCATTATGCACGGCGCTGAGGAAAAGTATGAGTTCCTCCGGTGGATGGAGCTTTCATTCATCTCTACTTAAAAGGTTTCTCAAAAATTGCTAAAAGGCAGGAAGGGAAATGCTTTAAGATGACAGTGCGGAGCAGACTGTGTGAGATGGAGATGAAACACCTTTAACAACGAGGATGACTCACGGAGGAGTGAACACTGTTTTTACTAACAGCAAACACTGAAAAAGATCAAACTGAGGAAAAGTCTGAAAAACCTTCATGGCAATTTTTACTCCAAACACCAATATAACTAAGAAAAACAGAAACATATTCAGTGAGACGCAGGAAATAAAGATGGAGCTGCTAAACCTGAGCTAAATAATGACCAGCAGACTAATACAGAATATAGTTATGGCAGAGCATCTTTCAGCCAATGAGGCAAAAATTACCCCGAGACAATCAAAACAACGCTCAAAGGATGGATTAGATTTCATCCATGATAGCGGAGCACAGAGTTATAAAAGATAACACTGACATAATCAGAAGAGTGTGCTGGAGAGATATCTAGACAAGTTAACATGCTAACCAGCTAGCGAGCAGTAAATGCTAAGCCCCTTTTTGCCTCTCACCATTACTTCTAGGCGACTCATGTGCCAGTGCATGACTTGGAAGTACACATTCTACAAAGGGAGCATCTTTGACATGCAACACAAAGCTCTGAGCACTGTTATGACTGGTCGCTCCATCACCCGAAGAACCATGAACAACATTTTTACACTCCGACTTAAAAGTCACAAGCTACTGGTTCCAGGAATTCAGTTACACAGAAAAAACACTCACACAAAAGAAACAACGGAGAGTATGGGAATATCAATACATCTCGTGTGATACGGCATGTTTTTTGCGTGTACATCAGACACAAATTAGTCCAACAGTGGCAATCTTAATGAATCCTTTCAGCAGCCAAAATGGCAGAATTTTTCACAGATGTTTCAAAGCTGAAAAGTACTGGCGAAGTACGATGAAGCTCATCAAAGCGTTCTTACTCTCCTCAGGGTTGACAACACATCTTACAACGAGTATGAACTTCTCTGACTAAAAAATACATAAAAATCCTGCTCTCCAAAATCCTGACCCAGAGAGACTAATCTGACCTCAGACGTCCTCCCATGGAGTTCGTTTTACTAAGTAAACAACCAAAAGCTTTATCAG
The DNA here is from genome assembly GCF_036924035.1 of Leuresthes tenuis. Taxonomy (NCBI): domain Eukaryota; kingdom Metazoa; phylum Chordata; class Actinopteri; order Atheriniformes; family Atherinopsidae; genus Leuresthes; species Leuresthes tenuis. The sequence continues at coordinate 13,134,011 of NW_027325372.1, read as the reverse complement.
GTCAACATCAAACTGGTCTAAACTAAAAAAAAAAATAATAACTAGTATCAGCTGACGGTTAAAGCAGTCATCTGATGCAGTCAAAGTGTTTATTGTAAGAACTCTGGGACCTGGATGACTTGCAGAGGAGACGTGACTGTTGTGTGAGCAGCTGAGCATGGGGATCGAATAGAGTTTCTTTTGTGTGCGTCTGTGAGTGCGCGTGTGTGGAGGCGGCTCGGGCCAAATTCATCACATGAAATCTGTGACAGGTCAGAATTAAATTTCCCCAAAAAAAGCGCTGGAGGGCAGGTATTTTAGGTCAAAACCACCCTGATTTAATCCCAAGTCATTTACTCATCACCTCTATGACTGCAGGTAAACGCAATACCTTCTTTTTTTGAAAGCTAAATTCATCTCCACCACAGTGACATTTCCCAGGAGTTCAAATGCCCCTGTGGATCTTTTGTCCCATGTGTGTGAAATAGTGTTCCCCCTAACATCTCCCCTAACATCCTTAAGATGTGATTATAGTCACTCTTTTCTAATTATAGGTCATCTGTATCCTCGTGGGGCAGAGAAAAAAATAAGGACAGGATATGGGGTGGCATTTAAATGGACAGATGACCAGATTAAGTGAGGCGTGTCTGGACTGAGGTTACATTCAAGCATCTGCCTCTCACATTTCAGCAGCTGAGTGCAGAGTGTAATCACTTGAGAGAGCTGTAAGCTAAACCAGTAAATGCACGATCGAGGTTAATGTTCTTAAACATTATTTCCAATCAAATTCACCGAATGTTCTAAACAGTTTATAACAAAGCAGGAGTAGCTGAGAGACAAGACTTTGCTGACTTTTGTGTCCACACACACTGATAACAGTTATCTAACACTAAATACGTTACTCTTACGATAGATAATGTCCCATAGTTCCCATAACACCTGATCCTCTCTAAAAAAAATAGTAAAAATAAATGATAAAGTCTAATAATAAAGTGCTCAGAGAAACTGCACAATGTCGGACTTTACAGGCCTCAGTTGGCATGTTAAATGTTAAAGATCATGACAGTAAAATAAAAAAAAGAAAAGACAACTTATTCAAAAGACTGTTTGAAAATTGCTCGATGATAATATGAACACACCTCAACTGTCTCAGCAAAATAAAACCTTTAAAACTCCACTAACAGCCATTTCCGACTGTGTCACCAAGTACATCGTGGTCAAAGAGGACGCTCGCCTTCACACTGTGAAACGGTTACTGCACTCATATGTGGAATAGCTTCACACACCTTGCATTTGGATCATCGTGAGAACCTGCTTGTCCCATTTGTCTGACTCTGTCTACCAAGAGTGATTCTGAAAGAAAGTGACCACCAATGCTGCAGCTCTGGAATGCAGATGCAATACAAACAGCACCGTGTTTGTTGTTTCAGCCTCAACTGTTATTTTTAGCAGAAAAAAAAAACATTCTTTCACTGATAACGGCTACTGTGATACTAGCAGCTCGAACGGGCATGAAAAATAAAGAAAGAAAACTGACGGTCAGCCACAGAGCTCGTCACAGCTCATAACTGGTTGGCGTAGCCTGGAAAGGCAGCACAATATAACACGACTGTATTTAGCAGATATTGAACCACTTCTGGACACTAGAGAGCGAGATGCTGATTAAAACTTTAAAATCTAGATTTCCAAATACAAAAACTTGGCTGATTGAAATAGATTTGAAACCCAAGGCACAACTGTATAATAAAAAATGCATTTAGCTTAAAGCTTTTCCAAAAACGAAATAAATAGATAAATAAAAAGCAGTTTATTAAATAGCTTAAATAAACATTATCTCTTATGCTCATGAACCGTGCTTTTTGGTTATATTGATGTGGGTGTAATTCACAGCCTGGTCATGGTGGATTTATGTTCACTCGCTCCTCCCGCGGCGGCCTCGACAAAATCATTACCATAATTCTAATAAGAAATTCCCGAGCAGCTGAATCAAAAAGAAACCCTGAGAAGCAATAAAAGAAACACCTCTGACTGGCAGAGAAACACACAAGAGCGCACAGCTGTTCCTTTCTCCCTAAAGTGTAGTTTCACTGTTACATTAACTTACAGTGGAGATGATCAGGCTGCTCGGAGTGAAGATTCAGCAGGGAAAAAGGCACAGATGAGTACGTCGTCAAGCTCTTTTGCATCAGCCACTTATGACGCATTAGACTGGAAATTAACAACTGAACAACTGAAGTAGACACTGAATCAAAAGTACTTAAGAGTGAAGCATGACTTTAAATTTTGGCAGAAGGTGCTCATCGGTACAGTCTCGTTCGCAAAGAGGAATCTAAACTAAACAAGAAAACAAACAAAAAGAACAATATCGCTTAGGAGTTGGAGAAAGACAGCAAGACTAACAAGGTTATTCACAATGAGTAGGAAACAAGCCAGTCTGTGGACAACGCTACAGATCAGCAGTACGTGCATGACTGCACTGTCATTCGCATGCCTGCTGACTAGCCCATCATCTCCACACACACAATCTGTTCACGTAACACACATCTGGTCCAGCTGTGCTCTCCTATATGGAATACAGCATTTTTTAAAAGATTCTGTGAGCTTTTATCTTGAGCAGAAAGTAGAGCCAGCCAGAGATTTAAGATTTAAGAGAAAGATGAGAAGTTGCAGGAAAGGTCAAGAGACACTTGAACACGAAAACCGAACCCGAACGCTGAACGTTGTCTCTTTAATAGAACTTCTTCCGCCTTTTTAAGAATGGGCAGCTGAGTCACTCTCAAATTAATGCGAGTTATTTCAGATCATATTGAGAGAAAGTAAAAAATCTTTCTAAGTTTACTCGGGCTGCTGTAGCTCAGGAGGCAGAGTGGTCATCTGCCAATAAGAAGGCTGTGGTTCCATGCCTGGTCTACATGTCCAACTGTCCTTTAGTAAGACGCTCATTAGATTTCCATGTACAGTTAATATGAGCTATGGCAACAGCTTGGCTGGGCCATTTATTTAGAGTACCCTCCTTTCCCCAGTATACACGCACAGGAGTGGAGTCAATTTATTGATCAAAGTTTGTCTGACTCCACTATAATAAGACGTAATACACTCCCTTTTCAACCTCTTAGTAATGGGTTTTTTTTCTGGTTGACCGATAACATCACAGACCAAAACAGTCGCTGATGGCAGAACCTCAGTCTAACTAACCTGGGCTAACGTAGGGGGCCGACTCTTACATTGGGCACGAGGTCAAGTGGTGTAAAAATGCAGGAACTTTTTGTTTTAGAGAACAACCCGACATAAATGTTCTCCTCTTAAGTTTGCACCCCCATTTTAAAACAGAGCCAGGTGTCCTGAAAGCATGCAAACCTTTTCTTGCGCTCTCTGCCAATGTAAATACCGCTGTTCAAAAACTCCAACCCATGTCGGTAGTTCAGTGTGGTGAATTGCTATTTCTAGCTTATGATGGTGCCAGAATATAATCGTCACAGCAGCTGCCGCCTTTTAGGACATATTTCTGATGAGTAAAATGATCAAAGAATAAACAGTCATCCTCACAACGACCCTCCCCAGGACAAACAAATAGATTAGTTACTTCCCTCTCTCCTCCATCTCAATACATCTGTCATCACACAGCTGTGTCACAACAACCCCAAAGGAGATGGGTAATGGGAACATCCACTTTCCACTGCCTGAAAAAGTTTGACCGTATGACGGAGGAAACCAGTCACACATCTTCGACTTTAGATCTTTGGAACCAAGTCTAATTAAACATGTGATCATGAGGCGGCATCTCATTTTTAAGGGTTAGAGGCAGGGCCAAAAACAAAAACTGCACAAGTGGAGAGTAAGGAGAGAGACGAAAAGTATAATACACAAATAACAGGAGACGGTAGGTAAGAGTGCAGCACTGATTGTTGCTGAGAGAACCAATGCAGCAGCCCAGACATTATGACAGCACATGCATGACTAATTGTCAGCAACAATGAGGACAACTGTCGGGATAGCTGGAAAAGGATGCGTCACCAGTCTGTTATCGTGCTGTTGTTGTCCTGCTGTGAAAACAAAGAAACAGATATGAAGCGATCATGACACACAGATGTGATCGGATAAGATACTCGCTGCCTGGTGGACTCTGCAGAGGGAGCGCGCCAAATACCAAAACCGATTATCAGCTTATGAACTTAAAACACTTGCAGCAATCATAATGCTGCTACAACTCCCAGCTGCTGTAGCCAGAGGTGTGTGCGTGTTTGTGTGCCAGTATGTCAGATATCATGTGTCACGCATGGCGTCTCGCGTAGAGCATGTACCATGTGGTGCTTGCGTGACCTGCCATAGCTCAGTCAACCAGTTCGGAAGAGGATTAAGGGGGAAGACCTCTACCACCATTCACACACACACACACACACATGTACGAATAAACAGACTACGAGTTTGATGCTGATCTGCTCAGAGACAACAGGAATAGGGGTGGGGATAGATTTACACTCCCTCCCATAAATTCCGTATCTGTATCCATGGAGGGTGCAGGGAAAGAAGGATGGGGTTGGGAGGGGGGGGGGCACAGAAAGATCCAGAGCAGGATGGAGGAAGAGGGAGGGAGAGTGATAGAAAAATAAAGTGAAGATGGAATCCATGGGGTTGACCAGTAAGCACTCATCCCGATGGACGTCACACACACACACACGCACACACACACACACACACACACAACTGGACACTCCTTAGTCGATTAGAAGCACATAATTGTTCCGGTTATCACTTTTGATACATCACTGCTTCTTACTCATGCACTCAGAGGAGAAAAAAAACACACACAAAGCCATGTACGTAGCTATTCTTTCTTGCAAAAGCATGTGTTTGTGTTTATGCAGTATGCGACTAACATGTGATATCACTGACAGTAGCTTCTGCAGTCTGTCTCTGGTCTATTATTTACAGTCTGAACTGTGGATTGTGTCTAAAATAGCGTCGACCCAAAAGACTATGTAGCATCCAAGGAAGGTCTAGTCCTAGTCTAACTATTCTACAGGCTAATGCTACTGTAGCTCAGCTCACTGACACACAGCTGGTGCTTGTTTTTGTGTCCTTCTTTGGGGTGTGGGTAAAAGCAGAAGGCATGTGAGGATAGCTTAGCACAAATTTCACACCTAAATAAGTGTCTACAGCAATGCTAGCACCTCTGTAACTGAACTGGCTTTGCAAAGTTATACGGAGGATACCCAGCTGACAAGGGACTCTGCAGAAAGTCCATAAAACATTTATAACGTCCTCCATTAGCTGTCATAACAATGTTCTCCGCAGGCCATTGCTGGGACTTAATCGACATAACAAGCTGTAGTCTGATTTTCGGAATGATCAGGTGATCCAAGTATTTCACAATAAGACTGTGTCATGACAGTGGTGCGAGCAAAAAAATTATGGATGACCAAAATCAGTGCGGTAATCTAAAATGTAACTGGAGGGACCAACTGACTTACCACCCCTGTGATCAATGTGAGCTACCTCCTCCATGCAAGTCTAATGTCTTCCTCATTTATCATCTCACCTGCCATCCCTTGGGGATCTCCCACCTCCACTAATCATTTCTTCCTGTTGCCATTGTCCCTCCACTCCCCTTCTCTGCCTCTCCCTTCACATACCACTTAAACCCAAGTGTAACAGCCTACAATCCACCTTCTTGAAATTCCAAAACAAACATAAAACATCTCCCATCCTTAAAAGTGATTGCAGGGTTGCACGCAGTGGGACAGACTAACAATCCCAGACCATCATCCTGAGGCCAGATGACCTCTGACCTAAAGCCAGCAGGGCGGCAGCTTTATCTGACTTTATCTAACAACCTAAATGGAGGTTTGTGCCTGTGACGAATGCCTCTACATAAACAAACTTTCCACAAGCTGGAAAGGTGTACCAGATTCAGCAGCAACCATTTTTAAAATAACATCAGTTTGCATGCATCTTCACAGACATCAAAACATCTGTCCTCAGCATCTGTGCACAAAATGACCCAATCTCCCCACTGGGAACATTAAACTTGCATCAGAGAACAAAATCAATCTTTTGAAAGTTATGAGTTATATCAAAGCAGCCTGACTTTATTATCCCAGAAATGATTAAACTCTCAAAGGACAGTCAGAGCAGCGAAAGTGAAAACTATAATAAAGATAAAATAAAAGATAGATAAAGAAACACTTTATCTACAGCCTACACTATTTCAGAAATGACAATCAGCTGAGAAAACTTCAAGGAGACACTCCTGCTGTAAGAATGCAACCCCCCCCCAATCCCATCCCACCCAGAGAAAAGAAAGAAAAATTATATGTGTGCTCACAGATGGAAAAACACATGTACACAAGCATGTAGTGAAGCCACGCACACATAGGAAAACAGCAATACTCATCACACCTGCTTTTACAAAGATGGAGAAAACTTCAGGGCCATTTTTCTATTCATTTGATTTTTCATTAACACAGAAGTCATTTTCAGCCTCGTTTGAGTAACCTGTGGGAGATACTCAAGAGCTGAAACAAAGAGCCCGTTGATTCATAAGTTAATAAAAAGAGAATGAATCAGCAATTGGGAAAATTAATGATTTGTTTAAATAAGTGTTTAAATCACAATTTTATCAATCCAACTTCTAACATAAAAAGTGTTTTTTTTTTTTTTTTTTTTACCTTCAACTTCTTTGGACAAAAAGCAAAGAAAAATAGTGTGATTGTTTCTTCACTGTCAGTCCCAACAAAATCGTACACCGACAAACCTCTCAAAGTCAGACTTTAACACCCAGATAAGTCATTTGAATCACTCTGCGTGTACACGCTCAACTAGAGTCAACTGGTTTTCTAGCTGCAGTCATCTGACAAAATCGCCATTCAAGTAACTTAAAGACAAAGTCTGTGTGGTGATATCAGCTGTGCTTAATTATAACTGACTATAAACTCACTTAGAACATGTCCACCAAAGTAAGTGATAAGGAGTAATTTTCTCTTCCAACTTCTTTTTATAACCCGAGGAATCGCTCCTGCTGGCCAGTAAATATAATACAGGTTTCTGGCAGACGACCCATCTTTTGTCTTTGGTTTAGAAATACCTAAAAATTCAGTATTACTAGGAAATTTTCAATCTTCTGTGCCACAGAAGTTTCGTAAAATGAACAAACAGCTAAAGTGAGTCTTAAAAGAACTTAAGATGCAGTCATACATTACTTTGAAATTGGAAACAAGTCTTTAATTTCAAAGACAAGTGTAAAAACCCTTTGCTAAGAACTCGTCTCATTCACTGTTTTATGAGCTTATAGATTTATTTGACACAAAACTAAACATTTTTGGATTTTGGACCTCCGACTGGATGAAACAAGGTCTTGCCTTGGACTCTGAGAAACTGACAGCTGTCCTAAACAAAACTATTAAAAATTAAAAGAATTTGCAGATAATGGAAATAGCTGTTTGCTTCAGCCCAGGTTCCCCCCTATCATAAGCCTGCAGGTGCTGTTGACTTTCTCTGCACATATCAACACTGCAGTGTTGTGTTTAAGTGGCTTAGGGAAAAACCCAACAAAATGACAGAGTGTCTGAATCTTTCCTCCAAACCACACGGTCATAATTCCTTTAATGAGGCTTTGGAGAGGAGAAGGAAATGAATACATGTGTGTGCGCTCCTGTCCCTGCATGTGTGAGGCAGAGAAAGTGAAAGACAGGGAGAGAAGAAACAGGGCTGAGACCGAGGGAGCAGATGCAGGGAATGAAAAGTCGGCTGTGGTGAAGAGGGGAGAAGGTGAGGGAGGGAGAGTCTGGGAACAGACGCTGGTCTCGCATCGCTGCAGCCGGTCTCGGCTTGGCACAAACACACTACCCCGCGTCTGCAGGCCCCTTCAAACAGCTTAGCCAAGGCCCAAACAGCCTGGCAGCGAAGCAAAGCGCTTCCACTTAACCATATCAAAGTCAGCCTGGCGCTGCACTGAAAGAACATTTAGCCCTAAAAGAAAAAATGAAAAACGCCTTCTTTCCTCAGAAACAGCATGAGGAGCCTGTGTGGGGGTTCTTGTTTTTTTAATTTTTTTTTTATTTTCATGGATGTTAGAGTTGCGAATCTTGAACTTTCTTCAACGTGCACCTGAAAACATACCATATCAGCACCGTTGGAAGACCTTTTAGAAAGAAGGAGATCTTTAAAGATCAAAGTGATCTGGCAGGTAGGAAGCAACTAATAATGATAACAATAATGAGACATATCTCCTGACAGAACAGTCCAGCCTGAATACTTCAGACACAGAGGTGCAGCTGCTTTGTTTATTTTCCTCTGCTTTAGCTGGCAGACTCCCTGTGGGTGGCAATAGTGTACAATAGATGCCCTTTGACCTTCATCCTCAACAAACTGGAAAAGGCATTTCTTAAAACCACCAGCCTGGCTCTCAAGTTTCACCTGCAGGGCCCAGCGTGCATTCAGGGAGCCTTGTGGAGAAATTACAAGGACGAATACGAACTGAAGCACAGCGATCACAACATTTCCACAGTACAGACTCATTACAATGATCTCCGGGGAGCACAAAAGGCCAGACATTACTAACAGTGCAGCATGTGTCTGATGGACTGACCGGCAAATCACGCCAAAAACCACACACGCAGTTCTGATAGTGTCGAAACTCTCAGTCGTTTACACGTCTGGAGTGAAGATACGTCAAGAAAGTCTACTGAACACCAAGTGATCACTGGCTGATATGACAATCCTCCACAGCCTTGCATCCTTCAGTTCACGCATCGCCTTGATCCACTAACCCAGTGCCCCAGAGAGCGAGTCTTTCCTTCAGACTGTGGGGAAAGGACTTTCCCTGAAAGAGCGCAACCCAGTCCTCACATCGAGCAAGCCTGTCTTCTCGGTCGTGTAATTCTGCACGGAAGATGCACCGACAGAAGCTTCGACTCACCTCTGCAAAACTTCACAGAAGTGGCTCCTCAGTGGCGTCTCTGCCAGTCTACCTGCGCCGCTCCATCCATGCGTAAAAAAAAAGAGAAAGTGCTTTTTCGCTCACAGCACGGATATTTTGGAACAGCTCGCTAAGCAGTTAAAAAAAAAAAAAATCTCAGTCTCAAAATCATAAACCAATAACGGATAATCGACGTTTGTTCCCTGCTAAGCAGTCGTGGTAGCGCCGTCCACAGCAAACACTGAACCCACTCTCACACATTCCAGCTTGTGTTTGAGGCGCTCCTCCTGAACAACGCCGACCAATCACAGGCGGAGGATGTCACAGGGAGGGCGGGGTCAGCTCATTTTGCAACCCAGCCACGGATAGATTAGGAAGAATGACCCCCCGACTCCATCATGTGGTGGGGGTGGTGACGGTTGCGCGTGCGTATCTTGATATGTGCGTCCTTTTGTCTCTTTATCCAAAATAGAGCAGACTGAATAAGCCTTTCTTTAGCTTCATGTTTACGGGAAAACCAAGGAAATACACTAAATTGAGAAGAGCAATGATATTTGAAAGATTACCCTATAAGACAAAAATAATATTAACCCTATAATATTAACATCAATTGAGGTAATTTATTCTAGGTCATTTTATGAAATTGGTCGTTTGTTATTTTAATCATTGTGGTGTCAAAGAACAGTATCAGCTAAGCCAATTTTTGACCAGTTACCAAAATTTTGCAGTTGTGTCTTATCAAGCATCTTTAAAAGAGGGGAAAAGAACTGGTAAACGGGGACTTTCACGGACTAAATTATGCGAAGCAAACTGCGTTCTGCTGTAATCAAAACCTGTGTTGGATCTCTCTGAATGCATAAAAGATATATGTTCTGCTGTGTACAGCGACTTCGTGGAAAGTTGATGGCAGCCAGCTAAAAACACAAAGGACAGAGGGCCACTACCACAAATATTTTACCTGTATATAAAAGTAGTGGAGCACAATACTGTTGTGGTTATATTGTAAACGTATCAGATAATGGCTCATCTATTCATTGTAAGGAAAGTGATTTTAATCAACACACATTAAGTGAGAATGGTCATTATTTTCAATATGTAGAAATAAAGACACAAATCTGTAATATAATACAGCGCTGTGAATTCAGTAGTACACTTGTCTTTTTACAGGTCTATGTTTACCAGCACAAATACCTTAAATGCCCCAGAAAACATAAACATAAACATAACTAAATGACTTTCTAGAGACAAAACACAACACGGACGCTGTTGCCTTCTTGACCCAGCACACTCAAAACATCAGGCAACAGTATTCCTAAAGCTGTCCATTTTGGAGGAACAGAACTCATATTCCCTCAGTCTTTCAAGACATTGATGTCATGCTGACCTGGAAAATAAACCCTACTTTCACAGAGGTGCAGTGCAACCTTAATCGTTCTACAACAAATTACTTTACCAGTGCATGAAAAGAGGGAATTGCCCCTACTGAAAAATCACCAACTGGGCCTGATTATCTTTGATTACACCGCTTTACAACAAGGCATTTTTCCTGTCTATCTTGCCGCTGCCTCAGGTGGCTTTCCTGCGAGTGCTTTTCCCTGGAAAACAAGCAGCAAACTAATTGAATTACATGGAACCACAAAAAAGACAAACACCTCCATCTTTAAAAAGCTGTGGACAGCGTGAAACACATTTGCTGCTATTTGAAGCTGAGGGAAAATACATTTCTGCTGCACAACTTATGAAGAGTGACTCGTCTTAAAGTGCTCCTGCCAGCATAATTGCCCTTCATAAGTGGATATGTTGTTCCACTGAGTCCATACAAATCCAATTCAGCTCTCCTTTCTATGAAGAAAGGGAGCAGAAAATGGCTTGTCCCTTTTAATCCATCAGTTGGTGTATAGCAGAGGAGCAGACTTTATAATGAGCCATTGATATGAATAATCTTAAAGGGAGGGTTCGGAGATATTATACAGTCAATATATTGATTGAGAATGAACTTCACTGTCAACATTACACACGTTGATAATGTGCCAAACTAAGAATATTTATGAAGCAAACAAAAGCAATAAGAAAGCAGTTCAGAAAGTGTGTCAGGTTAGAAGTATATGAGAGAAGAATAAGCCATCAGAAATGACTTCAGAGGTGAGAATTTAGCTGTAGTCAGACATAAGTGGCAGGAGGGTGCAAAGATTCAAGTAGAAGTTTATGAGGAAGCCTACCAGGAGTGTTTGTTGGATGGCTGAGCAGCTTCAAAACTCAGGGATTGAAAACAGCCCATATCTACTGTTTAGAACTGTAAATGTTGGATAGGGTCAGGATGAAAATGAATCAACTTTTTTATGACCAGCTTAGTAAGGTTTAGCAGTGGAGATCTATTTAGTAAAGACTGAGAACTGTGATTCACAGTATGTAACTGAAATTGTATCAAAAAACAGGGAAAGGCCACAGAAATTAACGTGACAGAACGAGACATGCTGAGCTATTAGCCTGATTAGCAAAGGTCAGTTTTGATTAACTTAATGAAAGTCAGGATCAGGTCTAAAGATGAATGCACAGCATAGTCACTGACTGGGAGCCTTTCAAATGACCCAAACAAAGTGATTCTTCATTTCCATCTCTAAATGACATATATAATCATCCCATATCTGAATGATTATCACATCTCTTTATGGATGCTTTTGAGTCTGACCTCAAAAGAGGCAGTTTGGGACAGCTACAAAATGTTTTGTCCTCCAAGGTAGTCAGAACACACTTTGTACATACTCGTGATTTTCTACCCACTGCTCATTAGGTTGCACAATCATGTTGACTCAGAGAGAGGGACAAGAATGAAAGAATAGAGCTCGAGATATATAATTGTCCAAGTCTGTAGTGAACAATGTGATCAATTACCAGATGTAGGGTATCATATATATATATAGGTTGGACCACTTAGTTTTAATATCATTCCCATTTCTCTGTCACTCCCTTGCTTTGATTTGGTTTGTCGACGCATGATGTAGTCCATCAAACAACATGTCGTCTGACTTCAGCGTTCTCCATCATCATTGTGAACTTGTCTTTTCAAAACTAGTCTATTTCATTCCATGGGTATTTTTTTTCTCTATTTATTTCAAGACAGGGACAGCACACAATAAAACATTGATCTTGTACAACAAGAGAATAAGCATTGTGCCAAGTTCTAGCGGATTGCTATTCTCCACCTGTAGTCCCTGGGCAGGTTGATGGAATGGAACATAGAAAATTTGTATGGAAAAAAAATGAGAAAATAAAATAAATTATTAAGTAAAATAACAGAACAATGTGAATAATGATAAAAAGACGATATATAAAATAGATAGATGAAAAATGTATTCTTGATTAAACTCTCATTTCTGCCACAAACACATACAGAAAGTACCTTTTAAAGAAGGCCCTGAGCTCTAATAATTATAAGTAGAACCTGCACATACATGGTCCCGTATACACATGATTTTTAATGAATTGGACATAACCACACTATCAGCGTCTTAAGAATAGACTCAAGTAGCAAATCTTTTCCTAAAGGAATCCCACGATTTTAGGGGAAACGTCTCTATTTGCTTTTTTATCAAGGGTCAAATAAAAAAATAGATTCTATTTTTGTCTCTGAAGAACAAATAAAATAGATACGAGGCTACCTTTTTGACGAAAGTAGCTTGAGTTTTTCCATCATTATCATATTGCTGTTATTAATGATCAGTCATTTTACTGTATATGTTCTGCTGGCAGCCAAATGTATTCAACCATTCATGATTAGACCTCTTTAGGAAGTTAAACTTATACTTTGATGCCAGACAGTACTTATTTTCCCTGCTCCCCTACTATGAAATCCTGGGTTCAGCACATCCAGAGAGCTTTGCAGCGTTTCCATGAAGCCTCTCAAGTAGATCTAACACACTCCCCCCTTACACACCCCTGTCTCTTCCTCCTATAGCTCCTCAGCTGTTGGACAGCTCAGCCTGTAATTATGGCTGTCATCAGCAGCCCCTGGCCAGCAGCTATATTTACGGGAAAACTAGCACGCACATACACACTACAAAGTGAACATCAGACACACAGTGAGAGCACCACACACATGCACACAAACCTATAACCAGAGGCTGCCAATCGGAAACTAGCAACAGGTAATTCAGCAATGGGTACGTCTGAATCATTATGCCCAATCTCAAGAATTTTCTCAAGTAATCTGATTTGAACTGTGGTTCAAAAAAATAACACCTGACATATCAGGAACATACTGGCGACCTGTCCAGGGTGTACCCCGCCTTTCGCCCGATGACTGCTGGGATAGGCTCCAGCCCCCCCGCTACCCGACCGACGGATTGACGGTATAGAAAATGGATGGATGGATATCAGGAACATCACAATGAAATGAAAAGACAACTCACCAAATTACTTGATTGGCTAAACATTCTCTCACTGATTCATACTGTTCAAACACAAACACTACTTTACAAGCTGAACAGTTAGAATGATACGTAATATAATGATATAGAAGGAATTGTCCGTGTCTATAGTTTTAGTTTCGTTAAGTTTGTAGGAACATGTATGGAGATGTACGATTTCAACATCCTGACATATCTAAACCTAAGCTGCGTTTTAGTAGAGAACAGGGTGAAGAAAATGTGACAATTGTATACTTTGTGAGTCTTTTTAGGAAAAAAACTACTATATTTTGTGCTGTGGATCAGAGATTGGGTTGTCTTCCTAAGCATTCTGTTTAGTTTTGCTCCCTGTAGTTTTACACCTGAGGTGATGACTAACATAAAGCAGGTGCGTGACGGTGTATATATTCCCCAGTTTTCTTTATTTCTCGTCATTGTCCCCCGCTCTGTATCTGTGGGGGTTCAGTCTCTGTTACCAGCTCTTGTGATTTCCATGTGATTTCCATTTAATTTCATGTCTTTTTGGATCCAAGTTGGATTTATTGTTGTTGGACTCCCTGCCTCTGCAGCGTCTCCTGTTTTTAGTTGTGAGTTTTGTAACTCTTTAATTCTTTGTGCACCTGCCCATTGTGAGTCTGTATTTGGGTCCTGCACAACACACTACTATGAAACCAAGTTTCATAGCATAACTGCAGATTGTTATTGACTGTCAATAAAATTAGTAAGATTAGTAAGTGTGGCTGTATAGAATATTCACAGCTATGTGCTACCATTCAAATTCTAACAACTGTTCATATACAGATATAGTATAAATAGAGCAACGCAACTGACCTCCCAGAGGAGCAGTGTCTTTGCTTCCATACCAGCTACCTCCACTGTGGCTCACCACCGATAATCTTTGGCTCAGCACTGAAACACCCTCTGTCTTTTGCTCTACCTCCATGTTTTCCATATCCCAAAACCTTATGTTACTCCTTTTCACTATGCCTTTCTTATGCCATTCTTTTTGATCATGCACAACTGTGTGAAACCACACAACCAAAATGAGTCAGAAAGACCATGTGATTGGAGAACAGGTAGGCCAAGGCTACAGGAAATACAAGCACAGCTGATGGTAAACGTGTTTGTGGCTCTAAAATATCAGTGGAAAATGCTGACTGTCACCTCTCTTCATATTAACCATGCCGAGTGGTTTGACTGATTGATGGACAAGGTAACATTGTGAAGACTCAGCCCTCAATTTACAGCAGCCACAATATTAAAACCTTACCATACTGATGTGTTTACATACAGGTGTGTTTACTGTAATGCTTCCTAAGCAATGCATTAAAACCTTATTCATCTCTGTACAAAGTTGGCCTGTAGAACAGCTACATGTGTTGGCTGTTTTGGTCTATAATGACAGCTTGCTTGCTGCAGGTAGAGCCTCTGTCCCGCGGGGCTGAGAGCCACCTCCTGCAGGTGTGCATAAAAAAAAATCATCTCTCTCACACTCACAGTAACCTGACAAGACAGGAGGACAGTTCAGCACAGTCACCATGTCTAAAGTGTGTTTTTTTAATTTGGTTTGTGTCATTTTAAGCACGGATTAGAAAAACATGGTTTGGGTTATCGCAGAAAAACTGCATTATTCAATTATTTATTCTTTTTTTTAAATCTACTAATTTCGCTAACTTCGGAAAGCAGAGCCAAGTCCATACACCAAGATTCATGTCAGCACTTAAAAGAGGGGTTGAGATATGACTTTGTTTTCTGTCTCGTGGTCCTCTCACTAGTTTCAGTTGGCCGCAACAGACAAATAGTCTTGAAAATGTAAACGCTTCCCAGGAAATGTTTCCTTGGGTTCAGTCAAGCTGTCATATCTCAGCTTTGTAACATCCCCAATAAGTTTTTGGATTGAAAACAGAAACTGGTTGTTAGTTCATAATTTTAGTCCCTTAAATTAAATCCAGAATAATTTCCTGAAAAGTACAAGTGACAGGAGGATAAGATATAACTCATTCATATTTCCGCATCGTTCTCAATTTTTTCCTTTTACAAGCCACCGAGTTTTCATGAGGAGGAAGGAGGAAGGGTTGGATGGTTAGACTCTGTGCTGTCAGTCAATCAGGCATTTTCAACTGTGAGATCTCCATGATCAACATATGATAATTGTTCTTTTACTTTTAAAATTTACATTCAGTCAACACGACAGCACCTTACTGAAACACTTTTGTTACGTCCCGGTTTGGTTTGGGCAACAAAATCACTTGTAATAGAGTTAGAAAGCAAAACTATTTGGTTAGGATTAGGCTCTGATCATATTTAGGACTAAAATACATTGTTTTTACAACTTGATTGTTACTTGAATGGGCACCATTTTTGAAAATCCACAAGCAGATATGCACATATTTTACTTATGTAAATGTAGGTCGTTTTTTTTTTGCTCAAAAGCCAACAACCCTTGGGGGTCATATGTGGGAGGAATACAGCCTCGACCTTCCACAGTATGACCAGAAAAACTAAGCATGATTCAAATGTTTGGGTCCGTTAAAATAGAGTCCTGAACACATGTGATAGACTTACTTTTGATTGTTACTGCGTGTAAAAATTTGGCACAGCCAACCAGAGGTCAGTTAGTGAACTAATATTTTTAAGCCTTGAGTTTTTAAACCAGAGGTGACCACATTTAGACAAGAGAATAGAGCTGGAAAGGGATACTTGAAAGCTGACTGGGAAAAACATATTCCTTAGAGGATTAATATCTATTCTCTGTACTTAGGGAATTATTTTTAGAAGGACCATGAGCACACAACAGTGCCACCCACTGCACCTATGTACAACTGTGGAGGGAAAGTGATTTTTTGCTTGTGACCCAATAATCACTTGTAGATAAAATTTGACCCTCTGAGGAATTTAATTTTAAGACATTTAAACCTGATGACCTACAATGTTTCAGAAAAATACAGATAATAGATTCTGTAGGGTTGAACGTCATTTGTACTCTTTTTGGTGAAGATGGTAAAGCTAAATGGGCCTGTAAATAATGGTTTTCACCTCATTGCATATTCAACTTCAACCTGCTGGTGGTGCCGGAGCGTCTGAGGTGCAGACATGAAACTGAAAATGATCAGAGGACTCAGTCAGTGTGTCAGATTTGAAAAAAATCTACCATTGTCTTTGGGCTGCTATTGACTCAAATGGCAAGAGAGGAGAAAAAACATGATGAATGATAAAATGGTAGAAACATTCAAAGCTTACACAGCAAATATTAGATTAAGTTAAATCAGTCAACATGCAACCATTACTGTTTTCTTATCAATCAAAAAAAATCTCTGCACTTTTGACCAGCTGCTGGATGAAAGGCAGAAAGTAATCTTCAAACTTCTTGCAGGTTATCCCTCTGTGAAGAGTCATGGGTGGTCTGTTACGCTTCATGCTTTGAACAGGGTTACCTCATTGTAAAGAGGATCCAAACCACTAAGTGTAAACCTCACACGCCCAGTGTAGCCAACAGCCCAGTGTCATGGTAACCAAGTAGGATGTGTACAAAAAAGGCCTGCAATACCGTGAAAGATAGAAACCATATGTAAACATCTGTGACCAAAAATATGAGACAAGTTTACACTTGCAGTTAAAACATGTCTGCTGAGACAGAGAGGATGATTTATACTCTTGCATCGTTAGGCTTACTGAAAGTTTCAGCATTATAATTTACCTGGAGTCCTGAAATGCAAAGAGAGCGTTCCTTTTTCTTTGTCTCTCTTTGTATCCTGTCTTCCCTCTTTCAGTGAAAGCTGCAGAAAATAATGATAGTTGGAGTCTTTTGGCTAAAGTAGGTCAGGGGACCCAACAGTCTGGAGCAGGAAGAGGAAGATGTGTGGCAGTAAAATGCCAGCTACAGTAGGTCCCCTCAGGTCAGAGAGGCCACTAATGCACAAACTACAGCTCTGTCATATTAGCCTGTGTGCAGTGAATGTTGTGTCACTGTGGACGGAGCCAACATCTGTGGCCAGACTGCAGCGCTGTCTGAGTGGGTGGGCTGTCAGTGTGGGAACATTCAGGATTTAAGAGGAGTTTGGAGATGTACAGGTCATGTGAGTGCTTAACAATGGAGGTAAATATAGATCAAGTTAATTTCCTGCTGACCCACCTCTCCTGTAATGTGTTTTTTATATATGACGTGAGTTTTTTTAGGAATTCCAATGGGCCACCGTAAACGAGTCATAAAAGTTGAGGTCAAGCTGACAGACAGCAATAAACATTGACCGAATTATGAACTCAGTGCTCTGCTGCAGGGAGAGCTTTTCTTTATAGGTTTGCTATGAACACGGAACATGTTGGATTCACAGCTGATGCTTGTGAAGTCATGTTCAGAGACGTAAGGGTGTTCACCTGGAAACGACTTAATAATACAGTGTTGCATGTTAAACCCCACGGAATGGGGTAACCCCAGCCTAAGCCATGTGGAGTTTATTATGAGGAAAAGTTAAGATCAAACAACAACTCACTTTAGTGACAAACAAGCTTAAAATGGCATTCCATGGTTTTTTCAAGCAAGAATAGAGATGGATAAGCAGAATTCATACTTGTTAAAATGTTTTTGCTATCTTTATCCCACTGATAAAAGAACACTGGAACATTTAGAAATAGCAATATTGAAATAACAATGTTAGCAAATAGGTTTCACAAGCAAGGAATTTGACTTCCTGTTGCTGTGCATGACTATCAAGTTTCTTTTTTTTTTTAAAAAAAGGGTTCTGCAAAACTTAAGCAATAATGAATACAAATTAGATAAACTGTTGGTTAAAGCAGAGTCAAAAGGCTTTAAAAGGGAGGAGAACAGTTCAGCAAATAAATGGGATAAAACAAAATAAATAGAAATAAAACAGCATAAACTAGAATAAGGTAAGCACAGCAAATGTTACATACAGTATAGCCAAGGCTGGGAAAAACAGGGTTTCACAGATACATGATATCTAAAAATGTTTACGGCTCTCACAGGAGTATTACCTACAGGGAAGCCTCGCTCAGAAATACGAATATCCAAGTAAATCGAATTATTTGGCACTGTGCCTGCATTCAGGTGTCAGCCAAAACCAGGCAGGATTTGATCAGTATCTTACTTCATCTTAAGAAATGTATCTTTTGAAATGTTACACATAATCAAATTGTTATGCCCTACATATAAAGCCCTAGATGCCCTCAAACCAAACCCAATGGAACTGTAGCCCTCCAGTAGCTCTCTACTGCTGGGAATTCAGTCCATTGCTGACTCTGCTCTTATCCCTCTCTTTTTATTTCCAGAGGAACATGGGTTATATTATGGAGGACGGTCCGCTCTAGCAGAATGCTGCTCAAAGATTCACAGGTAATGATGTGCACAATCAACTTGCCCGGCTGCCACAACACAGAACAGCAGAGCCCAGATGACAACATTCTCAGAAGAGGAGCGACTCTACTCTTTGATAGGGATGTCATCACTGCACTATACCTTCAAATGGCAAACAACCGTTTGCAGCTATATTAACGCTGAGCCCTGCATTAAATGCAAGTTGACCTCTCAGCTTTCCAGTCTGTCGAGCAGGACTGCTCTGTGTTCCGGTACTTTAGGAGACACCGCGTCTACTCAGAGGAGGATACTGTTTCCTTCACTGCACAAGACAAGTCCAGACAAGAGCCTGTGAGAGAAGAGGATTTGTGAAATCCAACCTGGCTTCTAATCTTGCAGCCTTCTCTCTGAGCTCCATACACCACGCTGCAGCTTTGTGTGATAAGTGTGTGCATGTGTGGTAGGGGGAGGATCTCTTACAGCCTCCGGGCAACAGCTGAAAACTTGCACTGTAGAAGTGAGATGGCTTTCACAAGACCAGAGTGATAACATATTAAGCTCTGGTCATAGCTCATATATTATTATTGTGATGCCTTTGTAATATACAAACAACTTTGACTTGACAATGTTTCACAAATCTGCTGACAAATTTGATAAAAAAAACTGTCCTGGATTAATTCAGCAGCTGATAGGACTGGGGAGGGAAAGGCCCTTAATTTCGCCATGTCCCTTTGCCCTGATTACCACAGGAATGCTGCCCTGCTGCTGCTGCCACTTGTCGCAGGAAGAATTCCTGAACTGTGGAAATTAGTCCTGTCATTTGGTGCTTTAAAGAGAAGCCTGCATGTTGTGTCATGCTCTGAGTCGAGTGTTTATTCCTTAAATCCCCGGGGTTGTTTAGCTGCAAACATTAAAATAAAAGCCCTCAGGCAAACTCTGGACTGAAGGCTTACAGAGCACAGGTGAAACTTTAAATGTCTAAACCTTTTCAGGTGGAGTCTCATCTCACATTTTTACACACACTTCTGTAAGTGTAAAAGAGACTCACATGCCATTGTTTTTTTCTTCTTTTTTGTTCAGGCGACACTGAGAAAAACAAATAAACAAACAAAAGCTCTTGAGCCTAGCAATTAGCGGCTTTGTACCGTAATTGCTTGTAAGAGGAGGGCTGGAAACACGTCCTACAGTACTGGACAAGAAACAGAAACAATATAAAAAAGATTCCTGTATGAGAGCAGACAGCAACAGCAGCAGGAGCTTCTGCGCCACATCACAGAGCCTTTGTTCAGCTGAAAACCTAAAGAATCCAAAAGACATTTCGATGGAGGATTTATTTCCTTTGCGGTTCTCTGAACTTTAGATATAATTCAGGCTGCTTCAAGGCATCTTGATAGTGGAGTGGTGTTTCCAGGAGATTTTCACTTGTGACTGAAAGCAGCTTTTCATGCTTTCTGACCTGACCCAGTTAGTCAAACACTGGTTTATTTAGAAACCAAACACCAACCCCTTGGTCCAAATGTGGCTCCATCGATCTCATGCTTAGTTATATTTTTACTGTCATTAAAGCCCTGCTGCTGCAGTGCTCCTCAGGGACGCACCGCTCTAAAGTACTTTTGCGCACAACCACCACAGGAGTGGACGAAAAGCAGGCTCTTTGAATATATCATGTGGAGGATATTAGGTGTTAAAGAAGCCATTGTGATTTTTTCGGTCTCAATGAAGCCCCTGTGCACTTTTAGCCTACAGATATACAGCAGTTACATTTAATCCAGTGTAACCAATTTTTTTCTATGGAGGAATGTATCAGAAAAGGACACTGTGTTTATGTGCATGTGTGGTTTTAAGTTTTAAAAGCAAGAGAAAAAGCATAGCTTGTGTTTGGTGTTAACTTGTGCATGAAAGCACTTCAATGGAGGTTCTTTGAGCTTTCAGCAAAATAATTCAGGTCAGGTGGGGGTGTGTGCAAGGGTGATTTTTGCTGAAGTGGCTCACAGGTCGCTTTGTTTACATCTTTACAAAGTATATAAAGCTCTCAGGTCCACGTGTGGCAGCTGTAAATAACTGCTCTTTGAATGGAAAAGTTGTGTTTCTGTATCTCCTCCAAAAAAAACAATGATCATCATGATAAAAACACACACAACCCAGTCTCAGCAGAAACATGTTATAGGTATGAATATTGAAATAAGTAAGCCGCCATATTTTTCTAACCTGAACCATTTAATTAGTAACATTTGAACTCCACCATGGTTGCACGGTGGTGTAATGGTCAGCACGGTCGCCTCATAGGCTCACACCAGGGTTGCTGGTTTAAATCCTAGCTGACGTGCCTCTGGGTCTGCATGTACCACCTTCGCATGTGTGGGTTATCTCTGGGTACTCTGCTGTCCTAAAACATACATGTTAAGTTGAATGGTGATTCTAAATTGACCCTTGCAGTGTGCATGGTTGTTTGTTTCTGTGGGAGAAGCCAGCAGGCCTGAAAGATACCGAAGACCTTAGAAGCCAAAAACCACACAGGCAATAATAAGCTTGGGATGTTGCTTGGCAATCACTTTCCCACATTAAGACAATCCAAGCCAATTGAGATGTGCCTTAAAAGTCATGGCTTTCAAAAAGGCATCTGCACACTGTGAGCCTCTTCTCATCTTTCTGCCAAAACTGCTTTTCTGTCTGACTAAAACTATTCAAATGCATTGTTCTCACTGTGCTAAGCCAACTGAGGGCTTTTCTGAGGTCACTGAGTGTCCTGAGTGAAGAGGAGAGGCAGAAAAAGAGAGGAATGGAGTATGTTAAGTGCAAGGATAAAAGTCGTACCCATTTAATCATAATTCAGCTCAACACAGCAGTGGAAGCGTGACGAGCCAGACTAACCATGCCTTATATTGCCTATTGTTTCAGAGGGTACACCTGACAGCAAATACATCTCATATGCTTCCTTTTATAACAGTAACTCTGAGGTCAATGCCACACAGGTTATTTTTGGAAAGTCTGTTAATTGTCTTATCGGCTGTGGCTATATCTTTGCACTTAAAAGTACATTTTGTGCACTTTACAGCCATTTTCACAGTCAGAACAGCAGACTTTTATATAACTACAATCGAAATATTTAGTCAGGCATTTTCAGGGCCTAGATGGGAATTAAATGTTTGCAAATGGCCCCATACTGTGTAAAAACACTGGCCGGTGATCATGAAACACCTGCAATGTAACTCAAGTGTTACTTTTCTGTGTCCCAGTGAAAGTGCTTGTTTTTAACCACAGTAACATTCACATAGTAATTGTAAGTTTCTGGCAAGATAATGGATAAGATTCCCACAGATATAGACACATAAACATGTAATAAAAGTATTCTTCTTTGGAGAAGGTACGAATTCTGACAGGGGAGCCAAGCTAACAGCTAGCCAGAACAGGGCCACTGAGGAGCTAATTTTTCACATCTAAAACAATTCAAACCTTAAACACGTGAGAGCAGTTCAAGTGACTGATATATATACATCTTACACTGCATCACTTTTACTTTAGAGTGTCAACTGAACAATGTCCTGCACAGTGTCTGCTCTACCACTAATCATCTGAGTCCCTCAGGATTTGAAAAAGCTTTCTGCTGGGGATAGCTTCTGCAAAGATCTACATGATGATAAGTGTTTGTGCTTTTCCAGGCTTTTCAATCGTCACTGGGAGAATACATTGCCCAGCAATTATGCATTCAATGACGTGGAACATGGATATTATTCAGTTGAGAAAACTGTGGCAAAATAAACAATTGCCTGATGCAAAAGTGATGTAAAATCATCGTAGTCATCATAGTAAATAGCTATCATTTAAACCACTATGAAATTTTTGTGATTTCAGTTATTTAAGGTGGCTAAACTTCCTTTAGCTTTGCTCCCCTTCCAGAGTACCTTACAGATTCTCCAAACTGAGAACGTTCTGACTGCTGTCAGTGGCAGGTAAGATACGAACTAATCAAAAATACTTCACACAACCCCACTCCAAAAGAAAAACAAAGCCAAAGTCATTTTGATTTGTTTTAGAGAAGCAAATTCTAACATGAATTGAGATAGAAACATTGACTCAGAAACTGTTTGTGTAAAATTGTTATTTCTAAATTAAGGATGGTTAGCATGGTTAGCAAACAGTCAAGACAGGAAATGCGACTTAGGGTGTGTCTGCAATAATTGTCTTTTTAACCAACAATTCCTGATCAGGTTCATTGATTCTGAGCAGCTCAGCTGATCATATGCTCAGCCATGCCCCTTTTAGCTACCACTGCGGCCAAAAGTCTTCCTTTCTTTCATACAATATGTATTTTCAGAGTAGTAACAAAGGCAGATTTATTGCTTGACATTATTGATTGACCAATGCAGGCTTGTGATTTGTAGCTGCTTAAGCACAATTTGCCAGTATCAGACTTGTTCTCTTCTATTCCATCTACATTGCACTCTGCAGTTAAGGTTAAGGTTTAATCTGATATGAGAAAGACTTTCTGTACTTTTGAACTAACTGACGTGTCTTTTGACCACCTGTGACCTTCTAACCACCAGGCTTAAAGACACCGCTTAAGAATCAAACATGCCTTGATTTATACTGATACAGAATTCTAAGTTTGTGGGAAGAGAAGATTCACCACTAATGACAAAACTGATGATTTAAAAAGAAATGAAGCCAGTGGTTTTACATTTGGATTCAGCCCCACTAAGAATGAAACACTTGAATGGTCAACAGAAGACAACACAAGAGAATAATTTCCATCACCAATCCAACGAGCTAATTGGAACAGAAAATATAAGTGGTCTACATTCTGCAACCTTCAGCTGCGTCTATGAATAAACACACTGATGCCTGCTGGCCAACTTCTGCATGAATCTGTGCGCTGTGATTGGCTGGTTTGTTGCAGAGATTCATCTGGTCGTGTAGCTCCTGGCTGAGTTGTTCAAAAGGACCGTTACATTACCAGCATCAACATCAGTTAAAACTAGGTCAGTGGAAGCATTAACATACATTACGCACCAAATGATGCAATATCTGGGAATATCCTCCACTTCAACTGGCCATATGAGAGCTGTGGAGCTGTTGCAGAGACATTTGAGCCAACGTGGACCTTGAATATGGGTGCATAAACATTTTGGTGTGCAGTTAAAAACATGAAATACAGCAGAGCACTCGGATCGCCTGATTATGTTGGAGTCTTGAGGGGAGGGTTTGTGAATTTGAGAAGAAGAATTCAGACTGTGAAATTGGTTCAAAATGAGTGTAATAGATCATTTTACCTCTGCTGTGTGTTTCAGTGGGAGGGAGTGGAGCAGTTTTATCACAGTTAGAGGGAGGGCTCTGCACATAGTCGCTTTATTGCCAAGAGCTAGATGAGAATTTCAATGCTACCCCAAGTGATTAGGTCAATTTAGTGAGCCAAACTTTCTCAAATGAAGCAAAAATGTATGCCAAACAAAACATCTAAAGCTCATCCATTGTTTGTAAAACTGATGATTATGCAATGTATGAGTGGGTGTTGCACTTGCAAAACAGAAAACTGAATCACAAATGAGAATGAAATCTATCTCATGCAAAATAATGATTCTAGTCGTTTCATTCCCACTATGAGAGAAGTCTGCCCTCTGTAGATTGCACAGGAAAGACTCATGTGCATTAACATGCATGTGTGGCCAGACCTGTTACCACGACATAGAAAACAACACACCCGGAAGCTGAATGCACCCATTGCTAAGAGTATTATTACTTTGTTGTACTTTAATATGGTGAATAGCTGCTTGCTGCTGTGTTAAAGATCATTTATGTGTTTAACCTTTACATTAAGGAGCATGAAAGATAAAAAGTATCATGTGACAACATGAAATGCTGAACTGGGGCCTGTTGTCTGGCTGGTAATATGCGTTAATCATATCAACAATAATATTTTGAGTAAGTATCAGTACAAAAAGAATCTGGAACCTGAATGAAGTGAACTATATGAGTATTTTTCAAACATATTAAGGTTTCTTCTATTAATCAAATTATTCAAAAGACCACAAGCCTATTGATGCTCTCTGACCCAGAGGACCCATCCTGAAAGAGGGACATCCTCCTATGAGTCACTCACTGAAATACTTTTCCAATTAAAACAAAAACCAACAAAGCTGCAACTCGTGGCAGAGCCATGGCTGGACATGTTTTCAGAAACAAAGCTTATCAAGACCATTGGCTTTACAATAAATAAACCAGTGCTACGAATGTTTGGCTTGAAGTATGTGTTGCTGCAACAATCAGACCAAAAACAGTTGCAAAGATCTGTTAAATACAAGATCACACCAAATCATCAATAATTAAATGCATTTAGAATATGAAGACGGCGTAAATCGTTCAGCACTGTCTCCTCACAGTGTGAATCTTACAGGTTCAAATCTTGGCTAGAACCTTTCTGTTTGGAGTTTGCATGTCAGAAACATGTTTTTGTCTAAACTGTTCATCTAGTTTATTGGCCTTGTGATGGACAGGCTACCTGTCCAGAGTGTACCAAATACAGCTGAGATAGATAACAGCCCCCATGTGAATAGGATGATGCAGAATAGAAAATTACTGGATGGCTAAAACTTTAATCCATAAACAAAGAATGGGCCCAGAGCTATGAAGCATTATCACCTATCTAAATCCTGGTCAGAGATAATAATGAACAATGATCCATTACAACACACTCTGACCACATTTTCCTCTTTTTTTCTAGCCCAAAATAACCAACAATCAGGTATCAGTATCCAACTGACCACATGTTATAACTTGAGCTGCTTTTAAATTTTGCATAAAGTTGATTTTCTTGTGGTGCATAATGCTTGGTCAAAAGCATCTGCTTGTTATACAAGAACGCCCACACTGCAGAGGGCATGGTTTCTCCTGGCTTTCTAAAAACAGTGAAACTTGAAAAAAAATGACTGATACAGTATCCTGCATTAAAGGGAACTGGTGCAAAAATCATGAAGGATCAATCAAGCTGAAGATAACTTTACAATCACAGAATGTAAGACTGCTTAATATACATGCCACCAGTGGCACATCAATTAACTTCTTTTATAATTCCTTCACACTCAGATTAATTAATTTTTGGTGATTTTTGTGTGTCGGAGTCTATCCAACCGTGCGGTTGTCGGCTCCACCTACACAGCTGAGGAGGTTCCCCAGGGTAACACTTCAACCACCCATCACTTTCACCCTTTTATTCATTAAGATCACAACCGCAAGTCACACACACACAAAAACCCCAACAAAATACAGTATGACCACACTGTACTCCCTGAGCAGCTGTTTGCAGCCCACCAATAAACCTACGCTTCCTTCCAACACTTTACAACTGACCCTTGGCAATCCTACCGTCCTCGTAGAAGACATCCTCCGCTTCTTCGCGCATCATCTCATCCAGGTCATCCTCTGCAATGTCGGTCATAGCCATCACTATTCCTCCTCTTCTTCACCTCTCCCTGCTGTCTCCTTGGGCTGACAAATCGGAGCTTTAGAGAGAGTGACTGGGCTGTAAAATTTAATCAACGCCGGTCCGGCCTCTTTGCTTCAGGCGACAGTCCGATCACCGGCAGCTCCTCACACGAGTGGGAGACGACTGGGACTGAGCTGGGCTTCAGCTCCTTGCTCGACAATGTGTGTGTCAAGTTAAGTGTGCGTTTGTGTGGGTGAGAGAGACTACTCCCAGCTACCTTCACTAAGTTTTAGCAATGGTGCTGATTTCATAACATCCTGTAAAAAGCTGAAGTGAGAGTGTGCTGTTTGAAGAGCACTTGTATGAGTAAGTGTGCGCATGTGTGTGTTTACTGCACGGGGAGGGTCAGTGGTGTGTGCATGTGTGTCCATATGCACAGCATGGCTCTTTGCAGTGAGTCAGCTGAAGCGCCTGGTGATTAACAGGAATAATTAGATTCTTTATTTTGAGCCAGCGAGGACATGCAAAGGTGTGAAAGTGTGTGTTTTTGTGTGTGCGTTTGACATGGAGAACGAGACTCGAAGCTGGCTCTGGTGGTTGTTCCTTCACAACTCACTCAGAATCATGGGACCAAGCTGATTGCTCCCTCTATTTTTTCATTTGGCCCACTTTGAGGGGGCTTGGCAGCACCGATAATGTCTGGAGTCATCTGCTGTGGCTGACAGCCTCCACTTAGCTGCACATGGAGCAAGAAAATATAAAATAAAATACTCACCTGCTATCTATCTATCTATCTATCTATCTATCTATCTATCTATCTATCTATCTATCTATCTATCTATCTATCTATCTATCTATCTATCTATCTATCTATCTATCTATCTATCTATCTATCTATCTATCTATCTAGATCTGGGTTCTGCGAGTAAGACAAAACAAAAGTCTTTGTCAAAAACAGCAAATCAATAACATTTCTCAGACCGATCCACTCAACACTCTTTTCCGTGAGTCAGCAACATGGGCCACTCCTGCTCACATGGCAGGGGGCTTTTTTAGATGTTTCAAAGAACCAAAATGACTGCGTGCATGGAGAAAGTGTTAAAACATGGTCACTCATGTATTGTTCACTGTAGAGCTCCTGCTGTGTCTGATACTGTATTATGTACCGTTATACTCAAGGTTGGTAGTCTTACTTCTGATGGGCAGTCACACTACTAAGCACAGTTACCAAATGCCTTGGATGGGAAGCCTTCTTATTACATTCAACAACTTGAATGTGGAAGCCTGTACACTTCTCACACTGAGTGGTCACCATCTTGGCCACAAAGTGTAACTGGAAGAGCCACGAACCAATTTTCAGCCTGTAAGAGGAGTATGCATCATTAGTACCTGCGTTGATGCCAGTGCTAGCTAGCTCACAACAGGCACATTTTAAGGCATTGACGTTTTATTATTTGTGGCATTGTCTGGCCTTCACGTGTATTAACGGTCCAGTGTGTGTTGGATTTAGTGACACCTTGTGGGACAAATTGTGAATTGCAACCAACTGAATACCCTCCACTCATGCTTTTATTGCAAGTTTCAATAAAAGGTTTAACAAAGGGCTGCTGAAAGGTCCAGCCTAAAAGATTATTTGATACATTTTTGAGTAAAACTGAGCATAAAAAGCTTATGAACCTATCAATTTCTCTTCTTATGGTTGACTACTTTGAAATAGTTGTCTTGTATTTTAAAAGGTTTACATCACCCTTCCCAGTTACTCTCTCTCTCTCAAGCCCATATCATGCTAAGTCCCAAATTACTGATAATATGCGTTCTTTTTTTTTATTCAGCCATGCAAATTGTTTTCTTCCTCTTTAATACACTATACCGCTCTGTCCTGTCTTCACTGTACAATTTATCTGACTCACCCCATTTAGACAAACCAATTTCCAACAGAAATAGAAAGTAGGCCTTGAGTCAGTTCATTATCACTTTTCCCTTAGACTTCCTCTCCCCTGCCACTGCCTCCCTTTAAGGCTGAAGCTCAAGGGAACAAATGTGAAGCAAACTCATTTTCACTGGGGCGAGTCCAGACAATGCAGATGAATAATAACCGTCAACCGGTGCTTTTTGGATGCTGAAATAACATGTAGACTTATGCCTAGACTGTAGTAGCTTTTAAGTTTACTTTTAGGATAACTACATCTGTTAGGAGTGTCAGTCTTGCATGCTCTTGGAAATTAACACCAGGAAGTGACCAGTAGAGGCAGTGAGGGAGCAAATGTGACAGGATATCTGACATTCGTGATTTAAATATTTAAATACCCTCTGTAATATGACTGTTGCTTTTTCTACTGTAAATTCAAACATGAAACAAATAATGACGCCCTTGATTCCCGCCATGTTTACTGTTTACGTATTTTATGTCAATGTTATAAACATACCGAATACGATGCATTATCCTTGAGCTAGCAAATAGCTAGCTAACTGTTCTGCTTTCATCATGGAAATGCATCTTTCCCGCATAAGTATGGTCTGTGGAAGTTCATTAGACTGATTTCTTGCAGAGACAAGGTAATAGAGAATTGGGAATAACCAAGGACAACTGCCTCATACTTAAGCAGAGAGTGCTGCAAATTTTCTTATGCTTTTGAGATCTAATCTTATTTACTTGGTGATTATTTTTATCTGTCATCTTTGAGTGAGTGGTTAGTAACACATATTTCAGAATGCAGATTCCTTTCTGAAAATGTGGTAAGAACACACTAGAGCAAGAGCAGAATGAATGGTCTGTTAGCCCTGGCATTTCTTTTGACCTGTCACTTATAATAGCATACGCTGTGGTCATTTACTGTGGAAAAACAAAGAATTGGGATTCAGGCTCTCAGATGTGATGATCTAATTCAGCTTTGATATGCAAAATTAGAATGGGCAGAAAATGGCAGCTGCAACTTAAAAATTGGGAAATGAAACATACACACACACACACAAAACCACAGACACTTCAAACTTCTGCATCAAAGTAAAATAACTGCTGACTAGCAACAGGAAATTTAATTAAAAAAAACTTTATATTAACGGTACAGCAGAAAAATCTGGAAGTTGACTTTCCTTTTGTTGTGCACATGAGTCTAGAGCTTCACAGTTAACAGTGAGGACAGTTTAACTAAAAACATTTTGCAGGGAAGAAGAGTCACTGCTCATGCAGAGAAGTAAACAGAAAACACAATGACACATGCAAAGCAAAGCCTACTGTTATGCAGATTCTTCCCACTCCCATCTGTTCACTTCTATAACCATCTCATGTTCTGATGACTGTATCATGACTCATGCATAAAAAATTATTTAGCTTAAACCCAGAGTTATGTTATTCATAGCAAAAAATGTACATCCAAATCTGAGCATTCACAAATATTGACTTTTGTTTTTTCTAATCTACTCAGTAGCTCGATGTGACCAGGAGCTACTTTGCAGGCTGTGACGCCAGAAAACGGGGTCACATTCGGGCTGCATTTGGCCTGCTGCATATCAATGACTGGATACATTGTTGTCACCAGAGAAAACCCCTTGCTTCGGCAAATGCAAATGCGTATTGCTGGGATGCAAACATGCACAAACAGACACTCACACATCCATACAATAATACAGAGCACTCACACACTGCCACCAAAGCACAACACAAACAGACAAGTGCACACACCCACACCACACATTTGTTACTCTGGCATCGAAGAGAGTAACACAATCAGACCCGCTTGGTACAATAGCGTTGTTTGAATGGGGTCAAACAATGTAGCTCTTTGGCATCTGAATCAAGCCAGATGATGAGTATCCCAGAAGAATGAATAGGCGGCTTCAGCTTCCTACACAGTGGCCCCCCTGGCCCTGAAAGAATGCATCAGTACGTTGCCTGTTACTGTGGCCTGAAATATTAGTAAGATTAGCATTGAAGCAGTAATTTGCTAGCATCCAGGCTAATTATGCTGCACTAATTTGAAAGCATGCCACCTCTTGCAGGGACAAAGGGCTGGATAAAGTAAATAACTAAACAACTGCTTCCATGTATGCGAACATAATTTACTGTGAACTCTTGAATAGCTCAAAACCTGCATATTGCTTGTTTATGACATCACTTGAAGTACTAAAAGCTATCATAGAGTCAACTCTTGTAAGATCAATACACAGTTTGTACTGACTGCCTGATAATATGCACAAAAAATGATCAATGTTCATATTTGTATCAATTGTATTGATACTTTTTTGTTTGTTTGTTCACTCCAGAGTAACCATTTAGCTCATTGAATTACTGACTTAATAGGGTTCAGGTTGGACCATTTGAATTGTACAACTATGCCATACTTGATTCTTGGTATGTGGTCCTTTGCTGTAGCGAGATGTGATGATCGACCCAGAAAAGACTCAGATGCAAGGCTCATGGAAAGCTCAGAGTGAAATCCAACAGTCGGGTTTATTCACAGAGCAGAGATCAAAAGCAGGTAGACAGTCAGTGTGGCAAACTTCCCAGATATAGGGTAAAACAAAAACAAAGTTCGGTAACAGGGCATGGATCAAAAAACCTGGAATCATCTATGTTGGAAGCAATTCAAAAGGTAAAACCAAGAGCAAGCTGAGGTGAAAACTTACAGAGATCATACATAGGGAAAACAGGCTAGAGAGATCTGTATTCAGGAGCATATCTACGCAAGGTTAGCGACGAGTGATAACAAACTGGTATTTGATACTGGGAAAAGAACAAAGACTGAAAATAACGTGAATACGTTGCACACAAATGCATATTTTAAAAGCTAGAACAAAAAACTAGTCCATGAGAACCATGACAGTGCTGACAAACTTTGTCTCAGAATTGGATGATAGCAGCATGAAAAAGACACTGCTAAATGAAACACAAGAAGTTAAAAGCTCCTTCTTCAAATCATCTCTGCCGAGAGCCCTTTGTCTGCTCAAAGGGGAGGCAAAATGGATAACCTGAAAGCTAGTTTTCATTGTACCTACTAAACATGAAAAAGCTTTGAATGGTTTTTAGCGGGTGCACAGCAGTGTGGCGTCGCCTCTTGCCCAATGGCAGCATGGATAGTTTCAAGCAACCGCTATCACATATTAAACACAACATGCTGTGTTTGTTGGTGTGTCAGATCTGATGCCATGATGGTTCTCAGTGGTCAACTTTCTTGATGTCACTATTTAATATCAGTTCAACTTGCTTGGAAAATGTACTGAGCCACCAAACAAAGTATCGGTCAGTATAAATGACACGACATGGTCTCTAATGAAAGTTTAAAAAAAAAGAAGTCAAACTGTATCTGACTGTATCATACTGCACCTTATAATGTAACAACAATGTAATAAGTAGAGCTCCTGGACTATCTTTGCCCCTACCAACCCCTCAAAGCCTGCAAAGGCCTAATTTAGTGGCATTTAGTGGCAACCGATTCCAGTATGTTGTAGTTTCACAATCCAGGCTTTAGATTTCTGAAATTACATTATTTTATGCAGTTTTTATGACAAGTGGCATCACATCACGTAACAAAAATCGTAGATAACTTTGTTTGTCTGAGACTATGTATTTTTCTCCAGTCCAATCCATGTCATCCACATCAATTTTAACACTAAACCTGTACTTTTATCTTGTAACTGCAACCTTTAGCGAGAGAGAGTAAAATAGAAAAGTAGGTCATTGAAGAAGAAGAAAAAGAAGAAAAGCGAACAGATTGAAGGTTGTGAAGGATGGGATTTGAATCAGTGATCTCCCACTTGAAGGTCAGAGACTTACCCTCCCCTTAAATAGATATTTTTTGTATAGAGTGGCAATTTTCGACATCACTGTGTCGTGTGTGTGCACATATGGAAACATCATATAAATCACAACAGCAGCTGAAATGCAGTAGAGAACTGTAGAAACAGACAAAGGTGTTGTACAATTTTTTAACCTTTATTTTTCTGCAGTGAATCCTGGGTTTGCTCTGGGTTTTTGTCTAAAATACTACACCCAGAGGGTCTCTTGGAGGTTTCCTAGAAAGCTTCCAGAACTCAACTGGCTCTGTTTGAGCTGCTCTCCTAAGCCCCTGCTGTATGGCTGACCTCCTGAATGTCAACTCTCTCTCTCCACTCTTTAGAAAAGCTCATCTCTGCTGCTTGTAGCTGCAATATTTTTCTTCTTCTTCATGGTAATCACCCACAACTCATCACCACAAGAGAGGGTAGAAATTGACAGTCTAGATCACTTCAGATGCTTAATTTCCTGCCCAAGTCTTCTCTCGCTCAAGAACAAAATTGAGATGCTTTCAAGTACTCTTCCACTGAAGGCAACAACATACCCCCTAACCTGGACAGGGAAATCCACCCTTTTTCCAGGTGACAACCATGGCCTCAGACATTGACGCTTCACGTTTGGCTGTAAACAACCCCAGAACAAGCTGGAAGTCAGCACTTAATAAAGCTAAGCAGACCACATCATCCACCAAACCTCACACTCTCTCCTCCCCTCCCGTGTGAGTAGAAATTCCGTGTAAAAGCTGTAAACACAATCAGCGATAAAAGCCAGCCATAACAGAGTTCAATACCCATAGTATAGTCCAGTTGTACTGGGACCCTGTAGAGGGACCCTCCTAAAGGCATCTCTAAGGGATCCCTAGAGGTCCACAAAGCACATCCAGACTGGGAAAACTCTCCTACACTCTACACTGTAGAGTGTACAGTAGAGTCGACAGTATTTTGTAAAGGATTAAAAGTTCCATGCATGAATAATGAGGGGAATTTACACCAAACACACAGGATATTGTTACAACACGAAAGTCAATTCATAAACTCCTGCAGAAACTGAATTTCCACATATAGAGAACTACGCTACAACACCCCAGGCTTAGATATGTCAAATACATAGGGAGCCTAGTTAGAGGAAGGATGTTTAAGGAGGACACATATGGGAAAACATTTCTAAAAAGTTCTTGATGTCAACATGACATCCTCTGCCTCATCAAGACAGACCCATAGTCATCTGAGACTTGTGAGGATGTTGCAAAAGCTCCTAATGCCATTTCACCTTTAATAATTCCCAGTGTGAATGAGGGAGGGGCTGAAGAGTGGATGGAAAAAAGGAGATGTCTTTGGGCATCTTCTGCCACTTCTTTACTTCCTGCTGTGTTCCCTCCACCCAGGCCTCTGCCCTTTCCCGTTGCCTCTAAGACAGATGACAAAATGGGATGACTGTGGAGGGGCGGCTGGTTACCCGGGCAACAATAATGAGAGCATTGCGCAGCAGATTGAATTAGTCACGGCCCTGACTTATTTGAGTTACATGTGTGTAAGTTTGTGCATGTGCACTACACATTTTGACTTCATGCCTTGGACAGGAAACGCCAATTAACTGCAGCTCATCTGAAACATACGCATGCATGCAGACACTCACAGATTGACACATTTGCTCTAGCTTTCTGTAACGTCTTTATGATCAAGAAGATAACAAATGGTAGAACAAATATCAGTTTAACCCAAAAAGTTAGTGTCAGGACAGTAAAAGTTTTTTATCTACATCTCAGATCTAAAGATGGGTCTAATGAGAGTTAAAAAGTGCCTTAAATATCATGAAAAACCTGGAATCAAGCCGTTTCTTAGCATCATCCGTAATAACATAATTTGGAAACGTCACAAAAACCAAGATCCATCTTAACAAATATGCAGGAAATGATCGATTGCATGAATAGAAACAGCTAAAGTTGTGTTTATTAAAAGCAAGAGAACAAAAACTGAATACCTACTGTATGCATATCGATATCCTCTCATCTTTATATGGTTGTACGTCCTGACTCTGCGATACATTTCACTAAAGGCCGACTCCGTGTCGCTGCCTCCTCAACAGTGTGAAGCCAGCTCCTTAAATGCTATCGCCACTTTTCATTCTTATGTCCTCTCCCTGTCTCTCCCTGCCGCTATTGTATTTAGTCTTTCTTTGTTTCACAATCAGATCCTTTTCTTTTGCTCATTCATGCATTCTTTTTTTTCTGTCGCCATCCTAGAGTGCACAGAGGGCATCAGACAATGACTGCAATACAACCACTGCATGCCAGCTGTGCAGGCTGGAACTGCAGAGACGGCAGCACCAATGTTGTGCCATTCTGATGCTGCTGCTGCTGCCGGGTACACCTGGAGGGAGGTGATAACACACAGCTGAAGCACTGAACCAAATGAATCAGCAGACCACTGCTTTGTCTGTTCACTTGTTTCTGCAACCCTCGGTGTTAAATTAAAACTTTAGGTACTCGCTGTATCTAAAGCTTGCAGCATGGGCTCATATGAACAACTGAATCTGTAAGCTACTTTGTAGTTTTAGATCTGGGATTTGTTTCAAAGGGTTTTATCCACCAACTTCTTACATTTTGCCAGGTCATACTTGCAGTACATCAGGCGTTATATCATGTGTGTTGCCAGAAAATATATAGCACACTTTTACTTAATTTAGAGCTGCAGTCATTAGTTCACATCACATGTTAGCAGATTTCTGGCAGCTGATAAGCTGTAGCTGTAAGCAGATCGCTCAGTATTGTGTAAAACAGCACAGGGAAACATTTTTCTGGTGGGGATATCCAGAAACTAGATGAGGAGGTTTGTAGCAGGGTGGGGCAACAGGGTGCCAAAATCTCTGAAAACCACAATTTCCTCTCCCACGCCTCCCATCAGATGGCCAAGTACAGCTTACACCTGCTGGCTTCACAAAGGGGAAGTCAGCTTTCAAAACCAGATAAATAAAGGCAACTCATACCCTAAATGGGCAGTATTAGCCACATCAGCTGCACTGTGAACTGTGAAACTTTTGTGGTAACTGGGTAGATATATACTCACAGTTAAACACAATCAATCTTGATTTGGTTCAATTTAGTACGCAGAGCTGGGGTGCAGCTATTATAAGCTTAAACAGATTCCACCAAGCGGATATGCAGGGTGGATCTCACAAAACAGTTTCTGAGAAACAGGGTGTGGATATGGAAGGAAGGTTGGGCAATGGTGTGTAAATAACATTAAGTGATGATTGCAGATATTTCTCTCAATGCATGAGTTAAAGTAGGAAGTGGATTCAGGGTTTATTCAGATTCCGAGGATGACTGAAATAATCCCTGTGTTACACATGCTGCCTATTTGCCCCAATGGTCAGAGGACCAGCGGCAGCAAAAGCAGACATGGCAGTAGTGATAGCTCATCATCACACATGAAGGCATCTAAAGAAAAAAATGGTGTTGCGTGGTTTCAGGCTTTGCATCAGTTCACTCCAGAATGATGACATCTGCAGTGACTACACATCTGTCAGTCTCTCTGGGGGTACAAAAACATGCTAGTTACACCGGCCATACATGACCTACATATTTACATCAACATTTTTTCAGCAGTTTGTTCCCGACACCAGATTTCTTATTCTTTTTTTTTTTATTTAAAAACACCATTTAAGTTGCAGCCATTTTTTGCAATCCCTTTAGATTCATTAAGTTAAATCTAAAAAAGCACAAGCTATATGCTGATGATCTGTCACTAATACTGTTATCTTTTCAATAGGATGTCAAGAGTGGTGGTGAAAGGTAAGACCCAGATGCAGTTCTTTCGAAATCAAAAAGGTTTATTCCAAAAACAAACACTAAACAGGGAGCAGAGCTGGATTCAAAAATACTTAACTAGAAAAAAACAAGACTGTGGATAAACAAGGCTATGGATAAATACTTGGAACAATGACTATGGCAAAACGAGGCTATGGATAAATTTAACTGTGGCAAGACTATGAGGCAGGAAACCAGACTTGGCTTCTGTGACTGTGGCATGAAGGGCAGTGAGGATTCTGCAATGAATGAAAGGAAACCAGGAGACTAAATGCTGTGGAGGGAGTGATTAGTGAATGACGTGCAGCTGATGACAATGAAAGAGGTGACGTGAGTGAAGCTGATGGCAGGGGAGAAACATGACAAGAACTGAATCTAAAAACATGACAAAAACCTGAAAACATAACAAATGACCTGAAAACAAGATTTAACAAAACATGGGCTGTGACATAGGATGAGTTAGATTTGATCCTAAGACCAAAATAATTTGCTAACCTGAATGAAATGTCTGAGATGGTTGAACAAAAGAAAATCAACTTGCATCACAGTGAAATAATAGCAATATCAAATGTATTATTTGGTTACATTTGGTTGCAGAGCTTTTGGCTGACAGTGGCTCTTTATGTTTTTTTCTGCCATCTAAAAGCTTCTTTGTATTTGTCTACAGGTATTTTCTTGTTAAATTTACAGGAATCATTTATTTGCGCTCTCTCCAAAGGTTTTCAATAGGATTTATGTCAGGACTCATTGCTGACCAGTTTAAAACTGTAGTTTTTTTTTTCAACCATTATTTTGCTCTGTTCCTGCTTTAAACTCATCCCTTCACCACATAGTTCTCCGACACTGGGTAAGACATTTATCTTCTTTCATTCCTTTGAGACATGCAGGGCCTTCATTTCCACCATGTTTTACATTAGCTATGGTATTTCTATCCTTATGGACTTGATTTCTTTTCCCATAAATAAACGGATGCACCCAACTCTCTTTGAGCTCTGCTTTGGTTTCCTCTCGCCATAAAACATCATCACTGAAAGTCTGACTCATCTGTGACAGTTTCTGCAGCTATTAGTCATGCCTTTTTCTGCTTTTATTTAATAACTGGTGTCCTCCTCGAAGCCCTTTAGATGTCTTGAGAGGTGTTTTTTCTGCACTAACTCAGCCTTCTCTCATTGAGTTTTGGCTTAAAGCGTCTCTTAAAATATTGAACCCCATTTCATGCAGTAGAACCGTCAGTCGGTGTGTGATTTGTGCCGAGCAGTGAAAACCACAGCTCATGACCATATGTGAATCCAAAGAAAAACATTGTGAACGCAAGCTGTGGAAATAAGCTTCCTTCGAAGAATGTCTGGTCTGACTCTTAAGGATAGGGTGAAGAGCCTAGTCATCTTTCGCATCAAAAGGTGGCTCCTGGACCCCTCTCAGGGGAGGTGTTTTGGACATGTCTTAGCGAGAGGAGGCCTCGGGTCAGGCCTCAGCATCAGCCCCAGGGGAGGTGGGTGGGGAGGGGGAAGCGTGGGGATTTCTATTCATACTTGCCCCTGTGGTCACGGTTAATCAACAGAAAAAGGATGGATGGATAGATAGATAGTTTCATTTGATTTTTAAAATTTCATTGGGAAAATTGACTTTGATTATTCAAAAGCATTCAATAATAGTGTTGAGCCCCCAAATTCTGTCTGTATTTTTGGTTTAATAAAGTGAAAGCATTTTGTTATGTTCATTTACTTCTAAAATTTCATTCAACTATTTTTAGTGCATGGAATGTGGTCATTAGTGTTTATTTCTGAAGATATTGTAAGTTCTGTACTTACGCTGCACCTCTCCTTGATGAGTATAGGCAGCTATCACTACATGACCTTTTCTTTCTCATTTAAAGGGACTCCCCAGAAACCTAAAATTGCACCTCGATAATACTGGGAAGTTGCAAAAGAAGATGGTCAAAATGGAAATTTGAGGATGAGATATCTAGACTTCCTTGTTCCTTGTATGGATTGAGCAAAACAGTGCAACTTGGTGGCTTATTTGTAAAACAGTTGTAATAGTAAGAACATGTTTAATGTTAAGGTTTTGAGAAATATCATCCAGCATTGTTTAAACCAGCTGAGTAGTAATCCCAATGAAAGATATAATGCAGAGTGAAAGGAATGTATCTTGATAAAATAATGTAAGACTACAAAAATTATGAAACTCAATCTCAGGTAATAGATAACCAAAATTCATCTATACAATCCTACCATGCCAGTTCTTAGTAGAGACTTTAATACTTAATGCCAAAGAAATTTGAAACACAGCCCTATTTGTCACAAAGACATTTACATTTCATTAAGCTAAATAGATTTTTGCTGCAAGACACAGACAGAGACTCTCTCACAGGAACACAGAGTCGAATCAGGGCCTACTTTCCGGTTCATCAGCATTTCAATGTTTCTTCTCATCATTGAAGCCAGCACAGCTTTAAGTGAGCCAGCATCTCGCCCTCTTGTGTGCACGCATACACTCTTACACAATGAGGGTAATGGACACTGAATAAAGCCACATCCTGGACACCACGAAAACCCGAGAGTTCCACTGAGAAGCACAAAGAAGAAACCGGCAGCCTGATCCAAACCCAGTGACATGGGAACCATGAGCTCAGGAGCCAGTGTTAGTCAGAGGATGCCAACTCTTCCAGCCATGGCCTTGGGATGTTCCAACGAG
The DNA here is from genome assembly GCF_036924035.1 of Leuresthes tenuis. Lineage (NCBI taxonomy): Eukaryota > Metazoa > Chordata > Actinopteri > Atheriniformes > Atherinopsidae > Leuresthes > Leuresthes tenuis. The sequence goes on along the minus strand of NW_027325372.1, from coordinate 13,095,700 downwards.
AATAAAAGTTTGACAAGTCAGCCTCATGCTTTTCAGCAGTTGCTTATTATTCATGTCCCGATGAGCTGACTGAAAAAAATGAGATAGTAGGTGGTCATTTTGTTTGCCTGTGTAGGGTGTTTAGTCTCAGAAAACAGATAAATAAAACAAATTGAGCAGAGTTCTCTGATGTAATCCAGACCGATTTTGCCATTTTTGGTTGTTCCACACTACATTTGAGCACATTCTTACAGCAGTATTAACCTGATGAAGTCAAATACAAAAGCATTTAGTGAGAAAACAGCCTTGTTTGGTCATTGCTACAACCCATCTTTGAGCATTTTCCTGGCACAACTTAAGTTTGTTTTTCAGCTGTGAATTTGCTTTCAAGATCTGTAGCACATGAGTCACCATGAGCAAAGCCCACGGAACAACAACAGGGGGACATGGTGAGCCGGAACTTTCCTGTCATTGCCTATGGATAGTGACAACAACAACACGAATCTTAATCAATTCTATAAGCTCTCATTACTGTACGGTGAGGTCAGAGGTCAGGCTCGGCTGCAGAACAGCACCTCCGAGGCTGACTTGTAATTAAATTGGCTGAAAATGATTCAGTTTATGAACCAAAAAAGTTGCAGTGTTTTATTGAACACATCTATTGTATGAGTACCAGTGCTTTAGAGTCTCTGAAACCTATAAAACATTTTATTTTCTGCACAACATCACCAAAAGCATCGGATTTTTAAGTCTGAAAAGTGGGTGAAAAGAATCTAGTTAGATAGATTAAACAAAAATATGATACTTTGTCAAAATAATTCAACTTAATCCTTACACTTAGACCTTAGTTTTCAGTATCTGGTATGATGAGACACTCGTGCAGCAGTACACTGCAACTGAACATTTCAAATAATTAATATTCTAGTAACTGGGAGATGATTGCTCACCTAAACTCAATGCTTCATATCTGAGCCATCCATGCATTTCTGTTGGATTGAGGTCTAGATTTTGACTTGGCCATTTTAAAACAATAACTTAGCTCTTCATGGGCCGTTCTTCATTTGAACAACTCGTGTACTTCAGTTCATTTGCTTGCTCTCTTGTGCGTGACCATGAAGCAGTCTTGCATGACCAATCGTTCTCTTGGTGTAGAGTTCAAGGACAACTGTCCTTGTCTTTTAGGACACTTGTAAAATGAAAAAAAATCAGGGTTTTATCAACGATTGCAGGTCATCCTGCCCCAGATGCAGCAGAAGAGGCTAAAACAGAATTCTACCATCAGCATGTCTCACAGATGGGATACTGGGAAGAGTTTTTTCCGCAAACATTAAACATCTTATACAAACCATGAAATTCTAATTTGATTAACAAAGTGACAAAAAGAAAGCATTTTTGTTTTATTAGTTCAATATTATGATATTCATGATGATAAAGGCAAAAATCTAATTTTTTAAAGGATTCACCCACTTTAAACCAATTAAAGTACTTGGACGTAAGTCATATAAGCTGAAAAGGTGACAATTTGTAACTGTTGGGTTTATTTTCATTTCATTCTGTTTTCAACTAGAGATTTGGAAATATAGTTCATTAATCTCCACACTTATGGGATAGAGGGACAAATCAAATTAATATTCTGAAACCAGAACACATAACAATCTACATGATAAATTACCCAAGGAGGACACAAGACAGATGCCTTTGTTTCTATACATATCTGTTACGAAGGACACCGTATGTAAATCAATGTGTGCGCGAGCACTGCACATGCCCTTTGTTCTCAGCTCCCTGTCTCTCACTCTTGTTCCATTAGTCTTTCACTCTGTGTCCATAAACAGCCCACGCAGCAGCCCTGGCTGTTGACTTTACTGTGTGAAATTACAGGGGGAAAAAAGGGCCAACGCGATTCCACTCACATGCACCTTGTAAACTTCTAAAATGGATTAATCTCAGGCAAGGAGAGGGGGAAAGAAAAAAGAAACTGAGGGGAAAATGAGAGACAGTGAACGTAAAGGAAAGGAGAAAATTGGAGGGGAGTACGTGTGAGCAGCCTCTGTGAACGTGATTCCTCTCAAGATCCAGCTGGAAAATGAGCCCAGGCAGTATGTAATCTCCTCTGATGTAGTTTAACATCCCAACACCGCCTCCTGCATCAGTGGCAGCAGAGGCTACGGAGGTGAAGAGGCGCGTTGCTATGGAGTGGGAAGATTTTCAGAGAGGGAAGATCATCATGGATCTTGCTGGAGTGAGGAGAGCCGAGAGGGGGGTGCTAATAAAGATCTGGAGGAGGGGAGGAACAAGAGACATATAAGGCAGAGGGGAGGGGAGTCATGGAGCAGGAGAAGGACACTAGATAAGCGGGAGGGGGAGAGATGGGGAAGCAAGGAAGCAATAAAGTAAATGCAAAGAGGGCAGAGGTGATGGACGGGGAGGTGTAGAAGGGGAGACAGAAATAACAGAATAAAGGAGAAGAGACAGCGCGGTCAGGAGGTCACAGGAACATGATAACGCAATCTGCTAAAGTGGTTTATTTCAGTCACCTCCATTACGGCTCGAAGTAAAAAAAACAAAACAAAAACCAAAAAAAAAAACCCTGCCAGTCTTGTAAATAAACGAGCGACGGGCAGGTTTTGACTTTGTTTTCTATGATATGTAGGAAATCTTTTGAGATGCATTTCAGTGTGCTGCCAAAAAAGGGAAGAACAATCTGCAATTGTCAGCAGAGGAAGAAAGACATTTTCATCCCATTAGCACAGTTTGCTGGTTTCAGTTGCTTCACTTCCCTCTGAGCTTGGCAGAAAAGCAAACAGCATGTGCGCTCTGTATGTTTGTGTTGAGCTGCAAACAGAGTAACAGTCACTTGTGAAATAACCTGGCTGTGGGCGCCCCCTGCTGGTGATTACTGGAAACTCGTAGGAATGTTGTTGATATTTTCTGGACTTACAGAAAAGGACTTTAAAATGTACCATTTTCCCCAAAACCTATAACATATATAACATAAAGAATGACATAAAGGCCCTATTTAAGTCACAGTGTATTCAATAGATTAACCGAGGATGAACATTAAAGCTATCATCTTAAAATAATAGCTAATATTTGGATTTGTTCTCTTCAGTATTTCATCATAGAGGCTTTTGAATTATGGGCACGGATGAGTAAGAGGCGCTGTTGAATGTTACAAGAAGACCAAGACAGAAAAATGGGCAGAAAACAACCACCAACTACGCAGACTCATTTAAGCGAGTAAGTCTTCAGGAAATTATGAGAATGCTCATGCTATGATGCTTTTTTTTGCCATTTTGTTTGTTTGTTTATTTTCATTTCACACCTCTTCTTGTGTTTTGCATCTGATTTCAGTCGTTTTGTCTTTCTTAATGGGATATCCAGTAGATTTCATGCCTGTTAAACGCACTCTGTAATCTGTCCACCACTGCAGGCTGCCTCTGAGAGATGCCTGCAGGAGTCAGTGCCATCACTCCCATCAGTTGTAGTACTCGTGGTACCACAGAACACGGAAAACTGAAGACAAGCTATACCATCGAAGTACTGATATTTAGAGAGCAGCACGGATGACCTGACTCAGCAGTTTACACTGTGAATCTCCTTCTCCAGTGATAAACCAACATTATAGTCCACGGAGTCCCGCAGGAAACTCGAGAGTGAGTCACTTTTGAAAAATAATGAATGACTAAATTTAAATGAGGTGACCACAGAGGTCACCACCAATTAAAAAATGTGTAAACATGTGTCCAAAAAAAGGTAACAATGATTTAAAAAGGAGTAAAAAATTTCTGAACTAAATGTCAGGCATGTAACATATTGAGAATATGTTACGTGAGAGAAGTTACGTATCTTATCTTAAAACAGGGGTGACCAAAATGTCTGATGGCTATGGATGAATAAAAACACCTCCATACTTTCACTGCATTGGAACTCAGTGTTAATCTACTGCATGAATGCAATGAAGTCTTTAAAATGAAAATGTATCACCCTGATATTGTACAGTATGAGATAGTCAGCAGCTCAAAGCACCAAGAGGAGCATTTCTCTTTTCTTTTTGCTACTGAAAGCATCATTAGTGGTATTAAGATTACCGAAGGCTTTTATCTGCAGCTTCAATTTCCTGTTTCAGTTATCATCTTATCCTCAATTTGACAATGAAAAAGCTGCTCAGCGCCTTCAGGATAGTTATTTTTAATCCAATCTTTGGTCGTAGTACAACTCTGATGTAGTCATCCTTTATAGGGCTGTTCATACCTCAGGTTTGTATATTTTTCAAATCCCCCAGTCAGTGGTGACCTCTGGTAAAACCCTGAAAGCTACATCCTCTCATTAATAAATACTGAGTTAATCAGCGGTAGGCAAAGCCACTCCAGACTTCTCCTGAGAAAATAATCAATAACCTCAGTGTATTTCTGTTAGAAAAATATCATGAGGATATACTACAGGAAAATAAGTATTGTATGCAAGAATGTTTTACAGTGTTGGAAGATTAAAGGACACTGTGTGCTGGGGGAGGCCTCCTCCTATCTTGTTAGTTTAACGCTGTGTGCTGAAAAAGGCCTCCTATCTTTGCTGGTTCTATCCTTTTTATGAACCTTGATCGACTGAACAAAGAAGTCTTGCATGACGTTATGATATTAACTGCATTGTACCCATCTAACAAAGACAGTGACAGGAGGGAACGACAGGAATGTCGCATGACCTTATGTGGCTAATGCTTCAGTAGTAGCAAGTATAACCATGTGTGGCTAATGCTTCAGTAGTAGCAAGTATAACCATGTGTGGCTAATGATTTTGTAGTAGAAAGCATAAAAAGCAAAAGTATCATTTTAGAACTCAGACAACCCTGTGTAAGCCTTGTAATATGTTGCACAGGCTTGTCTCCTGCTGCAAGATTAAACCTTTGTGTTAACCTTGTGATTCCAGCAGCTCTGAGCCTCATTGGGACAATTTTCTTAACAACTTCTCTTTCAAGTGCTGACTTATTAGCGATGCTGCTGCTTGTAGTCAGATTAAAACTTGCTGAATGGGGGGATTTTTTCCTAACAAACAAACTTTTTTTTTACTAAATTACTGAGGGATTCATTAGATAAAGTAGCTTAGTGGTCGGTTTATGAGAGGTATAGGTGCATATTACATCAACAGATCTAATTGCTTTTACAGCACAAAACAAGTTTAATAATAGAGGCTGCAGGTATATTCACAAAACTTTATGAAGAGAAATGTTTAATCTTATCGATTGACCACAAAGAGCATAAACAAGAGCAATGTAAACTGACTTGATGTAGAAAATAAGCTGAAAGTAGATACGTTAATTTGAAAATGCAACAAACAAAGAGACAAAAAAAAGCTGCTAATCGAAGGCAGAGCTTTAAAAATTTGACACAGTGATCTTTTTTTTGCCCCTGTAGTCAGCAGAGGAAATGGCCTGAGCAGAGTTCAGGAGCTTATGTTTGCAAAACACTTCACATTTCATCATCCAGTGACGCAGAACATTTGTGTTCTCTGCTGTTCGTTGGACTGCTTTTCAGTTTCACCTAATTCATTTCTCTGACTTTCTACCCACTATGACGTGTTGTCTCCTGTGGAAAAGTTTTGGATTATTTGATGTGCGGCAGTTATCAGAACATACCTTCGAAACAGTAATGAATGCCTTTTTAACATCAGCAGCTGCAGTATAAGGGATCTGGGTTAAATGAGATCTCACATAGGATGTGACCTTTTAAAAACACTAGCACTTTAGATTTTAGCCCACCTCCACACAGCCACCACAACAGTTATAACAACAACTCATTAATGCTGACTACACAGTTTTTGTCACTAATCCATCACACACTTATGCATACACTCTTGAGACAAGCAATTGGACGAAAAGCTTTTTTTTTAAATCGATCCCCTGAGTGAAAAAAAATAAATAAATATATATATATATATATATAATAACATATTTCAGTGCAGATAAATAACTTTTATCCTTTCTGGGCTGTAAAACTATCCTCACACAGCACTGCTGACTAAGCCTCGTCTGCAGAGGAGATTGTGAGATGAAGATGCAAAATCCTAAGACAGAAACTGAGCCAAGTCAGTCTTTTCAGTTCAAAAAACATTCTGGCAACAGGAAACTAAACGTGGGTTTCAGTTTCTGGAGAAACACACACTTCCCACAAGAGTCCAGCTCACCTGGTCAACAACAACTTTAAAAAGTGTGCAGATGGGTCTCAGGATATTACAGCTTGCACATCCTCAACTGCTGTAATTCATTCTGTTTCCCTCCTAAAATCTGATCCGACACAGATGATATTTCACTGTGAGGTCTGATCACTGTAAAAACTGATGCTGAGCAAATCCTGGAGATATATCGTTTTCAGGTCCCATTTTGGGGGCCTGGCTTGAGTCTTTTTGATAAAATGGTCTGGAACCATCCAGGTGTGATCTTAGTCCTTGCTTGTTGCGCAAGTACAAATTGACAAAGTATTGCCATTAATGTCCGCAAATCTGCAACCAGCCGGGCGCAAAATTATGAGTCATTTGTAGCCCAACATCAATCTAATCTGACACCTGTAGTCCACTGTGGTCAATGTCAGTCAGTCTCATGGCTAATTTACCACCCAAGACATGGAGAACCGAGCAGCAAATTCATGTTCTAGATCGTCAAACGCCATTAAAAACAGTAGATAAATATGTTCTCCACAACATGATGATATCCTCAGAGCGGTAGATGTGCACACTCTATAGACACAACACTTGACAAGACTCCACTGGAAGCTTCTCGGGTTCACAGCAGCATTTAGACAATTAAAAGTAGACACAAAAGTCAGACAAAAGAGCAAAGAAATTAGAAAGAAGCCACACTAAAACGTGCAGTTTTCACATACAACAAAAAAGATGCAAATCTAAACATCCATTAAACTTCATGCAGTCCACTTACGATTGAACTTCCTGCGGCGGACATGAGGCCTCCAGGGTCGGTTTCGTATCCAGTTCAGGCGTCGAGGAAGCTCCATGATGCCAAGCAGCTGCCAGTGTGTAATAGCCACTCACCCACCAAAAAAAAGCACCCTTTTTCTTCTGCCCATCCCCAGGACAGATGCTCCCTCCAAACCATCAGCTGTGCCAAATTCCACCTCACCAGCCTGGAGCCCTTAAAACTAGTAACACATCTCAGCTGCAGTCTGTTCTCCACTCTGTGGGACGGAGCAGGTACAGGTGCTGTTGCTGTGCTCAGCTACATTTCCCCTCCACTGCTTTATCTTTTATGCATGAGTCAGTGGAACCCAACTCCCTCGATTCTGAGGAGGAACACAGTCAGGCCTCTGCCACGGAAACCTATCGACAGGCAGCATCTGAAGTGCAGAGTGCACACCCCAGTGAAACGGGACACCTCTGAGCCTCCTGGGAGGCAGGTTGGTTGGGACAGGAGGTACAGCTCATCCAGTTACCTGAGGAGGCTGCAAAGGGTTGATTGACGGATGAAGATGCTGAGATACAGACAGTGTGTACTAAATTTTATCAGTTTATCAGAGCACCTCACCTGAATTACTGGACAACAGCTGAAAATAATTCCCTGGTTATTTAGATGATCCTACAATCAATTACTTTCAAAAGTTCATCATTTTTAGCTGTGATTTACACGTTTTACATTTTTCTGAGGCATCTCTCTCAGAGAGAGTAAAGTTCTTTTAGTGTGGACTTTCCTTTTTCACAGACCTTTCCTTTATATGCAATATAAAACACAACCTTTCTATGCACAGCTGAGAGATGTTTAAAACTTGACTGGTGAATTGGACAACTTCCCTTTTTAGCAGTCCACATGGGAGGGGTTTATTCACTGAAGGATGTGTGATGCCAGGACACTGAACTGTGTGCAAAAACATTAGAGTGCCACTTCCTACTTCCGTGGGAAATCATCGTATAGCTTAATAAAAATTTCTGACGCGATTCTCCAAAATAAAAAATAAGTGGATGGAAGTAGCGTTACTGGGAATTTGGCTTTATTCTTAAACTTTATTGTTCTTATATAAAAAATAAGGTGTACATGATCCCTTGTAGTTATTCTTTGTTGATACTGGCTTCTTCTTCTTCTGTGTACAGGTCAGAAACTCTGGAGCATGTGCAGAGCGCCTGGACTAGTTTGAGTCAAGTGGAGCTTGTACATGGAAAGCTAGAAGTTAATCACTCACTGTAAGCTTTTAAAGGAGTGTGATGAGTTGATCCAAATGATACCAGTGAGGTCCGCTTTATAACAAAACGCGCTGATGTTGCTGCAAAGGAGACTGAAACATGTCTGTTTCGAGCAACATGCTCCTTAAAATAAAAAGCAAATATAACTTCCATCAAAACAAGTGAAGAGGATTTAAAAAACTTCTTCAAGAGGGTAATTCAACTAAAGAGTGTGGCAAAAGATGTTGCCTGTTCACAGCCAGCTGTCTCTAAAATTTGGAGTTAGTACAAACCAATTGGGATGGTTGTAAATGAGAAACAAACAGGTCGACCAAGGAAGTCGTCAAAGCATTGTGACCGAAAGCTACGTGTTGGAAACAGACGATGTACTACCAAGCAAACACGAGTCAATGTTTGTGACTGATGTGTAAGAAACAGGCTGAAGGAAATGGGATTTCCATCCAGAAATGTAAACCATCGCTTACACAGAACAGAACAGAAGAAAACAAGGTTACAGTGGCTTATAGGGAAGCAGTCATGGACGGTGGACAACCGGATGAAAGTGGTCCATCCTGCAGAGCTGTCAGATGTCAGCTGCTACACAGGAAAGTTGGAATCTGAGTGGTGAGGAATATTGGCCACGCCTCAAAGAAAATATATCAAGCTGTCATAAGTCAGAGGAGGTGCAACGGAGTGTTTTGCCCCCCCACACACACACACACAATTGAATCATTTCCTCATTTCCTTCATTATCATTTACATCATTTGGAAAAAGTTCTGGAATGTTTTGCTATCAATTAAATTAGCTTTGTGTCATTTACATTTTGCTCTCTAAAGAAACTAAATAAATAAAAAATGCTGACTTTTTTCTTTGGGGGGGGGGTTTGTACAAAAGCTTGAGCTGTAATCAACTCATGACCTCTAGTGGCTGCGAGCTGTCCACTGAGCCTGAAATCTTGTGTTTCACGATCCAAAGTAAAGCAGTGGAAAAGAACAGAATCACTGAGAACGCTGCACATCGTGTATTTGACTTTATTTGGATAAAACACACAACACACCAGCTTCTGGATAAACAAGACCTCTACCACTGAACAGCTTTTTGTTTGTTCATATCCAAAATACAATAAATAAAAGTCTACATTTCAAGCACTTTATAGATCACTTTTTCAAACATTTGGTACCTAATAAAATAACGGATACGATATATTGCAACGTTCATTCCCTGTGTTTTTAAGTAATAGCTCATAAGACAACATGTGGAAATAGTAATAGTTATTTTTTTTACTTCAAAACAGCATACAAAGTTAACTAGATTGGTGTAAATTATATGACCGAAGAATGCAGATGAGCACTTACAGTACAACACAGTACGTGTGCTTCTGCTAGCTTCTGCTGTGGAAATGCTCGTACAATAAACAGAATCTTTTCAACCTGAAGCCGGGTTTTTTGTGGATGTCGACAAACTGCAACTGAAGACAAACTTACGGAAACTATCAAAAGAGCGTTTGGCAAACACTACAGCATGATTGTGCTCAGGATGATCGACACATACACAAGGTTTACAATATCAAAAAGGCAGGACCTTTGACCACACTCACAGAAGGCACATACAGTTCATGAGGGCTAACATCACAGCTGTCATTTCCTCATTAGGAAGCAGATACACTTTGCTACGAGCTCACCGCAGTGAGCAGAGAGATGGTCAAACTGTAGACCGCTGCTGATGAACTGTGAAGGAATGGTGCAAACCGGTGACTCGTTAAAAAAGGCAGCAGAAGGTTAAATTCTCTATCTGTCATACAATCCTTACAGAAAGGTGTGTGGGGTGGGATTAGCAAGTGTGTGTGCACATCAAATGTGGTTCCTCCTGAGGTTTGTTTCTAAAGGAGACGACATGATGAACAATAATGTGGTCCTGTCAAGTCTTTAAAAGGTACCTTTCCTTAATCCTGAAATGATCCCAATAACTTTTGAAACTGATCAAATGTATATTACTCAAGTTTTTCCCTCCTCCGTGGTGTTTGCAAATGGATGGAGACGACAAGGAAGGCGTAACCTAAGCAAAAATATGCCCAGAGACTTTAATGACACAGTGAAATCTTCCAGCTTGTTGATGGATGTTAAGATTAGCTGCCGTTAGGAAGCATGAGACACCGAATTTAGCTCCGAGGATGCAATCAGATAGTTTGGCTGGAAGATGAAACGAGAGCAGGATGCAAATCACAGTCACAGCAGGACTAATCTCTCTTCCATTTGGGGAAACGAAAACAAACCTGCAATAAATAACAGCAATTTTGTTGAGGATCTCTTCTTCAAAGCTAATATTAAAAAAAGACAGTTCATTTGGTCCTTAAGTTTGGTAACGGAGTAGAATAAAGCTCTCTATGAACCCACACAACAGGAATAAAAGATGTGCAACAGGTTTTCGGTTCTTTGAGGTGTGCCAGCAAGATTCTGTGCTCACTTTGTTGCTGCCGTTCCCCTTCAGACGATGTTTGAACTGTAAATTAAAAACACTCAAGAGCTGTAAATGGCTGACGAGCACTGGACCAGCGCCACAGCGTTGCACGTCATCGTGTGAACAATCCTGCTTCTTTACTCGTGTGACATGTGCGAGGAGAGAAAGACGTGGGTTTTACTCCTCTTGCCAGTTTCTTCATCCTTATTTTTATTCATTTCGGGCAATACTCATCCAAATCCTGGTGGTGTGCAGCTGAGGTTTCCTTCTTCTGGTCATTCATACTCCGTACAGCACTTCCCTCCGAGTCCTTTGTCAGTGCATCATTCCATCTTTTCTGGGTTTATGTTGTCCAGATCAATATCCGGAGAGGCCACACAGCACACGCACAGCTTTTGGGTGAACAGAGAGATCTGATCTGCAGAGTCAGGAAGGAAACGTGGAAAAATTAAGGGTTGCACTTGGAAAAAGAAAAGCAAATTTATGCTTTTAAAGAAATGTCGGTTTTAAGTTTTCGAACAATAAGCCAAGGGCATTGTGTTTAAGCCACTTAGCGCATGTTTTAAAGTATTAGAGGCGCATGTTCCTCAGCTGCATGGGTTTTACAATTACACAGAAAAGCATGCAGTGTGTGACCCTAAACTGTATGGGCTTTACAGTAAAGTGAACTTTGAAGCGCTAATCTTAATCCCTTCCAAGCTCTTAACTCAAGGCATCTTTACTTGTGCCTGTGCTAGTTGGTTTGAAATGAAAAACTAGTAAGCTACTTACAAAGACAGCCACATACCGAGATTTAAAATGTCATTGTTTAGCTTGTACTGTGCACTGCATCGATCCAGGAACAAAACCCAAGTGAAAATGTTGTACATAGCAGGACCACTTGTGTTCACTGGTTACAGGGACACTTAAAGACAAAATCCAGGACATTCACAGCCCATTTTCTGCAGACTCAGACACGGGGACAGTATGATGTCAGCTTAGTGTGGACCTGTGACAGAATGATTGTTAATGCTGAGCAAATGACACCGTTACCAATGCATCACTATTAATTATTCAAAAGTATGTAAAAATGAGTACAAAGTCATGCAAACTCACTCTTGACTTCAAAGTTAAAAATGGATCCCAGACTTTTCCTTTGACAGCATTATTACAGCGTCGTTTTAATACTTTTTAAGAAACATGCTTGCATGTGCGTCCTCTTCCACTGCTAATACCCGGTAAAGGCACTAAAATTCAGAATACAATCTAATGATTCGGGTAATCTACAGCGCTGACAAAGCCACTAAAAGCAAATGTCCTATGGCCTTCTCTTACCCAACATTTTCCCAAGGAAGGCTGGTCTAGAGCTGGGTGGCAGGTAGATGCAGATGTAGTAGACTGGTGCTCCGGACAGCGCCACAGCAATCCCAACGAGGGAGTTGATGGTGTCGCTGTAGAGGGGCACCACCACCAGGAATATGCTGCATAAGCAATAAACAATTGGGAAGAACAAAGACAGCTGCAGGGTGCAGAGAGAAGACGGTAAAGTAGCAGAGGGAGGGAGAGAGAGAGAGAGAGGGGGCAAAAATAAATGGACATGATTAAAGCAACAATATTAACAAATACAACCAACGGATAATAAAATGCTTCTGATGTTTCTATTGTAGCTCTAATCGGCCTTAAATTCCACAGCCACTAATGCACTGCAGTCACTTTTATGATTGCTTATAAAAATTAAATAAATGGAGTTATCAGATTCAAAACATCAGGGGCTTTTAAACAGTGCCAAGGCTCTTAACTAAAGCTGGTGCTGATGGTTGTCAGGCCAACAGTGCAGCAGCTGCTGAGTGCACAAACATAAAGACGGTCCACAATGGACACACTTCTTACAGGATGAATTGCTGCATTGCTCTTAGTTTTCTCTCACTAAACAAAACAAGAAGATTAAGAAGCGGCACACAAAGACAAACGTTATATCATACAAGGATGAAGGACATGTTCATCCTTGTTTACTTGGTACACATCTTCAGAGGAAACGACACCCTGACGTTTTTCAGTAGCTAAAACCTCTGATGCGTGAAGGCTTTTGTTTTCCTTTTAAACACAATGCCTATTGGATCAGTAATAACACTCCTACTTAAAAGGCATTTGAATCAAATATGGATTATAATTATTATAGCAACACACGCTGCAACAGTTGTTACCTTAACGGGTCGGTCCATGTCCGGTTTCTTAAAACGAAGGTAAACCTGGCTGGCTATTGACAGGCCGATGAACAACCAATAATTGAAACTGAAGTAGTTGATTAACCGGAAGACATCAGGTACGGACAGGTAAAACAGAGACATGGCACCCTGGAAGAAGACCACAAACAATCATATGATAACAAGTTTGGCAGGCCGAGGGAATCCGGCTGCAACTAGAACATCCTCACGGTTTGATTTAGAAAAAAAACTACCAACATTGAAAATCAGTGCAGGGATTGGTGTGTAGCGCTTAATGTGGATCATACACAGGACGTTGGGTAAGTGACCTTCTCTGGAGCCAACAAAAAACAACCTGCAGGGGAAAAATGTTGCAAAGAGAAGAAAGATCACTAAGTTTCTCATGTTATCGAAGCATGATGTCAATGGTGAAAAGGTTAAACGTCACCACCGACCTTGAGGCAGCAATGATCGAGGAGTTGAGGCCGCCGTAACAGGAAATGGCCACAGAAATGGGGATCAGCCATCGACCCCAGCCCAACACCTCATCTGCAAATGTCTGAGGAGAATAATTCACACTCATTTGATGGTAAGATTCAGTAACAATGTGCAGGATCTGTGTCAATGTGTCCAGAAAAATTCAGCAACTCTGACTACCTGATTAATTCCATTATGTAAATAAGGACCAATCAGCGCTCTGCAGTGTTCACATCACCGTATAATATTGGCTCGGCTTGCTTCAACTTTATCTGATGTAATAGCCAAAAAAGTCAAGTTGCATGGTGCTCCTCCCCCCCGATCAGTCCTTCTCAAAACCTGGCACATCCAGTCACGAGCCATTTCATGCTGCTCTCTCTGCCCAATTTCAAGAGCACGTGGCTCATTTCCTATCGATACAACATTAATCATTTACTAAAACGGTATTACAACAGGTACAAGTACAACTTCTCCTCAAGCGATGCTCTAATCGCATCACAAACTTCCCCTGTTCCTGTGTGGAGCGCTAATTTCTTTAGCTAAATGAGGTTCCTGCCATCTCGACTTCTACAGTCACTGACGACTAAACGGGAGCACCGAAGCCAGATGCCAGTACCAGTGGCTGCTCGCCAGTCTAAAAGGGATGACAGCACGAGACAGGAAGGACAGATCCAAACCGGCTGCTCTTAGGAAGCTCGGCAGATGGGCTCAATTAAGATAATAAGATAACTGAGAGAGTTGATGCGCAGGCGTTAGTGTAATGTTCAGACACAGTTGGATGCGTTACCGCTAATAAAGTATAAAGCTTTCTTTTTTTTAATATCTTTTCAATGCCCATGAACAGCACACAGAGTCGACTAACTTCAGACACTCACCACGGCAACAGCGTCACTGCTGAGCACCGTGTCTGCGTCCATGACAACGTAGTAAGCTATGTTGGTCAAAATGTAGATCACTGTGACAATGGGCATGGAAATAGCGATGGACAAGGGCAGATTCCTACAAAGGAAAATTAGAAAAGCCGTTCACAGTTCTATTACATGAAAGATTTATGCAGCGTTAGATTTATGGGAAATAAAGTAAAGTTACATGTGGCGATGTTAAGCAATGTATGAAGGTTATGGAAAAAACGCAATGAATAAATTCAAACTTTGCACCTCTCTGGGTTCTTGATCTCCTCTGTGATGAAGTTGAGTGTATCCCAGCCAGAGTAGGAGTAGAGCGCTGCGTAGAGGGCCAAGGCCATATTGCCAGGATCCAGCTTGGAGTCTTTGAATGAGTTCTCAAAGTTCTGGTCGAAACCTATTCAGGCACAGCGTTGATGGATTAACAAATAGGATTTCATGGCTCGCACCATCTCAGGCAGAGTTTAGAATATATGAATATTTCAGGTTAGTCGCCTAGATAAAAATCTTACCAATACGTTTGATCCCTTTCTTACTCTATTCTGATAATGATTGTATGAATAAATACAGTTGGAGAAGCTACCTGCTGGTCAAATGTACCTTCACGGCACCTGTTGGTTTTGTTTACTGTCACGATATTATGCATGTCAGAGGAATATTACAAATATTAGACAAGTAAAAATGTGAATAGCTTTCAAGATGCATAAATACATCCGTATGCTAATAATTATCACATCATACAAAAAGCTAGCTTTGAGCTATCGGTTCAGCACATATTGCTAACAGGCTAATCAGTAGCTAATAGCTGCATTCCAGTTGGAAGCCCTTCCAATGCAGACGTGCCTCACCGCTTCAGATCTGAGCTCAGACAGAAAAGTTGGTATTAGAGTAACGCCACTGTACCTTGTCCCAGCTTAACCAGGCCAGTAATGATGATGACGATGAGAGCTAGGACCTTCGCTACAGTGGAGATGACCTGAAGAATTGCACCCCATTTCACTTTCATACAGTTAACAGAGGTCAGCAGACCTGATTAACAGAAAGAGGAAAACAGCAGGTAAACGTCAACTTCGACAAAATAAGAAAAAAAAAAAAAAAAAACACACAACACCAACAACAAAGGTCAAAAGTTTGTGACTTCCCTCAATTCAACCAAATAAGGATCTGCATATATTAATCATCTTATTATCCAATGAGAATCTTGGACACGGTGTGTGCTAAAGACATTTAGCAAAACATGGTCTGAACTGTTCGTAGAAGTTAGAGTACATACTAAGATTTCCCTGCTGATCTGTAGACACCCTGCTCAGGCTCACTATTCTTACAAAAACCTGACTGTCCAAACAAATCCAACCGGTTTAAGCCTGAAAATCTATAACTGTGTTGCTTTTACTCCTGTGTCCCTTCATTTAGTATCACCCATTGTTCCGTTTACAAAGAAGAGACGCTTTATGGTCAAATTAAGAGATCAACAGGTCTAAAGTGGGTTCATGCTCATATCCCTTTAAGTGAGAAGCAAACATTAAATTAAACAGCTATGGTTTGATCCCCAAAGCTAACCACACTCTGTTAAAACGTAGCATGTGTAGCTTTATACTTTCTAATAATGCAGCTGCAGGAAGTTAAAGTTTTTAATCCATGTCTACCCCCAGAGCGACCAAAAGGATCAGTTACAGACAGCTGAGAGTTTGAGGAACAGTGTATACTATAAACACAGCAGTTGAGTCACCCAGATCCAGTGCAACAGAAATAGCTGAGCCACCATATATGAACCTGTGCTCTTCACGACAGCTTGACGCAACAATTACATGCTAGCTGTCATCAAAAAAAGACATCCCCACCGGCTCCACTGGCTTTAAACGGGACTAAATGTCAGATTTAAATATTAAAATACTGTTCCGAAAGGTTGCACACGTGTGGTGTGTGAAGCTTTCGGCCACCACAAATGCCATTACAAAAACACTAAGTGATACAGCTCTACACGACACACCCTCTCAGCTCAGCTGGGCCTTTTCTGCACTTGTGTAAATATGTATATAGTAAGCTGTGTTTAATCATCCAACATGTTTAGGAGGAAGGAAGGAAGGAAGGCTTTACATATGATGACAGCAGCGAAGAGGCGGACGGCGTGATACGGGGCTGTACAGGAGGGGTAGAAGGGCTGGACCATATAGTTGGAGAAGGTCAAGGCTATCACTGCCTGACAGGCTGGCTCTACAATCATCAGGGACGTCCACAATCTACAGTCAAAGAAAATCCCTTATTTCATGTCATTTCATTGAAAGCAGGTACATTTCTAGATAAACTGCAATGAATGTCAAACTCAGTATGCTGGTACCACCTTATCTCAGCACAGGATCAGATCGAGTAGTAACCGACAGCAGTATACACACAGCATACTTATAATGGAGGACACAGTGTACTAATGTAACACGACTGTGCTTCGGATTTGGCAAAATCAGAGAAATCCTGATTCGCTACTTTGTGCAGTTTCTGTGATAAAAAAAAGTTTAGAAAAAATTCTCAACCAGTGACAAGTTACATACCGAATGAAAGCCAAGAAGCCTCCGAAAGCTTCCAGAATGTAGGCGTAGGAAGCTCCAGATTTACGGATGGTCGTACCGAGCTCAGCGTAGCATAACGCTCCAAACACAGAAAATATCCCTCCAATGGCCCACACAATCAGAGACAGGCCGAAAGAGCCTGTGTACAAAAGAACTCCCTGCAGAGAAACGGATCAGAGTGGAGACTCAGTCTGGGCTTCACTGGAAGGAAACGTGGACCAGCACATACATTTCTAAGTCTTACCTTTGGTGAGACAAAGATGCCAGAACCGATCATATTTCCCACGATGAGACACACCCCGTGGAGGAGGGAAATCTCCTGCTTCAGGCGCACTCCACTGCCCTGAGATGCTGTGTCTACATCGGCAACCATTCTGAGGAGCTTACAGCTTTCAGCCTCAACACACGCGAATAAAATCAATCAAAAATGTTGGGGAATGATAAAGAAGACAGGACTGAAACTAGGTGGAAGAACAGTGCAACTGAAAAACTGAACAGGCCGAAAAGAGACGGTTGGACAGAACAAAAGGAAGAGCAGGGTGACCCAAGGAGGCGAAGGTTATTCCTGTGTTAAACAGCCATTGAATCCAAAGTGTGCTTCTCCACTGGGACGGTCTGTAAGAAAGAAAGAAAACAAGAACACACAGTCTTAGAGAAATGCTTCATAAATTCTAGTAGTTGTGCTAAGAGGATGTGATTACAGCCTCTTTCACATACGCCCTCTTAAGCTGGGACTGATGTGCCTTTGTTGCACTCGTGAGAACAAGAGGGAACAAGAGGGTGAAAGTCAATCCGCCGTTGATGCGTCTCTGAGGCAGCAAGGGAAGTGGTAACAGAGGTTTAAATTATCCCGCCTCATGCGTGCTTAACATGCATCGAGCGGACATCACAGAACTCGCCACTCTAACCAACCGTGCCGTCTTTACTCAGTTAAATCTGTGAGGACGCTGCGATGCAGGCCTGAGCAACCACTGATTGCCATGTGTGAATTAGGAGGAGGAACAGCGGCCAACCAGACAGATCAAGACTAAACTAAAGCCGTTTTTTGGCACCTGGAGAGGTCTGCCCTTACAGGGGGACTCAACTTTTTAAATAGAACCCACGACAGTTATCTGGTGCAAGACTTTCCCAACTGAACTCAGTAGAAAGAAGTTGGGAGGAAGTGGTAGGTTTTGGGTTTTTTCCCTTCAGTGTGTACAGCAGTGAAAAAAAGGTGGTTTGGCTTCCTTTGCATCCTCCAGCGTGTCCACTGAGCTGATGTGTTCAGTCAGTGGCGCCTCTAAATTTAATATCTCCTGGGGCGAGACCCCCCCGACTGAGTTAGTCCCTTGTAGGAGTGCTCTGCATTCCCCTTCCTCCATGTTCATGGAGCTCCTACAAGGGAACACCAAACTGCCATTTTATCTGTGCTGTGCACAATGAGGAGAATGGAAGCTGACAGACAGAGTTATACCAAAAACCTACAAACAAAGCACTTCAAACCGGCGGATACCCAAATTGGACTTTTGTCTAGTCAGCTAAGAAATCTCAAAAGCAACAGTTTAAACAAAGAAGAGAAGAAGAAAAGCTGCAAAAACTTTATCCTTCCATACACTCCAGGAGTGTCTTGGAAACTTCGAAATATTCTCTTTAAACTAAACTTTCTGGTGCATCTCAAACCAAACAACACACTCAAGGAGATAATGGTTTCCCCAAAGGACAAAAGACCCATGCACAAACGGAGCGGGATTGTACACGTCGCCCGGTAAAGGAAGGAGCGCACAGACGAGCAACACGGAAGAGTCGGCTTCTCAGGTTAAGACTCAGCCGTTCGCCCACATCTCAAGGACAAAGCACGCTCTCGTGAGGAATGAAAACAGGCGGCTTAAGAAAGGCATCCATGTTAAACTGGAAAAACTGATTGCAGGTCTCGGGTACGACTTACCAAAGACAAGACAGCTTTAACCCTCCTCCCCAGGCGGTTTCACAGTCAGGTGTTGATGACCTAAACAACCCACGTAAACGTTTAAGCTTGAAACTCCCGACCAACACGTTAGAACCCGAGACGTTTCTGAGAGGTGAAACTTCTTCCAGAACAGAAACAAAGACCAGCTGCCTTCATTCAAGCTCCTAGAATTACAACCCAAAACCAGGATGACCGTAAGGACTTAGTTAACACATTTATAGTGGTTCCAGGTTTAAAAATAAACTAGTTACTGTATATTACTGTATATAGAACTTCTGTCAGTCCTAAAGGAAGCTGACTCCAGTTTGTCTGCTTTAGTAACTCATCAAATAAGATTCTGAGTCATTTTCTCAGTTGGATGCAATCCGTTAACATTTGGTAAAACCAACGATTAATATTGGGCACTGCAAGACTTTAGAATTGCATCATTCATTGTGACATTTAGGCCAACACAGAAAAATCTTATCAAAGTTTGATTCAATCTGTCCAGTGCTGTCGAACCGGCATTTTTAATTAAAGAAAAAAAAGGAATAAATAAAAATGTTAAAAATACAGCAAAGCTTCCAATTCTTTGGCCCACGCTAATAAAACTTAGTAGCATCTGGTCAATGACAGACGTGCACCATGTGTTCCCAATTATATCAATGAAATTATGCAAGCATCTGTTCTGCATCCCTCGGTCAGTGTGGCTGCTGCAGCTAATGTTACACCGTTCACAGGCTTAAAATAAAACCGTGGCGGAGAAGATTCAATTCTTAAAAACATCAGTTAAAATTACTGCAGCTCTGACCACCGATAGGTCCGTCGATCTTGGTATCACTAACATGACCGGTACACACGGAAAACAGCACCTTCTCGTGCCTCCACAAACTCACAGCGTCACGGCTGAGCGCGCCCATCTACTGAAAACAGCTCCTGAGAACACCAACAGTCTTTCTTAGTCGGATTCATCAGCGGTTAAATCTGCTGCAGAATCAGGAACATACAAACAATTAACTCCACGACTTTGTGCAAGCTTTAGCTGAAGTACTGCCTATTTGATAACAAGGATTTCTACATTTAGTGCTGCGAAGTTGCACGTGTGGGGTTTCAAAAGCAGTCTTTTGGATAGTTCTGGAGTTCTTTGAAAACAATGCATAAAAACCAGAGTGTAATACTCGAGTCAAATTCACTCCAAAGTCCTTGTGGGCTGAGAGTGAGACACCTTGCCTTCATTTTCTGCACTTAAATTAAATACCTCAACTTGAAAGCTTGCTTTAAGTACACAGATAACGAGCCAAGGAGTTGGCCCTCTCATCGAAACACAATCAATGAGTTTAAGGTGAGAAACTTAAGGCAAAACCATTGCTTTCTCACCTTAATTTCTATGACAGAAGAAATTAAAGTACTATAGATATTTATATATATATAAAAATAAAGGTGTTTATTTTACTACACTTCATCTATTAGATATTTATATGAATCTGTGCATGTTCCATGACTCCCTGGCACATTTAAACAGCTCAGAAAAGGAAAAAAAAAAGGTGGATATTTCTTTTATTTTTTATTTCATACTATAATATCAACAAAACATCACATTTTGAGTTGGGCTTTATCCAATGTTGATGTTATGGATAAACATGTAGGTTGGGTGACTGCCAACAAAGCACGAATACAGTACGGGATAGTGTCAGAACAAGGTAGAAACTGAAATACCAGGAGCTGAACACACTCAGTAACTTCAGATAAACTTTTAAAAACAAATGAGAACTACCTTTTTGCTAGTAATCTATTGTGGAAGGTAAACGTCTAAGTCAACATTCATTCTTCACCTCTCGTGGAGAATAATTATCATTCAACGATGAAGCCTACAACGAAGATTGCTCCAGGAATAGATTAAAAGTATTCAAGGAAAAGTATAAGTATTCAAGGAAATGTATAAGTATTCAAGGAAAAGTATAAGTATTCAAGGAAAAGTATAAGGGCGCGAGGCGCATCTTCCTTCAGGCAGGCTGGGGTTGACCCCAACACCCGTCTCACAGCTCAGAGGATGGAGTCTGCGACGTGGACACTGGACCCTTAGGATTCAAAACCCGTCTCTGTGTTAGAGTGAAAAAAAACTGAGACTGGTCAATCTAGCTCATCAACACTATTCCAATCATGCACTCGGGTTTTTCCGCTCACACGTCAAATAACCTCGAGCTGTAAATGATTAGCTCAAGACGGACCGATAGCCTCGTTAGCACCGGGTGGATGCGGATTCAAAAAGATGGCTGGGGATCATTTAAGTCGGCTTTTCCCTCATGAACTTTGATTCACCAGCCAACACTGCTAGCGGTCCAGACAGACATCTTAAAGTCGCTGTGAGGCAGCTTTGCGTTTAGCATGAAGCTAACAAAGCTAGCGGTCGGTGATGGTCATACATGATGTTGATAGTGCATCATGCTAACGTTAGAAAGAGCCTCCAGAACTGCGACAAACAGAAGTTCCAGCGGAAACGTTTCATTCACCTACAACTTAATAACATAAATACAACGCCTAAGGCCATCTTTTTAGCAATGGATGAAACTGAATAACATGTAGTTACCTCGTTGAATGTCGCCTCCTCGGCTGAAGAAAGCAAACACACGTGTGCAGTGCCAGTTTCCTGAATATGTCACCGACTTCAGCTCAGAGACTACACGTTGTTAGCGGTCAACATCTGCTCCGCCAAGCTCCTCCTCATCAGCAACTGCCAGAGGATGGCTGACACCACCCCCTGCAAGCCCCAAGAAGACCGAAGAAAGGATGTGACACACTATTAAACTAATAATAAAGACAGCAAAGTTTATTTACCATCTTATCATTAGTTGGTTGTGGTTACCCTGATGCTTCCAACACTTGACGCAAATCCATTTGTGTTGAAAACAGAGTAGGCACGCGCATTGATCCAAAATTGTGATGTGGCCACACAGGTGTGCACATCCCTGCGTTAACTTTTTTTAAACACGTATCCGTGTTTAAATTGAGTTAAATGCTTACAAGTAGTGTTTTGTTTCTCCTAAAGAATACGTTTTTTCCCCAAAAAATCTGAACATAAACTGATAAAACCCAACTGAGGCAGTAACTATAGCAACAGACTGCTTGAAGTCACATAGGCCTAAATGGCAGAAGTGGGAGAGAAAATGGGAAAGGCATGAAACCGTGTTTTGATGTTACTATAACCTTGCGTTAAAATCCAATTTCTCAAACGAATATGAAATTTTAAGTATGAATATGAAGTTTTTTTTTAAAAAAGACAGCTATATTCGAGCTGCAAACTCCCTTGTATTTAGCACTGAGTAGTCTTTGAATTGTTTCCTCGGTTGTTCTATTCACTCTGACAGACCCCCGCTAAAAACTCTGTCCTGGTTAATCAGTGGCCCCCCAAAAGGCCTCTGGTCAAACACTTTAAATAAACAGTAGTAAGTACGTGACGGTTTTCTTTATCAACGCAAACAAATGCTGTTTTGATAAGGACCTGATAAGGTTTGGGTTTGGCTTGTGTCATAGATTGTATGGTACAGTATGGTACAGGAGTTGGATACAACATGGATTTGCGATGAAATGACAGAAACTAAGCAATAAATGAATCCGTAGAGTCTGCAATGAATAATTTCAGATTGAAAACTTTATTCTACATTTGCAAAATAGCCACCTAAACCCAAGCGCCCCTTCGGTTTAGGTGGCTAAAGACTTGCTGCCATCTTGTGGTAGGCCTTTTTATTTTTCTCTCTCTTTTTTAATGATTGCATGCACATGTCTACACTACATTGTTAGTGTAGACATGCGCAAGGGCGACAACTGGTGTGATTTGGCCACTTTAGTGCATGCAATATTTCAGCTTTGGGTTAAAAAGTGTCTGAAAACAGGGGAACTTGCAATCCTGCTTCATTGCAATGAATTACACCAAACACAAATGCTGTGTAAGAAAAAAGACACCCATATTTATTCATCAAGCACAATAAAATAAAATAACAACACTAAAACCAGACATTTCACTGTGAAGCGTTATTTCTTTTTCTCTCAGCATCACAGACACAGTGCTTTCTGTACCTGCTCCTCATCTCTCAAACAAAGTGGAAACACCCACACTGGTGGCTGTCACAGCAGGGCCTGAGCTCCGAAATACAAGAGGACATTAGGTCTGTCAGGGCTTTGGCTGGGAGAGGGGAGTGTGGTACAATGCATTACAGGCACCTAAGAGATCATTACTGGCTGAGTGTCAAAACCAACTAGATCACATGCTGAGAGTTCCTGCCATTAATTTCAAAATAACAACATTTAGCATTATGGTAAATAAGAAACTGATGATTTTCATGTGTATATATTTATCTAGAAACACACGTCTGCTTCATATGAAATTCTTTATTTTCCTATATTCTTTAATGTTTTTTTTCCCTTATTACTTTTGTTGCATCCCAGTTGCTTTTTGGCATTGCTCAGCCTAAAGTTAAGAGAAGATACTAGCATTTAATTGATGAAACTACAGACACTAGCCCTTTAAGCAAAGATTACACCGCATGGTCACAAGAAAGGGGCACCTTCATCGGGCCGCCGTAGCTCATTCATATACCAACCAAGCAGAGGTAGTGTGGCGTGTGCTTTCAAATGACGTGCTGGATTCAGATTCAGACACAGCACTGGTGTCTACGTTTTGCTGTGCTGGCTCTCTCTCCACTTTGATTCACCTTAGTGGCAACCTCGACTGCACGCACATCAGCTTTAACCCCTTATACCACCTTTGTACCAAACAGAGTGACAAGGTGCAGCAAAGGCACAACAGTCCTGCCTGGAATGGGCAATGCGGAAAGTGCTTATGAGTCTCCATCTTATGCCTCTCAAGATTTCTAGTTCTGGACCAGCTCACATTTACCTTTGGGTGAGCTTTTGTCAAGGGAAGATCGACAGAGGATGCCATCTTCTTATAACTTTTGAATGAGGAAGCAAAAGCAGAAGGGAAAAAATATATAAAAATTTATAAGGCTAGGCCTCTGAAAATGCCAGTTATTCCCCTATACAGCATATTGTCTTTTCTTATAAAACCACGTGTCCAACCACGTGTCCAATTCAACAGATCAATAATGTCGTGTCCAAATTGTTTCAAACTGGTGAACAAATGTGTCTACTTAAAATGATAATAATTAAATCAGTAATGTTGTTTTTATTACCACTGAGGATAAGAAGAAAAACAAGACAAAGTTCAATTTAGCCAAAACTAATAAGATAAAATGTATACACAATTTTATATACAAGTTTACTCACAGCGTAAGAATAAATTGATCTTTATTTTTTTCACAAATGAAAAACAGGGCAAATTCGTGCTTTTATTCTGACGGTGAAGTCTGCAGACTTCCGGTATCGTGCTCTTTATCTCCCGCTGACTTGACGCAGCTTATAACAGACCACCAGGCGCACCGGCAGCCCCCGTCTCTGCTGACTCAGTGCCTTCACAGCAGTACCTTCGCCCTGTTACAGCATCCAGCAGCTCTCCTCCGGTCAGCCCGCCCCGGCAACACCGTACAAAAATGGCCAAGACCGTAATCGGTGAGTTTTGCTCTTGATCCCATCTTTTCTCAGATTTCAGTGACTGCATAGTTTGACGGTGATGATGAGAGGCGGTGGCGACACCCATGGCACAAAAGGATGCTGAGGGCTGACAGAGGGAGCGGCCAAACTCCTCTCCAAGTCACTTCTTTATGACGAAGTTGCAAAACTGGAGCAACGTTTTCCTTATTTATTTACGTTTTGGCTTTTATAGTAATCATTTTTTTTGTTGGTTTCTGACTGATCCTAAATCAAGTGCTGATCAATAGGGGTTAGTTTGGGGAGTCTGTTTCTCATTTCAGTGACGCATGTTCTATTTATATGTTAATTTCAAAGCTATTCAATCCATAAAAGACAAAAGAAAGGCGATTTTTCTCCCTCGCACGGCAGCATTTCATCGATGCCTGCCTGCCGCACCTGCCCCCTTACTGCCTGACTCAGAGCCGTGCAGCATAATGCAGCGCCAGCGACCCCACCCAACATCTCTGGTCCCTTCAAAGCAGCCCTGCCGCTCTCCAGGGTGTGACAAATCTCCTTGTTAAAACAGGGACATCTTATGTAGTTGTACAGAAAAGCCTGCATGCTTAACCCATTTTGTGGGTGACCGCAGCCGGTATGAATGGAGTAGGGAGAGAAGAGAGGATCCTTATCCGGAATTGCTTTGCAGTCGAGGGAAGAATTTACGACTGGCGATGAAAATGAATGTCGTCTCAGGATAATCAGACTCCAATCCTGTTAGCGGGGTTATTGGCTGTAACATAAGGCTGTTATGTTCCATAACTGCGTTATTATCTGCTGGCAATCTATGCTCGGGTGTAATGTGACAGTTTTTTTGGTAGAAATATGGAGAAATAAAAACGAGACTGAATGTTAAGGAGGTGGGAGGCCTTGTATCTGTGTCAGTGTAGATTTCCATATTGAGGCGAGATATATTACCGTCTGTCTGGATTTGATCATTTTAACATTTCGGTCATTTTTAAGAGCTGCATCCAGGGCATTAATACTGCACGTGAGAAGCATAACCATACAAAAGATTATGGCAAATCATGAGTGCCTTGTATATGTGAAGGAGTGTGATATGTGTGTGTGGCCAATATTGGGGATTGTCATTTTTGGGGTTTTTTTTTCTGGTTGGAAGAGCACTTGATGGATGGAGGAGTATGCAGATGGACAGTGGTAAGGGTCCTGGTGTCTGCGCTCAGGGACACCAGCAACTAAATGCTTGCTGTTATGGTCATGCCCCTATCCTCCTCCACTTCTCCCCCCCCCCTCCTCCCAAGCCCCCTCTTTTTTCAGCCATTATTTGAACTGTGGACAAGCAGAATGGGATGGGCACAGAGCAGACACTCAGGGAGAAAATCGCCATCATGCCAGTCATCACTCGCCGGGTCGCTGAGTTCATTTAGGCTTTAGTTCACCTCCAAAAACGCAGCCGCTGTTAGGGGAGCTGGTTTCTGCTTTTTCATGCTTGTGAGATGAAGAGCAACAAATCTGGAGGTTTAACAGACAAATTAATATTTCCTTGTATATTCAAAAACTTCACATATAAAGATAAATTTATGATTACCACTGTATTTCTGGAGATTTGGGGCTACCCTCAAGCCTAAACTATCCCAAAACCAAGCTCAGAACCACTCCAGTGGGCATTAAGGCTTGTAAGTACACATTAGGTGTGGTCATTGAGCTGGAGTCCTAAAATCAATTCCTTGGTGAACAAAGACACAAGCAGCATGGACACAGCAAGTATTCGGTGACATTCAAATTCTGCTGTATTTTCCCATCCTTTGATCTTTATCACTATTGTTGTGGGCCATCTGCATGTAGTCTCTCAGACTCGTAATTCATCCTGATTTATCACCGAGTCCCATCAGTCTGTGCGGCACACTCCCATTACTGGTCGAGATGACTGTTGCTCTTAAAGAGGAGGAGGTGACATCAATCTACTGTGCTGCATGCTCCTGAGCTGTGAATACTCAGATCAGGGATGGTTCTGGGCATTGCAACGCCCTATAGATTCTAGACACTGTCTGATATATTCATCAGAAGCCCATTAAACATTTAAGCAAGTGTTCACTGACTGACTACTCAAACTAAAGATCTTCAACAGGCAAGTATTTCTGAAATCTGGTATTTATGTGATTTAAGGCGTTTTTCAGACTAAACTGCCATGATAGACTTTAATTACAGTTATGTTGAAAGTGAAAATCGTTGGTTTTTGGACTGATTTTAACATTTTATCAGCGTTAATTAAAAGTGATGTATTAGTAATCTTGCCTGCAGCTCTTCAATGTAACAACAAGCTGTCGTTCATTGTTTGGGTCCCATGACGTTTCTTTGAACATCCAATTTTGCTCTTTTGATTGCTTCATGTTTTTGTGATTATTCTGTTGCTGGGTGGCCTAACTATAAAGCTGCTGAACACGCATAAACCCATGATTCTGTGACGCTACAGCACCCAGTAGGCCAGTAAGGCTTCAATACACCGGGCCACATTTTGTTGGATGCCTTTAATTGGTAGTTTGCACTTTATTTCTTTTTTTCTTTTGCTCAGAGTGACTATAAAACTGTAGCAGCGGTTGAGTTTTTAAGATGAGTCGAAGAGAGGGGAAATGGAGCGTGACCGGGGAAAATAAGGCGAAAAAGGAACGGCAACAAATACAGGTGTGGCAGTTTGTGCTGACACAGGAAAAGCAGAGGGTACGGGAGACAAATATCAAGAAAGGCAGAGAGAAGGAGAAGATGAAATTGAGAATACATCAGCAACAGATGAGATGGAAGACTGGGGGTGCTGAGGGTGCCAGGGGAGAGTGATGCCTGTGGGGGAGGAGGTACAGTAGATATTGATGCTCTGTGCTCTTTGTCTGATGGATGGGAAGAGGAAGTGCAGTTTGACGGCTGTGTCTAGGACAGGACGAGAGGAGCAGTTCTCTTAGAGGAAGGATGCTGACCTGGCTGGTTGGAAACAGCCCGTCAGAGTGGGAGTGGGAGCAATAAAGCGGTGTCGGCTCTGTCTGAAAATATTTTGTCTCAGGTCAGCTTGACATGAACGTGTCTGAAAGTCAGCCACAACTTTCGAAAACATGCCTGGGTTTGGACACCTCCTGCTGTATCAGTCACGGTGGATCATTTGTCATTTTTTATGGGTCTGATCCACAGGGAAATAGTGTGTTATTGCAGAGGTTATGGAGTAGGGGATATGTATTCCCTCGTGAGAAATACAGTGGCACTTTAATATTTTTTTGCACAGTGGTGAATCTCATCTATTTTTGATTATGGATAAATAAAAAAAAAGGCTCTGAGTTAAAGAGCTGCTTCAATTTATAGAAAGCTGTTATTGTGCAAGATAACAAAAAATGGAAATCTGCTCTGACACAGTGATAGTAGAAACTCCTCTTAAATTAAATTAAACCAGATTAGAGCTACTTTGATTTATCTGTTTACATCCTAGCCAATATCTCTCTCCCTCTCTCTCTCTCTCTCTCTCTCTCTCTCTCTCTCTCTCTCTCTCTCTCTCTCAGTATAATATCATTTCTCGAGAACATCTTCGAGTTTCTATCCAACAAAAATTGGAGATCTGATAACATCTGCTCGAGTCAGGACTAAATGTTAACAAAAATAATCGGCAGATTAGCTGATAATGAAATAGAAAAATTGTCTCAGCTTCAAACATTACCACAGAGAGGCTCATCAGGAGTCCATGCAGATCTGCTCAATAAACGTTTAACCCAGATCACATGCTCCACTGAGTTGTAAACTGAGTCTTCCACTGTCAAGAGGAGTTGTGTGTTTGAGGAAATCACTGCTGGGGTCTTGACATATACACAGCCTTTAATGAGACAGCGACAACCATCCACATGTGTCTCTACCTCTCATCAGCACAATGGTGCGGTCTGCTAATTACAAACTGAAGTGCCATCCACCTGAGGTGGCTGCTTCCAGTTGGCTGTCCTGGGGGCAGTCGACGGTGGCTGCTATTCTACTGGGAGCTACTGGCTTTGCTGTCTGTGTATTTGTATTTAAATCAAGGAGGCGTTAGCTTTTTTGTAAAGCCTATAAACCAATAATTTTCTCTCCTTCCACTGAAAGAAATTGCACTCCTTTTCTGTTTCTCAAACTTTACCTTTATCTGCATTCCTCTTCATCCCCCTCTCCTGTCTTCCAGCGTTTCTCGACTTTATTTTTCACTTCCCACCGTGCTCTCACTCTCTCCCACTTCCTCCTGAGGGAAGGGGTTAACAAGGCCATCAGAGAGTAGTGCGAGCTACATCTGAGAGTTTATCACATTACTGTGGCGTCTGCCAGTCTGCAGGGCAGAAAGCGAGACACAGAGAGAAGAGAGCTGTGAATAAGAGTGAGGAGGAGGATTAATCATACTGTACACCATACCCCACCACGTAGAAGAAGCACTGTAAATCTCATTTCTGGCTTTGCTACTAAAGCCTGCTGCAAATCATGAATCAAAGTCCCACATTTTAGCCCCTTAGGCCTCATAGTATGCGTGATGAAAAGTGTAATTCTGGGACAGTTGGCATGCAAATCTGCATTATAGCACATCTTACGTTGAACAGAACACAGCAGCCTTGTGCAAACGCAGAATGTTTCCCAACCTGCAGTGTGTTGCAGTTATTTTTGTCCCTCTCCCTGCAGGGACTGCTGCTGAACTTGGAGCTCATTCTTGGGGGATGAACAAAGTCACTCTTTGGAGCACTTTGTACACCCCCCTTTGAGCAGACTGCCAGTTGCCAAATCCAGCTATTAAAAATTGATGCCAGCTTTGCTTCAGTGTTATTAAGTTTTTGGACTGTCCATGGGATGCAAAGTCATAGAGCTGCGTTACGCTGATAAGCTAAACCCCTATCTTTTATTCAAAAACCACAGAATAAGATGATGAGAGAAGCCTACAGATTATCTGAGGATATACTCTAAATCCTGGAATCTTTGCTATTTTGAATATCTCAGATCAATGATACAGATCCTTGATGTTTCGTCGCTTAAAGTATAGCTGGGAGCCAAACGGGAGTTGGTCTGCAAAAGTTAATGAATAATACATCAAAATAAAATGCATCTGATGATGTGTGGAGAATCCTGTGGGAATGGTAGTGTCTTGGCTGTTAGCGAAATTAGGCCAAGTGAGGACACATTCACCACGCTCCCCCTCACAGTGCAGTGAAAACAAAAGTCCTGAAGCAGACAAGAAAACCCCAAACAGCTCAGCTGCATCAGACATCCTTTGATGATGAGGTTTTTCTTTTGAAGGATTTGATGCATTGTTATTCCTCTAAAAATGTTCATGTTTACATCAAGGGCCTCCTGTGGAGGCAAAAGTAGGCCAAATATGTTTAATCTTTTTTTATGTTACTAGGTTAATATTCTGTCTTTGTTCATGAGTGAGCAGTGCAGCTGGAGTCATATTTTCATTTACCTCTGCAGCTTACAAAGAGAAGATGAAGGAGATTTCTGTTCTCTCGCTCATCTGCTCTTGTCTGTACCCCGAGACCCGCAAGAACATCATGGGTGACTTTGAAGGTAGGTGGTAACCAGGATGGAAATGTTCTTTTTTTTACAAACCCAAATGAAATTCAAATTGAGACAGCTGAATCGGTCTTTCTTCTTTAATGCACTCGCATGCAGATATGGACATCAAGCCCATTAACAAGCGTGCCTCGGGCCAAGCCTTTGAGGTCATCCTGAAGCCGCCCTCCCCTGTGTCTGATGTGGCCCACTGCATCACCAGCCCCCCGAAGAGGGACATTTCCCTGGATGACATCCAGAAGAAATTGGAAGCGGCTGAGGACCGAAGGAGAGTAAGGATGTTTTCCTGTCACTTAACTGCAGCAAGCTGCCGTGTATCACTTTGCTTCAACAAAAGCCACGTGAAACATTTTACAATTCCAAAAAAAAATCCTGCCTGACCAAGTTTACATAATATATCGCCTTTTTACTCTAATAATGATTTGACGCCCCCCGCATCTAATTCTACATCACTAGTGAGTCACGCCAACTACTGAGTCTATTATCGGGTAATTTCTGCATAATTTTCAAATGTCAGTACAATCGGTTCAGCACCTGGTCCGTCCAAAAATCCACCAACAAATCAAGTAAGCAATTATTATTCACTCCACGGCACAGCTTTTTTAGCAGCAGATACCTAATGTTGTTGCCAAAAGTCACAGCAGATGGAAAATTAAGCCAGCAAATAGAGACATTTTCTTTTAAAACCTTAAGGTATTTAATGTAAGCATGAGATGAATTACTCCAACTCATCCTCATACTTGAATTCTTTGAAATATCTATGAGAGGTGTCCAGTAAATTATAATATTGACATCGACCTCTTTTTTCCCTGAGTCATCCTCTCCGCTGCTCACCACTCTTTCCTCTCCCAGTCCCAGGAGGCGCAGATCCTTCGAATCCTGGCTGAGAAACGAGAGCACGAGCGCGAAGTGCTGCTGAAGGCCATGGAGGAGAACAGCAACTTCAGCCGCATGGCCGAGGAGAAGCTCCAGCTGAAGATGGAGCAAATCGAGGAGAACCGGCAGGCCTACCTGGCCTCCATGATGGAGCGCCTGCAGGAGAGGGTGAGAAGCAGTAAAGAATGAATGCGTGACTGTTTATTAAGTGTGGAGAACCCAAATGCTGAGTGGTTATAGGTTAATATCCAAAGTTTTTCTAAAATCAAAGATCAAGCTACCGAAGAAGCTGTCAGAGAAGCAAACAAGGTAACCGAGTGGCAGGTGAAAAGGCAGAAACCGTGACATTACGTTGGACCGGGCTGCGTTAAGTTATGGAAAGTAGTTCTGGAAACGGATTTATGTGATTTATGATTTATGTGAGGTTTCTTGTAAATAGAGGTTTCTCGTAGTCTTGACCTTCCTTCTCCTTTTCATATTCTTGACCTTTTTGGAAAAAGTAATTTAGTTGAAAAAAAATATTGTACAAAATGTTCAGAGAACTCGAAGCTTTTTTGCTCAGGAACCTTCCCAAACAAAAAAGACCCAGATCCCTGCTTTATAATATTTCGGCAGGGGAGTGGACCCTTTTCAAAATGCCACTGGGTACCAAGTGGGCTGCACCCATTAGCATTTTGCTACCCCATCACAGCACTAACACAGAGACAGATGTGCACTCACACACGTACATAATTTAAATCAATTTAGAATCACCAGTTAACCCAACATCGTTATCTTTGGACTCGGGGGGTGAAACTAGAGCAACCATAAAAACAATCCACAGCAACAGAACGAGCATTCAAACTTCACACCAGAGAGACCTGGTCAAAATTCAAAGCCTTTTACTGTGAAGCAACCATTTGTAATTAGTTTTGTTTTTTTTTCAAATCAGCTGTTGCATTTTTTTTATTCTAAATAATTGGTGTGCAAACAGTGAAGGATAGATCTGTGAAAGGAGAAGGAGACAAAACAAGGTTTTGTCTGTATTCTTAATTTAACTGTGATTTAACTGTGATTACAAACGTTAGAGTTGACAGTCACCGAATGTGTATTGATGTATTTACAAAGAACGCAGCCAGTTGATGTGGTGGGAATTTTTGATTTTTGTGTTAAAATCTTAGCTTTGAATATCGCCTACCTTCTGCATCTCAGAATTGTCAAGGACATATGAACTTAAAAGTGGGCTATGAAGGAAAATTCAAGTGTCAGGTGGATGATAAGGAAAGGTGAAAAGAAAGAGAACAAGGTGGAGACAAGAGTTGGTTCAACTGCCCAGCAGATGGCGCACTTTCTCTAGAGAGAGCCAAAAATAGCAGAAGATGTACACCCACTGTATGTCCCTCAGTTGACATTGCAAAGGTGAAAGAGGGGAGACGTTGTGAGAAATTAATGTCAGGGACGGGCTGACAGTAGAGGACTACATCCTGATTATAACCTAAAATGTGTGTTTTTTTCCAGGAGAGGCACGCTCAGGAGGTGCGCAGGAACAAGGAGATGAGAGAAGAGTTGTTGCCATGAGAAGGCTTCACATACCACCTCCACACTCTATACCACCACCCCCGGCCCTCCCTCCCTATTCCTCAAGTCCCCCACCTCTTCACTCCTTCCCCTGTCATACTCCCCCCGTATACTACAATAAAACTACCACAAGACGCCACCCCGAGACAGCGGGAGGTACAGATGGGGGTAGGGGGAGGAAAATGATACAAAAAATTTCAAAAAGAGAAAAAAAAAAAGTCAAATTCATGTCTCCTGCCAATTCCTTCCAAAAAGAATGTTTTTGCTCAAATAATACGAAAAAAAAAAATCAAATTGACAAGTGACAGTGGGTTTTGTAAATACTTTTTTTTTTGTTATATACAAGCAGCAAAAGTATTGATTGCAGTGTGCCATTTTTATATATAGGTTTCCTCTCCCTGCATATATATATGGATGTAATTATCTGTTCATTTTCATATTTTCGTTGATTTCAGCCAGAGAATGTTTTCTTATTTTAGGTTTCTCTTGTGTGTAACAGGCTT
Organism: Leuresthes tenuis; assembly: GCF_036924035.1. Classification (NCBI taxonomy): domain Eukaryota; kingdom Metazoa; phylum Chordata; class Actinopteri; order Atheriniformes; family Atherinopsidae; genus Leuresthes; species Leuresthes tenuis. Next base: position 13,063,017 of record NW_027325372.1, on the reverse strand, counting down.
AGGTGTTTGTTGTGAGTTTGCCAGCTAGCTGATGTTTTGCAGTGACTGCTTGCGCCCTCACAAAGTCTGCATGCTGGCTCCGTTCCCTCGTCCCCTCGTCCCCTCGTGGACGCTTACTCATCTGACCTAGCAGATCTGGAAGCAAAATTGAATCTCCGTTTGCTCAAAGTGATTTTCTATCCAGTTTTTGCCAATGTTCCAATTAGTGAGCAGGACAGTTGCCAGAGGGAGGGGGAACAGTTTGCTTGCTTCTGTGGGGACCGCAAACCGTTGCTGCACATCCACTCCTGTGAAGTAGGTAGTGACTGTAATGCAGGAGAACACTATAGCATTTAACGAGCCCATCCTCATCCTCCCTCAGTCTCCATCTTTCCACATACTTGTATGCTGTATAAGCACTCACTCACACACTCTCCACATAGGTAACCACAGCACAGAGCTCAGCAGGAGCTCACTGAATACTGTTCTGCAACCAGTAAACTCATGAAACAACCCTAACAAATGGCCTCTTATAGTTCTCAGAAACGAGCCTCCAGTCACAGCGGAGATGCTTGTTACTGTCTTTTACAACACCGCTGAGGTGAAGGCGCATCCTGAGAACGCTGGGGTGTGAAAAAAAAAAGAAAAAAGAAAAAAAAAATCAACTTGCTACTGTGAATCCACACTGGAGAAAATACAGATATGTCCCAGCTTTCTCCATTTCGTAAAAGCTAGGGTAGTAGTCCACATCATCTACTGGAATCATTGCACTTCACACCAAGACGCTGTAAATTCCACTTCAAGGCCGGCACAAGGAAGATATTTAAGCCATAACAGGCATCACTGCAACGATGATTAATGAACACAGTATTTCCATCTGTAAAGGTGTATATGAGTGTTTTAAAGAATGCAAATCGTTTGTAACGAAGGGTGTTGAAGCCTGAGGTTGGACACTGTTGGTCACGCATGCACAGTTGGCCCATAGATGTGTGTGAGGGATGGTATGAGTGTATTTCAGAAAGGGCGGGTAGTGTTTGTGCCATGTGATATTGATCCGGTTAGATATAAGCAAACATTACAGTGTGTATCAGTTGCCAGGAAGTCCGACGCAGACAGTGAGTATCCTATTTTCCTCTCTGTCTCTCTTTCTCTCCTCTGTCCATTTGTGTGTTTCCCCTCTCTCCTCATATATCTTTGTGAGCAAGCAGTGGTTAATAAAGATTTGGGGTTCAGTGAATGAAACTCGTTTCGAGAGTGGTTTCTTTATGTTTCCAGCGTGGCATTTTAAGTGATGCCAGGGTCAATCCCTTTAACTTAAGGTGTCAAATCAGAACTACGTGAAGTTACACAAGGATTTCTATGGGCCTAGCTTTATTATAGTTTCTTTTGTGTGAAGAGAAGTTGGCACACTATGATAAAAATGACGCTGTGAAAACAGTCACCTTCTTGCAAACAAACAAAAAAGAAGCTTCTGTGTGCCCACTTCTTCACAGGTCAAGCACACACTACAAAATAGAAAAAAAATGCCCCCGTGAGCCATGGGAGAGAGCAGAGGATGTCACTACTGGGATTATACAGAGACTTGCAGGTGAGGATATTGCATCTCAAGCACAATTATAGCAGTCATTCAAACAACTAACTCCAAAACATTCAAAGTCATCTTTTTATGGCCTGAGATTGTAATTTCCAACAGATAACTACAAAAAAGAGAAAAAAATGGCCAAAGAGATGTAATCACTACACAAATATGAGTGTACATGTGCTACCAGCAGTCCACTTCACATCATGTTTAACTACTATCTTAATTACATATAACTCACATCTCCCTAGCAGATTACCATGTATCATTTTTAACGTGTCAACAATGTGTGTTGGCTGGACCCAAAGTTTTCCAGGGTCCAGGGGGTACAGAGGCAAGAGTCTGGTCAGGGGGGTCTGGGAGTGACAGGAAAGGCAGGCAAGGATCTATAAACAGCAACTAGGATTAGGGCAGGCTAAAATGACTAACTACAAGGCTGAGTCGACAACCTGGCTGGGTGGTGAAGTTGTAGCCCAGCCTTTATAGTTGAGGTGATTGGAGATGAGAAGCAGCTGGAGCCCTGGAACACCTGCACACCAACAACCACTTCTGTAATTAAGCAAAGACCAGGGTGGGGGGGTCTGGCTGGAGGTGGAGGTGGAGGCAGGAGTCATGACAGGATGCAGCCAAACATTGTTTGGATTGAAGACTATTGTTACCCATTGGTATAATTTCATGATTATTCAGGTTGTCATATGTCTGTAAAACTGCCTAATAAAAATTATTTTCATAATCCCCTAATTATTCAAACTGTTGAAACTGAGGATTGGATGGATATTTGCCTCTGTCTAATTTCTTTAAGAAGGGCAGAAATCCATTTAGTTTGACCACTGTCTGGGTGCAGTCTTAGTGGACCCACTAGTTTTTTACTAGTCCGTAAAAGAAATTAAACAGAATTATTCTGATGGTAACAAATACTGTTGTGCCTCTCAGTTCAACACGTCTGTTGGCAAAAAGATCAACTTGCTGTGAAAACACAGTGAGAAAATCGGTAAATACTCTTTTTTTGTTAATAAGGTTTGTTTGGCTGGTTATTAAGATGATTATTAGCTCATAATATAGCTGCAGCTATACAGTACACCAACATGACACCATTTGCTATACATACAATGATAACATTATACCCACTGAAAAAAGCTCTTTCTTTAGTCCTACTCTTCACAATTTTTTTCAGCCAGTGCAGTACACATTGCTTATTGTTATGCTGTGTAATATGAATTAGGTGAGAATTCCACTCTTGGTTTGCCTAAAACTCTATGTTGAGCAAATACAGTTTTGACTTCGGTCAAAGCGAACCAACCAATCTGCTTTAATTGAAAAAAGAGAAACTGAATTTGTGAGTGGAGTCTGGCTTAGTATTTCTGATAAAGTAAATTAAAGAACAGCTAGGCTTTTATGCAGTGTGACCACAATGCGTCCAAGTTTACGAGGGCGAAGCTGCACGAGCTGCTTTGTTCTCAAACACTACAGGCAAAAAATACATCTTCTCTTTTAGTGACTGAGCAATTTTAGAACTTGTTCTCTAAGAAAAATGGCAAGATAATGCTTAAATTATAGATTTAGGTGTTGATTTTTTTCTGTGCTGAAGTCCTTTTTAGGCATTTATGAGCTTCATGAATAATTTGGGGCTGCACAGTGTGGTGCTGTCGCCTCACAGTAGGAAGGTTCAAGCCTTATTGTAGGAAGTTTGCATGTTTTCCCCCATGTTCGCATAGGTTTTCTCCACGTATTCCAACTTCCTCCCACAGTCCAAAAGCATGCACATTAAGTTAATTGGTGATCCTAAATTTAATCTATAGACCCTTTTGCCCAGTAGCAGCTGGGATAGGTTACAGCCGTGCCCCCACACCCACCCCCCCACCCCCACCCCCTCTGATTTGGCTGAAGCAGGTCTATAAAATGGATGGCCGGATGTCTAATTTGGATATTCAAATATGTTACCAAACTCTTAACATACGAAAAAATGATCCTGATCAAAGTTGTCAGGTAACACCAAACTATACCGACACCAACCTATCCACTTTTAGCACTGTATGCATATATGAACATTGCAAGAGAGTGATGGTTCACATATCATTCATGATCTGATTTGAGGAGACTTTTAATGCTCAAAAATTGGAGAAGGAATGAATGTTTCTTCTTACTTCCGGTTCTTGTTTTCTAATGAAGGCATAGAAAGTAATATCTAAACCCATTTGTATAACGTGACTCTGATGTGTCAACAAAATGACTTAAGAATCTTGAATCTGACTTTATCCAGTGCTAACTCTATCTCTCTTTTATAAACGTATGCAAATTACCACGTTTTACTTAATAATAACCTCTTTAATTAATGAATTAATGACCTCATTTAAATGTATACAATTTAGAAACCTTTTTCCATCAGATATTCGAACAATGCATGAATAATAACAGTATAACACATAGAAAACAGAGGGCTATGATACTTAGTTTATTACATTAGATGAGTGCTTTGAATGTAGAACTTTCACTTGCAGCTGAGTATCTGAACATTATAATTACATTTAAGTACATCAGTACTTGTTCCATCATAATGAGCCTTCCTCAACTCATGACTCATCTGTAATATCCATGTAACATCCACTTGTAGCCAGCAGGGGGAGACAAACAACAAGCTTTGTTTACTAAAATGTTGACCTTGGCGTTTAGCTGCAGTGCAGCTGCCATCAGTACCTGACCGAGCATTAGAGACAGTAACAGAGAAAAAGATGAAGGAGGATGATGAGAGGGGCCAAAGGTGAAGGACAGAGGGCATATTGGAGGAGAAAATTAAAGAGTGATGGATGTGTTAGCCAAATGACAAACTCCTGGTCTAGCAGGAGAGGGGACGGTTGTTCTGAGCAGAGAACAGAAGGTGCAGCTGGTGCAAGCTGAAACGATGGCAAAGAGACAAAACTCGTTACTGCGCACTTCCTTTCTCACAGCTTCGCAGTCCCCCTCTCCTCCTCTCTTCTTTGATTTCTTTCTTCCCACTTTCCTTCCATCACCTACTCTAAACTCCATCCCTCCTTCCCTCCCTCCTTCTTCCCTCCTCCAGTTCCCACGAAGTGCATGGGGCCAGGCGGACTGCTATTGTCCAGGATATCCCCTCCTTGTTAATGGCTTCCTGTGCACACACAGAGGGCTGCTGAGAGAAACAAGCAGCCTCATCTGATACCAGCCGTCGATAAGTACTGCACACACACACACACACAGAGGAAAACAACCGCAGGCATCAACAAGCAAACATGCGTACCATACCGCGCACACTCACACACACTTGAACAAAAAACGTTTGATAAAACCTCAAGTAATTTAGCAGAACTCCTTTATTACAGGGAAGTTGTCATTACCACCAGCAACAGCTTTGAACACCTGAAAAGTTGGATTTGTCTATGCTTTGTACAACCATGGAACACACAAACTCACAGTGAGGTTTGTTGATACCAAGATGCCAGTTACAAATGATGCACCTGTGTTTCAAAATATTGTTCCGAAGATGGCATTGCCTTGCTTTACTGAAACTGATTGGACTGACAGAGTTCAGCTCGGAGATAACTGACTGACAAAGCTGCTACGTTGAACAGACACATGAAAATAACTTGGAGATTAAAGGTGATAAAAAAAAAACCCACCCAACATCATTTACATCAGAAAAAAAAAAGGTAAAACATATGTGAGGCGTTTATTTTAAAGGACAGAATTTACTGTAGAGGAAACATAACTTCGGTAAGCAAGCTTGAACAATGGAGCACCATATGATTAGTTCAGCCAAGCTGGTAGCTAACTTCTGTTCCCAGTATTTAGTCAAACAAACACCTGGTTTCAGTTATTCCACCTCATAAAATGCTGTAAAAGGGGGTAACTCTCAACCCCCTCCCTGCTCGCTGTAACCAGGGCACCAACACTTGGTGTTGCAGCTCAGGAAAACAAAGGGGGTGGGGAGGGGGGGAAACTTTCGCCCAGGAACTTGCTTGACCATCTGGAAAAGCCATCCCTGATAGGCTGACTACAGTGGGTGAAACTTCTGAAGGGGTGGGCAGGAACAGAGATCAATCAACACATTAAATCACTTTTGTTGCTTTTTAGTTGTGGTCTCCCTCTTCTTTGACTGTGTGTGTATGCGGGGTTTTTTTCTGTACAAAAAAAAATGTATAAAGACAATAAAAAAACCTAGAACTATCCCCTGTGGGATATCAACATCATAGAAAAAATAACATACATAACTGGGAAAATTAAGTCCTTGAGTCCAGCTCAGCTGGGAAGTGTCTATAAGCAGATTGTGATGAGTTCTTCATTTTAGTCAGAATGCTCCTATCTCCATACCCCAGGGTCTGTAGGGTTTGCCCATGCTGGTGGTTTGGGCTGGGGGGCTGAGGGCAGTGGTGGGTGAGATGATGGGGAAGGCACTGAAGGCAAAAGGGAACGCTGAGAGAGAGGAGAGGAGGGGAGGGGAGAGCTTGGACGCTGAAGAAGGAACCAAGGCGGGGTGCAGGACGGTGGTGGGAGCGGCGGTAGTGGAGGGAACCCGGATTGGCCCCTGGTCTGAGTGAGGGGTGGCGCTGCCACTGCGCCTACCTGGGACATGAGTCTCTGCACCCAAAGAGGATGATGAAGTCGAGCTGGAAGAAGAGGAAGATGAAGCTGATGTGGATGACAGGGGATTTTGTGGGCTGCTGGTGGTGCTGCGGGGCAGAGCTGCCAAAGGAGCCGCCTGTTGGTGCTGCAGGAGGAGGGGATGGGTCAGGTGGGCAGGAGGGGATCCGAAAGCAGAACCCCAGGCCAGATGACTGAGGCCAGAGTGAGCCTCTCGCTGACTGGCATAGTTGTTGAGGTGGGAGACCAGACGCATCCGCAGAGGGTCTGTGCTGTCCAAGCCCTCGATTATGCTCAGATAGCGGGCTGTCTCAGCCAGACACTCCCTGAAACCCAAACCACGGTAGTCCATTGCCAGGGCATGGGCATCAAAGTAACCTGAGAGGAGAGGAGGTGACAAGAGACAACAGATCAGGTTTGGAAGGAAATCAACTCAACTGTGAACCACATAACAGGGTCAACAAGAACTCAGGCGGCTCTGTTATAAATCACTGTGCCACTACTTTGGGAATGCAACATGTCAGTAATTAAAAAAGACAAGGCAGCTTTAACTGCCAAACTGGTCAAACCTGTACGGTATTAACTGCTGGGTGTTTGTTTCTGTGATGGGTAATGAACTCACCTTTGCCCCCAGCAGCATGAAGCATCTTCAGATGATCAACAGTCATCTGCAAAATTTCTGCTTTCTCCAGTTTGGCTGAACCCTGCAGTGGGACAGAAAACAAATACTAAATTATGCTCAGTCTGGGAAACGATTTTCTTTTAATATTTGCACACGTATGTTCCTTCGATTTGTGTGACTTTGCTCACCTGCTTCTCATAGGCGCTGGGAACCAGCCTGCGGAGCTCACTGAGGCTGTTATTTATTCTGTCACGGCGCCGTTTCTCAATAATCTGAGGAAAAACAAACAATCGTGATTAGACCTCATACTTTTATCTGTTTCCACACAAAGACTGTAAAAGCAAACGATATATGTATGAATATATGTTTTTCTTTTTTAAATTTTCTTAAAAAAAAAAGTTGATTTACTTACTCCTCGACGCCTTTTTCTCGCCTGCACCTGAGTTGATGTTGTGGGAGACATGGAGCTGAGAGGAGAACTCATGTTTCTTGAATGAGAAGCAACAGGGAGGCTCAGTCAATATCCAAGATGTAAAGATAGTTTTGCAGAATTTCTTTCTACTTCAACCGGACAGAAACTTAAATCAAGACAGAGAACAGGCATACTCACCCATTCTCATCTGCACTCTCCTTCTCCACTTCAATAGTTTCATCCAGCTCACTGTCCGAGGAGCTAAAATCATGATTCCTTTTCATTTTGCTTGGTCCACAGTGGTCCTTCGGTGTGTCAGTTGTGTTTGTTAGACTTGTGTCTGCCCAGGTTTGCCCGGAGCGCCTCCGTTTGAAGCGCACTGCTTTCCCACGGTGTCATTTCAACGCTGCTGTCGGCCAGCAGGGGCGGGGACCAACGCCCCATCAGCCAATCACCAAGCGGCTTCAACTTTGAGTGACAGCGCATTTGGCCCAAACACGTCCTGGTGCGCTTTGACTGATCTGAGATGGTGGAAAAGTTGAGACGTCTCACTCAGTTGCTGTTTGAGTGCCCATCAGGTTTGAGCCAAGCGTTACACAGGTCCCCAAAAGAGACACGAAACAACCAAAAGAGACATGAAATATCTGAAATCGAACATTAGGTAATGGCGAACAGAAGCAAACAAGGAGCGAAAGGACACAGAATGCAAAGACACAACAGGGCACTATAAAATGTTGCAAAACAACTACAAATAAATGCGAAACATCTGCCAAATATTCTCTTGTAGACATAAAATGAATACAAATGACACATTTGTGTGGTTTGTGGTTGTCCCCAGTCTCTTTTAGTCTAGGAGTCTTGCTCCTCTGTTTGAGAGGTCGGGGGGCCCCTTTGTTTCATAATCAGTCCATGATGGAACCGCAGGTATCTCACAGGCAGCATGATTATTTTTGCCATGTCGAACCAATTCTTTGAAAAAAATGTCTCTTGAAACCTTCAAGCTTTGTAATCATTTAAATTCTTAGGTCTTAGGTCTTCTTATGTCTTCTACATCTTGGTCTGTTAGCATCAGTGGCATCTGTCTCAAGAGGCTGACGCTATTTGTTCACTCATAACATGCGAGCCTGGACTCAAAACCTACTGCACCACAGTGCCAATGTTGCTCTGTCACATGACCTCAGTTGGTAGACGGAGTTGCCATGTTGACATGGAAGTCATAACCAAGCCTCAGTTTTCTGTTGGTTTGACTTTAAAGACAGAAAGATGGTGCTCCAGCTCAGTGACATTGATGATAATTATCAATAAGTCAAACCTCAGCCCTACATCATTTTAAACCTCTGATTGGCGACATGTCGTGTCAGCCTGCTGTGCCTGTGTCTCAGACGTATTCACGCCTTTGGTTAATTGTTCTTTAGACGAGCGACTGATCTTCTCAAACATAGAGGATCTTTGGAGAAACTTTGACAGCGGTCCAGTGGACTTTCGGTCCGTGACTGCCCCCCTCCTCCGCCCCCGTGTGTGTCCCGGTGGTGACGAGGAGTGGCTGGCCGGCTGTCAGCACGCGCTGGCCGTGGGAAAGTTCCCTAACCGGCGCTGATAACCAATCAGAGGCCGACGGCCGTCTCCGGCGCTGGAATGAATGGAGCAATTGGTCGGGGCGACGGGCGGTCTGCGAGCGAGCGTGTGAACCTGTAATCCAATACTAACTCAGCCCGGGAGGAGAGACAGAGGGAGCACTGCCGCAACCAGAGGAAGCCACCAAGTCTAATCTTACCCCACAGAGAGACCTCATGCACGGTAAAGACTCCGTGGCCACTTCAAGGACTTTGTCAGGGAAGCCAACAAAAGTCCATAGTGCCCTTCTCCCTGGAGTTTCCACATCATCACCACATCGCGACTGGTGGCTCCCATAATGGTCACACTCCCCAAATAATTTGACAGAGTTGCTGTTGTATGTTTGTATACATGGGCGAGTCATGTTACTGCATCTGGAGCTGGGGATCTACAGGCAGGGACGTATTTAAATAGTAGTGGGTTCATTTTTGAAAAGAGAGCAAAAGCGATTAGATAAGATGGGCTGGTACACAACTGAAATCTTTCTTTTATCAACATGCAAGAAGTTGTTGCAGCAATTATCACGTAGACTGCAGAGCTGGGAAACAAAATAAGCCCACTCAAGTTCTACTATTTTTTTGCTTTACAATTTACGTTGTATTTGTTACTTTTCACTTGACAATATCTTCTTTACAGCTATCAGTGGTTTCTTCTATGCTGCTGGTTCTGTTATCAACAAAAAAAATATTTTTATTTGGCCTTTAATAGACCATAAGAGAAACCTATTTCGAACAGTGGCCGATCAAAAAGCTGTAAATGAAAAAGACTAAGAGGACAACCTGCCTTTTTCTAATTATTTGCAATAATCACCATAAAAATGGAATAAAGGTATCAAAATGTTGATACATCAGGGTTTTTAATCACTTGTTCTCACAAAATGTCTGTGGAACATTACAATATCTTTCTGTGCATACGTATAATTCTTTTCTTTATTTTTGTCTTTTTTATTTTGTTATCTTGCTCCGTGCATCATGTTGTTATAATAAATAAATGATTCACAAAAATAATGCTTTTGTGACAGATGCTTTTGTGTCTTTACACTCTGACAAAGGATGCAGTGCGTTGCTTTTTTTATGACATGAACAAGTGAGATTAGAACAAAAGTGGTGAGCCAATGAAATACTCAACAAACTGCATCAGTTAGCATTATTTAGTGATTTAGTATATGTCAAGTTGTGTGTATACAGCGATGAATGCAATGGACATTTGTGTATTCATAAAGCAACTTATGACATACTTTTGAAACAGCTTGAACAAATTGTGTGAAACTACTGCATAGACAATATGTAATAGTTATGTGTTACAATTTAAAATGATAAAGACAATGATTCATGCTTTTTTTCTTATATTTGTAATACATATATATATTTTTGCAAATCTGCTCAAAAGACTTGTGTATTTTACCTGTGTCTATGTAAGAATTCTTGCAGAGGAATTGCAGATTTTCAGTAGGAACTCGATTCTAACCGAACTTCAGTTGTTGTTCACAAGAAATCTAATTAAAGTAACTTAAAAAAATAAAATAAAATCATGAAAAAGCAGCTAAATGAACAAGCTGATTATCATCTCAAAGACACTATTTGTACTGTTATCAATCCACATTTACACCAACTGGCAGCCTTTGCAAAGCACCTGAGCACAAAACTGCGTTGGAAATGTGGTGCGATGTCTCACTGCGATGTCAGTGAGATGTTTTTGTCCCGCACCAGGCAACAGCCATTAAAGGCTGTGAATGAGGCAAATAAATATGCGCTGAGCATGTAATAAGGAAACATAAACCCTGGATTCATCTGGCAACATTAGGGGAGCATAATTTGTTCTCAGAGGGACTGAGCTGTTTGTGATTTTAATCTCATGCTAATAAAAATCAACAGAAAGCTGGCATCAAAACATTTATGCACACACACACACACACACACGCACACACTGTAATATGATGATCCTTATCAGTGGGGGCCAAAGGCGCAATAGTCATCACAGAAAGAGGAGGTAGCCTTGCTTGGTTTATATGAATGAGAGGAAGCACTTAGGGCTGTTTTCATCTTATTGTTGTCGTACAAGACTGTGCTTATAGCAGGACAGACACACAGATGCTCTCCAACATTCATTGAGCTGATCACTGGTGAGCTATCGGTGTGTGTGTGTGTGTGTGTGTGTGTGTGTGTGTGCGTATGGAGGGAGTGGGAGCTGCCTTCACACACGTCCACGTCCGTGCAACTCAAGGCCTTTGTCTCAATAAACACAGGTGTGCGTCCACATTAATTTCTGGCTGTGTGTGGAACTAGCAGGAGTGGGAGGAGGAGTGGGAGGAGGCGGGGGTGTGAGCCCTCTTGTTGTATTTCAAGTTCACCCAGAGTTCCCACGCTGTTATTTTCTGCCCGGCTGTCTTTGTTCTACTGGTCTCATCACATGTTGTGATTAGTAGGGCCTTTCAGGGGCCGCCCTTTGAAGGTGAGGGCCAGCAACACCACATCATCAAATCCCCCACCCGTCCTCCTCTCCCTCTGCAAATCAGGCCACCAAATCGAATCGAACTCGCTGCCAAAACTCAGTGACGCCTCACCGCCTTTGCTCCCTCTGTCATGTATTCATCTCTCTTTTTCTTTCATGTTTGATTTATGGGTTTTGACATATTTTCCCCTGTCTTGTTTTCTTAAATCATGCACTCTACCTCTCCGTTTTTTCTCTCTCTCTATGATTGATTTTACTGGAAGAATCAACTTAAAGGTAATTTAGTGTCTTCAAACTCTCTCATTAGCTGCCAAATCCTAATCCTAAAGATACACATAAAAAAAAAAGACTCAGTTCAAATGGGAGACATCTGAACATTTATTTAGAATTATTCAAATGTTGAAGGTGATTGTCTTCTGCCCTCCTGTCCTGTACAGTAAAACAGGGTTTGGAACTCCAGGTTATTAGAAAGCCAAGGGTAATTACATGTCGTCAGCACAGACAAACTGAGTCTAGACTGTCCTACCAGAGGAAATGCTTGTGCACATTCAGGCTTTAAAGCCGTTTTAAAGTGGGATTTCACCAACAAATTCACCTTGGTGCTGTACATATTTTTTGCATCAAGTGTAATTACTCCTGTTGGATGTATTTACACAGTGGCCTGCGTGGTGTTTAGTTGTATCCGTTTGTTTGGATGTGATTTCCTGCAAAGAGCTCCACATGACTTCAGAGAGAGTAAATGGAGTCGGGCTGCTGTGTCGACAGAGTGACTTTGATGAATGATGTTGATGTCATACTCAGGAACTCAGGGCTAGCTAAGTCATGCAAAGCTGTCAGCCTCTCAAATGCTTAAGTGTTCCCGCTCTCCTTCTGATGCTTTCAGTAGGAGCCATCGACAGAAGTGACAGTTTTTATTGGAACCTCAGTCACTCTCATTTAAGCTGGGTTTGTGAGAGATCTGTTTCATGGGAGCAATGTTTAAGTCAAGTAGCCTAAACAATATCCCTCATGGCATAATCATGCAATTCCAGTAAAAAGTGAATTATTCAATGTCAGGTAATGAGATCGAAACAAATAATCAAAATGTGAACCTTCCTTGAACAACAATACTGTGAGAAAACACGCGTTCGAGTATTGTTTGAACCTGCTCACCACCTACTCTTCTTTGGTCTGATGAAGCTGGTGGGTTTTTTTTGTTAATGTTTTCCAATCTCACTCCTCTATTTACACCATCCCCGCATTTAGAAAAGCCTAAACTTTTTCACGGATAAAAGGAAATGTTCCCTTTTTTGGAGAGGATTATCAGTTTATTACGTGTTTGTCAAAATGAACAGGAAATTACACAGAGTTGGAAAAGACTGAAACTCGAGGGTGTATAAACTAAGTGCTTTGTTTTTGTAGCTGTAGGAGAAGTGCTCAAGCCCCTTTGTGGGATGCGACCAGTCAAGATAGTAAAAGTAAAAATGTTAAAGTGACATTCATGTGAATATTAAGAAGCACGTTTTTACAGCAGGACATTTCACCACATGTAGATGAGCAGTGTCACTGAATCTGCCGGCCAGCGTTAACGCTGTGGCTGATCGACATACGTTTTAATGGAGTAAGTAGACGTGTTGCTTAAAAACAGATTTGTCAGATTTATTATGTGTTTTGACTTAGCCCATCTTTTTTGCTCATTTTCCAAAAGTGGCTACTGTATAAAGGTAATCATGTTTTAACTATTATAACATATTGTATACTGCTGATGCAGGATGACGCAAAAGAAAACCTGCTGGAGACTTTATTAAACACGCAATTTGGTGTTTTCCATAAACTGACAATGTACAAAAGAAACATCTTATAATAGATGATAATATTCCCTGAAATGACATTTCTTGAATGCATATCATCTGCGTAAATAAAGTTTTTTCTTCTTTTTTTCTTGTTAGAAATGACAGGGTCCTGATTTTCAGCAAGGAAGTACATTCCCACTACGGGAACACTGGTGTCTTTGAGTTTAAGGTTAAACTTGTGCAAAACCGTTTTCATGCATGAACTCCAGACAATCAGGTCTCGATGTGAGCTGGAGTTACCCTTTCGCATGGAGGAGACTGTCTGGGTCAGACACATTCTCACAACAAGCAACATACTCCCTTTGCTGTAGCTGAGGATGGTCCCCTGGGCATGAAACCAGAAGTGCACCGCTGTCACATAATCTGGTTGTAATCTGGTCATAGACGACATAGTCTCATGCTGTTCCTTCAGGTTTTTTTTCAACAATATTGTCGTTGGTCCTCATTGACAAAAGTTTGACACATTTTAAGTGGTGCCTTTGTGTGAATGACCCTTCTTCTGCACTGTTGGATATTTCTATTCTTCCTGATTCAGCCCACTCATGTGGAGTGAATTCTGCCGGCCTTTACATGCCGTGCAGTCTAAATAGAACAGTGTACATGACTTTGGCAAACGTGTTAAAATCCCTGTCCGGTCCAACTGCATCAGACACTTTTCTGGAAAAGAGCTGGAAAAAGGTTCAGGGCTGCAATGCAAGCGTGAAAACTGTTGTCATGTCACAGAATCCTTTTTTTTTCATAGATGTCAGTGATTCAAATTTAACCTGAAAACAGAGGAACTTTTCCTTTTCCACGATGAGTTTAAAAGCAGCACATTCAGTATATGAATCCTCATTCACATTCAAAGGGGGAAAAAAACAAATAACTGAGCGGGACTATAGATGTTTGTCAGTTACACGACTTTCTTTGTACGCTTAAACCAAATGGCAGAGCTCTAGAAGACTTGATTCTCACTGAGTCAGTAGACGCTAAGTGCTGCGGCGTCTGCAGGTTCGCCACAGACAGATGTTCTTCCGCCTGAAACAATACGTCGAGCTGCTCTCTGGTGAAACCCTGCGGAGGGGTGAGCCTTGTTATTGTTTATAAATAGAGCTGTGTGGAGCACTGAGGAAGGCTAACTTTGTTTCCCCTGACGGGGAGAGGAAGCAACATCTAATTCTGCTCCAGACGTGTATGACACCCATTGTCCCTCAGCGAGAGGGGGGGTTGAGAGCGAAATCAGAGATGAATGTGAGCGTCTTTAAGAGGGTGGGTTGTTTGTGAGGCATGAGTGAGGGTTGTATGTGTGTGTGACACCCTTGCATTGTCCTTTAGGAGGGTGGGGGTTTGAACGCGGTTGCATTGTTTGGCTTTGTCAATCATTGTAAGTTTCCCTGTGAGTTTTGTTGATGGGGTCTTCTCCTTCAGCTCTCTTGACTTGTATTCTTCCACTCATTTCCACATGGGTTCCACACACATCAGTCAGTGTGCATATTGAGGAAGTGAAGGACGTGTCAAAGTTGACCCACTGACACTCAACGCTGTCTTGTCTCCTCATGGGAAGTGTTCACAGGCCTCCCCCTCTGTCTCTGTCACACACAGAAACCCGCACATCAAGAAAATGAGAAACTCAGAGAGGTATTCATTTGATGATAAACTGTGTTTAATAGATCCATTGTCTTCCAGATTAGAGTTTAAATGTTCTACTTTGTTCATAAATGTTATATTCTGGTCCTGCGGTCTCAATCAGTGACACAAACTTGCCTGAGAGTTGAGTTTCTTTGGTTAGCTGCTAACCCTGCTCTGAGGTAGTTACAGTGCTGCTTCAGTGGCTAATCTCACTCTACAATTTGAAAGCTAAAAGACATCTCCTGGCCCTGGAATGCCGACTCCAGGACACCACCTCTTTGCTGGTCTATAACCGCGTACCACTTACATCATGGTTCTTTATTAACACTATCTTATTATGGTGTAAAAAGATTTTTTTTAAAAACCGTGTGACCAAACAATCTCTCTTGTTTACAATGGCTGCCACAAACCGACAATATTGAAATGATAACTGGCATTTAAAAAAGCAATGTGGTACGTGGTGGAGATGAACTATGTCTTTGCATTCTGGATCCAGACAGATAATCAGAATTAACTAGAGGTTGAAGAATGCAAGTATAAAAATGGTGTTCAAATAGATGTATACAGCCATGCAACTTGCTCTATGTGGTCTGCCGCTGTGGTCGCTCAGCCATCTGAAACTCATGTCACGTGTAATTTTACAAACTCTCTCTTGTCTGGTGTGTCGAAACACACCACGTCCTGTGAGAGAGGGACACCCTGCGCTTTATTTTTACCCTGACCCTAACAGTTTGGTGTGTCATTTCGATGGCGTAAATGTGCTCGAGGTTGAGTACTGTTTATCAAACTGGTTAGGTCTGCTTTTGGTTTGACTCTACTTTCAGCCAATCAGCAATCAACCAAAGCAGCCTCCATGCTTGTTGAATTAAAAAAATCATTTCCCCTGCATTATTTGAACGTCTTTAGATGGTTGACAAGTTACAATAATTCCAAAATGTATTATAAATTACCATGTACCGTCTTCTATATACTATATATATACTTTACTACATGTTTATATATTAAAACATTGATTTCTATGTGTTTCATGTGATTTTTGTGTTTTGACATAGGAAACCATCATTGCCAGTATTAGCAAATATTTTTTAGAGCCTGTTATGCATTTGGCACTTTAACAGATATCTACATCTCCAAGACATCAGCAGGAGATGGATGGTTGGTTGTTGCATCTAAAATAATTTAAAATAGTTGAATTTTAAATTGATATAAAAACATGTTCTGGGATCTATTTGTAAGCTCAGCCATATCGTTTTAGGACAGTCATTTTGCTCCTAAGCCTGGATGTAGGGCCTCAGAGGCACCTGTAACATATGGAATATGTTGCAGGGATCACTTTTGTGATGTATTTCCCTCCCACAGGAAACCAAAAAAAAAAAACCTGAACACACCCTTTCATCTGCATTTCTCTGATCCTCTTAATGGTCCTCTAATCCTCAGTCTGGTACACTTGATATCTAAATTCAACAGGTGGATGGGATGCAGTAGTTGGCATTTGACTCCCATTTGCTGCATCCTGTCAAGTCAAATCAAAAAGTACCTGCTGGTCATAATCAGCGCTGTCTGACTTCAGTGTGGAGGTTAAAATGGGAAGCAGAGCGACTGGTTTCTTGGGGGGGTTTGGGTGTGACTCATGTCTGGAGTCAGTGAAACTCCTGGTGGGTGGTCACTGTGAGAGGAGCGAGAAAGTCACAGAGAACAAAGGCAGTTATTTAACTTTCATCTCAGCTTGAGGTAATTATTCGCTTTGAGTTTGACCCGGTCACACTTTCCAACTGGCCTTGTGCCTTTGGAAAACAGTAGATTATGTCCTGTTTTGACAATTTATACAATATAGAAGTGCAGAGGACAAGAGTGACAGCTAAGAATAAAGAAAGGAGAACCTGCTGGCATGCGACAGAAGTCACGAGTAGCATAAGAAGTTCAGGGTTTATGCCATGACTGACTCTGATTGCTTCACATCTGATCCTTTGACATGGCTGCAGTGTGATCTGTGAGCCTGACATGAAGGTATGTTGAAATGTGAGGCGAAACACATCATTGGTTTCACGCATATGTCAAATGTGCAGACACACACACACACACTGACAAGACAAACGCCTAATGCACACAAACTTTTAATCACTCATCTTTGCCCACTAATTCGATAACAAGCCCAAACAGTTGAAACATGTTTTAACGTTTGACATTTGGCCTCCGGTAGGAAAACCCTCCCTTCAGTATCCGTGCAGCCTGGGAGAGAGCGAAGCCCCCTCCTCTCCTGCTGCAGCGCGGGGTTGCCAGTCCTCTGACCCTCGTAATGATGGAGGGTCAAGAGTCAGGTTGTGTGAAGGAATCGTCTGCGTCTGCAGAGCGCGTGAGGAGCGCCTGGGAACCAGAGCTCGCTGTGTGATCCTGTGAAATTGATCTTTCCAGAGGGGACCAGCGGTGTGTATTTATATTTATGTGTGGTGATTGTGTGTGTGTGTGTAGGAGGGGAGCGACCACATCAGGACACACATCAGCAGAAATGTTAGAACACAGAGGTTGGCCTGTTGACAGCAGACGGGGAAGGGAAAAGTTTGGCTGACATTAATTTACCCCTGTTCTGAGAGAGAAAAATGAAAAGTATGTGTAACTTTTTTTTTTTTGCTGAAACAGCTAAATGAAGTGCAAGGCATTCACAATCTGAAAGACTAAAGAGAGACTGAAATGGTTGGTGAAATGTGTCACTTTTTTTTTATCTTGCCAATTCTTGAAATGTGGGCCTTATTGATTTCAAAACACTTAAAGCCCCCTTTTGAAGACTCCTTTACTTTAATATGCTGGTAACTGAAAGTGAAAGATTTTCTGTGCTGTTGGATCCATGCAGTGTTCACACGACGTGGCGCTCTCTTGTGATTGGGATCTTTTAAGTCAGTGCGTTCACATGACACAAGTAATCTGTGGCAGGAGGTCACACACCACAAACTTTTTTTCCGGACTTAACCTCAGACTTGTCTGGCTTGTTTTTATTAAGCAGTCCCTGCTGTCGTGCAGAGAAGTCGTTCTGTAGTCGTTGATGTTGCAGTACAGATGATACAAGTAGCTCCTGTTGATTTACTCTGTTTTCTTAACCTGGTTGCTGAGGAGAGAGTGGCTGTTTCTCTGCAGGGATTCTCAGTCTGTCATGATGTAGCACAATGGAAAAATCAGAGACACGTGGTTGTTCTCGCCCATGTTCAACCAGTTCTGTTCAGTTCTGTTCTGTTCCAGTTCAGTTCTGTTACCAGAGCAAACAACAGTTTCAACGTACCAGTACTCTGTTTCACATTTGTTTTGTGACTGTTTATCATCACTTATCAGATATTCATTTGGAGACTGGAAGGTGACCCTAAGCCTCACAAATCACATCTTTCACGCATAATCATTGATGACTGCCAGCTGAACCACCTCAGTGAGAAATGGTCAAAAGGATGCAGCAAAGTACAACTTGGCTACAGTTCAGAAATGCATGCCGACCAAACTGATGAGATCTTTTTTTCTTTTCTTATTTTTATGTTTGGCCTAGAGTATTCACCAATGTTTTTACGTCTATTTAGTTGAAAATGATAGCAGATGCATAATAAACAAACGAAACTCAGTACCGATTTCCAAGAGGAGCAAACACCTTGGAGACTCCTCAGAGACTCAGCGCTCTCAAATATCAACATTTTCAGCTCAGTCTCAACAGAAATTGTAACATATTAACATCAGTCTACATGTCCGTTGTGTAATATTATCACAAGCCACAGATCAAAATTGTGAGATGACAAAATTTTTAGGCACTTGTTGGAAATAAAGACATGAAATACATAATAAGTTTGTAAAGCAGTTGGAATAAAAGACTCAGGAATCAGGAATATCATTGTTAATTTATGTTAACACTAATATTGGAAATGAAAAGAGTGGAAACCTAAAGCAAAGCGGAAGCGGAACAAAAAAATTCCCACATCGGTGAAAGTTCGACTTAGTTCATGTCGAAATATGGACAAATTGAGCCCCACTTGCTTCACAGATGCAGTATTTGTGATTGATTTGCTTTGCTGTGGCTGCTTTACAAAGAGGGGTCATAGGTTTTGCCACTTGAACACTGCTAAGAAACATCAGTAGAAAATGATCTTTTTGAAGAGATAACACTGAATTTTGAGGCTCTTATAAGTGCAATCAAACTGATCACATCTGATTAGCTTTATCCCAATTAAGCCTTGTTGAGTGATTGCACAGTGGAATTTTAATGTACAGTGGAAAGGACAGAATGTCAATAATGAGGAAAGATGCTATAGGTTGAGTATTTGATATAATGTAAAAACAATGAATGAATGAATAATATTAAACAGGTTTGATTTTAAGTCAATATTAGGTTTACAACTTCCCATTAAAATGAGGTACTTTCTCATAAATATATTTTGAATGCGAACCTGCAGCATGTTATCTATTTACAACAGGAACTTTTTCACTCTCAGAAATACTATTTGGACACTAGTAATTAGAACTAGCTCGACAACATAACAACAAAAGCACTTTAATTATCAGAGAATTGTTCATCAGCATCATCCATTACACACTGATGGCATGGGTCAAATTCTACTTGTTCCATGGTATTAATGCACTCGTGTGAATTAATTTATTCATGAACACGCTTTAGTGGTGTTCAGATTGAGTGTAATCCAATTAAAACTCCTTTTAGACACTTCTAAAAAGGTTAAGAGAGTGTGTTTAAAGGAGCAGGACACATGCAGAGGTAATGCTTTTGTGTGTTAGTCTGTGAGACAGACCCCTCCAGTGAGAGCCCTCACTCCTCTTTCATCTTCAGCATCTGCTATTCTTCTTAGAGCTCTCTCAGGCCAACCCTGCGCTGTCTGTCTGCTCTGTCTATTTAGATGCAACCACTTCAGTCATATCTGTAGGCCTCTTATGGCAGCTACAAAACCAATCCCTCCTTGTGCTTATTCAATCACAGAGGGATCTAAAGGAACTGTCTCTGTCTGTGCCCTCTTAGAGGCTTTGTACAAACATTTTGAAACAATCACATCAATTAGTTGGGACTTGTGATGTCTGATCCCTTCGCTGTACACGGGACATCAATGAAAATGTGGCACACCCCATTCAGAAATTCCTTGAGGGCTATTTAATAGGAAGAATAAATATTTGTTAACAATCCAATAAAATCTGACCTCAGTTCTTACAGTAAGTTATGCCATGAATGTCTCAAAGAGTTGATAAATGCGTTATTACGTGAAGAATGGGGATGATAATGATCAGCTTTGTGAGTTAAATTCGTGCATGGTATTATAGAACTTTCAATGTAATTTAATAGCTTATGTGGAATGATTTTAAGTCAGAAGAATGTAGAAATGTCTGCAAATGTAAAGAAAATACATTAGACTGTAATGTAATATCTACAGTCCTGTAGATCAACTTTTCTCATTCCATAGAGTGATGACACACATAGGCATCATTTATGTATTCGGCTCCCATTCATGTCAGCAATAAACTGACTTAGTCTAATTATAAACCTCTAAAAATGTGTCCACACATCGACCATCTTTGTTTTGGGTGCTGTAAAGAGACCATCCTCTTGAGCTTGTTCATGCAGGTAGATGTGACCGATACGTTCAAAGAATACACAACCTCCAGTGATTGTGGGTGATTGTGTTACCTGTAACTAATGCAGTTGTGTTGTGAAAATGATGTTCTGTAGCCCTAACAACATGACCGTTTTCTAACCCTTACAAAAAAATGTTATTCTCTAAACCCCAGGAGGAAGTGAATAAAATGTTTTATGAAAGTGTTAATGACATGTTGGTCTCGACCTCATGTAACACAAAGGCTGATGATAGGTGAATTATTTTCCTCAGACAGGAGGGGGGTTTCTGACCACCATTCACATCAAAATGCTGGATGTCTGGACGTATTTAAAGTTGATTAATACAAATAATCCACATGGAAGAAAAACTAATAATCAGATTCATAAATAGAACTAGGTTTTTAACTATCTGGAATATGTGGTACATGTAGCCAAGTTTGTGCAGTGAATATGTTTCTTTTTGTGTATCTCGAGAATTACTTCATTTTCAATGCAAAAACAAGCCTACTGAGGTATTTTGCAGCATTTCTGGTCCGCATCTGTGATGCAGAATTAAGCAGCAGAAAATATTTTTGTTTAACTTTGTTGTCGGATTCCTCAAAACGGAAATCCTCTGTCAGCTTCCACACAATTGCAATGCTTTATGAAACGTTGGAGAAATGTCCAACATAACACTGTTTGATGAGCTGATATAACACAATGTGGTTTGTGAAACAGTGAAATTTGCAGGTTCGACGTTAGTGCTTTGCAGATACTGACAGTCAAATCCAGGCTTGTGGGAAGTCACAGACTCATTGCACTGACACTCTATGACTACAAGACGTGCGTGTTGTTATTACATCAGTCAGAGGCCAGGTTCAAAACATTAATTAGACAGACTTCCCTGGCTTGTTTGCTTTTGGACTTGTGAGTGACGTGTGTATGCATTTGTGCGCATTGTGTGCGGTTGCTGTGATTTGAGTCCGGGTTCACTCACCAAGCTTTAGGGTTTGCTGTGAGTGTGTGTGTTTGTCACAGAGTGGTTAGCGCAGCGCTGATTGCTGTTTATTTGGTCTGTGGGTTGACATAGAGCCTAGCAGTCAGGAGTGCTACTGACAGCTCTGTTTTTATTGGGTCCCTGTGGCCATACCAACACTAACACTGGGGTCGCGCTCTTCCCTCTGTCCCCCACACCCAAAGACTCCCACACCAAGCTTCCTGTCTGTGCTTCGAAATAACATACAGTAAATCATTATGATTGCAACATGAGATTTCCCAAATCATAGAGAAGAAAGAGCGACACCACAGAGGAAAAAATTTCAAAAGGATAGAAAACTGAGTCACCCTTGTGTAATTGTGTGCCTCCTCTGACTTCTATTAAACCATTAAAACTGTGTTTTTCAAAAATAAACTTAGACTAAATCAACACTTTTACGCCTTGATACGTTTGATTTGACACATTTGCTTCATTTTATGCACGTTGATCCATTTTTTGGAAATTGTTTGCAGGTCCTGTAGAACTGCCTCCTCTCATGCTTAAAAACTGTAAAACTGCGAAAGTGCTCAACGGTTGCAATGCTGGAAGAATTCGGCCTCATATGTTCAAACAGGTAGCTGATTCTAAAGAAAAGGAACACAAAGAGTGTGTCTGTGCTCAGATTTCCCACTTATTCAATCAACCACAGCATAATGTTTGGTAAATAGAGCAATCGCTGGTTAGCTGCAGACGGCTGCAGCTGTATTTTGGACACTGCTTGGATGCAGCGATGCTTCATAGTTACGCACTGGATATTCCCAGCTACGCGTCACAGACAGGCAGGATATACTAAATCTGAAATCATAGACAGAACAAGGTTTTGCTATTATTGGCTGAGAAATTCGCGTCTCAACAATGACAAAAAGCTTTATGATGTGAATTTGTGCAGACCCGTAACTCTTTTAGTGTTTTGTTTTCTCCTATGCACGTGTTGACTATTGCTATAACCGCATAGCGATCTTTGATATACCACTCATCAATTAATATCACCCATGAAAAGCAATGAACCATGTTCAAACAGCTGTTTGTAAACATCTGGTTTTCAAACCCCAATCATCCTATTGTTGTGACCCCATTGGAAATATTTCAAATACAGGCTAAATAACAAATCCATAACAAATAACTGTTTGGCCTGAGTGAGCAAGGTTTCAAATGTGGTTCTGGTGCAAATTCTATTAACAATTTCTCCAATCCTGAAGCTCAGGCAGAGGATGAGACCAATTGCGCTGTTGAGAAACCTGTAGAGTTATTGCGCTCTGAGATTTTAAAAGGCTAAGAAAATCCCAATGAAAAGCTGCCGCTGCAACTGCGGCTTCACACCAGCAGCTCAGCGTGTGCATTCAGTGGGTTTTGTTGGGTTGCTGATGCATGTGGGTGGTCACCCCACCAAGCATTCTGCTGCTGCTGCAGTGCGGCTACTGCCTCCACGATCGCTTTTAAGACAGCAAGGACTCTGGTAATGACCATAAATAGTTTTTGTGTAATTTATAGTGGATGTTACTTGTAAAGTGAAGACAGGAAAGTTGCCCAGTTGTAACTCGAGATCAGACATGTCCAATGACCAAAAGGAAATGAAAATCATTCATCATAAAAGTGTAATTTTTTTTTCATATTCACACATCGGTGGATGCATCGGAGTCAACGTGGGGTTCAGTGTCTGGCCTGAGGACACTTCGACACATTTCTGACATTTAATCGTGCCACAGTCATCGTTTCATTATTTTGATAGAAACCTGTGAAAATAAAATGTAAAAAAATTGAATATAAAGGATGCTACAAGACATTCTAAGCTGGTTATATTAATCTCGAGTATTTCAGTTTGGCATCCTGTAGAATTTATAGTCTGGCCCTGTGTGATGTGGATTGTTTGTCGGTGGTAGAAGATAAGATGGAGCAAGCTGTTAAATCTAAAATATTTGTAGGTGTGGGAATATTTTGGGGTCTCTAATAAGTGTTTGAATATCATATAGCACTTTGGACCACAGCATTTTCATAAACCACTTCTCCTGTCTCCCAGCCCCCTGTGTGAAACTCTTATATGCTGATATGTGCCACTGCTTTATACAACCTCACATTTGCAAACATGGTGTTTCATTGGCAACCAAACAACTCTGTCATTCAGGGAAGAGCAACTGTTGTTTATTTCAGAAGACAGGAAAAAGATAATACCATTGGTTCAGCTTTGAGATAGTCTGAATTAATAAAAACTGTTAAATTTTACATCTAAAAAGGTTTCCAAGAAAAGATTTCCCTTTAACAGTTTTCCTTCAGAGTTTTCACAGTCTAAGAGTTCCTTCATGAACTATTCCCTTAATTGATTTTCTGACTTGACCTTCTTTATGCTCTTTAACATTTCATGACAATTCCTGGTGGAACTGCTACCCTCACAGATGAAGATAAATGCAAACACACACACACGCACGGACATGACATGGACAAGATGGTATATGGTACATGAACACTAAGTCAAGCATGTAATATGACCCTGTCTCAGCCTACACACCCCTACACACACTTGTAAAGAGGTCACCGCTTTGCCGTCTGGTGGCCATACCCCCACCACACACACACACACACACATGCGCGCAAACACACACTCATGCGCGCAAACACACATATAAACTTGGTCACACAGCATAATTAGTTGGACTGTTCTGCAGCATTCTTTCTATGAAGTTGGACTATAATTTCTGTCCTTTCACCCAGCTGAACACACACACACATACACACAGATCTGCCTTAGTTAAGTTGACATCTCCTTTTACTGAGAAGACGTGGTGATGAGAGTATTAGGGGAGCAGAGGGTGGGGTGGGGTGGGGTGGGATGCCGTGATGAGACGGCTGTGGGTATGTGTTTGTGTGTGAGTGTGTTCCTGATGTAACGGCTGCTCCCGGCCGTCCACACAGCTGTCTGCTAAACACGTTCACACACAAGTGCACACACACTGAGCGGCTGTGAGAGATCCCCCCCACGACTGCTTCCCAGGCCTGTGACCGACAGAAAGAGAAGGAGGGGAAACGGCTGGAAGGGATTACACACACACAGTCACACACTTGCACAGCGATAACAACATGCAAAACGCTGTACACACATAGTTTATTCAGGATTCAATTTGAAACTGATAAAACTTTCAGTTTTGTCTAACAGTACACTCAATAATACATGATATACAGAAAACAACTTGGTAATTTGTTGAAAATAGTTTAAAGTATTAAAAAATACTTTAAAATCTCTTATTAAAGTATTCGACCTTTATTTCAATACTTTTTAGAAAAGCCTCAAGTCTTCCTTTGTAGAACAGGTTTTGCACACCAGGAATAAGTTGGTTTATCTCATCCTCTCAAGTTCTATCAGACTAGACAGGGAGCATCTGTTAAGTGTCTTCTTCATTCAGTTCTTCTTTCATGAAGAACAGTCAAAACTCAGTTGCTTTAGAGGGTATCCTTCTACTCCAGTTCCTGAACAGAAGCATGAGCCTTTCACGGACAAGTCTGTATTTGATTCATTCATGTTTAACAGTGTCAGGGCTACACTGAAGAGTTTGCAAGCAGTACAGAGGTTTAACGTTGGAGCCCAGAGTCGCTGATAATAACTTTGATAATAACTTTCTAGCACTGTCGTAGGTCTTTGGCTTCTCCTCCAAACATCAGGAGGAGTGAATCTTGATTAAAAAGGCCCAAAACGTTTGTAGTCTGAGCCAGGGATTATCTTTTATTTCCACTAGACGAGGTTGCGACACAATCCGGCTCTGACTCAGTTGCCAGAGTTAATCGCAGCCACACAAGTCAGTGTTTGTGTTCCCACCAGATGCACCGTGGCATGTTTCAGAGGCATCCCAGACTCCATAAAAAATATGCAGCTGGTCTATGTTTGATGGAAGATGCATCCAGGCCACGTCAACCAGCACAGCTTGGAACAAATACTCAGTGTAAACTGGTGGTTTCCCCCTAACCAGGTCAGCCTCAGATGTTCTAGTGCAAGTGAATGCAGCAGGTAACGTACTCCGAAGACAACACACACACACACCCTTGTAATATAAGCATGTTTGCACAGACAGGAACTGCTGTCTGCCATGTGTGATGAGCATGGTTTTGTAGAATGAGAATAAATATCCAGGTGATTTGAAACTTGTTTGGATTGCGTATTTGTAACATTAGATGATATTACAAGATGCTGAGTAGCCCTAAAAAAAAAAAACGGCAACTGCTGCAGCCAATGTTGGGAAATGCTACTGGTGATCGCAAACCATACCGGCAAGTCGAGAGGACACTGCTGTAAAAAGCTGCACGTTTGGCAGCAGCTGGTCACACCATATCAGTGTCTCCATGCCAGCACACATGTCTATGCTCTTTTCTGTACTTTAGGAAAAGGATGTTAGAATATCACAAGATGCAGTGACTGTGAAAAGTAATTTGGCTCAGAATGCTGAATAAACTCTGATAAAACGTCTGATTGAACTCAAGCCATTTTTTTTTCTCTCGTTTTCAATGAAGTATCTCAAGTTGGTGAATGTAAATGACCAACTTCTTTAGGTAGAAGTCATGACAGGTTAATGATACAATACTTCTGAAATACCTCTGGTGTGAATTAAATTGCCCAAAGGACAAAAGACAGCAGCAGTTGTACACAATGCACTGGCGTCCGCTGGAAAAATTGTGTTGGAGTCACCTCCCTAAGCATGACCATACTTGAACAGTCTGCATATGAAGCCTCTCATCTCAGGCCAATCTGCCATTTCTGCATGACTTATCATCATCGAAACCCAATATTTAAAACATTTCCCAATGAAATACCACAACACCTCAGTAACCCTTGAGCGAATGACAGCTCAGAATGAGTTCATTTTCCTACTCATATTGAATAGGCACTAGGAAATGGTTCATGTTAACAGGAAAAAGGACCACAGTCTGAATAGGAAACAAAGGGTAGCCACTTTGGCTGAACCAAACATCTCAAGTGTGTGTGGGTGAAGGGTGCTGTTTTAGAAAAAAAGAATCAGTTTTCCGCAGCTTCACTTCAGCAGATATGAGGACTTGTTGTGTTAAATACATTCTTATTCACAAGAGTAACAATCAGATTTGTCATGCAAACGATCACATCCACTTTAACAGTCAAGGTTTCGTGCTTTGATTGAGGAAACTGTGCTTTTAGTTATTTGTAGAGAGCTTGATGGTATTTTGGACATGCTATGTGAAAACATGCCGTGGAACTCAGGAATATTCCCCATGTTTGTGTTTTTATCAGGCGCTTTACGCTGTGTTTGTTATCCCTGCAGATGGAAATAGACAGAAGCTGGAGTTTCACAGGCACAGGAAGGGCTTAGTAGGCAACGTGAGAAATCAGCGCTGTCACTGCAGGCATTAGCCTCTGGAAATCTGCAATATACTTTGGCCTGAATTATTGTATGTTATGAGAGTCCCACATTCAGTGAGAATGTACTGTGCATATTCAGTGGGTTTTCATGAGAAAAAAGAAAGAGCGAAATAATTAAAACAGCTTGGCAGGATGAGAAAATTCAAAGTTGTGTCATCCCTGCAAAGGCTCCAGATTTAAAGCTTGGTGTTCACCGCAAATATTTGCTTTGTAGGTTTCAAGAAATTCTCATGAATATTTGTGAGCATGTTGTTTTAGGCGTCAGTGGGCTGCGCTCTGTGTATGCGGTGTGCGTGAGTACTGTTGTGGTTATTGATGCAAGCTTCTTATGAGGCATGACATTATGAGCTGGGCAGGACTTGAGAGGGTGGTGGTGTGTTTGTTGTGTGCGATTAGCGTGTGGGAGCGAGACAGAGGGGACAGACAAAAGCACTGACACTGAGGGAAAACAAGGATGCAAGAACTACACACAGCTAAATTAAAGGGGGACGGAGAACGATAAAGGCACTCACGCCAAAACATAACGAGGCTTGAAGATTTTCTAGAAGTGTGGGTAAAAGCAAGAAGTACATGTGTGTGTTTGTGTAATACAATGGCAAACTGAGCCAGTGGGAATGTGGGGTGACTGCGGGTCGCACAGCACCACAAACATAACAACAGGAAACCCTGAGTGCAATCAATTAAACCAAACTGTTCTAACCAAGCTAACACAAACACATTCATAAATATAACTCGTGTGCATGTATACAGAAAGCCCAGTGTAACTGTGTTCCATTATACAGGATCATCACTTACTATCGTATATAATAAACCTTGTCTCCAAGAAATTGTGTGTTGCGATCAATAACAATAATTGAAATCAGTTTGACAAAAGATAAAGCATGGTTTTGAAATTGTATTAGTATTATTAAAATGACCAAAGTAAATCTAAAATGTGGATTAGGGAACAACACGTCAGACTGAAGGACAAACAGACTTCCATCCATCCGTTTTCTATACCCATTTAATCAAACTAAATGTAGTAATGAGCAGATAATGATGACAGATTATAAGATTTCTTGAATCAGATCAACAAATATAGTGAAAAATGTTTGTTACAACCTGAATAAAAGCAAAGCAGCATATTATCAAACTACCTAACTGTACATTAGACTTACAGAAGTGTGATTAGGTAAGAGAATGTTAACATGCACATATCAGGTAAATGTTATGAACTCTGTGCTGCATTAATTTGTGTGTGCACCTCAACATGTGGTAGGAAAGGAAATAGACTCAAATTAGCAGAGGGATGTTTAAATAGCTTTTTTGTCTCTGATCCTGGATAAAAGAACTATTTGAAACTCTGCACTTCCTTATTAAGCAGAGTTTTAACCGGCTTCATTGTTCTGTTGCTTGTAAAAGAGAACAGAAACTTGTTCCTTGGCTAACGGATTGGCTGATCCCACTCGACTCCGTAAGATGAGTTCAGTGTATTTTCCCTGGAAGATCAAATTATAATCAGAGCAGAGAGGAAATTAAAATGGGGTCTGTTATGTGGAGGGACATTTTGTATCATTTGACAAACTTTAAGTAAGACCAAGCAAGCACATACTACTGGTCTGCACCCTAGATACAGTCGGCTGCTTGCAAAGCTGATAACAATAAAGTCTTCCGGTAAATGCTGTTGTTTTTTTAGCAGTTACTTGAACTAGAAGTGATTAATTTCTTACAATATTACAAGATTCACGGCCTTCAAACTTCTGTTTTTGAATTTGAAAAGCTTTCCATGAATTAGAAATGGAAATGTAGCTCTGAACTCTGTAATAAGTATGGTTTGTGGGACGCATAGCTTATCTTAAATTGGTGAGATTAAAGTTATAGTTTGTCTGATGCCATCAACCCCAGTAAAGCAGTACAACATACATGGAAGTATCTCACAACTTGTTAGTGTCCTTATTAACATGAGAATATTGCTGAGTAAACTAGTAATTTGCAAACCGGAAAACTGGCTGATAAGTTAAGTGAAAATGTAGTCAAATTTAAACTTGGCCCTGTGCACACAATTAGGCAACAAGCAGACACTTTCCCACACTACAGATAATATAAAACAATCCTGCTCTCACACTGATGTTTGGCCCTGAATGACCATTTGAGCTACTCCACAAAATTACGCTTGATTTAGAAAATATGTTATTTTAACAAAGTAGGCCGAGTTCTCACACTGACCTGACTGCAGTAATTGTGTGAGCATGTCTGTATTCATGGGTGTGGCATCTGCAGCAGCAGCTGGTGGGTTTTACAGAGCTGATGCGTCCCTCATGTCCTTCAGAGGCTGTCGTCACACTTCCTGTACTTTGGTCAGTAGTGGATGATGTCACTTCCTGCACTGGATACTAGATGTGTTTGTGCGTTTGAGGGTGTGGACCACGCAGGAGCCCAGCTGCACCGTCTGCCTGTCTCAAAAGGAAACGCGTGAAGGGCAGAAATCATTAAAGGAATCAGAATAAAAGCAGGTTAACCCTTCACTCACTGAGTCACTGTTTCCTCATGTGTCATTGACAGAAACAGCTTTCAAATCTTATCATTCAGGAGATTGTTTCACCTCTGCTCCATCTTTGTATTTTTGGGAAATTTGCACCCATCCTGACATTTTTCAAGCTGGATTCCAAAATATATTGTCAGTATTGAAATATAGTAGAAGCAAAATAAGATCAACATCATTGTGAGACGAGGACTAAGCTATGGCTTTTATTATAACTGGCAAGAAGATTTGATGCAAAGTGACAAGAGCTATGAAAGGAAATGCAACATTTCCATCAACTGGTTTTGAGAGAACTAAGCTGTCAGGCATTGTTTGGCCACCCCAGACATCCTGTGCTCTAATATCATATGAGTAATTGAACACAGAGATGTGATAATGAGCCAAGAATTTCCTCCATTTCATAGGAAAATAAGACTCTCTTTAGCTGTTCCCTCTATCACTGCATCAACATCTGTCTTCTCTCGCTAATGGATGGCTTTTATGCATTATGTTGTTTTCCATCTGATCTGGTTGTGAAATGTTCTTAATGGATGACACCAGGGAATAATTTGGTCTTCTCATCAGTCAAACAAGCCTAATATCTTTATATTTGTGCTTTTTATATATTTTCATTTCTATTTTTTCTGTGTCACCAAGCATTGGACACCTGGCACCAGTATTTCATTTAAAGGATATTTTGACATGATAAGTTAATACATTGTTGTTTTCTTTTCAAGCCTTGATGCTTCCCTTGTTGTTTTTAAAGCCTAACCTTAAGCAAGTAGATTGTTATGTGTAAAAGACTGACAAAACAGTGACTGAATAAAAAAAAAGGCTATTCAAAGTAACTCTACTTGAGAACATCAGTGGTAGGTTGGGACTCAAACTGAATTGTTCTGTTTCACTATTAAATGCTGCAACACTTCCTCTGTGGAGTTACTTTTATGTCTAGGAGCACAAAAAACAGCAAAAAGTGTGTCTGCGAAGAAGAACCCATTAAGTTTACGTGACTATGTCACATTTTGCTGTGAGACTGGTTAAATCTGACACACGTGTCGCCACTTTTTAGTCATGTTGTTGAAGTTTGTGGGAAAATACGGGAATACAAAAGAAAGGCTCATTTAGGTTTCATCAGTAGTAACATGTAGGTTAATTATCTCCATATTGTAACATATTTTGAAGAGTTTAGTCAATTTAAATTTAGCATTTTTTTTAAACAGTTTACATAAGATGTATTGATTGATAGAAAACATGACTTATGTGTTTGCTTATATGTCATTTGTATGATAACCATTTACAGGATCTACACGTTTTGAAAGATCAGTCGATTCATTTACTATGCACACTTAATTGAATTCAGGGTCACAGGGGGGCTGGAGCCTATTCCAGCTGCTATTGGAGGAGAGGCAGGGTACACCCTGGACAGGTCGCCGGTCCATCACAGGGCCATTTTGAAAGATGATTCAAGTTTTTCCCAAGTAATTACAGGTTTGTGTCTGTTTTTTCAGTTGTAAACACAAAACCTTTTAGCAAAGACTCCTGGAAAAAAATACACAAAGCATGATAACCAGGTTCATAACAAGAATAATAAAAAGCAGCAAGCCAAGCAAAACATAATTTCCTCCAGTTTTGCTTGATTCAAAAATATCATTTGGATCGTTAATATTCCTCAGATTAACACTAACACCAGAGGCCAGATGGATCAGTGATGTGTATGTACAAAAACACTATCTGGTAGTTAAGAGGGAATAATTTGGTGGTTGACAAAATTGAATTTATGAGAAAATGTTAAAGAAAAGCCATTCAAAAATGAACAAATACAAATTTCCCCAAAAAATTCAGTTAAGAATTTTTAATCATAATTAGATGTCTTCGAGTGGTGAAGGATCCAATTAAAAAATTGTTACATCCAACAGTCATCCAAGGTAATTTCAAATGAGCATACCATTATCTCTACATATTTGATACCTCGTCCATTCAGATACATCCTTTAATCCATCTATTCATTACACCATCTCACTCATCGCTCCTCTTCCCTCCACTTTTCCCCTCATTTATTCGTTCTTGTTAGTGTGACCCCATTTCAGAGTCTATGGTTGGCAGGCCGGCTGCTTGGACACGTGGTTCATTGACTGGAAAGGTCTGGCAATGCACACTGTCTTTCCTCTCACACCATTTATTATCTGTACTGGGAGACTCCCAGGACCCAGAACTTGCTCTCTCATGAACACTTGCGCACACTCACACATACACAGGCTGAGATAAAAACTCACACACAGATGAATATGAGCAACACTCTTCCTCTCAGTGTGAGAACTTCTGCAAGGTCTCTTCACCCGAGTCACACAGATGTTCCTCTTGGCACCTCAGCAGGTTGTGGTGGGGCGGCTCAGGGGGCCTTTCTGGGGTCTGGGGGGCCGCTGAGGGCCAAACAGGGCCCCAGAGCCTGGATGAGAGCTTCCTTTGTGGGACACAAAGCATTGTCTGTGCTGGGAAAGGCCATGGGGATGGGAACACCGCCCAGAGCTGGACACTGAGCAGCGATTCTGGCTTACCATGTGTGAGTGTGAGTGTGTCTGTGTGTTTATGTGAGAGTGGGAGACAACAAGTGAGCCTGAGTGTGGGAGACAGAAAGAGAAAGTGTGTGCTCATATATGCAATGTGTGTGTCAAAGTCTGTCTGAGAAGGTGAAAGAGCAGCTGGAAGGAGAACATCAGAAGTTCTCACTATTCCTCTCTTTAAGGTCCCGTCAGTGAGAGCTGCTTTAGCATCCAAACACACCACAGCAGCTCAGCTGTGTGTCTCTGTCAAGTATATATACCTAGAGACTTGAGTCTGTTTCTTTGTTTCTGGGCCATTTACTTCTTGCATCCTACTCTGAAAACAATATTTCATTTGGCAAACACTGTAGTGTAGGGGAATTAAAGCTCTCTGACCTATCTCTCTTGCAAACTGTATGTTAACCAATAATGATAATATCATCATATTTCATTCATATGCTGAAGCACCTTTTAAAATAGAGTTTCTTTACAAAGTACTTTATAAAATGGCAACATGATAAATTAAATTACCACACATGTGTACATATGTACAGTACAGACAAATGTATACACAAAAATATGTACATATCATGCAGAAATAAAATCATGAAAAGACATGACAGTTAAACACTGATGCCTGACCAGAAATAAAGTGAGACCATATCTTAAGAGTTGACTTTTGCTTTAAAAAAACCTTTTCATCCAGCTAAAGTGCAGTTATAACAGGGTCACAGAGTGTCACAAATTTAAAATGAAATCAGTAATTTTGATAGTCTGTTCAGTTTGAGTTTGAAAAAGAGACAATAATTCCTGGAGAAAAAGTATTTCACCAGTCATATTGCAACATCTGGTCTACTATAAGATCTAATCTCAACACACTTGTAACACACTTATATATATATGTAGCAAAAAATAAGGTGTAGGTGTAATAACTGCTCAGACCATGACTTTATTAACCAATTTCAGGAAAATTCTAAAAGTCAGCTTTCTTCTTAGTCTCTCATGGGATGCGAAAAAAAAAAACTTTCATGTATGAATTTTCTCAGGTGACCATTATGTTAACAGGAGGAGCGGTGACTTAGCAAACACATTAACGTGTATGCTGATGGGAAAAGTTTATGCCTAACCAGTTAAATGAAAAGAAACATTTGGAAGATGAACTCGGGCTCGTGTCCACGCAGCGATCTTTATGATAGTTCCAGCGCCTTTTTTTTTTAGATAGTTTCCAATGTAAAGAGAGTGTAATCAGATGCATGAGGAAAAGCACTACACCCAGTGTCCTATTTAAGAGCAGTCTGTCTCTTTTAGAAGATAATATTCTAGTATTCTAGTATCTAGAACATCCTATCACTACAGCTGTCAGATTGAGTTCTGGCAATTTCACCCACTGACAACATGAAGATAATTGTTCTACGCTTGGTGCTCGTGATGGAAAGAAAAAATGTTAAACAACTAGTAGACTAACAAACAAATGGTAAATAGTTTACCACAAAGCAGCAGTTAAAATCAAGAGGTATAGTCCATAGAACCAACAACAAAGAGTGTGCCGCACTAGAGTCGCCAACAGGAAGCACTTCCCAACACCCTGTCAGTGCTTTTCTTCCAGAGAAAAGTATTATGTGGACACGTGCCAATAAACTTGATATAAAGTACTGTGTTGATCTAACACAGCACACTCCTACAGTGTAGCAAAGTAAATTATGCTGTTGTGCTTCTGTCTTGCTCCAGACTTACACAGCCAAAAAAGCTAGTTGGCAGTAAGGTTTCTTACGTGTTACTGCATGTTAAATTATGAACATTGTCCTCTGTTACTCAAATCACTGCAATACAGAGAAACGGATGGATGGTCTGAGGAGATGCTGTGAATGAACTTTTAACTGTTCATAACACTGCAGCTATGCAAGCACAGTGCTTGTTATTAGGTTTGCATTATGAGCAGGTAGTTGCTGAAGAGAGCAGCTTGGACTACAGGCTACACAGAGTTTCCATTGATATGCTACTGGAATGGCTTAGATTTAGAGTAGAATTATGAGTCAAGTGTTACAGCCACCTGCGAACAACTTGTTTTGTCTGCACTCTATGTACAGGCACTGGAGATGCAATAAAATTGGATTTTGCCACATGAGCATCCATTTTTTTATTCTCTGGCTCTTTGTTTCTCTACCAACTCATTCTGACCCTATTGAAACTATTTTGAACAGAACATTTTTTAAGTCTGCATATAACACTGTAAAAACATAAATAACAATATGATCTTGTGGTTTTTCACTTGAAAATCAAACGCAAACTCCACCCATTGGTCAGGTAGCATCATTTTGCTTTTCTTTGAACCATCTCAAACCAGCCACCTAAGCACTGAAAAATAAAACAAAAGTCATGCTTTCCTTTGAGTTTTACAGCAGGGACTATCTCACAATATGGTAGCAATAACTATTATTCAAACAGAAAAACATTATGTCAATATCAACATGGCCCTGGGATAAAACTGTTGCCATAACAACAGCCAGTCTGACAGGCAGCCCCACCCAGCTTTTCTTTCAAATATGATAAGATATGGTGCTGATGAAGGACCAGGAAGCATGGTGGTTATTTTAAGACTTTGGGAACTGTCGCTTGTAAAGCTAAAAAAAAAAAAAAAAAAAAAAAAAGAAGAAGAAGAAGAAGAAAAAAAGTTGGCGTGAGCCAAAAGAGTGAGGTTGCATGTGTGCAATGTGTGCGTGAGTAACGGGCGGAGTGGGGGTTTCGGGGACGGTGGGAATGGACGAGGAATGTCAGAAAGCCAAAGAAGGGGAAAGAATGAAAACAAAAAAGCAAAGAAGTGGTTTATGCCCACAGAACAAAGATGGAGAGAGGGGTTTTTTATAATTGGCCTTTTCCTTCGGGTCCCAGACTCACTGGCTGAGAGGAGGAGAC
Organism: Leuresthes tenuis; assembly: GCF_036924035.1. Taxonomy (NCBI): domain Eukaryota; kingdom Metazoa; phylum Chordata; class Actinopteri; order Atheriniformes; family Atherinopsidae; genus Leuresthes; species Leuresthes tenuis. The sequence goes on along the minus strand of NW_027325372.1, from coordinate 13,028,398 downwards.
AGGGGGACAGAGGAGTGTGTGTAGTCTCTCTCCAAATCCCACACACACAAACACACACACACACACCGCAAAGACAGGCCAAACTGTGGAGAACTCAGAGAAGACACTCAGCAGGCTTTAGGATGGAGGTGACGAAGAAACCTTGACAAATGATCACCGTTTAATTACTGACGGCACAGTTCTTCCGCTGCCAGTCTCAGTTTACCAAAACAAAACGCACACTCAGAATCACACACAATGCAACACAGACTACCAAGCTGTGACAAAGGCTTCTGAAAAGACACAAGTGTTACCATCTTTACTGCAGCACATGTGAACATCAGAGCAGGTTAGCCGTGGGCCATGAAGTTCTCAGTGGGTAGCTGTGTTTTACATAAGACAAGCTTGACCTCAGTGTACCGTGGAGAATATGTCTGTGTGTGTGTGTGAGTGTGTGTGTTCACGTTGCAAACCACCTTGGAAAGCCCCGTTCTTTAAAAGCCATGTGGGTCTGCAAGGCCTGCAGAGACGCTGTCTCATAGTTTATTCAGTTATTTCTGGGAGCGTAGAATATTTTAGAGTTTCGGAACTAAAAAAACTTGACAGAGTTTGTGTGGAGGTTTATTCTCTAACAGTAAGGCTCAGGAAAATTGGATGCTGGTGTTGTTGGTATTGTTCTTTGCCCTGTTGCTGGAGACCAAGATCATGATCCCAAGAGCAAAGTTGTTGCAATATGGGCGACTGACTTAGAATATGGAGCCCGGTGTCAGTTTGCATGTGTTTCTGTTCAAATACAGCATGTAGATATGGTGTGCATGTGCTTAAAAACCATACAAACAGACAAAAAGTCTGCACGTATTGTTTTGCAGAAATTTGAAATGGCAATGCTTTTTTCTGCATACAATACTGACATTTACAACCAGGATCTGAGCCTCTTAACACACACAGTCAGACAGTAGCTCAGAGCATGTTGTCAGTGAGCAGGCTGCACTGATCTATGGTTGCAGTGTCTAGTTTCCACATGATGAGTGTGTAATCCTTGCAGGTTCCTGCCTGCTCCTTTGTTTTCCTCCTTGTCTGACTCATCCCTCCAACCTGTGGGAAGCAGGGAGGGGTGGACCATGTCACTCTCATAACATGGGATTACTGTCTACAATACACTTTCTCAAAGGAATGGGAAAGACACCCAGGAGTTTCTGTCCTCCTGTCTGCTTTCAGTTTTCTCAGATGCCACATTTTTATGTTGACTATCAGTTCTTTTTGCTTTTCTTCCTTCTCTGGTCCTCACCTGTGATTTACTTACATTATAATCATAACTGTACCCGGTCAAATGGAGTTGGATCCAAAAATCTTATTGTGAATTTTAGGTTAGTGTATATTTCTGTGGATAGTACCTTTCAGCAAAGACTTAAGAAGGGTCAAGTGATCACATCCAATAATACAAGAGTCCCAAATCATATCAGCTCTGAGTTATTTGCAGGGAATATGCATTTTTATAATTAACACACCTTATTACTGTATTGATTACATTGGTGTTTCTAAATTTCACTGGTACTCTGTCAGGACACTGAGCACCAAACAAATTCTTTGATGCCATTTTTACATTCATAAAAATGAAATTTGGTGGAGGGCTGCACAGTTGTTTGTTGGCTTTCAGTTCCCTGTTCTGTAGGGAACTTGGAGCCTTTCTGTGTGAAGTTCTGTGTGCATGTTCTCCCCATGCATCTGTTGGTACTCCTGCTTCCTCCCAAAATCTTAGGTGTGAGTTTGAGTATGCATTGTTGTTGTTTCCCTTGACTCTGTGATGGCCCTGCAGGTAGGGAAAATGAAAAAAGCTAATATTTTTTTGTGGAATAGGTATTCAGTATCCAGCAAATTTACATTTTTTAAGGTGGTAGGGTTCGCAATGATCAAAATATGCTCTTAATTATTGACAGCAATTGTTCTCACATAAGTATAATGTAAGAAAAAGCAATAAGAAACAAGAATTTATCTCATAATGTTTATTTATCTTCATGCATTCACCAAAACAAAATACCAAGAGTAAGAAAACAACATATATGAAAACAAACAACAAGAAATTAATTTTACCAAAGAACAAAACTTGTCAGAAAACACAAGAAGAAGCAAAACAGCAAAAACAAAAATTCAGAAAAAAACAAACAATAAAACCCAAAACACAAGATTTTAGAGATTTTAGTATGAATAGGTCGAGTGTTCTGGTTCACTCTGCTTCACATAATTTGCTGTGTTTCCCTAGTTTTGTAAGGAGTGTTATTATTTTGTATTATCTGAACTTTTGGTGTGTTTTTGTCTTCCTCACCAGAGCTACTGTATTTTATGCACCAATTATGAATAAAGAGACGTCATTACACAATTATGTCTTGCCATCATTGTAGCGTGTTACAAAATACAAGTTGTGCTTGGATATAGATACAATCCATCCATCAATCCATTTTCTATACACGCTTTGTTCATTTCAGGGTCGCGGGGGACTCGTGCTTATCCCAGCTGCAAATGGGCAAGAAGTGGGGTACACGCTGGACAGTTTGCCAGTCATTAACAGAGCCAAACAAGACAGACATTCATCACCAGTTAAGCTAACGTGCATGTTTTTGGACAGTGTTAATAAGCCACAGTAAACAAAGGGAAAAAGCAAACTCCACAAAGAAAGACCCCAGCCTGATTTAAAAACAGGAACCCTCTTGCTCTCAAGTGACAGTGAAAACCACCACAACACCGTGGATATAATCTAAAACCAAAGGAAAACTAACTAAAACATGACAGAAATTTTATTTTATCGGCACAATAAAAAGTGCAGACAGCAACAATAAAAAGAAATCAGCTGAAAAAAGAAGCAAAGTCAAATTCATTTGTGTCCTTGTAACTGCAAAAAAAAAAAAAGAGGCAACATGACTGAACCTTTCTTCATTCACTCCTCCCCATCAGCCCCCTCACATCTTTATTATGTGTGTGAATCCTGGGTCTTATCAGCCGACACCTGCGCCGCTGATCAGCTTTAGCAGACTAAATCCAGCTGGATCCCGGTTAAACACTGTGGGATTACAACACAGTTTAACACTGAAGCATTGAGACTTGGGCCTGAATGCCTTTCTGAAGCTGCCTTCCAGCGTGCTAACAATCGGGACGTTTTGCCCCTGCTTTATTTGACATGTGGTGTGGCTTAACAGCCAAAAAGCACCTGTCTCTCTGAGTCGGCGTTTGATAATTATACAGCAACCCTTTTAATCATGTACGCCAATGTTTTATGGGTTTTTTTTCTATTTATCAAAGGGTGTGCTACTCTTGGATAATTATTTAATGACCCAAACGGAGCCTGCAGCAACATACGTCTTTATCAGAACTATGGTTTGAGTTCCAACATGTTATCAGTACCAAAGAAAACAATTTTAGCCTCTTTCAAGATACTACATGCAGCTACAATAAAGTCAATGGTTTACCCTTCGGGTGGAATGGCAACATCAAAAGCTCAACACATACTGTCTTCTTGAACACTAAGGGAGCTTAGCAAAGCATAAAGGCAGGCTTAAAACTCAGCTTCTACGGCACCGACATGCAGCCGTTCACCTGGCAGGAAACAACGTGCCAGCAACTGGAGCTCACCTGCACCTGCTCCAATTATCCTCCCTCACTGTTTGAAAAGTCCCACAACGAAGCAGAAAGAGAAGTGAAAAGAGTTCAAGTGTTCCATGTCAAGACAAAGTCTGACGTGTGTTTTTGAACTTTGGGGGTTTGAAATATTTATATCTTTTTGCCCCAGGAGTGTAGATGTGACTATCTAAACAAGGCTGGCGAGAAAAACAAACGAAGGTCGGCGTATTTTCATGTGAAAGAAAAGGAGGAAGCGTTCAAATCCGAATGCCAATGGTTCAAAGAACTACAGTGAAGGTTGGAGGGTGCGTGCACACACACATACACACATATATACATGTGCACATAGGCATTCAATGTAAACAAACAGGGGGCCCGGTGTACCCTTACAAGGCCATGTTTCTGGTTGCTGCAGCAACCAGTTGCTTCGCGCACACACATTCATGTAAGAAGACTGCATGGCCCACTTTGAGCAAGTCATTATTGTATTTCACCTACATACACACTCAGTGCAGCATGCACATGGCCCCCTTGTTCCTACATTCAACCAGCAATGTGTACAGCCACACAGGAGAGGCCTTGTGTGCGAGGGGTCGTAACAACTGCGGCAGTAGCTGCATGGTGACCTTTAGTCCCTGACAGCATGGGAAAGTGAGAGCACTCAGCTGTCAGGACCCAACGGGCCCTCACAGTAATAGTTGATGATTAGATATTGATGAGAAGACACACAAAACTCAGTGAGGAATGTTGCAAATGCACACAATAACATAAAGTGTACAAGAACTTTCAAAACAAAGACTATAGAATCTCAGATCAGATTTGTTTCTCAAATTATACAACCAGTAACAGACTGTCCGCAGTGTTATTTTTAAGTGATCACATTGGGTTTGTGTGTCTACACATCACCACCGGTTGCTGTAGTTACGCTGTAGGCGTATGGGTTCACTCCATATTCATTTACCATATTTATCGGAGCTAGATTTACAGCTACAGATAAATACACACAGCTTCTTTAGACCTACAAAAATGTATGCCCGTGTCTTTAGGTTCTCCCAGTCCTCCGTGTAGGAATGTTAAGTATCCAGGAGCCACCACCCCCCTTTAGGCTGAGCAGACCAGTGTTTAGACCCATGATTTAAAACAACTCTGGTTGCTCCCATGTCACATGCTGTGACAGTGGGCATTTAGAGGTACCTTTAATGCCATAGCTCTCAGTCAGCTTTCAGTGTGGCTCCACATGCTTGGAGTTTTTTCTTTAGGTGGTGCAGAGACGTCCGCCAACAGCACCTCAAGAAGCTGCAGCTGCAAACTTCAACTCAAACCATTTTAGCAGAAGCATTTGTGCTTTTGCAAGTGCTGAATATTTTTGTCTTACCTTCCAGGCATTGGCAGCTTTTCAGTTCATGTCTGCATTACTTCAGTCAACTTTTAGGAACAAACTTTTAGAATTCTTTCTTTGCTGTTTGTCTTCTTAATGTGTGTTTTTGTGTCTCCAAAACTTGAGGAAGCCACCACATTTTAAAGATGGTGGAGCATCCTCAGCCTTGTTCCTGATCTCCCCAGAGAGATTTTGGTCAGTAACATGATTTATTCATTTGCAACATTGTAAAAAATTCTTCCAACAATGCATGTGACACTATGGGAAAGATCCCGGAAAACGAGGCTCAAACACTGTCATGGAAATTAAATCACGCTCTTCAGAGGAGAAGCGTAAAGTGAGACTAGAAACTCCAAAGTTTGTCTTTTGTGCATTCTTTCTGGATCTTGTAGGGAATAATACCCAACATGTTGAAGGTGCCAGTGTTGGGGAAAGCTAAAAAGACTATGAGCAAGCAAAAAATAAATAAAAAGATACCAGCTGGGACCTGAAAACAAGACTGGAAACACAGAGTTCCAATCTGAGGGAAGTTAAAGCATATCAAAGCCATCCTGACCCTCCTTGCTTTACAGAGTTTGACACATATCAATTCAAAGAGTGAACATTTACAAAGAGCTTTATTTTCCATTGCAATATGTATAAATAAAACAGAACAGCAAGATGTAGAAAGATCGACATAACACCAAAATCAGAGGAAAAAAGGACTCACGACTTCAAACATATGATGCTATAGCATAGACAGAAGCAATGTAAATAATATGTAACCCTGTGGTTGATACGGTAAAAAAAAAAAGAAAAAAAAAGAATCCATAACCACAGCTGTGGTTGAAAAAATAACTAGTTTCAACAACATGTGTTCATGTCAGCATAACTTTTGTGGTTCATCACAGACAGAGAAAACACAGTGTTTGGGTACAGTGAAGAAAAAGAAAATGTCTGTGGTCTCATCGGGTTTGGGTCAAAGAACACGCTGACCTCAAAGATCCTCCTTCGATTGTCTGAATCCCTCAGACAGCTGGGACCCTCGCACTCACAGATGCCCAGGCGAGAGAGGCTAAGGACAGGGCTGAGACTTCAGTGCGGGGCGCAGTATGTCTGTGCGCGTCTGTTACTGATATGCATGTGAACGTGTATGTGTCTGTGTGATGTAAGTTTGAGTGTGAGAGTGACTGTGTGTGGGGTGTAAAGGGCCTCATGCTCTGCATCCTTTCCTTGTCAGGTTGACAGCTGACTGTGATTAATATTTCAAAAGCTAACAAATGCAGAGCACAGCCAGGCCAGTGTGTGTGTGCACGACAGCAGTATAATTGACATAATTACCTACCCTCGCTAAACATCACACACACCCTGACAGACACAGCAAGAGACACACATGGACAGCGTTCTAGACTTTTCTGTGTCCGTTCAAATGCTTGTGTATATAGAACAGCCACATGCAGAGGGGTGAGCGTAGTATGTCACTATATCCAACCAGGTGTCCTCACTCATGTGTGCAAATCACCGGGAAATGTAATTAAGTTGTGTATAAATATAAATAAATGAGATTTGTACATTTTCAGTTTGTGATATTTCTTACAGTTTCCTTGGGTTTGGTATTTCCATAAAAATGTGTTGCCTTCCCTGAAATCAGTGTCTTGTCTTAAGAGTTTTTAACTGAAATGTTTTGGAGTGACTTTGGCGATCCTTTCGTTCCAGAGCTGTCAAGTCAAACCACTAGCTCTAGTTTACTACCAAAATAATTACAAAACTAATGACGTGGCTTTATAAACCTTTGCTTTTTGTCAAGTGAACAAGTCATTTTGCGAAATTACTTGTAGATATATTGGTAATGTCACCAAAAGCATTTCAGCATGTTTCCTCTAGAGCAAAGTAAGCTGTCATTGAACGCATCACTGCTCTCAGGGCTGAAAACTGTGGAAATGTGGAAATTTGATCCAATCAGTTTTGGTTATAAATTGCAGTTAAACAAGCGTTCTAAGCAACCTGGTCTTATAAATTGTGTGGTTGGTATTTTTGTCCACAATTTAATGGAGTGACACTCCAGAGGCGAGCCAGTCGTCACAGACACTCATGTTCAAATGTCTAACTTTAGAGCAGAGGTAAATATGTTTACAGCCTGGTTATCTTTTATGGACAGTCTACGGCCTCTACTTCCACTATCATACTGCTCTTAGGACCTTGGCACATTGTTTCTTTATCTTAGTTTAATTAAGTGTTATTACTCTATTCTAAATCTCTTGTCCTCATTGAAAATATTTGGAAGCTTTCTAGTTTGGATATGATTTTTAAAAGTTGATCTCCTCTCTGGACGAGCTACCGCAAACGTTTTCTTTTTCCCGTTCTGATGGTAACTATCTCAAATAGTTTAGAAAGTGAAAACCTTCCAAAAAAAGTTCTCACACTAGAAATGGACTGAGATGACGAAGCTCGGTTGAAGTGGACCGGCACCGCCTCTTTTCGTAAGATCAAGGGTTGGCGCCTTGGCTTGTGCTATGTTCTGGGAAAAGTTTCCATTTAAACATGTTTAAAACATGTAAGGAGAAATATGGCCCTTAGTGTTGTGTGATACAAAACCATTTGCCCTAGCTTGCATTAAGGAATATAAACATATTGTTCTGCAAGTACTTATTCTCATTATTGTTTGAACGATTTAAACATAGCCGAGCATCATTTTAAAAATAACTTTACAAGTTAGGACTTTTCTCATATCTCAAAAGGCCAAAATTTATGTCGGAGTAAATTAATGCTTGTTTGATTAGATCACAGTCTGGTCGAATGTTCATTTGGTATGTGACACTTTTGAGTTGGTGATGAAATGTTCAGCTAAACATATTTGTTTTTTAAATACAATCCTCAAAAGCTGAGAATGGATATACTGACAGATGTGACACCAATATTCACTTTGATAAGGGTGATGCTGCAGTTTAACAGAGATAATAAGCTAAGAACAACAACAATCAAACCACTTCTGTCAGTTTCTTTCTTCTTAAGGGAGTAATCACTTTACAGACCAGGGCGTCACACGTCTACAAGAGCAGATAACTCATTTAGGAATGAAAATGAATGCCAAAGTCAAAACAGTTATCTCTGTTGTTTGCTGTTTTTGTACTCTAAATAAAATCTCGATCCCATGTGAAAGTTCTCCCTCATGAGATGGCTTTGATGATGACTTTGAAGTGGAAGGGTCGTGGTAATAATGACGATGATGGTAATTGATAACGGGGAGCTGAACGGCAAATGGCCGTTCATTGGGGATAGGAAGTGCTGAATGTGCGCCAGGCTGGACTGTGCCCAGCCTCGGGCTGTGTGATAATGTAAGGGAAGGGTTGGGACAGTGGCGATAAGGAAAAGTGGCAGCTGCGTGTGTGTGTGTATATACTCGTTTCTATGTCTGTGTGCGTGTTTATGCTTGTGGTTGAACACTTCCAGCACACGCTGTGTGCCTCAGTGAGTACGTTCTCGTCTGCATTTTGTGCATGAAATGTGTGTTGGCTTGTTGGGAAAGTGGGAGCAAAGGTCAAAGTGTACGTGTGTATAGCAGGAGGTCGGGTGCAGGAAAACCAAAAACGCGCTGTCGATCCGTCTGAAAGGGGGCCCTGGGAGGGAAGAAGAGAACGGGACTATGGGAGAGAGGAAAAAAGAGGAGGAATTATTTGTAGGAAAACATTTAGGAAGATCTAATATGAGTGTGCATAACTAATGAATGAAAATTCTCCCACCTCAGGATGTCTGAAGAAGTTACCCACATAGTGTTGCTCAAGAGGTTTGCTATCTTTGTCTGATCTTGTTGCCATTCATCTCACTAGTGTCTCAAAATTTACTCCCGTCAAATGCAAACTGTAAATCAGAGAGTACACACCATTAAAACAGCAACTCGCAATCACAGACTGTAGTCCTGAAATATTGTAGAGATGTTTCTGAGGGTTAGCATGTGAGAACACAAATGTTCACAGCATTTGTTCTGGACCGCCACATACGTACCAGCTAATTTACCCGAGTCTCCCAGTAAGAGCCGCTGCTTCATTCTCTCCTTGCTGTAAAGAAGGGATTCCAGAGCACACTCTCTGCATGATGTCCTGTTTCCTGTGCGTTTTAGACAGACGTTCTGTCTTACAGCCTCCCTCGCACTTCCAGCCGTGAGAGTGCATCTTCAGTAGAGAATCTCCCACTGTGTGAACACATGTGTGAGTGGCAACGTTGAAAAAAGCCCGGATCAAGTTGTCAACACATTCTCCTGAAAGGCAACAAATTGTACATTAACTTTGCTCATAGCGGTATGAAGGAGGAAGATGGTAAAAATGACTCAAGGCTATTTTTCATAGTAGGAAGTAGCACGTTATTTTGAAATAGCCAGCAAACATGATTTGTTGTCTGCCCAAAATAACTACCCCTTTAGGACCTCTTTGGTGGCTGTTTTCAGGGTCTAATAAGGTTTTCCCAGGTAGGAACTTCCAAGCAACCCTGAGTATCGTTTGTGTTGGACTCATTGCTGGCTGGATAAACTCGAAACAAGCACCATTTCTTAAAAATCATCAACCTATCCGAGGCAACACGAAAAACAGCAGACTCATGTTCTCTCAGTCATCAACAGCAAAGCAGTTGATAAAAAGCAAAAGCAAACCATCGTGGCTCCCTCAAGTCACGAAGACAAAGCTGTACCAAAATGATTGGATCCATCCGTGAGTCCACTTAGCAATGGTAACGGTAACAGTAATGCTACGTTCCAGCTGTGGAGGGGTTCATTGTGTTATTATAACACAATTAGAATTTTAGGTTATACTTGTGGGCCATTGTTTACTCCAAAAGGAGGTTGGGGAGATCATTTTTAAATCCAAAACAACCAAAATAAGGAGGGTTGTAGTTGTAGCGATTGGGTTTGACAGACTGAAGTAGAAAATGATTGGACAGACGGAGACTTGTGATCTGCACGCCCCACATGAACTGAAATGAAGCGACTAGCAATAGACTAGCAATAGTTAAATTAAAATCTTTAATTTTTTCATCTGCCAGTTGGAAGATCAGCAGTTCCTTTCCCAACTTCCCCGGATCGCATTTTGAAGTGTCCTTGGAGAAGACACTGAGCACCACGTTGCATCCGCGAAATGAGTGTGTGACAGAGAAAAAAGCACTGTGTAGTCTACGAGAGTGTGTGTGTGTGTGTGTGGACAACAGCTGGTTTGGAGCAACACATGGGAGCAGAGCTGGCGAGCCTTCAGAGAAGAAACAAGATGACTTAGAAACGAATGTCTCTGTTCAGCAGAAACCTTGTTATGTCCCCCCCTTTGTTACTCCCAGGCTAAAAAACAAAAAAGAGAAAATAAAAAAGTATTGTGCATGAGTTTTGATGTCACCCGATGCTCTTCCACATAAATCCTTCTGACTGACTGAAACACATGAAGATACAGACGTGCATGAGTGAGTTCCAAGGCCACACATTCCAACAAAAATGGAAAAAAACTAGTGTGGAAAAACAGATTATGCCTGTAAAGACATTTCTTGCTCCTGACACTGTGCTTTCTCAGAAGGTCAATCAAAAATACCCTTTTTCTCTCGTCCAGTATCTACTTTTGTTAATTTGATAAAAGCATGTGTTTATCAAGGTGAAGGAATACATCTTTCACATATTTGTACAGGTATATTCAAGAAGGTAAGGCCGAAAATGCTTCACAATTTCAGTGAAAGAAATGTTTGATTTAAGTGTTTCATAAATCATTAAATCATAGATAAATAAAATATATAAAGAAATAAATTCGCCTGGATAACATTTCAATGAGAAATTGCAGTATACAAGAGACAACGAGGAACAATGTTCACTGCAATTAGTCAAAACATTCAGAAATGCCACTGCTCCCCTCGGAGAGTTAATCTGAAACTGAATTGAAGTATAAAACTGTCTTGTGGTCTAAAATCATTTCTGGATATCACAAACATCATGTCCTCCAGATTCAGAAGGAGGGAGAAGGAGGGAAACTTTTATATCTGTGAAGGCACCATAAATACTGGAAAAGTTCTTCCTTTATTCAGAAAAACAAACAACCTTCTGCATATACTGCAGCACCACGGCCGTCATAAAATGACCTGCCTGCAGACTCTCGTTGAAACAAAGGTCTTGAACCCTCGAGCAGATGAAATCAGACAAGAAGGGGAAAACATTTCACTTTCAAAGCTGGTGCAAGCTGGTCATAGACATTTAGACAGTTAAAAGAAATAATGCATCACAAATGTAAGCATGTGCATGGCTAAACTAAACATGTTGCTGGCATTAAGATCAAAATGACAATGTGTTTGTCATAAAACCTAATCTGTTTCAACATGTGAAGTGTTGTCTCTGCACTATTTTGCTAATTAAAAGGGTTTTACTGATTTGGAAATAATGAAATTCTTAATGTATTCAAACAATGTCCTTTTTGAGGCCTTTTTGGAATGTGGTTTTGTACAGTTGTAAATGAGCAGGCTTATGGCTTAATCATTTAAGCCAAACCGCTTATGATGCAGCTGCTGTCATTAACCATATTGACATCATCTCAGTCTTGACTGATGTCTTTCTAAGAATCTGATGGACATGTGGATGATGACTCAACTACACTTCAGTTCTCCAACAGCAGCATTCAAAATGACGGGCCCCAGATGTTCTTCTCCAGGATACAGGAAAAAATGCAGTCCACTCATTGATTTGAATGAAACCAGTCCATCAGCGAAATTCATGTGGCTTGGTCATCCAGGCCATTGGAAAACAAAGTACGCTGTGTTTGACTCTATCCTGCAACATGTTGCTGACTGATAACTCTGATGTGAACACTGCATTTCTGCTTTTTACCTTGTGTTCACTGTTGAAAAAGGGTGGTGCTGTCATGATATCTCTCTGCTTTAGTGTGTAGGATAAATTATATTACTTAGGGAGCTCAGAGTGGGAAGTTGACCATTATCTGATCAGAATGCAGAGCTCAAAATGATCTACAGTGATATGTTTCTTTGAGCGTAATTTATTTTATCAAAGTGTTAATGTAATGTTTATAGAAACAGATAAAGGAAAGCGAAAACACACGAGCTGTAAAAAAAAGGCAGACCTGACTTAGATATACAACTGCTGCCCCAAGTGAAAGGTGAAAAGAAGAAGTGAGAAGGGATTTTAGACCTCAGTTAGCACCGTCAGTCAGTTTGATCGAGGACATTAAGGTGTGACAGAGACAGAAAGTAGCAGCCAATCAGTGAGGAGGAAGGAAAGGTGGGGCTGGGAAGTGAAGGAAGTGAGGAATTTTGGGAAAAAGAAAAAGATGGGGAAACAAGGTAGACGCTTGACTGCGAAACCTTTTTAAATCTCACCACAAAGTTCCTGAGAAACATTGTTTGGTGAATTGACTTTGAGTTTCTAAATGAACTGCTGCATTGATAATGTCTGATAACACAAGCGAGTTCCATGTGTTAGAGAGAGTTTTGATTCTGAGGAGGACGGGAGGACCACAGCTTCATATTATTGTTTACTTGTGCTTCCAGTTTGTATAAGTGTGTGTTGCGTGTGTGAGCCTCCAGCGTGCATGTTGTCAGCCTTTCATTTCTTTGATTGTTCTATTCAATCGCTTGGCTGCTGTACCGCAGTGAACAACTGCAGCAGGAAGCGGTGCCATGCAGGATAACACTGGTCTGAATGTAGGGCTTGGTGACCCTGGGGATACCGAGCCTGGGGATTCGAACACACACATACATTCACAATTGGGAGCCCATGGGCCCGGACAACAATCTCTTTGGTGGGTCTTTTTAAAAACCAATCAAGCAGACATCTTGGCTCTTGTCATTGTTAGCTGCTGCAGGACTGCCCACACCACATTCAACTAACTGTGTGTGTCTCAGGATGTAGAGTGTTGTGTCAGAGTTGTTCATGAAGAGTAGGGAGTCATCTTCCCTTGCAGGACTTCACAGACTTCAAATACAAAAACATCCACCATTAAAACTGTTTCAAAACTGCCATGATTTATTAATTAAACATTTTGGGTGTATTGCTTTTTGCATGATGAGAAAAGCTGCAAAGCCCACGTTAGTTAGTTTTATTACTGATAGTTGAAAGCATTTCAGAAGTGTTTTGTTTTAGATTATCACAGGTGAAATGACGTTCGTACACATATTACATTGAAATAAACAGTGATGCTTTTTAATGCTCATGAATTCTATACATTTGCAAACAGAACTGGATGTATTATAATCAAATATTACACTGTCTGCTTTGGATTCTAACATCAAGTAATGCTTTGCTTCTCACAGTAGGTCCATTTCCAAACCAGTTCTAGATTTTAAGAATATTGACAGTGCTGGTGAGAGAGAAAAAAAAGTTAAAGTTGTAAAGTTAAAAGAAAAACCTCTTTTGGCAATGAACCACATGGCCTCACAAGTTAGAATCAACACACCACAGAAGTCCTAACTTGTTATAGGTCAACCTCAAAGTCTACTCGTGATTGTAGGCTTTGTTGCGACAATGTGGGCTTAATCAGAAGACAGCAACATTCGTATTTGGATGATGGTGTGAGTGAAGACACAGTATGACAGATGTGAATGTGAAATTCACTGTCTGCTGGTGTTGTCTGTGGTGTGATGTATATGACCCAGTCTTTGAGGGCGAAGAGATAAAGTTCAGTCATGTGAAATAAGGAAAAAAAAATCAAATTAAAAAAAACAAGAGGAGAGCTTTGTTGCCCTCTTAAATTTTGCTGCCTCAGTCCAAAGGGATTTAAAATTTGTGAATTTACAAGGAAAAACCACTTCAGTTTTGACAACTATCCATTCATCCACTTTTTGCTGCTTGTCAGGGATTGGGTCACAGGGCAACGATCTGAGCAGAGATCATCAGACCTCCCTGTCCTCAGTCACCTCCTCCAACCCTTCTGGGGGACACCGAGGCATCCCGAAGCCCGCCGAATGAGATATCATCTCTCCAAGAAGTCCTGGGTCTGCCCCGAGGCCTCATCCCTTCAGGACATGCCCGAAAATGTCTAAAAGGCATCCTTTGGCATCCTCCCAATGACTCATCTCTGAGCCAAATTATGCTCTGTGTCCCTGAAGCCAGGGATTGGGCCACTAAGGCCTCTGCCTTTGATGGCCACCCAATCCACTGTGCACTGGACCCTTACAGTGCCTCCTGCAGGTAGAGGGTCCACAGTGGGGTGGGCCCCTATTTATCATACGGGCTGAGCCCGACTAGACCCCATGGGGCCAATACTATTTACAACAATTTACAAATATAATCTTGTAAATTGCAGTTCTTGTCAGAAAACTTTCAAGGAAGTCCTCAGGAGCTCACACGTTTGTGAAATAAAGGATTTTTCTGTCTCTGTGCAAATTCGACTTTAAATCGAAACCATGAATATTGTACAAGCTTCGAGGTGAAACTGAAGTGACTTAAGGCCAACAGTGGGAAGCCATCATGAAGTCTATGTGTGTGTGTGTGTGGGTGTGTGCGTAAATGTGTCAGCAGGCATCTTGTTGTTGTTTGGCACTGAGAGCCTTGGTCTTATGTAACACATGTACTTTTGTGTGTCTGTGTGTGTAAAGTGGATGAGCAAGTTGTTAAGAAGACATCAGCAGCATCTTTAACCACAGCAGAGTCCTATCATCTAGGACTCAAAGCACACACACACACACACGCAGAGAGTTTACAGCATTCCTCCTGCCTGCTCTACCAAATGCTATTCAGGCAGTGCTCAATACGCACACACACACTTGCATGAATACAACAATAACACAGTGCTGAATGCACACCACTGACTGTATAAACACTTCAACATTAAAACTCTCAAGGCAACAGCATTTACATGAACAATGGTGCATGCACACATACAAACGGACATGTGCTTTTATTTTCATACAAACACTCCTACATGTTCTCTCTGGTCCCACACACACACACACACACACACACACACACACACACACACACACACACACACACACTCCAAGCCTGCCTGCTCCCTCATGGCAGTTTTTATCTATTTTTTTGTTTTGTTTTGTTGTTGTTTTTGTCATCCCAATACATACACACACACACATACACACACACAGCACTCACACACATCTGTTTGAATTTGTTTTCTGTCTAAAGCAGCCCCCTCCATCCTTCGCTCTTCTCCGCCTGCCTCCTCGCTGTTTTTCCCCTCAGCAGCCGCAGCAGGCCAAAAGAAACAATGCCGAACTCTCTCCCTCAGCTGGTTTTATTTCAGGCTTTTTCAAATTGACTCAACCCATTAAAACTGGAGGTGCCTACTGCATGTGGGAGCAGATACACTCAAATGTGGCATCAAATTGTAATTAGTTTACAGATTGGGTTTCGAGTTCATTGACTTTTTCTCTCACCATCCTATAAACAGCTGTTTCAAAAAGTTTCCCAAGCTGGATTTATTAAAAAGTCACTAATACTTTAGTTTACTGGTGAATTTGTTTACAGTGAGTGGAATAAAAAGCAGGTAAGTAATGGCTTTAGTTTCAAGGACTTGGTTTGCCTTGATTGTGATCTTGAACTCAAATGTCTTGACGTGATATCCAGCCTAGGTGAGTTTCATCCAGAAACTCAGCACACAAACAGTAAGCAGGTTGTGGCCAGCAGTCAAGGAACAGGAGAAACAGGGTATGGGATCTAACAACAATGGTGACAACCGTGCATGAGCGAAGATTAACTGTGATTAACTGTCTGGATGCATCTACCAGGCATTTACGGAGGAGGTGTGACCTGCCCCTGTGGCCTGACCCTGCACACCAGCAACAGCTTCTGTAATTAGCACAAAGAATAGGAGCAGAGGGTAAGACTGCCTGGGGCAGAGAAAGAATTCATGGCAGCACAGGCCTTTAGCTAAATATTGGATTTACTTTAAGCTGTTATTTAATGTCTTCAAGTCTCAAAGAGACTGAATATAAACTTTGGGACCAAACATGGTCAAACGAATGGCTTTAAAGTATCACAGTGTGTGAACCTCAAAAGAATGTGCTTCTGACTCTTTTTTAAATATACCGACCTTTGTTATGCACATTTGTGGGCCTGAAACTGCCCTAGAGCACCTCGGGTCTGAGATACCACAGTTCAAAACCTTCACATTGTTATAAAGGCCCTTTTGCTATAGCAAATAAAGTTAGAGGGGGAAAAAAAGCAGCAAAGAAACAATGTTATTGAAAGTGTCCCGTAACTCGAATTGAAGAACATTGAAGCGCTATTAGATGCAAAATTCGGAATTTTCCAGTTTCATTTAGCCATCCTATTCCTCTCTAAGATACATAGGGATTGAGAAGGTAACTCTCCCTCCTAAGGTGACTTAGATGTTTTACTTTCAAGAAGAGAACACCACTGGATTCGTTGTCTAAAGATTGTCTCACCACATGGTCTGAATATAGAGAAGTTTGAAATGTTTTTGGTAATGTCCCTCGTTTTCATATAATTTAGATAAAGTTGCTTATCATGTTCATTTACACCCGATGTCTGTTTATCTATTAGAAACTATTTTATGATGTGTAAAGCTTTTGGCTAATTGGACAGGTTTTGTAAAGGTATTGTATATATTAGTATTTGTATCTATGTTCAGTGTATCCTTATTTATTCTCAAATGAACTGATTACAGTTTTTTTTCAGTTGTTTGTTTTCGTGACTGTGGTGTTAGAGAGTGATTATGTAACCAGCATCAGATGTGTGCCTATGGGTGTGGCCGACATAACAAACAAGTGCCTTTGTCTTACCAGTGCTGATCTCGAGGAAGGCCCTGAGGTCGACTCTTGATCAATAAATTTGGTTGCTTATGGAGCCAGTGTGCAACAAAGTTTCTCTACTCATTTGTTCCCAGTGATCATTTTTTGGTGTGCTGTACCCTTCTTCTTTAGGTATTTTTTGATATTCATTCATTCACCATACTCGCTTGATCCTAGTCAATGTTGCACGGGGTTGGAGCCTATCCCAGGTGCCATCAGGCAGGAGGCAGGGTACATCCTGGTCAGGATGCCAGTCCATCATAGAGCCAACACAGAGACAAACAACCATGCACGCTCACAATCACCCCTTCAGCTAATTTAGAATCAGTAATTACCATAAACGTGCATATTTTTAGACCAAGGGAGGAAGCTGGAGTACCCGGTTGGAGCCTAGACATGCTTGGGGAGAACAAGCAGACTCCACACAGAAGGACCCCAGCCAAGATTTGAACCAGGAACCGTTCAGCTACAAGAAGACAGTGCTAACAGCCTCTCAAGATTACATCACATTCATGATGCCTTTTGCATATCTTTTAATGAAGCTTGAGTGCTTCAAAAAAAAAAGTTAGATCTTTCCCCTCACGTCCTATCGCTATTTCCTTAGGGTAAATTTAGACTTTTCCTGCTGCTTTTTAGACCACCTCTGCTATTCTGAGCTTTCAAATAATTCCGTCCTGAATTTGTTACCGTTTTCATTCAATATTTATCGCGCCTCCATCATCTCGTAGTCCTGCGCGAGAGAGTCTCACAGACACTTACACGAGCAACGTCCTGAGCCAAAATCTGCTTATTAGGTGAGAGTGTGATACTTTACTTTTGCTTTTCAAATCAAAATGTAATGCAAAGTGCTTTGAGAGTATAAATGTAGAAATGCCTTAAAACTGGGGCTGTTTTTGTTCATCTTGCTTGTATTTCACAGTGACTGCATGTCTCAACCAGCCATGACTTATGATATCATCTTTAAGACTGTTTAGGATTACTGATGAGTATCACCATAAGTAATACTCATCATCTAAGACTGTTAAGCTAGTTTACATCAGAGGGTTGGTGAAGGTGTTTATTACGAAAACCAAAAAGGATTAAACTAACTCTAATTTGTAATTGTGTCAGTTAATATTCATGATCAAATATTGATACACAAAGAAAAGCACGTTTTTTCACAACTTGGCCTCATGAGACATTTATTATCCCTTTAGTACCTTTTTAAAACTCTTTTGGGCTTGAAATGTTAAAAGGGCGTGATCTGCGTCCTCCACCCCCCACATCAGAAAAACCCCACACATATACATATACAAAAAAATCACGCAAACACATACACATTGTCAGAGTCACATAAGCTCCCAGATGTCTTGATAGCTGGCGCAGAGTGTCTGAGTTGTATGAATTAGTGTGAATTTGTGTCTGTGTGTGTATGTGTGTGCGTGTGAATATGACCACTGCTACTGCTGCCGTCAAGCTTCTGGCGTTGACACAGTAAACTGATCCTAAGGGGTCTGAGAGGGGAAATGTCTCCCTGCCCCACATACACACACACACACACACATATATATACACTCACAGACACGCACACTCTAGAGGGAGAGGAGAGCACTGGAGGAGCGGCACTCACACGGAGATTGAGTTACAGCCGAATTAGATCTGAGCTGTGGGAACCAGCACCTTCTCTTAGACACACACACACACGCACACACACGTGTCACTTCTTGACACCACAGACGAGCTGGGACACACGCTGAGATGATACGGTATGTGTACACATTCTCACACGCACACGGTCTCCCACACACACACGCACCGACAGATGCTTATAAACAAACACACAGTCATGAACAGATGCAGGCGGACCCCGAGGATCACACGCACAGAAACATGACATCAAAGAACAACTATGTCATCCCAGAAATAAAGCACAAGCATGAACACGACACGACAGAGCGTGTGTGGGGCAGGATTAACAGAAATAATCACAAACAGATATCTGCAGCCATTAAAAGCACAAACACACATTACTGTCACCCGTGGATGGAAGAGTGAAGGAAGCCTGAAGCAACAAGTTTATATCTGGCTCCAACAGAGTCATATACAATGCATGTGTGTAACTTTGTGTGTGTGTAGATGGCCTTGACTTGAAGATGTTGGCCTTAAATAATGCCAGCATGAAAAGAAAAGAAAAGGACAGGAGAGAGGCCACAACAGCACAAGCCAGTAAACTCTCCACGTCTTAATTGCCCTTTCGTTTTCACATGGTAATGTCTTTCCTTCGGTGTGTTTATGTGTGTGTGTTTATTTTGTATACCCCTGCCAGGTTCGCACAGCAAACCCTGCCAGCCCAACGGTGTGTGTCTCCTCCTGCCATGAACACACACACTCTCGCTCTCCCAGCCTCCATTGTGCTCACAGGCGGGTGGAAGGATGGATGGATGGAGGATATCCACCCGCACGTACAGACATTTAGTAAAGGTCCTTTTCCTTTCAAAGTCATATTATATGTTAGTGTAAATCCTGACTGCCGGCTGCACAACATAAAAGACAAAAAAAGGAAAGGAAAGAAAAGAAAAAACTGTTTTTGTTGGCGTGGAATCATGTGAGAGTAACACAAATTAGCCAATTATATCTACAGATGAAAAGAAAAGGAGAGGATCAAACCATACACAGAATTTAAAGAGACCTTCATGTGTTGTTTTTAATAGACTTGAGCTGTTTGGGAGTATTTAGCTTGTTGCAGTCTGCAACTTTGCCACCAGATGTCACTATATCCTACACATTGCTCCTTTAAATGTTCAGCATCTAGTTTTTGTGAAGTTTGAAAGAAGAGTGATTAGAAAGAAAACTGAAAAATACTACTACAGTGGAGGCTGAATTATGATGATTTTCAGTCTTTAGGGTCAAACATCAAAATCACTTGATTTGACCATGCTCCATTGTGCCACACTAATGGGTTTTTACTGCAGCAAGTGGGGTTTCCCGGCAAAAAAAAAACTGTCCGGTTCAAGATGAGTGCCGAACTTGGTCAACGTTGCCCAACGTTGTCTAGCTCAGGGGCGACGGATTTCCAACCCAGTGAGCCTGGATTGTACCTTTCCTTTTTTCCCAGATGATGTGGTTTTGTTGGTTTCATTTATTGTGCAGTGATTTACACCGAGATGTGTTGGTTAGCACTGTCACCTCACAGCAAGAGGGTTCCTGGTTCAAATCCCGATTGGGGCCTTTCTGTGTGGAATCAGTATGGTCTCCTTGTGTGTGTGTGAGTTCGCTCTGGATACTTTGGCTTCCACCCACAGTCCAAAAACATGAATGCTGGATTAAGTGATGATTCTAAATTGACTATAGGAAAGACTGTGTGTGGTTGTCTCTGTAGTGGCCCTACGGTGGACTGGCGACCTGTCCAGTGAGGGACAACAATGGCAGGACAGTACTGCCTCAAAGGGACAGTGTGAGAAGAGCGTCACTTTCTTGGCTGGCTTTGAAATGCCTCAGTATATCCTTGGAGGATCTGGAGGAGTTGGCTGGAGTAGAGAGGTCTGGACATCCCTGTGGAGACGGCTGCCTCAGAGACCTTAATGATAATAATTCTTTTTTTTTTTTTAAATATTTCAGATCTGAAGCCTCAGACTTAGTATAGTTTTTTCATGACAATTTGCCTAACATTTAAAAAGATAGGAACAGTTATTCATAAAACTATTTGGAGTCTTCCAATTTGTGCACCAGAACCTGTTTTTTCTCCACACCAGTGCAGGGCCACAGAGGAGATAATGATAATCAGGGAATAATCTCTATTAAAGTTTGCTCTCCCCTTGACCTTTGAGTGCTTGGCTGTGAGCATCAAGCCATTAGAGAACAGCAGTGGACTGACACACAGAGAAGGTCAAGAACGCATGCACATGCAGAACTACTTCTGTGTGCATTTCATACCCACACAATGGGTGGCAGTGGGGTTCCCCTGCAGCTGTGACCATATGATTACCGGTCTTCCCACTTTATTTCAGTGTCAAACCAACTGAACACACAAATGCAAACACTTAAACATCCCCCAACTACAAAGAACACACATACACTTGCACCACGCTGCCATCCGTTCAGCCTCAGCCCCGTGGACGCAAACTGCAGGAGTACCAGGGGAGAGAAAGGAGAGTGAAAACAAACTCTCCCCAGGTCCAGGGCTCCGGTTTCAGCCTTCCGTCCGCCGTAGCTGGGGGGCCATGGGAACATGAAGCGCCAGGGGCCCTGTGTCAATAAGGAGCAGTGGTCCAACACAATGAGGGCCTGCCTGCAGACAACACCGCTGACAGACACCCACACAAAAGGGCCTGTGAATGGGAAGGAGGCTTGTGCACACATTCACGCACATGAACACACACTGCAAAAGAATAGGGCAGTGTGGGTCTGCCTTCAATGCCCATGTTTGATGACTACTTCTGTGTGTGTGTGTGTACACACGCAACAGTGCTCGTGCACACGAGGAAATAAACACAGTATAATAAACTTTCAGCACAGCGTGTACCACAGAAAATGTGGCAAACACGTATCAGTAGACCGTGCTGTTGATGCATTCTTTGCATTTGTTTCAGTCTGTTTTTAGCCAAACTGGTGGAATTTACTGGATTCTGTCCTTCAGATAACATTAGATAAACTGTCACAGAAAATCGGACCATCAGATGTGTTAATCCAACAGAATAGAAAACTGTGTGATCCCAAACCTGCGTGCTGACAGTTAAAAATCGGCCTTTTAATGGAGGCCAGGGGCGGGATGATTGTATCTGTTAACGCAGATTTTACGCCATAAACGTGTTCAAGCGACCGCCTGGAAAAAGCAGAAGGGATTTTGTTGCATGTTTGCATACACAGTGATAGTGGAACAGAGCTTAAACAGTGATTTAAGTTACTTTCACTGCAAGTTGAAAAGTCAAAAGAGCAATCCTGATTTAGAGAAAAGGCTAAATTATTGATTTGATTTTAAGCTTGAATAAAACACTTAAACTGGACAAAACATGAACTGATCGTGTGCATTCTGACGAAAAGCCACAGCACCACTTTAAACAGAGACACAGTCCACAGGCTTACAACAAGTGAAAACTCACAACACCAGTGTTCACAGATCCATATTTCATCGATGCATCAATCAATTGCTGCATTTGAACAACTGGAACAGCACAGGAACTGTGTTGGCTTATTGACTCTGCAGAAAGGAAATGCAAAGACAAGTGCTGCCCCCTGGTGTCAGTCAGCGTAACTGACTGTGGGCTTAAACCAGGCCCAACCAGCAGGTGGCAGTACTTTCTGACCTGAGGGTGAAGTGTAAAAAAAAAAACTAAAAAGATAAATGACTGTGAAAAAAGGGAATAGGTCCATTCATCAGACATGTATTTGTGTATTCCTGGGAGTAAATCTGGTATAAGGAAAAATTTGCTGCCTTTACAAGGCCCAAGTCATGTAGGTGTCAGTAAATCTCTGATAACATCACCTCTTCACCAGGAATGAGGTACTCTGACAGTCTGCTGTTTGTCACACATTGTTATCTTTCAACCACAGGTGTGTCAGCATGAACTATGTCACTTTGCAGGCTGTTATTTGCAGTTTAGGCAGTTAGTGGACTGTGTCTACGGCTTAAAGACGGTTTCATTCACAGCACTTAAATTTGTTTTTCCAAAAGCGAAGTCACTCAAGGTAAAGGTGCGTTCAGGCGTTTTGTCTTCAAACAAGAGGTTTTTTTTTGTCAGTCAGATACCCCTGCTGCCTTCGCCTTTGCATATCTTTGCTGCAGCAGACTCATGGTCCACTGTTCATTATCTGTATTTTCATCTCTGGTGTGTCCCTCAACACACGGCCTCGTCACTGCAGATGGTTCATAGTTTACAGTTATGTGTCTATTAATGATAAGGTGAGGGTAATCAGAAGCTGGTTCACAGTCTGAAGCTCGTGCCATTAAAAGCACTCGATGCATGAACAGATGGACTTTTGCTCATTTGTGCAACTTGGAGTTGATCTGTCAAATTGTCAAAAGGAGCAAGGAACTCCCGGCAGGAAAGACCATGGACAAGAAAGTTAAAGCAATATCAAAGTTTTATTCGTAAAATGTAGTATAGAGAGGAACAGTAGTACAATTCAGACAGAAAAAAGGAGAATGTAGTTCCATCTTTGAAAAACCTTTGATAAAAACGTAAAAAGAGTAACCTGAATTTGCTTTGTGTTCGGAGGGCACTGAGGCGCGGCCCGAGTTTGCATCACGGTTAAAGTTCGAGAGAAATTGAAAAATACAACCTTCTGCGACAGCGTAAAAAAATACAGCTGGGGAAAAAAAACCTCTGCTTTACATCTGTAGTGTTTTTGCTTTTTCTTATTTTTCGTGTGTTTTTTTGTCCATATAACAAATACAGCATAAAATCTAAAATGATACATCATAGTTTTGAGTTTCATTCATTACAGTAAAATCAGTAGGATGGTAAATAGTATCAAAAGAACAAACAATGACAACAAGATGGTGAGATGAACAAGCACACAGCGTGATCGGAGAAAGCGGAAGGTTAAAGTCCACGGAAATAAACCACCACGGCTGGAGGTTTGTAGCTGACGCTCAATGTGTTCCATTAAGGAAATCCACTAGTTAAATAATATATTCTTCATATATATATATATATATTTATCTCATTTATTCTCAACATATACTCATATATATATATATGTATAGAAAGATCCGCAATATAACCCCTCCCACAGTGACTTGAAGATAAAAGTGACACAAAGAGGATGAATATTTTCTAGGACTCAAAATATATCTTCTTCCACCGAGCGCGAAAGGAAGTTGCACATCTTCGGTATCATTAGCACTTCAGTACATACTGTATATTCCACTGCATACGAACAGATACTGCTGTTCCAAGGTTTCAACCCGCAAAACTGTCCCGTGTTTCTTTAGAAAGTATGTGCTGAAACGAATAAACAGAGGAGAGAGGAAAAAAAACGTCCGTGGAAAGAACAATAATCAAACAAAAATATGTTTCAAGGGTAAAGTGAATGATTCTGTAGCATTAAAACATTTCAAAATCTCAACAATTACAGACACGAGCAAGGATTTTCTACACTAAGCAAGTATTCACCTGGCTTTTCTCATACATTATATTTCAACAATAATTAAAAACAACAATTTTGGTTGGACAAATAGAAATTAACAGTCTTGATTGCATTTTGGAGTCTATATATACATATGTGCATATACATACATATATATATATACACACACATATATATATATATACAATATTAAATAACAAAAACAAAACGTCTAATAAAAAAAGTTGCGCATTGGAAGAAGGACAACAGTTTTTATATAGTTCCATTCAGACCCGCTTAATCGGGACACAAAAACACGAGAAGAAAAAGTTCTTTTCATGAACGCAAAAAGTAAGTGCATGTCTATGAGGTGCCATAGAGCTTCACTTTCTGTGGAACAAAGTGTTTTCTACCTGGCAGACCTAATTAAAAAAAATAAAGAACAAATAAAAAAAAAATAAAAAGGAAAAAATTTCAACCGATGACATTTCTTTATACCTGTTATAAATGGAGTTCTTTTAAACTGAAAACATCACAGACGGTGAATTCTGCACATCTCTACCCCACCCCCACCCAACCCCACCCCCTCACACAACCAACGTTCAAGTGATTTTCATACATATGTATATAATGTGTTTACTTTAAACCTCAGTACCAAATATAAACAAACGCATACAGGTATTGATGTCGGCTTAGGTCCTCAAAATGTCAATTACAAGTAAGTTACTGCCGGTAGTTCTACAAAATGGTATGTGTGTGTGTGTGTGTGTGTGTGCGTGTGTGTGCATTAAATAAAATAAAAAGCTTAAAAATAATGGCAAAGCATACCTGATAGTCGCCGTAGCACAACAGTGTTCTATAGTTTAAGCTGATTACATATGCATAACTGAGTCAGTTTAAGCTTTATGATTATAAACATCATATATAGCCAGTAGGTCCAGTATTTTTGCAACGAGCATTACAGCACCAAACGTTTCATCATTTGGCAAAATTCAAGCTTTAAGTGAAAGTCAAATGCTTTTTGTTTAATAATAATAATAATAATAAAGTGTTATTGTGACGCCGTGATTTGTATAAAGCTAGCAATAACATTTCCCCTTGTACTTTCTTTTTTTTTTCTCGTTTTATCATCCCCCCATATAACAACAAACCCAATGTGTTTTGTTTTTTTTTAAATTTTACCTTTAAGCATATTCAGTAGTTTTTTTTTTTTTTTGTTTCCTGCTCAATCTTGGTGTGCGGTCTGTTTGGCACGATACCGCAGCCCTCTTAAATTAATCATAAATATGGCTGCGATACGTTAGAGTCACAAAACAGATTTTTTGGTTCCAAGATTTGTGCAGGGAAAGAGAGAGAAAGAAAGAAAGAAAAAAAAAGAACAAGTGTAATATAATATTTAGCGCATCTAAACAGGATCTACAGAGCACGTTTAAATCTTCCTGTGGACAATAATGCTCTTCTTCCATGTACTTCTAACAAGCAACACACCGTCAGACTGAGGAGAGAGCAGCAGCAGCAGCGGTCACTGCGCCTCCGCTCGCAGACAGAAAAACAACAGAAACACAAATTATAGCATTTGATAAGACCATAATAACCTCTCTTCATAAATTAAATAATTAACATTTCTTTGTTTAGATGATTGGCCTACCTCAACTCGAAAAAAAAAAATTAAAATTACATCACCCTGCCCCAAAAAAAAAAAACAAAACAGGAAATAAAAATACATCACCAAAGACCTGATTCGTCATATTATTCGTCGCTAGAATCGTCCTCCGCTGGGCCCAGAGCTGGACTCATTTTCAATAATAATAAAATCTGTACATCTTGGAGTTCCCACTCTTTCAAAGCTTTACAAAAGAGGAAGAAAAAAAAAAAAATCCATCTTTGTTATATACTTGCACAATTAAGTAACCTCAAGGTTTGATAGCACTTTGGAGTTGATTGTTTACCAGCTAGTTTTTGTGTACATATATATTAAACATCAACCTTTTTTTCTTTTTGTTTGTTTCTCAAGCTTGTTATAATTCTTAGTCCTCCTCTGGGGCAGCACCAGCGTTGCCCTCGCCCCAGTTTGATTGGTCATTGTCGGTGGGCTCCTCCCCCTCCACGTCCTCGCCTTCCTCCCCGTCGAACTCTTCGTCGCGAGGAAACTCCATGCCCTCCAGGCCCTCCTGAGTGGCCTGGTGCGAGTCGGCGCAGTCTGCGCACACGCCGTAGCGCCGCGAGCCATGACGGATACCAACGCTGGCTGCAAGCATGAAGATCTTCTTGCACACCATGCACTTGTATTTTTTGTCCTTCTTGTGCACCTGAAAGATGGGAAAAAAAAAAACGAGAGGGTCAAGGAGGTGGGGGCAAAGATTCACTCATGTCTAATCAATAGAACTTTAAAGGAGTAGTTAACACTATTTCACTTTAATTTAAAGCGGTGTGCATGCTGTCACAGACTGGGGAAAATTAACTTCTGAGACTCTTATTCTAGCAAACTCCCTCTGAGAGTAAATTCTACCACTAGTCCAGGTAAGCAATTTCTTTATATCAAGACAACTAGCAGCTGGAAAATGCGCTCCATTTACTGTAAAAAACATTGGAGATGAAAGTAATTTTCTCATCCAAATCAAACAAGAGTGACAGAAAAGAATGGAGCTCTGCAAATATTGACCAAATCCATTTTTACAACCTCTCCAACTACTCTGGACATCAGCTTAAGAATGATGCTTCACCAGGCAGAGGCACAATAAGGTTAGTTTGTGTCACTCAAGTAGGGTTTATTTTCCCCTTCAACCAGGACAATCATGGTCTCTCAGTTGCATAATAAAGAACAGAAATTTGATTCTATTCATCTCATTTTTCAACAGAAACTGACTAATTTCTGGTGACTCAACTGGTGACGTGTAATCTTTGAAATATCACAATCCTCCTAAAGGAATCATAATGCCACAAGGATCTTTGGACATTTCAGTATCGCTTTGGTTTGTGCTAAATGGTACGTTTAGCACAGCAAAAACAGAAAACGTGTCTTTCAAAGCTGCTGCTGCTGTTGAGTTTGGGGGTTCAGAAGGTTAACAGGAAGACGCTCATTTCCTCTTTCAAGACGAGATGCCCTCGAAAATAAATCACTTAGCATCCTTATCTCCATGACAGTCAACAGAAACCCTTTCTTTTTTTTTTTGCACCACTTTGAGTGACTAACACACTCCCCACATTAGAAAATGTCTGCTTGTGCACTCACTCCCTTCCAGCAAAGCTGCCAGACGCACAACGCAGGGTGGTGTGGAATGGAGAGAGTGTGTCCAACGCGCCGTAGCGCTTGGCAGGCCTTAGAGGATGCTCCTCGCATGGTGGTGAAACAGAAGAGAAGAGAGGATAGTGAACATATGTGGACTCACCAGGGAATGTCTCTTTACGTGCTCGCGGCGGGTGAACAGCTTGCCACAGATGTCGCAGCTGAATGAGCGCACACCTGAGTGGATGATCAGGTGCCTCTTGAGTGTGCGCCGGTGCTTGGCGATGTAGTTACAGTGGGGGCACTTGAGCTTATTGAGGGCTAGGTGTGAGGACTCGCCTGAGTAAAGAATAACAATGATACAGAGGCAGAGAAAGGTCAACAAGAGACAGACTACACTTAAAGTGAGACATCAAATCCACTAGAAGTTACTTTCAACGCTAAGATGGAATCAGATGATTATTGTGAAAGCCACATTTCCATTTGTAGATCTCTGATGATAAAGGGGTGTGTCAGGAACAGAGAATATTGAACCGGGATGCAGCGACCGTATCTGCAAATTCATTCCACAAAATATCTGGACAAAGCTACACAAGGTGTGATCATCTGCGAAGAGACAAACGATAGCGTCACAACCCTTCTTTGGCTGTTGCTAAATATCTGTTTTAAGTCCATTTAACGATGGAGGAGCTTTAAGCACGGCAGAGAAGATGCTCAGCCACGTTACAAGCGAACGTAAAGCAGCCAAACGGATCCGTCACCGAGGCAGATGGACACAAACTCCAACTTATGACTCCCCCATTAAAACAATGAAATGCAACAAACTGCACATAAAGCTGCATAACAGCCTTGTGATAATTAAAGGGTTATTACTCAAAAAGTATTTACACAGATCTGGCTATGATTAGTAACAGGGTATTTTTTTTCCTTTTATTTTCAGTAAAATACTGAAACTAGATTCCAATGTTCTTGTAAATGAGGGAAAAAAATATCCTCCACTAGCTTTCTAGGGATGTGTTAATCACAACAACACCCCCCCCCCCCCCCCCCCCCCCCCCTCCAAAAAAACAACAACACGTGTATTGCTTTAGAAAAGGCTCCAGAGTGATAGTCTTCATGTTAAGACAGTGGGGTAACAGGGCCCATCCCTTTGTTTGAGCCAGGGAGCACACAACAGAGGCGTTGTCAAGGTAGGTTGCCAGGAGGGAGGAGGGGGAAAATGTTGATGAGAAGCAGGTCACCTGCTCAATGCCTTTGTGTGTGTGTGTGTGTGTGTTTATGTTTGTTTAAGACAAGGCTGAAAAGAACTGGTAATTTAGTCTTAA
Source organism: Leuresthes tenuis (assembly GCF_036924035.1). Classification (NCBI taxonomy): domain Eukaryota; kingdom Metazoa; phylum Chordata; class Actinopteri; order Atheriniformes; family Atherinopsidae; genus Leuresthes; species Leuresthes tenuis. Next base: position 13,000,116 of record NW_027325372.1, on the reverse strand, counting down.
GAGGTAAAGAATGGATTTTTCTTGGGAAGACTAGAGAAAACTGCAACATTAAAGTAACAAATAATAAAATACGTTTATCAAGATAAAGCAGAGAGTGATCAAAGTTCTTGTCTTCGTTGGTTTTATATTCAACCTTGCAGTAAATCTGACTGAAGTCTCCTCTCGTCTGTCTCGTTCATGCTTCTTCATCCAATGCTTAAACTCCAACCAACCCGCCTGCCCCGAGATCAGTATCAACTGTGTACGTGTATCGTTTAGTTAAAAACAGAAAAATAGAAGATACAGCATGTTTACCCATAAAAACATATGATTAACTCTGTCACTTTTCTTCAGTCTAGCAATCCACGTCCCCACACCCACTCCACTCTGTGAAGCAACTTTTAATAACCTACTTAATTTGGAATCTTATCATTAAACTGACTGTGTGACCCCTTTGTCTGCAGACAGATATACAGTCTGGATTGCTCCAGACAATACTCCGCTTATGCAACATCTTTCTCTTACATAACAGACTAAAGGAGCGGGGGTGGGGGGGGATAGCTGAAGTGTTCCACCACACAGTTTGTAGAACTTAACGTCGCAGACTTTTCTTTTTAGCACAATAAACGCCCGGCTCTTTGACAGAGCAGCTACTGCAGGTGCAGCGACTGCGTTTTAGAATGACTGACTGAAATGAAGCTCAGGCTTTGTTATCTATTTTTGCAGATGAAAATACTTTGAGGGACTTGGATTATTTGTTTGAACTTTTCAGGCCTTTTGCCCTGTTGTGAAAGTCACGGTGCACTGAAATCCCCCCCCCCCCCCCCTAAAAAAGTGCCTGAACATTAGTTCTTGGGATATTCCTGGAAACTGAGGTGAAGGAGCGCCTCGCGAGAATCTCATGCGGGTCAACCACACCTTTAAAAACTGGTTGAACACGAGTACTGAAATAGAATCAGGGTGTCTCTCTGCTAACTTGTCAAACGAGGCATGTTAAATGGATTCTCCATACTTAGAGAAAAAAAAAGAGCATCATTTTAAAGATTTTTCTCAATCATCCTATGCTGACGGTTTAAGGTGTAGTCTAGAGAGTGGTATCTTACCATTCTCCCAGGACTCCCCTTGCTGTAAGTCTTGGATGATGCTATACTGGATCTGATTGGCCAGCTCTGGGAAAGGGGGGGGAGGGGACAAGGGGAGGGAGAAAGAGAGATGAGAGGTGGTTGAGAGCCTGAGGGGTGAACACCTCACAATGTCTTATGTACACAACTAACCACCCCCCCCACACACCATACAATGGAAGGTTCAGTGAACAACATAGGCAAACGCAAACTCCCGGAGCCCTACTGTATGTAAAGCAGCGCTTCAAAAGGCCCCAGCAGCAAGCTAACCAGGTTTCCAGCCGGGAGGGGGTTAATTAGAGAACGGCAGAGTCGAGCCCTCACACAGGCTCGTCTTACACTCAGCTTTTGTAAGCACCTGTGTGTATACTCTTCCCAAAGCATCAGCGCTTAGTGCCCATTAAAGACACGCCCCTCTGTGTGTGTGTGTGTGTGTCCATTCTCCCTAGGTCAATATTTGGAATGGTGAGGACAGCCCCACTGCATTAGAGTGGATTAGGGAGTGAAGGGACTGCCCCTGGCAGCTTTGCACCTCTCAGGGATTGGGGGGGTTTTACTGTGCGTGGGTGTATTTGTATGCACTTAAAGACGGGTGTGCATGCAAATGCATTTCACCTGCTCACTCTGTGTGTGCGTCAGTGCTGCATCCAACCTTTAAACAGTCCAACAGTCTCGTCTGGAGGAGACCTATGGATTTAGCGGCCCAGTGGCGGGTTCTGTGTAGTAAAAGCAGCCAGTGATGGCAAAGCACATATATACTAAAAAAAATGTAAAAAAAACACTTTCATCCGTTCTTATTTTTAACAAGACTCCAACGCAAACAGTTTCCACAGCTGTGTTTCTCTAATTAGAAAACAAATATCAAGGGTGTTTGGAAGTGGACGTCATCCTGAACTGTAGGACGATCCGACACTTTTCACCACATTTACAGACTGGCTCAGTCAAGAAGATCAGCTTAATTATTGTTGGCAGCCCTGAACAGTTTATGTGATGAACAGCCTCTCTGAAACAAGGAGGAAAAAAAAACTCCCCAAAAAATAAAACAAGCATGTGTTCTTCTTCTTTTTTTAAAAAGGGTTGAAAAAGCCGCCGAAAGAAAGCCACCATTTGGGCTACTATGTTTCTATCCTTGGAGCCGAACCGCACTGATCAAACCGTGGCAAAATGAAAGCCAAAAGCATGACATCACTGTGGGAAACTGGGACAGCTAATAATGCCCGATGACTATTCACAGACTCAAACATAGACATGAAAGAGGGTCGTCTAGTTTAAAGGATCATCTCATCACAAAAAAAGTAGGTGCGTGTATGTGTGCAGTTGTCCATATGAGGAAAATAGTGAGCCGTGTTACCATTTTGTTACACATCGACTAATTACTATATGCGTTCCCTTTACCGCTTTGTTATAAAAGCAAAACTACCATTTGAGAGCTCGTGTGACACATATTCAGAGAGAGTCACAACAAATAAGCCCTGCATGCAGTGCAAGGCTAGACAGTAGAGAGAGGCTGTGGGAAACGCTGTCACAAACTGACAACAGCGACTAATAACATTTTGTCTATAAATGGCATTGGACAATTGGGTCAAAAAATGCCTTTCATAGGGTTATGAGTGCTCCAACTTTAGAAATGCAGCACACTTATACAAGGATTTGTAGACTTTAGAGTAAAACCATGAGCCAAAATATCTGAACGTGCACACATTATTTTCCACAGAGTAGGAATAAAAGAAATACATATACATTAGTCAAAGTAGTCAAAATAAAATATCTCTGCAGATATAATTCTCATTACTCTTTGCCTACGGCCTCTTTCCCACTGGATAAAAAAAAAAAAAAAAGCTCATGTTCCCAAACAGACTAAATGTCAAGTGTGCTGCATTCTGGACTGTGACATGTTTACGAGCCAAGAAGTCTCAAATTGAGGCTATGAATCTGACAGGAACCCAAAAAAAAAAAGAGAGATGTGACGGACGCAGTTTACAAGTGCACACAGTGGCTGGCAGCTCACTTTCAGGGCCTGTATTGTGGACATAAACACGGACAGCCACACCATAAAACTGTAGTTGTTAAATTATCATAGCGTACGTTTCTGCAGAGAGAAGTATTCCACACACTTGCACTCAAAGTCAGCGAGCAATTTGCTTGCTCACAACAACCATGACATTTATGTCACTCAAAGGCCAGTAGATACATGATCTAAAAGGGAGCTTTTCCACCCTAAGCTGTTCCAGTGCTGGTTCAGAGCCAGTGCCTAACTTAGAACCAGACCCGTTTTGAGCAGCAAAGCTCAAAAGACTAGTGCTCGGTTGTGCCAACTCTCTGCTAAGCTAGAGCAAAGAACCGCTGATGTCAAGGGTCGGGGGCCGGGTTAGGGAGACCACCTGACCAACTCAGATGTTTGGACCACCATGTTTAAAAATCCAGAGCCACAGCACGTCGCTGGCTGTTTTAATATCACCAGCTGGTGTACAGACTCCACTCATAGCTCGGATAGAACTACCTGCATGCGTGTCTGTTGGCTTTGCAAAGAGCGTTCACGAACCCAATAAAAACCGCTTGACAACAGTTTTTATAAACTAGACTGGTGTCAAGTAAATCGAGAGACTGCCATCCATACAGATAAACTGTCACTGTGGTCCACAAAAATTCAGAATGCAGTAGTTTTCAAACCTCTACCGGAACAGTCAGTTAAAGTGGCATAATGATGCGACTCTGGCTGTAGAAAATTAGAGCAGTTCATAGCCGGTTCCCTCTAGATCCAACTTAGAACTGCCACTGGGACCACTTTTGGTTAAAAAGGGCTGCAGGTCCTCAGGACAATGTTATGTTTTTGTTCGATTACTCAAAACCTGATTTGCATGAAAATTTGGTCCAAATTAGTATATATGATAGCTGAATGCCCTTTGATATCATATTGGTATAAGCTTAAACTCCACTCTCAAAAAACTGTGGGACAGCACTACATGCAACGCTACTGACAAAAGATTTTTTTAAAAAAACATGACTTACAACTGAAAAACATCACTGATCCAACCACAAAGAAACACATTTCTTACATTTGACACATAACTTCGTTACTTGTTCATTTCTCATGACTTTAAAAGAGCAAAAGCCCCACATCAAACAGCTCTGGGATAATTTGTAGCACATTTCTAAATTCCCTGGATACGAACACTCGGATGTTCCACTAATGCTCGACTTCAGTCGTAAAGTGATTGTGGTCGCAGGTGAGTCAGTATTGGGAAAAGCAGCGGACATAAAATAAAAATCACAGAGTACAACAATTATGTGCGAGGAAAAGACAGCTAAAGACATAGCTCACTTGCAAATAAAACCATGTCTTTAAGAGAGTGTCTCTCAAGGCTATTACAACACACTGGATCACTTCATACACACATTAAACGAGCCCGAGGAAGAGCTGGAGGCACTAAGAGCATTCAAGTGCATTTAGGGAGGCTTGGGGGAAGAACAGTTTCCCCCGCTTCCTTCATTATCCTACATCAGGGAGGGCTTCTCACTCTGGTACACACAAAAAGTAGTTCTCTTCTTCTACACACCCTGTGTGCCGCACACATTCCCTGTCCCTGTCCATACCACTTCACTTAATATGTGATATTACTATGGTTATATGGAGTGCCGCGCTTAATGGGACCAACAGAAGGAGACAGCGGGAGCTAAGAGAAGAGATTACCAAGTGCACTGCTCTGAATGTGGATTGGATATGATGGATGGAGCAGCGGATAGATTAAGAGATAGAAAGGGGAAGGTATCACAGAGTAAAACAGAAAGCGAAAGGATAGAAAGGACTGAGTAGTTTGCAGATTGGAAAACCAACTGAACAAGTGAGCCCCACTTAAAGGGTCAAAGAGATTCCATGTTTCCATTTTTATTTCTAAATTAAATGATCTTTTATTTCTAAGACATTCTTCCTAACTGCAAGCTGGAAATGTGTACACAAATACTACCGATTATAGGAGTGTTTTCAACCTTTAACACGATTAGACGTAATCTACATAAATGTAGCAGCACTGTCCCTACATTTATTTGATATCAAAAAGGAAAAACACGGAGCACTAATCACCCGAATTCTGTCCAGAATCGATTTGAATAATTCTTGCTTACATCGGATAAATACATACCTAATACCTAAAGCACTTCTGCACATCAGCAGCTTACTGGAGCACAGGCTGCACTGACTGAATAAAGCAAGATCCATACACCTTTCATTATGCTTCCATAACAAAGGCTAACTTTGGGTAAGTGCTGATAATAAGAGTGCAGATTAATGTGTTAAAGTCCGTTAATCTCTTAGTTGCACTCACTCCTATCATAACTAAACTGTTATGATAAAATATTGGTGTGTTGACAACATATTCAATTAGCAATTTCCTGAATTTGATATTTGTTTACCTCTTAAAGATGTAAATGTGTGCAATCACAGTTTGTTTGACATAATTTAGACTCACACCAGTGAAGAAAAAAAAAAAAATTAAAATAAATCCCACCTCAGTTCACTTAAATTTTGCTAATTTAGCAACTTTGTCAGTATTTTCACTAAACTTGGATCCCTTTTCAGAACCCTTTCATGACAACAGACGACCGGTTCCCGGTTTGGAACGTGCACGAGCCTCTTCTTCTACTCTTAAAAACATTTTATGCACGTTGTAATGACATTCCTTACATAGCCCTAACCGCCCCACAAAAGCAAGCACTATGTGCGCACATCACTTCCAGAGTAGATCGTTTGATACATAAATGACTACTCAAACGTGCCGATTAATCAGATTTGGCTTTTCTGAGTGAATGAGGCATATGGCAGGGAAGCCGTGAGTTTGTCAACTTTGCTATCCAACACAACTACTTATCGTTGCTATACAGTGGCAGTAGATTTAGACCAAGTCTGCGAGGGTTAACCACAATGCATCACTCAAGTAACACATGGATGCACACAGCTATACGGGTGGAGCACAGAAGCCCTGCTTTAACTTCCATTGCTAAATTCCAATTTTTGAGCCAGAGGGATCACAAAAACATTGACTGATTTTTCATATCACTGCATTCCTTTTACAGCTCTATGATTCTTTGAGTATTTCCTTGCCAAAGAAGATGCTTGGCAGAATTGGTCAACATAAAATGTTAGTACAGCCACCCCTTAATGATATGCTTCACTGACCCTTCTTTGACCCCAGCCTTTGTTAAGCTTTATGTACTAGAGGCTTATGTTCCAGAGGCTACTTAAACATGCAAAGCGTGTTAAACTTACTGACCTGCAAAGAATGCCTGTTTGGTGCATCTTAGCAGAGCTTCCCATACATAATGTGGGGAAATAAGGATTTCATGAGACGTACGTACACATGTTAAACTCAAGCGATGTGTTGTTCACAGGCCACAGAGATTTAGCATTCATAATTCTACACTCAAAAAGAGGCCTTTCTTTGTGTATTTCTTATCCTTATAGGAAACCTCACGATAAAAGCAATCCATGAGTTAATTATAAGAACGGCTATATGAAAAAAAAAAGGAAAAGAAACGGTTGTTAAACGTGCATCTTACCAGCGTTTTCTGAGAGGGAGGAGAAGTCCTCTCTGGGGTAGGAGGCAGACGGCTGGATAAACATCCCCTCATCAAATCCCTCTTCTGGCTCTGGTGGAAAGTTGTAGACAAAACGCCGCGTGGTGCTTGTTTTTTTCCTCCGCCCGCTTCCAGCCACAGCGTCCGGTGCTTCTCGCTTTATTGCTGCAGGCGCTGCGGCGGTGCCACCTGTGGCTGGCTCGTTCCAGACGAAGACCTGCATCTGGGCACTTGCCGTCCGGCTGTCATTGGCATCAGCCGAATCAGACGAGTTGTCATTGTGGTGCGTCCAACTTCCTGAGGCTCCAGGGGTCACCAGGGCACAGCCCTCGCCCCCAACCACAGTCACCTCTATATCACTGGTCTCTTCTTTCACCCTGCCATTTTCGTCGTCTTCTTCCATTGCATCCTTTCCTTGGTTGTTGCTGGCCTTGATTGATAGCTTTGACAGGATGCTCGTGGCCCAAAAGTTGCTTGGCTTCCGGTCCAGTCCTCTCTGTCCCTCTTTGGTCACCATTTGCCTCTTGTTGTAGTCTACCACCACTGAATCTGGAGCCTCTTGCTTGATGCTTATATTGAGGGCATCTTTTATAAAAGCCCTACATGACTGTACAACTTCTGTCATTTGGAGGTAACTAGCGACAGACATCACCTCAATGGCATTTTGGCTTGTGAGCAGCAGATTCCCGGAGTAGAGAAAGTCGAGGATAACCGAGAAGCCCTGCACAGCAGCAACATCCAGGTGTGTGACAGTGGCTTGGTCCTGGGCCTCGCTCTTGGTCAGACAGTAAAGGGTTTTGAAGTAGCGGCTGCCTGCTACCAGGATGTTCTTGTGTGCGCGGAACACCTGACCCGACACCACGATGTTCACATCACAGAGGATGCCACTTTTACGTTGCTTGTCCAACTCCTGCAGAAGTTGGTAACAGTAGGAGTTCTCATTGGATTTGCTGCGGTAGTCTTCCTCTAAGCAATTAGTGGAGGGGCTGGTGTTGTCCGAGGGCCTCACGGTATCCTTATAGCAGAAAGAGGGAGAAGAAAAAATAATTATTGCAGGAAATGTGCAAATGTAGCCACACACAAATAGGTTGTTATCTTGTGCAAGTCTTGTCTATACAAAAAACAAACCCCTCGACTCCCCATGAGACGCCATTACACCTGCTCAAGAGGTGAAACAGGTCTGACGGGATTCTGTTAGATGGGAGGAGGGAATGAGGCAAAGAAAGCTGTATAACTTTAAGGTGGGGTACTAATCGTCACATTTTCCTTGATCTAACTTTTACCTCCAAACTCCTGGAGAAATTAAATAAATAAATTAATAAATAAATTAATTAATTAATTAATTAATTAATAAATACTAAGCAACGATAGTCGTTATCTAATTTTGAAAGTTGGCGTAGGCTTTCCCCATTAGGTTGCAGCTACTTAGATAAATGATGTTGTGGATTTGCCAAAATGCATTTTTGCAACACGAGGGAACCTGTCTGAGCTTGTTGCATTCAAATAGTTCAAAATGAGACAACAGAGCTGTAGTGGTAGGACGGCGCACCTGTTCACTCGCTCAAATATGGGCAACAACAGTTGGTCATACCTCTGAGTCACGAACAAACACCGAGACACGAACAAACACTGAGTTTTGTGTATGCTGCCTTGCAAAAGCCGGAGCGTGCTGCTTTGCAAGCATATTTCTTTAGATGTCCGAGGGTACACACAAAAAAAGCTCATCATCAGGATCCTACACAACAGCCATTTCCACGTTTAAAATGTTACATGGCAACAGAGAGGGAACTGGTTTTATCAGCTTATGATACAGATAACTTTGTAACGTGAGTTTTACAAGACCAGTCAAAGATGGCCTTATTTTAAAAGAAAAAAATTATTTTCTTTCCTCCTTTGGTAAAACTGTAAAATTGGCTTGCATAGAAATATATTTGAAACACATTTTGCTTCCAGACAGTTCAACTATCTGGAGGAGCCAGGGGAGAGCTGACAAGTGTTCAAACAAAGACACAACCTGGCTGTTGCATTGGAAAGGAACTGGCAAAAGCAGAGAGCTACACTTCAACACATCCCACTCACCGGGGTATTCACACAGCAGGGGGGGGGGGGTCTCAGTATGATATGAAGTAGAACAGAGGGGGAGTATACATGTTTGCATATGCTTACTAAATACACAGTGCCATTATAACCCCCATAGACTGGGTTGAGTTGAATGCAGATGTGGTCATAGTGAATGTAACTATGAAAAACCAAGAAAAAGAAAGAAAAAAAAAAACAGTGTATGCCGGAGCTTGTAGATGTTATTATTTTTTTTCCTTCTACATAACACACACAAGCAGGGCATACATTTCTGGCTCATTTTGGAATTGCACAGCAGATGTCCTAATCCAGAATAATTCACGTTGCCCGAGCCCTGCATTTTTGACCCCAGCTACCAGCATCTAGTCCACACACACATGCGTGTAAACACACACAAGCCAAGCTGCCTACATACACACAGCTGGGGTTTCAGTTTGAGTAATTCAGATTAAATCCATTTCTCTGAGGTCCCCACCCAACCCCCACCCACTAGTCCCTCCACACAGCCACTCTTGTCCAGGGCAGCCAGGGCACAGAGGACAGTATAGGGGGGCTTATCATCCTCTGCCACAGCTGGAGGGGGAGAGATGGAGAGAGATGGGATGGAATAAAATAAGAGGCAGAATGAGGGAGCGATAGGGCGGGTGGATGGACATGGCTTTGCAGACGATAAAATAATAAAAGGATGCAAAAAGACAGAAAATATTAAGAAACACAAGAGCTGCATTCAAGTGATCCGATGGAGAGAAAAATAAATGCAGAAATAAAAAACAGGCTGACAGAAATAAGCAGAAAAGGAAGATGAGAAAGGATTGGTGGACAGAATGCTAACACACAGAGATTGAGGGAGCGAAACCTTGAGCATTGCAAAAAAAGGGCGGAGGAGAAATATGGAGCGGAGGGGGACAGAAAGCGAGCTTGATAGAGAAGGAGTTGTTGGGTCACCCCATTTTAGTCTTCACAATAGCTCGTGTTCTCCCCGAGGCTCATTGTCCACTCACTGTGGGCCTTTGTGAAAAGGCTCGGCACTCACTCTCTTGTTACACAGCAGCTCCCACTTGCAAACATAGAAAAAAAAAAAAAAGCCATGGTGCATGTGTGTGAGGCTAAGAGGCTGAGGAGAGGGAGAGAAAAATGATTCCATAATATACACATCAAAGCCTCTGGAGGGATGTGGTCATCATGTTGAGTACTACAGTGGAATATATTTGTGTGGTAAAGCAGAGGGAGAGGAATCAGACAAGCTCTCAGGTTAGATCGTCAGTCCTTGCACTCTGCCCCCCCAACATTTAACACCGGAAAAAACAGCAATCAGAAAATATATCAAAAAGTTGGTTTCAGAAGCCATGAAGACATGGGTGTTTTCATGGGTGACTCTTGAGAATCTGTAGCTAACCACCCCACCATCAAGTAACATGACTTCCTAAAGCTTTTATCCAGGTGAAGTCAGGTGTGTGTGTATGTGCGTGCAACGAGTGGAGTCAGGCTTGGCCAACCTGGTACTGGATGAGTTGCTGAATACTGGTCTCATCAGCAGCATCATCCCTTCACCAGATGTGCCACGTATGAGCTGAGAGCTTAGAGAACCAGCAGATCAACCCTGCACAGCAGATGCTGTTGGCAAAACCTGCGTGAGCCAAGAGAGAATGTGGGGACAATATCAACCTCCCCCAATAATGACGTGGCTAAGTCCTTATTTGTGCCAGAGATTGCAGGGGTGGAAGAATGAAGGCCAAAAAGAGTGCAGAATCCAAGAGGAATCCTTTGATCTAGGTCAAACATGAAAGACTCAAAATCAAAAGTGAGCTGCCAATAGCTCGTGATTTACAGGTGGATTAAACAAATCAAGATGGCCATAAATTCAAGCTTAGAGTTGCATCGACTACATAGTCGAGATACACTCCAGCTTAAAGAAAAGACGACATCTACAAAATAAACCACAAACCCAAACAAAGTCCCAAGGCCAGCAGACGCATTACAAACATTCAGACACACCTCGAACAGATCATGTGATGCAACATCTGTCCCCATGCAACATAATGACCCACTGGAGCCAGTTTTGTTTACCTTTAATGCACACACACACGTTTGCCTGCATCCCCTCACTTGTACCCACACCCACAATCAATTCAGTCCCATGACCAGCCCAGCCCTGAGGCCATCTCCACCAGGCTCTCCCTGCATCTACAGCATCCTTCATTTGGCCTGGCCCCCTGCTCACCCAACCCGTCTGTCCCCTGATGCTAGAACAATATCGCAGTGTGCATTTGGCCCAAGGTGTGGGAGGGCTGAACCAAGTGTCTCCCTGCCTCCTAACAATGCTAAAGAGCCGGGGGGGTGTCACAAGAAGAGCTCTCAGCGAGAAGAATTCTCCCTCTGGCTCCACCCCACCCATTCCCTTGACCTGTGGCCCCCAATAAACATCCCATCTATCTGCCAGGCACCAGACTGCAGTGCGTGCATCCCCTTCCCCTTTTGGGGAGACTCGCCAAAAAAGAGAGCGAGTCTTAACTAAAATGAGGTGGTGAAAAGTAAGTTGTGAAGGTGCTGATTATATCTGAATATCCTTTCTGAGAAAAGGGATTGGTAATCTTATCTTACATACCATAAGACAGACGCGGAGGAAGATATTTTTCATTGTCCAATAAATGAGATGTGCTGTCATAAATTAACCAGCCTAACAACAAGATAATTTCCTTTGCCAGGTTTGGGCAAACAGTTCAACTTATATAAGCATATATATGTTTATAGGGGAATTAGTAGTTCATGTTCGATAATGAAAGCACAACAGGGGTAAAATAGAAACGAGGCAGTATGTGGAAAGGCTAGTTGCGGAGAACTGAAACCAGTCTCGTGACAATTCAATGCATCTTTGTATGTTATGGTGTAAATGAACAGAAATGTTACAGATATAAAATTGAGTTTCTGTGGGTGGCCATAACAAGGGGCTACTCTGTGGCAACTAATGTGGGCTTAAGACATGCTTGATTATCATGCATCATACTCCCATCAGGGGGGTGGGGGCTGTACGAGTAACCAAGTTTAACTTCACAAAATAAACATTTCCGCAAAGAAAAAAATATTATCCTGGTCTTACATGGCTGATGTCATATCTGACATCAGAAAAAAAAAAAAAGGTTGCTTTTGCCTCGTCCTAATCTTTTACCAACCAACAGCATGAGGAGCAATCTGAGCACAAGACAGCATCGAGAGAATTAAGGACAACGGCCCCCTTCTCCAAAGATACCCACATTTACTACAGCTGCCCTAGTGTACTAAGGCTAATTGAGTTAGCTTTAACAAATGCAGCCGAGGCCTGACAAACATCAGGAATGGGTGAATAGAACAAGACGCTGCCTCATAACACCATAATTCCCCTTTAATGTACTAGTTCACAATGCAGTAATGCTTATAGTAAGGCTCATTATCATTCTAACTGTTTTGGGTGTCACATGAAGATTATCATTTTATTTAAAAGGTCATGTTAAGACCAATCTAAAATGAAGAACACGAAAACTATACCAGCAAAAATTATTCTGGACAAGACAGAATTAAATAATTTCCTTAAATTATTATATATTTTTTTTAAAAACCCAGCAATGACAATTTCTTTTCCCAGATTCTAAATGAAGAAACGGGTTAGATAGCCTCCTCACATAATTTATGGGGTCCTTGTTGCTAAGGAAAAGCCACACCAAGCCCCTAATCCAGTCTTGCTCTCCTTACCAATTAGAGATGTGTACAAGTTAGAGGATGACTTTAAGTAATTCTGATTAGTGATTGCGTGTACAAAGGAAGGAACTAAATGTAGTAGTGAAATCCGCTTCGCTCACAAATTAGAGTCAAATAGCGCCCCGCTCTTAATTCTTCTGACAACTCAGACTATTGTCAGGATATAAGGCAAGACACTGTAATGTAGGGAGTGTGTGGAAGGCTCACTAACACCAAACTGTACAGGTAAGGCTACCCTCCACAATTTTATGAGGGCTAAAGATGTGATGTCTACTGTAATAAAATTAATGAACCAATAAAAAGATGTCACACACTTCAGTAAACGCAAAGTTCAATTACAAATCTGGCTTATGTGTTTTGGATTAAAAGCATTCAGTATGCTGTTAGCGTCAATAACTTTATAGCTCCCTTAGGCTTTGAGTAACCACATAATCTTTGCATGTCAATGAAATAGAGAAAGGTCATCTCCAATTGGTAGAACAAGTCGTTTCAGTCTTGAGCAAATAAGATCAGTTTTTAATAAGAAGATATGACCCAAAATGATCACATCAGAGCCTCTGAACCCAGGAATGTAGATGACGGGCTCAGGTGATGCTGTGTCATTCTGTTTCTGACAAACTTTGCACTCATACCTATGCAAAGGTCACCTCTGGGCAAGCAAACTGTCAGGTTCCAGGCAACATGATTTACTCTCCTCCTCTTGTCCAGCCTTGCAAGTGACACCATCTATGGATTTTGGGGGGTCATTCTAGCACAATGCCTCTAATTTAGCTCCCTAAAGGGAGGAGGAGGTGGAGGAGGAAGAAATGCGCCAGAGGTCACCCGTGACTGCAAGGCAGCAGAGCAGCATGAAAGGCGGGGGGTTGGGAAGGGGTGCGGTTCCCCAAAGGCTGCAAGGGTCGAGCCCTTGCCATTGTGTGACCTCTATCAAGCTAACAATCTAGACAGCTATTGATACAAATGGACAGTATTTTGAAACACAAGTATTGTGTAATATTTGTAGATTAAGAGTTGATTTGCAGATGCATTCGAGTATTCGCCTCCAGGTTAGCTGGCAGGTGTCAGACAGGAGCAGGTCTGTGAGCGGAACTTCAATGATGAGTGGACAGGCACTAAGTCTCACATCTCAACTCGGTCAGGAAGATTCGTGTCACTCACACTTATAAATGGCAATGTTTTTCTATTCTGTAAATCCCTAGGCTCGAAGGGGCTTTCCACTACCGTCAATGACCATCTACTTCTGGCCATACAGTAAAGCTACAAGCTGCTAGTACGCTAGGCTAGTTGTTAGCTCAGGTTAGCAGGCTGATGCTAACTAATTAGCCAGAGGAAGGGATTGTGAAGCTTAGGTAAAAGCCTATTTTCGCCTTAGTTGTATTTTAGAAGTTTAAGAAAACGCCATTGAAGACCATAAACACAAAAACAACTGACATATGGCATGACATTTGTTTGACAGGTATTTCTTGTTACGTAGTTAAGTAAACGAAAGCGAACAGCGCGAACGTTACCTGTTTGGTGGGGTCATTTCTCCCGTGCTCAGAAGACAGGTGATGTCTCAGCAGCAAGGCCCGTTTGTAGTTGCGACTGCCTTTAACAAGCTCGTCGCTGTTTTTAGTGGCAATGTTGTGACACCAAGAACAAGACATGAGTCCCGTCTCCTGGCTAAATCTGAGCCATGGAAATTCTTGCAACCACGAAGCGTGGAATAGCGAGTGTTTCTGAAGCAGCGTCTGCGGTCTCATCTCTACCCCAGATTTCCTGGAACCTGTCTCGCCTCCCCTCGCAACGCTTTCAGACTCCTGCTCGTCGGTGTTGTTGTTGGGACCGTTCCCCGCTGTCCAGCTACTGCCTTCCCTGGACCCGTCTTCCACTTCAACCGAGCCGACACGATAGTCACCGTCCCCGGCAGCCCAGCTCCCCCCTTCCGGGTCCTCTTCTTCCTCCGCCTCTGGTTCCCCGCTATCGCTAACAGACCCAGCGCCCTCCACTCTCTTCTGCGACGGTCCTTTCGCTCCCAGATCCCTGTCCTCCTCTTGATCCGACCTATTCCCGTTAAAATGTCGGTCTTGACAGGCCGGGGCCTCCCAGCTGTTACAGTTCCCCCCACCGATGCCACTGGAACCCGTTAACCCAGCTAATCCACCTCCTCGGAAAGCCAGCGACCTGCGATTTCTCTCACCGGACATTTTTCTTAATATAAATTACAATCTTCACTTTCTCAACAATAGTCTCCCTACGACAAAAATAATGTATGAGTAAACGATGTATTTTCCGAAAGAGATGGACCGTCGTCGTTTCTTTTCTCCGCTTGGCCCTCCCGGTGAGAGTATGTAGGTTATGCGGAAATAAATAAAGGTTTTAAACGCATAATGAATTTCAGGGTTCTCGCTGCGTCCGCGCAGGCCCCGCAGAGGTCGAATGGCAACGACTTTCCTCCCCACAATGCACCTCGACCAGGGAAAGGGGGGGCTGGAGAGGGAGGGGGGCCGTCTTTTAAAGGAAGATGGGGGTGCTGTTGATCACCAAGGGGTCTTTTGTGTTTAAGGGCTGCACCCATTTTCCGCATGCTTTTCATCTTTCGACTTTGCTAGTTTTCGCAGTCCATAAATGCCGACTTGTGTGCCCCACTTTAGCTCTTGTGCTAGGCGCTGGGAACATAAAAGTCATATGATATTTCAACAAGAATGCAACTGTGCAGTGCAGCGTGTTAGGCTTTCTGTATTGAATTTCTACTTTATAATACAGCCCGTGTATATAACATACACACGTTATATGTTACAATGAATTATTCAAATAAAATAAACCGGCCTCTTACAAAATGAACAAAATTGAAAAAACATATATATACAGAAAGTATAGACACTGATATGTACATATATGTTCATTTAGATAATCGATTAAATATTAAATAAAGTTTTATTAACACTCTATTACAATAAAATTAGAATACGTGTGTCTCATATATATGTATAACCTAAGTAAAGAGGGCATATCATATTTTAAATACATTGCATTTTTTTTATCCTAACATCTTCAATAAGAAATTAAACCTTTTAAGATAAGAAACAAACACATATCCTTTTTTTAAATTATATAATTATTTGTATCCGAAACTGCTATGTCAAGAGATCGCTGAGGTATTTTAACCGCAGAGTGAGGAATTCTGACATATCAACACGTTTCTTGAGCCTTCTTGTCGTCATGCTGAATTCCAGCAGATGGCACTCTTTCATGTGAGCGTATATCTCCTTTTATCTACATGAACGTGTGTGTTTTTTTTTCTTCCATATACCCCGCTAGACATAGTTTGGTGTATAGTTTCACAGCTGCCCAATTAAGGGCTTTACACACAGTGTGTGAACAGGAGTGGGATTTAACCATGGTTCTGATTACAATAAGGCGGAGGGTAATACGTCCCCCCTGCGTTAATTCCCAAGGGGGTGATAAAGCCTGTGTACAACCACTGCGTCTCTTTATTTCTCATGCTCATGAGCGCAGCCTATTAACACGGTATCACAATCAAATAAAGCTAAAGAGTCACATACAGAGAACAGTACAACACATGTCTAATATATTCTCACATGTACGTAAAAAAGGGGCAAATCTTACAAGAATTTATGATTGGTAGCCATTTGTACCTCTACTATGCGAGGTCAAGCGTGAACTTCTTTTATCTATTGCCTTCCCAGTACAATTTCCCCCAAGTTTCAGGGGAGTTGACAGAAACTTTTCTGGCATCCGTTAATTTTGGCAAGCCAGCTCTCTCAGACAATGGTTGGATTGTTTGATTTTGGACGTGTGGGGTTTAGGCCAGTTTTGGGCGATTATTGATGTAGTTTTGCCACATTTGAACCAACATCAGAACATCTTTGGTAACCTGAAAATAATATCAGATAAAGTACGTGAGCTGATGAATACAATTGTTTGATGATTTTGCTGCAATACCAGATCATCGTACAGGCCAGTGTACTAGGGCCGGTTCTGGTGCATCTACCATACGTTGCCCAGATTTTTCCATTCATCCCATTGTGGGGCCGAGCAATTTTGGATAAGTGTGTTACTATTAAGACAGACATTATTAAAAACATACATATCTAAATATAGAATTGCTAGTTTTACTAGAATGCTACCAAAATTGAGGCAAACGGAATTGGATGGCAAATACTAAAATATTGTCAATCATATAAGATTAATAAGAACAAAATTATACTTCCTGTTGATATTTAAAAGCTGTATTCTGAGTATTTTTATTTGATTTGATTCTATCTATCAGCAGTTAAAGCGGTGTTTTTCATATGGACAACATTTGGGTTTTATGTGGTTTTAAATTGACATAATCCAAGACAATATTTTTTTTAACTTCCTCACTGGAATACTTGACCCCGTTTGCCTTTGATTGGGATTGGACACAAAAGTTATCTTTAAACACACTTTTATTTGTTGTGCGCCTTAGCTGACATCTCTTTTCTGTTACTTTAAAAGTCAGTCTTTTTTACAAGTGTGTTGCGTTATTGGATTGTATTATGTATAAGAGAGGTATGACTGTTTCTGTTGGTGAAATTTTAAAACTGCAACAACAAATAATCTACCCGTTTATTGACTCGTTGTCAAGTTCCGGGTGTTCATTGTTGACGGTCTAAAACTTGATCCACGTGCTCGCCTCTGTTTACACTGCTGCGTGCTGACGTCATAGATAACCCCACCCCGCACGCCGAGCTGCCAGGCAACATGAGGGAGAGACCAGGAAGATCCGCCGCGGCCAAGTGAACAACCTACACACTGAGCATAAAACAGCCCGAAGCATCTCCCAGCCATTACGATGGAGGACACGGAAAAAGGTAAATAATTGACCGAAATTTATTGGTGCGCCAGGGCTGTAATGGACATTTTGAAACAACTTTACTACACGCGAAAGTTAGCAAACGTGCTAACTTTGCGCCGCGTCTGAAGTTTGACCCTGAGAACATATGCTACTTTTTAAAATTTCACGTTACATGATATGTGCTTTGTGAGAACTTTCGAAAGAAAACAAATCTCACGGATCCGCATTCGAGACGGGGTGCGGGCATTTTCAAAGAATATCACGGAAGTTCGGTGTTGCACAGCATATGTTACAGCGTGTAATCAGCGGTTGAGCTAGTTCAGTGAGAAGGTAAACGAGGAAGTTTATGTCAGTTTCAAACAATTTGTTCAAACAATTGAAAGGACAAAACCTATAAGAAGACCTTGACAGTTGGTGAAAATGATTTTTTTTTTAAAGACGCGCTCACAACTGCTTGACAGTAACCGTCCACCCCCTGAATGTGTGGTTTAATCATGCAAAACTCACGTTCTCTGAAAAACAAGTGCGCACGTTTTATTTGCAAGCAGCACGCTGTCACCGGTGGCATGCCACGAATGCACGCTACCTGCCATTCCTCCTTCTTTTATTCTCTCCTCCATCAACGTGGATATTCTTGCGAAAGCATTCCTGCCCTCGTGCCCTTTGAACGCCAGACTCGACCTTCGGTGACGCGACTTCTCATAAGTGCACGAGTTTGTGCAGCGGTGCAACGACAGTAGAAACTCTCAACAAAGCTTGTGTGTAGGAATCAAGTTGGGAAATCAAAGTTCAGTGTGATTTGCATGTGGTTGGCGTGCAAGCAGACGACAGGGGTTGAGGTGTGCACTTCAAGCGGATGTTGGGCAAAGAAGTTCTGACCCAGTTTCCCCTTCAGCATAAAACAATCTTCACACCTCGGTTTCATATGTGTAATTAGTTTGAAAGATTTGTTGTTTTGATAACTTGACAGTTGTGTCAGTTTTCATGTGGCTCTCAGTCTGTGGACACATTAGTTGGTGAAGCGCAGGGCTTTAACTGTCATTTTATGTGACAAATGAAGGTTCTTTTTGTGAGAGGCTACTTGCCTCTTCACTTTTGTTCCTCTTTGCTTGTGAAGTTTAATATGCTTTACATACGCAAGAAAGGCCCCATCATCATCACCACCACCACTACATTATGTGTTTTCTCCACCATGTGTGTAATGTAGCACCAGCAGTTCAGACAGACGGTACTCTGTGATCCTACGTGGTCTGGAAAATCAGTGAATGCCATACCTATCAAGGCAAGGATTTTTGCCATACTGCTTAATCAGAATCGGATTGTTACAGAAGTTGGTGAAACGGGGAAGTTCCATGCCAATTCCTGTACCCCCCAGCAAATAAAACCAGCACTGAGATGCTGTTTGTTCCTACAGCCAGCAGAAGTAAATGTTCACACTTTCTACCTGTCCGTGCCAATGCTTTAGATATAACAACAATAACCATTGTGCTCTGTCTTTATAGTCACATTGTCATGGCAACGCTCAGCAGGGTTCATTTAACTGTCAAAATTTCATGTTGTTTAATTTTTTTTTTATTATTAACTTAAAGACACTATATAAAAAAATAGTCCCTTTTAAAAAGAAAAACGTTCTTTCACTCATTATTTAGGCATATTTTAATACTCCTCTTTTTTTAGCATTTCAAATGGATTATTGCAAATGTCAAAATGAGAATGGGACAGGAGAACAGGTTACAGCAGCAGGGGCAGTGCGTATCGAGTAACTGGCGCTTCTCAAAGGAGTCTCCTCTCCTCTGATTATGTGGCAGTACTACGTCTCTTTCTTTGGTATATTCTTCTGGAATGTATTCTGGCATATTCTTTATCTTGATCAGGAGTTATTTGGAGTCAAGTGCACAGTTTGATCTGGGGATTTACACGCAGCGGAAAGATGAGGTAGTCTCAAACCTCAAGAGTTTCCTCACTCAGAAATACTGCTCCATACTGCTTCATGTCTCTCTTATCATCTCATGATCGTTGTTTGGATGGATTCCCGTTTCTGCCATGTTCTACTTCATGGTTGGAAGCTTGAGGTTTGGACTCGAAGATGTCCAAAAAATGACAGCTGGGCTCACCGTCCCGTCTTGTTTTTCGACCCACTTGTCTAATAAGATTGATCATGAGCAGCGGCCAACAATTTTGCTTAATTAGATTTCTCTGAAGCACAACTGGCTGCTTTCAGCTGTCGGAGGAAGTCCCTCGCAGGCGACGTCCCCTCAGTAATGTTCAGCTGATTTGTTTGAGCAAGAAATTAATTTGGCGGAAGAGAATCGTGCAAAGTATGTCCTCGTATGTTTCCATATATCCAGGATTTCATGGTAGGTTGATGCTAACCCCTAACTATTATTCTGGTGTATTTTTGTGACATATTACAGATGATTTATCCAAACAACATGGGCTTTAATGGTACTGCATTTAACTCGGTTTACATCGTAGCGCTGGATAGAAGTAATGGAATTGCAGCGTCTATGACAGGATAAGTTCAGGCAATGATTCTTCTATTAACCAGATTAAATATCACAGTACTACAAATGGTATTAGTTCAATGTAGAAACTAACAGTTAATTTGTTCTTTGTTTAAAAAATCTGGACAGAAAAAAAAGACGCCCAGGGGCCATTTAAACCTTTTGCTTTCAGTCCAGCTTTCTTGAGAATTTTTCATTCACCTGTGAGATTTGGCGCGGCAGCGTTCTCACCTGCCTGACAGTGCCTGTAGCTTATAGACCTCTAATCTTCTCCACTCCTCCACCTTCCAGCGTGACACAGTAGAGAGAAACTTCGGGTTTCGCTGTCAGACGGAGAAGAGTGCGCAGACTGTTAATTGACAGTCCCAGATAATGGAAGATTTTATTGTGTAATTCAGTTCCATGTAGAAATGATTCAGATCTTCCCACAATGCTCTCAGTGGTGACGGGCAAAGTGCGTGCCCTAACCCTCTGTTTAGGCCAAACCCTTCATTTCAGGGAGACTGGAATTTCCAGCCCCGCTGTTTTGTTTCTTTTCTTTTCACACTTCTCCTTTGTTCTCTCATACGACTGGAGATAATTTCCCTCTGCTTCTTGATTTATTTCTTTGTGTGTTACTGCTATTTTCTCCTTGTCTCAGTTGCTCCGGTTTGAAGGTTCTAGTTTGCATCCTAGATCCTGGATTTACCTTTTTTTTTCTTCTTTGTTTTTTATGGAGTCTCAAACATGACCCCTCCTGAGTTTCGACTGATGCACACAGCACGTCTAAAAGTGTGAAGAATAATATGTTAATTTTATTTTTAATGACTTTGTATATTCTACTAAGCTAGTATGCTGCCATTCTCATGCATGTACTCCACATTTATTTTCCAAATCGATGATGGATTTTACAACAAGTTTCCTACACCGGCTTTCCTTGCATCCATTTTAATAGTGAGAGGAATTAGAACCTCCTGACCTCGCCATGACATCTCAGTTGGAGCACTGTCCACATAGTATGCTGATGTTTCGAGATACAAGGAAAATAAGAGTCTCGTGTGTGTATTTGGGATAAGTTGGCATATGCCAGACCTTGGTAGAATAAAGGCTGCAAACTGTGATGTAAAAGTGATATTTCTGAGCACGAAATTGCAAAGAATTTGTGGATTTTTATCATCTCCTGTACATCTACTGAAGGGACGGGTACCAGACTCTGTACTTGTAATGCCATTGGCTGACTTGCACTGGCTCTAGTACCAGAGATGCTCATTAAGCCTTTAGTGCCAAATTTCTTGGTGAGAGAAGAGAAGGATGCAATACGATGTAGCCAGGATTCATTTGTGGTAGCAGGCTCGGCATAGGGATGGGCGATATGGCAAAAATATCATATCGCGATTTTTAAAAAATAAACTCATGATTTCGATTTTATCATAATCATAAAGTGAAAAACAGAAGTATTTTCGGCTGGGCAGCTCGTACCGCGGGTCAACTTGAAGCAGACGTTCGAACCAGTCCTTTTCTACCGTCTTGAACGGTACCATATCTTTTGCAAGATAAAAGGTAACTGCTTCTGTTACCTCTTTCTATCACTTGCTTGACTTGTCATACGGAGTTCCTTTGTCAAATGGCTGTGTTAATGTTGTCTGTTTTGGTCTTATGCTAGCTGCTGCCTCTGCCTGCGGTGCTGGTGTCGCCGGGCCCCTCGCTGTGATTGAACAGGTTCGTCGTGTTGCCACCCGACGTGCGAACCTTTTATGTGCAAACTTTGCAAATTACTTTGCTTGCGCTTGATCAGTTGCGGAAAATCCAAACCAATTCCATATAATGGAGGTGGAATTTTTTTTAGCGACCAACTCCTCCGTTTGGCTTTCAGCCATGGCTCTCCATGCGGCTACTGCTACACACACAAACAAGGAGGCGGGTAAGAAAGCGCGTCACAGCCCGTAATTTGCTGTGATTGGTCGGTCAGGTTGGGAACGTAATACGTCTGGTGCGTCGGTGCACTAGCATAGAACTGCAATTTATAGACTGTGCCCGAGACGATCCCACGATCTCTGCAGTTTGACAGATCGTTACGGATCGTCTTCACGTTGCAATCGTTCACGATATAATATCGTCATATCGCCCACCCCTAGCTCGGCAAAACCAAAACCTCTTCTCAGAGATAACTGGTACTTTGGCGGCGGTTAAGATTTTTCTTTGTTAACTCTCTAACCCTCTTTAGGCTCTGTGCACTCGCATAAGTGGGCTTTTTTTTTTCAATATTTGATCCTACTGACACAAAATATCACCAGACTTAATTTGCAAGAAGAGCGCGTTGTTTGGACGGAGAAGTGTGAAAAATGTAAAAAGTCATTATGGAGAAAACGCTACTTGGGCAAATGAGTAAGTTCATATTTGCTTGCTGCTTATTTCACACAAATCTCTTAAACTCTTAACTTGAGAAGAAGTGCCTTTAGCTCAAAAAGAAACCCATGATAACATGGTAATCGGGTAAGCCGTTTACCAAATCAAAGCAGCTTTTATTGGTTGAATATTCTCTTTATTATAGAGGTAAAATCTGTGTTTGAGCCAATATCAGCAGGTAAAAGACACAAGTGACAGCCAGAAAGGGCTGATGAAAAGCTTTCATGCAGAGGCCTGCAGTAGCGATGGTTGTGGGTGCATTAGTGCACATGGCATGGCTAACGCATCTGTGAAGGGGGCATTAAAGCTGAGTGTTGCCATCAAGAAAACATCTCTTTTGAGTTGTTTACATTTTAGCATTCCAAATATTAATACGGGCCGGTAGATGAGTAGATTGAGAGCACTCTCGTTTCAGCGTGGCAAGTTTACTGTGAAGCTAAGCTAGCAGGAAATAGCCATGTCATGCTATGCTGTCATGCTTCCTACTGCCTTCAGTTTTTGAGTAGATTAAACAAAAATAATAATTTATTTGTATATTATTGAACTAGAGATGGTGTCGGGTTTATTTTGCTACTTTAGAGACGGTAAGGATGCACCCATTTCCAATCTATTCGCTAACCATTAGCAAACAAAAAAACCTAGATTGGACAAACTCGTACATTATCTTTGTTTTGTCCTTGCATTTCTTATTGTTTTCCCATGATGCACATCTCACGAGAACTTTGTGAGCCCAGTTGATCCTCCCACAGTCATCTATGTCTCATGATTCTTGTTTTAGGCTCATCATGTGACAGGCCTATGCCTTGAATAGTAGGGTAATTGATCTCATGCCGTGCTTCATTAACCACTTTAAAGTAGCTGTTTGCTCCTGGTTACAGCCTAGGTGGACTGATACCACTGGTGGTGTTTTCTGTTCTTATTTGTTTGATTTTTGAAGCAAACAGGTCAGTCCAAGAGCACGCTGAAATTGGTTGGAGAAATTGGCTGATCTTTGATTTCATCATTTTTGATAATCCATCCAACTTAAGCATACTAGTTATTTTCTTTTTAACAAGTGTCACATGAATCGGTGGTTCTGTTTATCAGGAGGGCCGCAGAGTGGATTTAATGCTGAGCTCAGTCTGTTTCTTAATTAAGATGGTAAACGGCTCTTAGAGGACGGACAGGTTTATCCATTTTACATTAAACGTCTCCTAGATAGAGTAGGTTTGAATATTGACACATTATTCTCCCAGTAGCAATAATGTTGACCCAAGGAAAAAAAACCTCTGCGTAACACTTGATAGCTTTGATGAGTAATTGTAATAGTGCTTTTCCATTACAAGCTATGGTACCATATAGTTCCACTCATTATGGATCTTCCATCCTTACTTTGTGGGCGGGGTCAGCTGTTTATTATCACAGCGTGTGTGAAGCGCAAACAGCTTCTTGGAAGAGCACTGTTTACGCCCACAGGATTTTCTACGACCCATCAGCACTCTGCAGTGCTTCCACGTCCCCATGTTGCATCGGCACGGCTCACTTGAAACCGCAATTACGCTGTTCTACCTGCAGCGGACGGGAGGAAAAAATAGCAACAATAAGACGAGCCATCAAGCTCGTTACCACAAGAGAGTCACAGCTGGGCTGACCAAGAACCCAAGAATAGTAACAGAAGCACACTGCAAGACCTGCCATTTCACTGATATTTATCATTAATTTCCTGTTACCGTAATGGCCCCTTTGTTAAACCGTGGATTTAAAACGCCGTAAGTAGTTTTTAATGAATGTTCTCTCATTGATCAAGACAATCAGTAATTACTTGGATATCTTCATCGAACTGAGTATGATAGAGAATCACCAGCTGAATGTTTCAGTAAACAAATAAGGGGTAATTCCAGATAAGGTTGAACATTAATGTGTCAAAACCACGACACGTACCACTGTTTCCCTGGTAATAACTTAGGGTTTGACTAATATCTGAAATTGTAAATGGGATGAACTTTAGGTTGTTCTTTTTTTTTTTTCCTCCCAAGGTTAAACATCCGTTTGAACGTGAAGAGTTTGGATTAGAAAATCTTTTTTGTATGCGATTCAGGCCTTGTGCTGTGCAAACCGTTTTATTGGTCTGTAAATGAACTGAAAATGGAGGAAAATAGCAATCGAACCCATGCTAATAGAACACCATGACAACAAATAATCCAAGGAGAATAGCGAAGGCTGTTCTTTATTGTAAATCCAGCTGGTATGTACATTTTCTTGATATGGTGAGACAGTTTTGGTCACTTTTTTTATTGACACCTCACTAGAGACTATAGGAGCTTCCATGCCTTGTCCAGAGGCAATTATAGCCAGCAAGTCTGTGTAGCAAGAAGGTGCCTTTCCCTTTTCCATCATCTAATAAGTGGAGTTTGTTGGGTGTAAGGCTCAATGGCATTGGCGATTTTATTCATATAGAATCTTTCCTTACATGTAAACCCAATGTGCTGAACAAAGACCAAGTATGAGAGAACCACACGTGGCAAAATTGCACAGAAAAATACAGCACATGTTCTCATACACACATTTATTTGTAGGCTTGTGAGAACAGGAATGTTCTGAGTTTAATTTTGAATGTAGGCGCAGCTGTAACGGACCTCAAATCAGCAGGTAGTTTGTTCCAAAGATGTGGACCACAGTAACGGAGAGCCCTCTCTGCAGATTTGGATCGAATTCTGGAAACAACTAAAAGACCAGCGTTTGATGACCTCAGAGACTTGGTTGGGTTATATAAAAGGTGACTCTGAGGATCAACAGGACCGTTTCAGAGCGCTTTGTTCCCCCTTCTCTGCAGAAATGAACATGAAATCGAAGCGGGAGGTTTTCTGTTAATGATACACGCTGGGGATTTTGCGGCAGGTTTGAGCACAATGCAGTTTTTCTGGAAACTGTGAGAGCATGAAAACATCCTGTTGGGAACCCTGCTGTTTGTGTGGAGTTATGTCAGGTTAGTGGTTGCTCCTTCAGTGGCCCAGCACACATTCCTTTCAGACCGATTAAATGAATATGGACTAAAACCATCCTGGGCCAACTCTGACTGTGTCCTGAGCGATAGAGTCCCAGTGCATCCTCAGTTTGTCCTCGGTGTGTTTACACCTGACTGGATCACCCAACACGCATATTGGCACCAGCTCTAAACAGCCTCCCAAAGCCCTTTCCACTCAGCTATGAGTAAGAAATCTAACTTCATGTGAGCAAAAATCAAAGCCAACAAGGAAGTTGAACAAGAAAACCACCAAGCTGGCAGGACAGCCGTGTTCTTCACGTCAAATCAGATCAGAAGATCCCCATAAGCCAAACATTCAGAACAGCACACACATTGTCCCACTGTTTAGTACCTGTCTGTTAGAAGGGATTAGTGGACACCCTTCATCTTAGCATGGTATCAAAATTATTAACCTTTCAAGATTTTTTTTTTTCCAAAATGTTTCCCTTCAACATTCTTGAGGGTGGAATTTGTCTCCCACAGTGCTTCAGTGCTGCCAGCAGAGTGCCTCTCCTTGTCTCTTAATGTGAAGCATTTCCTGAGTGCAGACTCACTGGGTAGACTCTGAGAACAGAGGAGCGGCGTTGAAGATGGGCTGAAACTCAATGTGGAGAACACAGTTTTGTTCTTGGGTTTAAAATTCACTAACATTTCTGTGCTGATGTGCGCTTTGATTTGTCAGTATTACCGTTTTGCACATTTTCAACTCGACTTCCCTACGCGTTCATTGGTCTCTATTCATCGGAACATTCTCGATTTCATGATTCCGGCTGCAGCTAATGCATCAGGAGTAATGAAATGTACCCGTTTAGGACACGTTTAGATTGGCTCCACTCTTTCCTCCCTCTTCTAACGAAGCTGTCCAACTCAGAAGGCATATAGTCATCATCAGTAATAAAATTTGTGTTGGAATGACAGGTTTTCTACTTTATTGCAGCCTTGAAAAGTCCCAGCAGATGTTGGAATACATAGAGGTGTTTGCTGGCTTGCTTGTCTTTGTGTTATCCCTGCCTTAAATCATTGCAGTGCATCAGTTGGTGCTTTGAGTACATGTTACACTTTGATGGAGTTTTTTTTTTTTCATTTTTATTATTGTTACAAAGGTTTTTACATTATAGAATCGGTACATCCCTCTGGCTCTGCAGTGATGGAAATACTAACTCCTATGAGCCCCACACAGAGTGGCACTTTTGTTCTCTTCACCACGCTGAGCACTTTCTCTCAAATACACACACACAATACCCAGTGAAGCCTGGGGGCATCCTCTCCTCTCCATTCTAGCTGACTAGCATTACTGCTGCTCCAAGATGAACTGGTCAGCCTGGATTAGCGCTGTGCTGTAATCTGGGACACTGCAGATTATGCTTTTCATCTAATGCGCCCCTACCACGCACACATCACATGACCGACCCACACAAATGGAACCTCTCCTAGTTTCTCCTTGGATGACAGACTGGGTGACAGATATTGCGTGAGAGAAATGAGAGAGAGCCATGCAATATCAATGCAGCACCAGCCTCTGTTAGCACACGTGCTAATAGTGGCCAGCATCTGAACACTGGCGGCACTGATTGCACATACGGATGTTGGAAGGATGGACTGAGAATTGACCTTTGGGATTATAGTGAAGAGGAAGAGGGGAGGGTGTGTGTGCTTCCACAGCTGCTTGAGTGGACAGGTAACTTATTAACGGCCAGAAGGGAGCTGAGCGTTTACAACACCGTGGCCTTCTGCATAAATGAATAATGAAAATGTTTCTTGTTACTTTAGTTTCACGCTGAACTTCTGACTGCCTAAAAGCCAGCATAAAACTCCTTTAGTGTTCCTCTCCGTCCCATATACAACAAGAGTCCAGGGTGCTGTAAACAAGGAGACACAGAGACTGCCAGCACGCGGCTGGATCACATGCAGACAATCAGCACTTGGCCAGCTTCGCTTAGGTAGTGTCGGTGGCAGAGAGGTGGCCGTCGCTCTGACCAACAACACACAGCGAGCTGTAAATATGGAGCCTCTGGAGGAGTACCACTCTCCCTTTGACTTTGAACAAGGAGTCAACGCCAGCTACCTCTTCCTCTCTCCAGCCTATGGCGACACGCCACCCAGCTCGCCAGCTGTCAAAACCAGAGGTAATCACAAGGAGGAAAGGGAGAGGCCGAGTGGAGGATTTGTTTTTGTGTGTATGTGTGTGTGTGTGAGAGAGAGTGTGTGTGTGTGTGTGTGCTGAACACAAAGACAAAACATGGCTTTGGTTCATTGAAGGGTAAGAATTTGGGGGAGCCCAAACTTTCAGGGGGAGGGAACATGTGATAATTGGTGGGGGTGTGTGCGCGCGTCTTTGCCAGTTTTTATTTTGCTAATTTACTAATTTAGTTTTCAGATTGGAGAACATGGTAATTCTATATACAAACTTTGTTTTTGCTATAGTGATGTTGTGCTACCATTTTGTAGCACAACATCATGCCTTGTCCCCTAAATACTGTCAGCCGCGCTGCCCTCATCGCAGTGTCTGTTACTTATTTTCAAAGCTGAGTTTAATTAAATGTTATCCGGCTCTGCATAGCACTGCGTGTGTATTCAGAGTTAGGAATTGATGTAATTCCATGTCAGGAATAATTGTCTGTTCCTATTTACTTATAAAATATTGAAAGAAAGTTTACACAGAAAATTGCTTGTAAAAATGTATGTTTCGATGCGACTTTGGTTAATTTAGTTGAAATGCAGACACTCTTCATGTCCTTTACAGCCATCTGTGCAGAGAGTTAGTTCACTTCATGGTATTTCCTTCACATTCTTATTGGCTGAATAAGTCATTTACTTACACGGTTGTATGTCATTGCTTTTGTTAAACAACATCAAGCCTTGTAAATCTTGTAAAGCTTGAGACCTTTTACAAACGGAATGGATCAGAATGAGTGGAATTTAGCTCAGATCGAGTCACATGACTGTGCAACATCTGCTGCCTCCACCAGTGACATGGAGACATACTGTACATCACTGTTAGGCATGGAGGCTCCAAACACATCTTCAGTGTGTGCAAAGTTGTGAGTTCACACGTAACCCGACATCCCAGCTCTCGGCAGACAATCTGACATAATCGCCTCGGACAGCATCTCCACGTAGTTAATTATAAAGACTCAGAGCACATCAGTACATGTGCTGGTCTGTTTTTCAGCCTGTATGCACATGCATGCTGTTTACACCAACTTAAAGTGAATAAACACCCTTTAATTAAGAAAAAGCACTATACCAGCAGTTGGCTACAGCGATGAAGCAATCCTTGTGCTTCTTCACCATGGCTGTGATGTCATCACCCTTCTGTATGTGCTTACGTTCATGCGCAACATAACTGCACGTTTGACTCCACGCAATACTTTCATTGACTTCTTCAATATGATAAAGCTTCTAATTTAAGTCTCTCTTTGCCATTGATTCTCTTCTCTTTGCCTTCTTCCTTCCACTCGCAACATTTGAAGTAACTTTGTATAACACCACACAATTTATGTTTGAATAA
Organism: Leuresthes tenuis; assembly: GCF_036924035.1. NCBI lineage: Eukaryota > Metazoa > Chordata > Actinopteri > Atheriniformes > Atherinopsidae > Leuresthes > Leuresthes tenuis. The sequence continues at coordinate 12,971,408 of NW_027325372.1, read as the reverse complement.
ATGAGCATTATAAGTCTTTAAAATAGTGCATTATTAATACATTAGACGTAAAATAAGCTTTGTTCTGCTGTGCAGTAATAAGTTTTCTTTTTTAAGCCTGTTAGATGAATCAGCTTTTGTAATTTTACTACATTTAAAATAACTGGTGACAGACGTTTTTAGTCTCAGATACTGTATATCCAGGTCTACCCCAGTGAAACTTACTCTCAAAATGCAGGGTAGGTCACATCATCAACATAAACACGTAGTCAGAATTATGTGTTTAATGGTCTATTTTAACATCACCTGACTAAGGTATTCTGTCATTTTCTCATTTCTCATAATAAGCCCACGCTAGCCTTTCTTTTGATATGTCAACACATGATAATAGCTTGCTTTAGCGATGAGATTCAGTTTAAAGCTTGCATCTTTTGGACAGTTGGCGATGCCTTCGCCTCCCACCCAGGTCACACTGCTAACTGGGACACAGTTTGGTGGTCGTTGTGGGTGGGTATGCAGTTTGATGCAGCAAACCAAACTTCCCCCCACTGCCTGCACTCTCATACAATCTTATCTGCTTCACCTACCCTCCCTCCCTTTTCTTTTTTTCTTGGTTTGTTTGTTTTGCTCTCGGCACCCACTGATAGAAGCACTCCTTCGAGGCTTACATCCACTCATGCTGAGCTAGCTTCCAAACTGAGGACAGAGAACTTTTCTGACTGCAAGGATTACACAGTTTTACAAGGCAGATGACTCAAATGAACATTTTGAAAAAAAAAATCTGCTAGAAAATTCAGTTTCCGAGTGGCGCAGTGCTGGTTGTCATAAGGAGGGACAACATTGTTCTTTGTGACTCGAGCAAGTATCTGCAACACAGTGCTATCTTTGTCAGATGTGCATCTGTAGTGTAGATGTGAAGGAAAAAGAGACAATGCCTCCCAGGTTTCTCTTTAACATGGCGTTTTTCTCAGAGCGTTTTTGGACACTTGCATGTCTACACTTGGGAGATGCCCAGTCGGCTCCTCACTCATCCTCGTGGTGTTGATTAAATATAGAAACGGCAAGTAATGACAAAGCTCAGCTCATGAGAATTCGATGTGATTGGAAGGATGAGAAAAGGTCTTTCATTAACACCGAATTACTAGATTTTATTTTAATGATATTTTTCCCCCCTCATCAGTCTCAGGTAAACTGTTGGATATCTGGGTGTGACATGGAAAGGCAAAAAAGGCAGCTAAGTGGTTTGGAATGAGGTGGGAGTTGGCGAGATGAGTGGCGCAACTCCTGATTTATTTATTTATTTAGTTATTTATTTATTTATTTATTTATTTATTTATTTTTTTTGCAGTGAGTTTGAGGTGTGATGCAGTGTGTGTCGGTTCAACTCCATATTAATGTTTGGCGTGGGCACAGGTGCAAACCAGAGATGGTAGAGCAACGGCTCTTAATCTTAATGATCTAAATCTGATGCAATGTGAACATAATTCTTCTCCAGTGTTTTGAAAGGTTTTCTTCTTTCTTTTTTTTTTTCCTTTTTGTACCCAGCACATGTTGCTGCTGGTCTGAGAAATGTTAGCAGCAAGAATGTATGTTAGAAGAGGTGAACCGGGAGGACCCTATGAAGCTGAGGCTCTGTTCTGTCCATGAAACGCAGACAACTGGAAATGTTTTGAACGAATCAGTCAGAGCCTGGTGTAGTTGTAAATGGAGATTAATAGTCTTTTATTCAGACTGGAGATTCATGACTATCACAACCACAGCGTAATTCGATGTTCAGTTTGTAGCACAAGGCTTTAAGGAAGTGACATGAAGATGCTACTGGTGGTCTTCATCCCACTGTATGTTGGACAGCAGCACAGCGGTTCTGTGTCTGAATAGCTCTTTTGACACAGAAATCATCAATTTTCCCTCATTAAAAAGACTCCCTCATCAAGCTGCTCATGTCATCTCTGCCTGCTTTATGCTCTTAGACTTCATGTCAGTGTTGTGGAATGAAATGCAGCTCTCCTTGTCACACAGACACCGATTCGACTGCTTGTTCCTGTTTTGACCTCTTTTTAATTTTGCTTTGAATAACTGGACAGCTGAGAGACGAAGAAGAACGCCCTCTGTGACAGATTTGTGCCGCCCTTATTGAGCTCATTTCTAAACGTCTTCATCTTTGACTGGCAGATCCAAACAACCCCCCCCCCCCCCCCCGTGTGTTCCCACGCTGTCTGAGCCCAGGATGTTGAAATTTCTCTATATAATTGATGCAGTTAGAGCTCCTACTGGGCACAGCTCTGTCAGAGATGGCAACATCAAAGTGTTAATGTGTGTAAAGCGAGAAGCTTTCACGTATTTTCCTCTGTACCTCCCAGGTTCCCAGGAGCAGCCGGAGTCAGTCCCAGAGATGGGAGAGGACGCAGTGACGTCTGTCAGCCCGGCATCTTCTCCCGCCATGACAGAGGAAGAGCGTCAGGAGCTACAAGAAGAGTTGGCCAAGGTCAGGAGGGTTCAGGGATTAAAGAAGTTCCCGCTGAAGTGGTCAGGATCCGATGCTGGACACGACGAGCGTCTTTATAAATATGGAAGACATTTTTTTCTGCCACACTTTGTCCTTTTTCCACTGTCCTCCCCTGCATCTGACCCCGGCCTCTTAGCGCACATCCAAACTTGTAAAATGTCATTTTAAAACCTCTGGCTTGCTGTGTTTACACCCTGCATCCACACAGCTCCATTGTTTAAAGACTTCAGTGTTAAGCTCAAACTTTACACAGAGGCTAATGGCTTTTGCGATTTCATTCCTTTTGCCTGGGTACTCCTTTCCCATTGTCCTGACTTCCTTTTGTGATGAAAGATGCACCCAGTATACCGTAGCTCTGAAATGTTGCCATATTTGCTTTTCGATGGCTTGCTGCCACTAGGACCTTATATTGTTATAAAGCCTGAATGTTTTGAACTGAAAACATAGACTTTTCCATCACCAATGTTTTATTTTAGAGGGTGAAACTAATGTATGTTGTGTCAGGTCTTAATGCCTGCAACAAGACTAGTTTTAGCACACTTCAGTCACATTTGGACTCGTATGTAACAAGTTCACGAGTGTGCACCTGTGTTTGCACGCGGCGCTTAGGTTGAAGATGAGGTCCAGACTCTGTCCCAGGTTCTAGCAGCCAAAGAGAAGCAGCTGGCGGATATTAAGAGGAAGCTGGGCATCACACCTCTCAATGAGCTGAAACAGAACATCACTAAAACCTGGCAGGAGGTCACCACCTCCTCTGCGTAAGTACTTCACCCACCGCTGCATCGTCCCGATGCCCATCGAGCTTTTATCTTTTCCTTGTACCCAGTTGAGCACTGGGGTAGGAGCCTTTGAAGTGTCACACCCTTTTATTTTTCTTAATACATTCAGAGCATCCATTATAGTGTGTCTTTGCTCTCGCTGCGTGTGCTGAAAACCCAGTTGGCTGTCAGCACTGTTGAGAGCAGCCCTCCTCTCAGCTGAATAAGAAAAAAAGATGTTGGTTCTGTTGACAGGTTGCCTCTGGCATGTCTGAAATTGCTTGATGGGATTTATATAACAGGAAATGGACAGCATTCTGACGCTGTCAGGCTTTCTTAGAAATGAAAAAGACATTAAAGTTTAGTTCTGGCCTTGATGCCTCTTTTAAGTCTTTGATCCATGGTGTTTTTTTTCTGTTTTTTTTTTCTTTTTCATCACACTCATATCCTCTCTTTTTGCTGCCCCCCCCCCCTCTCAATCTCTTTGTGTTATATATTTCAGCTATAAGAGGACATCTGAAACTCTGTCTCAGGCCAGTCTGAAGGCCACAGCCGCCTTTTCTAACATGGGGTCAGTCATCACCCGGAAGCTTGAGGATGTCAGGTGAGTCAGAGGGGAGGAGGGGGGGTGCGTCAACATGACAATTTAAGGATAAAATAATCCCCCAAATCCCCAGGGAAAACCCTAGAATGCATTGTGCTCCACCTGTTGGAATTTTTGTCATGATGAGGCCAGCGTGGTGAATTTCATGCATGTAAAAATAATCAGTCTCATAAGAAGGCCTCATGCTGTGTGCAATACTTATAGGAACTCTATCAGTCCTCTATGGAGAGCTTGACTTTTTCTCAAAATGTTCATCATGCGAGGCTGCAGTGGGGTGCGCTTGAATAGTTTCGATTTCTTTCCAAGTGTACCTACTTTTGCACGTTGGCAGCCTTTACATTCTCCCGTGTGATTTTCGAATCTCTGCCGACCTGAGGTCAGAGGGGGTGTTGTGACTGGAAACATGACATTGTTGTAATAACGTGTGCTCGCGTGCGGTCGTGCCCTTGAATCTGTTCAGTGTTTCATGTCATGATGACATAAGATGCAGTCTGGTTTCCAGAAATGTGGGGACTCTGAACAAAATGTTGAATATGTCCCATTTTTAAAAAAATTTTTTATGGTGTTTCGGCTGCTCAACGGTTAGGGGGGGTCTCCCGTTTTTGTTTGCCTTAATCGGGTGGCGGGTGTGGACGGCAGCCGGCCCCTTTAGAAGCCAGACTGTTCTGCTACAGAGCCGTGTTGTTGTAATGCGACTATTGTTTGGCATTGTTTTCTTTTAATAAGCAAGTCCTTTCCTGAAAAACACATTGTTTGGATGGCAGCATGTTGTTTCTCCAAAACCTGTGTTTATATGTCAGCATTGATGGTAACCTTGATGTGCAACCGCGCCACATGCACGCGTGCACCTTCAAATACTTCTGTGTACGTGCGTTTGTGTGTGTATGTGCTAACAAGTTGGATGGTTTGTTTCCTCTGTAGCCTGCAGGAAGCCGAGTTCATGAGCACAGTTTTGGCTGTTGGCCTCAGTCCATCATAAATGAGTTTTGGCTCTAAGAAGGGCTGTTTTTTCCCCCTCTAATTCTTAAATAGTAGAAGAATAAAGCACACCAGAAATTAGTAAAGTGAAGTGCAGATCACTGGTAATAGATCACAAAGACTGGGTCTCCGTATGTATTTAGCCTTGATAATCAATGGCGGTGTGGTGCTGCCTCACAGCAGGAAGTTTCTGGTTTGAATCCCAGTTCAAAAACATGCGTGTCAGATGAAATGGTGATTTTTAAATGGATCCATGAACTGAGTGTGATTGTACATGATTAGTTGGCTTGTTGGCAGGACCTATAGGCTCTACCCTCCACTATAAGACTACTTATCACCCGCAAACAGTAAATGTCCCTTCTAATTACATTACTGTCCACAGCTATAATCTTGCTATATGCTTATTTTTCCATGTTCATTAGAGAGTTGTATGAGGAGAGCCACAGATCGAATGGGTCCAATCTTTGTCCAATAATATATATAAAAAAAAAAACTTCTTTCAGAGTATCAAAGACATCTATTGTCTCATTAATAGTTGCTGATTGAACACGGCTTAAAAACACCCAACAACAGATGGTTCAAGTTGAGATCCATCTTTCTTTGATTCCCTCCCAGGTCCTAATTGGTCTTCTCCTCCGTCATCCTTCTTCTTTCTCGGATTATTGTGCTGCAAACAAGATTATTAGCTCCCTTCAAAGCTGTAGTGTGCTGAGAAAGGCAGATGAGCCTGAGTTCAGAGCTGGTTTTGGGGGGGTGGGGGGCGTTAAAAAGGCCAGAGGTGAAAGGGGTTGTGTGCTCTCACGCATGTGCATGCATATGTGCTTTGTGACTGTTTTGTGTGTGTGTGTGTGATGCCCAGATATTTACCCTTAATACGCAGGCTTAGCACATACCCTCTGTGATAACACCCAATCGATCTTAATGGGATAAAGCAGGATTTCTAGGGGTTTTGCACCTGGTAGAACAAATAAGGGTTTTGTACTGTATGTCGTGCGTTCATATATGAGCCTGTCTTCCTTTTTTTTGTTCTCCTCTCTGTGTATGCTGTCCTTTTTATGCTAATATGACCACTAACGCCCTTTTTTTTTTTTTCCTCCGTTTTTTTCCTGCTGTCGGATAGCTTACAATCGATACAACACTCGGCTAGTATGCCTGTCATAAGGTAAGGACAGCCAAACTAGTTTATGTCAATGTGCCGGCCACACAATGGTGGCCATGTTTTGAATTAAACATGAGAGATGAAGGCAACCCAGTGTTTGTTGGCAGCATGACAGCCGTAGTTTAGGAGAGCGGCTTATTTTCATGTTGTTGATGACAAAGAGACGTCTGAGTGTGGAGCTTAAGGATACCAGGAGCGAGCGTTGCTATCAGCTATCAGCGGCGCTGCAGCTTTCATAATCTCGCCCAGCCAGGCTGCTGTTTCGTCAAGCTCACGAAGGATCCAGCAGAAATCTCGTCAGAAATGAGGAGATAAAAACAGAGGCAGCATCCACCGGCTGTGAACAGGGAAACGCCCCCCCCCCCCCCCCCTTCAGAAAACGGATCCCCAAGTTTCCAGGCCAGATCTGCTGCTTTTAATCGTAACGGCGCACAAGTGTCCCCCTGCATTCTCTGTAGGTCAAGATGTGATTTTTAGGAGATTTATGTTGGGACTTTACAACCCGTGGATCATCAACAGACTTATTTACCGTGAAAATGAGTCGTTTCATATTCACCTTAATGTCACAGAAGACTCAGAAAACACACTGCTGCGTTCTCCTCTCAGCCGCCTCGTTCTGCGTTCTCCAGAGTAGCAACACCTCTGTGCATCTTTTCAGTAAATGAGTACGGGATGGGATGGGGGGGGGGGGTCGTGACCTCCAAACGTTGTGCTCGCAGGGAACGTCCAGCTCCTCTCATTTTGAACTGAAGACGTGTGTGGAGTGAAGTCGCATGTAGGTCCATCTATAATCATGTTGCCTCCTCGTTTTCGTCACTTTTTTTTTTTTTTTCTTTCACAGGAATGCACCAACTTTCAAGTCATTTGAGGAGAAAGTAGAGACACTGAAGGTAACGGATCCATAACGTGTAACTGCCCGAAACTGTGTGTGCGTGCAAACAAATGTGCCCGTGATTATGACTCAGACACACGCTATATTTCTGCATCGGAAGCTTTCCCTCCTTTATGATCGTGCTTTACTTGTAACTATGACGTCGGGCTTCAGTAACTCTGAAGTCTCTTGAACTGTCAGATGCGTTGAGCTTCAGTAAGTCGGCTCTACACGTGACTCCCTCTATCAGTGTGGTCACGGCCGTAATGAATTATCCACAGACCACTCGCAATTTTCGCTATAAATACCTTTTTAATGCAATATGTCAAGTGAGACTATTTGTCATTTGCTAAACATTTGTTTGAGGATGACCTTTCATGACTTAAATAAAAAGGGGAACAAAGAGATCTACAGTTAGAAGTTATTCAAAAAGCTAAAGTTTGGCCTGGAAGGGCAGACAACGTCATTGTTTGGGTGTGTGTTAATTCAGTGTTTTATTTAAAGGAGGAAGATTGTGTTGTTTGTTATAAGCTTCTCTGAATCATCCTTTTTTTTTTTTTTTCCTCCTTCTGCTTCAGACCAAGATCACCCCCTCAGCAGCCACCGGTGAGCCCAGTAACGAGGACGACGTCAGTCCTCAGAACGCCGAGTCTTTGATTAGTCAGCCAGAGGAATCCTCCTCCCAGGAGCCACTGATGCACTGAGACCAGCCTAACCCCTCCTGACCCCCCTCCCTCACTTGACCCTCTAACCCTTAGGCCATCAGCACCCCCCCCCCCCCCCCCCCCTCTCTGTGCGCCAGTCTCCCTTTATTGGAAACAAATGACTTACAAGCCTTCCTTGTGATCTAATTGTCTGCTCTCTTCTCTCACACATGTGCTCACTTGTTAACTTGTGTGGAAACTGAAAGCATGGGATGGGTTCAGGCACGTGGTTTTTGTGCCAGTTGTGTGCAGTGCATTGAGTGTGTTCAGGATCGCTGTGGGAGAAACCCTCCCTGCTGTGTCTTTTCTTCTGTTTTTTTTTTTCTTGCACTCCTTTCTTCTCTGCCTTTGTCTTTGTCTAACCAACAAAACTCGGATGCCAAACACGCTCCAGTTTATTATTTCTTTATCAATTTAACACTTGTTAGAGTGTAGAACGTTGCACAAAGTACACTTAAGAACATGTCTGATGAAGGATTTATACTTTAAAGTTTCTTTTTATGTGAACAAGGTAGATCCGCCATGGCCCTATATTATATATCGGAGTTATTGTTGTACACACTTGTGTTGTTTGCCTCTGATTTGGGGTCATTCTTTTTACTCTGGGTTGCCTTTATGGGCCAAAGGATTTTCCGCTTTCATCGTGCTAATTTTGACACCACAGTATCAGAAAGTAGTCTGAACAGTGCGTGTCTAAACAATGCATGCACTTTTTTTGTGTCATATAAATGTGCCACAGTGTTTGCATAGCTCGGCTGTTCCAGTTAGATTCTAAGCTGTGTTATGACTTCGAAATAGGAACACATTTCAGATTGAAACTGCACCTTTCATTGTGATGAGCTGGCCAGAAAATGATCTCCAGGCTTGCACAGTTGCAGGAAAACAGCCAAGATCAGCAGAACAGTCAGAGCAAACACGGCATGGACGTTCAGCCTTGACCCAAGGTGAGATTGGAGAAAAAAAAAAAAAAAACGTCTCTTCCACAGCCAGCCAGAGTCAATATTGAAACACTCGCCCATTGTTTCTGCGATGGGAGGTGACACCTTGTGTCCCCACACTATGTGTAACACGGTTACACGGTGTTGCCCTTAATGTGCTTTCCCTCCTTTTTATATGGAAGTTCTGGGAATTAAATTATTAAAAACGGCTTTTTTTAATTTTTTGGAGTGGTGGCAAACGGCAGGATTACACAAACTCTTTGCAGAAAATGCTGCTTTTATATTGACCAAAACAGACTTTCTGTATGAGGAGCTGAAGCATAATAGCTGTGATATCCACTGTCTTAAGGTGGCTTTACAGTGTCACGCTGCTTTAACTGACTATATCCTAGGAACTATTAAACTAATGAACAATTACTCCCCATGGACACTTTTCTAATGAGCCGAAACGCACAGGGCTACTGATGAATAAAAGGTTGAATGAGCCAATTTGATCACAAGCTTGACCAAAGCTAAACTAAGTGAAGGACACCGATTGTAAACACGTGGAGCAACCTGGTACACGTCCTCTCCTGCTGGTGGATGGAAGGCTCATCATGAATGTGGATTAGCTCTCATATCTGCAGTCTTTACCGTAAATGATACCTAGTGTTGGGCTGTTTTCTTTGATTGTTATTAACATGACTAAGTTATCTGGTGTGTTCACGTAACACCGCTTTTCAGCCACGACCTCCTTCACTGAGGGGAAAAACATTCGGTACGGCCTTTTACGTCAGGCGTGAGGATTTTACTTGGAGACGTATGTGCAGCACTTGCATACACTGTTCTGTTTTGTTGTAAGCAGCCACAGAAAGAAAATGTGCTCTAATTAAAAATACTTATGAAGTAACCTGCCTCGCCTGCTCACTGACTTACTCTGTGTGGGAGGGGACTTCCTCAGGTCCAATAAACCAGTTAAATTCTGCCGGCATACTGTGCAAAGAACACATGCAGTGTCATTGAAGGAGTCACATGTGGCTCTTTGGACATGGTGCGGTCAGCAGATAGCGGGACAAATGTGCAGAGATGGGAGCCAAAAAACTAAACGATCGAGAATAAATGTAAAAAAAAAAATGGGATTGCTTGCAAGCTGTTGGAGGCGAAAGTCTCGTACAGTATAGAAAAAAACATTTGTTCTATTTTCTAAAAGATAAAATTGATCAGGCATTTATGTAAAACATGCACCATAACTCTTGGTTTATCTGCCATTTTTTTATGCCTAAAGTTTACCCGTCAGCATTGCAGCTTGAATGAAGTACTGCGCATTAGTTCGCTGCTAAATGATTTTTACGGTCAATGGAATCTGGATTTACATCTTTCTGGCAAAAAAATGTGCTAAAATCATAGCATATGTACAATATAACATACTAAGCAGTTGGGTTTTAAACTAATTTGATAAACATCTAGACATTTGTAATTAGAAGTTAAAAGGAAAGAAAAAAAATAGCCTGAAAACTGGCAGAAAAAAAGGACATTTTTTTAAAAGTTTGACAAAGTTCTGGCGTGTTGTAACAGAACATGTGAAGGAGCCCTGGAAACCGAAGTCTCAGACATCTGACTCGGTTTAAACTCAATCAGCTGCACTTCCTCATTTGAACACACGAGGGCAGCCAAGGACAACGTGCCAGTTACTTGATGGCTTTATTTTTCTGAGTCCAGAGCAGACCGCCTGGAGCCAAGGCTGACTGCTGCTGCACTGACTCACACTCACAAGAGCTATGGAGGCCCCAGTTCCAGGAGGACACTGAGGAGAAGGTATTCCTAATTAGCTCGTCACTGTAAGGAACTCAGGCTATGTGCAAGTAGTTTTCTACAGTTTTGGATTATTTCAAAGGAAATATGCCAGTCTTATGGGTGATGGCCTCCTGTTTCTATGCGCCACTTGGTGTTTAAATCAAATCTTAATTAGCATTTCACCTTAGAACAAGATTTAGAAACCATTACATTACATACTGTTCAAAGTGGTGGCAAATGAACCAGAAGTACAAATGTAGACAATTCTAACGTGTTCAAATATGGTCAGACAGAAGACGGCGTTCACAGCTACATTATCTCTCAATGGGTCATGTGTTCACTGAAGAGGATGAAAAAGAAAGATACTTATGCAGGTGCTTCTACAATAATTCCCTGATTTTTCAGAAGAAGTTTCCTATATTCCTGAGATAATGTTTTAAGATAAGTTCTTTTTTTTTAACGATTCTCCTACATGAGATGATCACAGATTTTGAAAATGGGCAGTAAAGGGGGAAGTATTTCGATTTTCTACTCACCTAAAGAAAAGTAAGGCTACATTAGGTGTTATTAGTAAAGTGCAGGTGGAAGTATCCCCTCCCAGTATTCAACATTCATTATCATAAGTGATTGAACTGCTAAACTAGTAACAATAGATGTCAAATAAACCACATGCAGTGATAAAACCAAAATGTTCAGCTTTAGCTCAGCGGCAATGGGAAGAAATAAAAGAGGACAAACTCCCAGCATTTAACAAACAGCTGCCAAAAAATCTTTATTCAGTTATAACCAGATGCTGCAGAATCTTCTAGTAACACAGATCACTCTGCAGAAAACTGTTCACCGAGTCAAACAACAACAGCACCAGAACGCAAATAGTCAGTAAACACCATTTACAACAAGAACGATGGCAGTTTCTACACGCACAGATCAGAGGAAAAAGAAAAGAAAAACAACGAACATTACAGTTAACAGTCAGTGGGATTCTCCTCGTGTGAGGAAAAGCCTCATATATTGATAGAATTCATTTGATAACACTGTGAAAAAGAAGATTAGAAAACATCATTGGTGCAATAGGGTGCACGTTTCGTGAGAGAACGGTTACATATTGCATGTGCTTTGTGTTAATAAAGAATCCCCTAGAGAGTCAGTGTGTGACACTGACAACTGTTTGTGTTTGCAATGTGGAGAAGCAGGTGGTTTAAATGTGCAGAGAGAGGACATTCAGTTCAAACATGGCTTGGTGTGTGTGTGTGTGTGTGAGGTGCAACAGGCAAAAATTAAAAAAAAAAAAGAAAATTACAATTTGGGAAGAATACTTTGATATTTTAAGAAAGACTTATTGAGTTTCCTGCAGAGAAGGAAGAGATGATCGATACCACACTTTGAGTAGCTCAGTATTAAGAGAAAAAACTGCAGAAGAGCTTCTTTGTTTGCAATCCACCAGCATCTCTAAAGGTCACTGATGCATGTTTAAGCTACACAGAAGCCAGAGTAAAAAAAAAAAAAACAAAACAACAAAATATCTGTAATACTGAAGAATCTTTCTTTCTATTTGTTTTGGTAGCACATAGGGAGTCTAATCCATCTTACAGGCTCCTTTGCTCTCCAATTTAACATTTATAAATCAACTTATTTTTCAGGTCCAATTCGACACTTTTCAAGTTAAGATATTTAAGAAATATAACCAGATCCAGAAAGGCTCCAAAACAACTATTTTAATGTGTAATAATGAATCCAAATTCCCAAGTGCTTTACTTTATCACCCAAATAAGGTCAGACACAATATCTACTTTTAAATGCATGATTATCGTGGCCAGAAGCATTCACAATAATAATGATATCGCAAATTCAATTAAAAATTCAAAGAACATGAAAGAAAAATATTACTATAAATTGATTCTAGTTTTTTTTTAATCTAGTTTTTAAAAAATCTTTTGTCTCCTTTTCTTTTGGTAACTGATTTAGAGTTGAAATAGTAGGTAAGGTACTATAACATTTGCACATAAACCCCAATCTGCAACCAATACGGTTTAGATTTTATCCGCTGAGATCAAGTCATAAAGTTATTAGTGTATTATCAACAAAGGACAGATATTTCATTCTTTCAGTATCACAATAATCGTCACCATGAGTATATTGCGACACCCACACTCTGAATGCTGCATTACTAATCGGAAGCATTAACCAAGAAATCCAGTCTCCTCCAGCTACTTGCCCACACACTTCAGAGCGAAGCAACACCAGGCTTTGACAATGAAATCCCTAAAGAGAGCAGGTGTAGAACATTAAGAACACAGGACTTCAAGGCATTTGGACTCTGGGAACATACAATCCCAGAAACATTGCAATCTGACAATATAGCACACAGAGGTAGTAGGATCTTAGGAATGCTGCACCCGAGAAACATAGGATTAAGGACGTAGGACTGCAACACAGGACATCCATACCTGGGGAAAAGAAGCCTGAAAACATAGGACCTCGGGAGCATTTGATCTTGTTAATAACAGACTTCATAGACATTGTACCCTGATGGGAACATATAACCCGGAGGAACTAGGATCTTAGTAAACTCGGACTAGGACTAGTATTCAACCCAAAGAACATGGAGCTTAGGGAGCATAGGAACCAGGGAAAATTGTTGCCTGAAACCACAGGACAAAGAGAACGTAGATTCTTGTGAAAATAGGATCTCAAAAAAGTAAGAGCTGTGGAGCATAGGACCTTGGGAACATACAGCATAAGAGACCTTTGACTCTTAAAATAATAGGACCCCAAAAACATGGGATATGAGGAAAAACAAGGCCGTGGGAACATCAGACCCAGTAAACATGGGATTCCAAAAACATTGGACATTGGGAACAAGAGGCTCTTTGCCACGTTGCATGATGTGTCCTATAAATCTTTGAAATGAATGAATGACTCAAGCAGAGAGGCTTTTTTGTTGTTGTTACTAACCTACCAGCTGCTGGTAGCTTCACATTCCCCAAACAGAAGTGCATCTATCAGCCCTCTCCTCTGGTGTTTGGCTGGTTATGTAAATGTTGGACCAGGCGAGCCGAGCAGAGTCTCCTCACATAAAGTCCACGAGGTCAAACGCGACATTAAGCCGCCACTGGCTTCATCACTATATTTACAGACAAGGGAGTAATTGTTAATCGTTTCGATGAACTCTGAGCAGGAAAAACAGGCAGCACAAAGTTTAGAGATGCTGGTAGGTTGAGTTTATGAACTTTAAACAGGCTAGCAGTTTCCACCTGTAACCATGCTCTTTATGCTGAGGGAAGCTAATTGGCTAAGCATGGTAATTAATACCCAGAGTGATATAAATTTTCTTTTATTCTGCGAAAATCTTAATAAACATTTTGGTCAAAAAAAAAAAAGAAAAATTCCAACTCTGCAAGGAACAGGGAGTCATTTGTGATGTCCTTTATATGGACACAATACACGGATCATGCACGCCACAGTGCATTTTTCCGCGATCGGCTCTTCTCGTCCTTCGAACACATGATGCATTATAAGGCCAAAATGAAAAGCAGGCCTTGTGACCGTTTCGGCATGGCAACATTTGAGGAGTGTGGTGAAAACATGCAGAATCAATTTTGTTTCTGAAATTTGGTTTCATCAAAGCCAGTTCTTTGCTGTTGCATTTCGAGCGATCTCTCTTTGTCTTGAGATTTCAGGTTAGTCGTATTGCTTGTTTTAACCTGATCCACGTGTTCTTATTCCCCCACCACCACCCTCTGTTTTGAACCTACTGTGTCGTCACAGCAAAAAAGGAAGCAACTGGTTTCGTGGACAGCAGCGACTCCAACCAGCTAAGGTTACAGATGGAGTCAACGTGCTGAATGCGCATGTAGGCAGACAGAGCTCCCTGTCACAAATGCGCCAAACACTTTGGGTACACTTGACTCACTGTGGCTTTGATTCCTTTCCACCTCAGCCTGCTGCTCAGATGCTTTTGGTCTCAAGATCAACCTGACAAGTGCACAGCGTGCGTCTGTGGCCTGGAAAAGCATCAACACAATCACTGCATTGTGTAAAATGCCACAGAGCTGAAAGCAGATGTTATGCGCCCATGTGATTAGCGTCATACAAGTGGAATCCCCTCGATTGCTTTCATTCTGGTCATCAGATGGAGGGTGACGCTCTGCAGTTGACCGTGTTTATGATAATGAATCACACAAGCTGGTGTGAAAAGCAGCAGGGGGAGGCTTGTTATGCTATATCCATGTATTAGTTGATAATGCATGAGGTATGACAGCTTGCGCATTGAAATGTGCATCTATGGCTTCAGGAATGGCTTTGTAGGGAGTTGAGGTGAACACACACACACAAACACGCTTACAGCAAGCTTTTTTGTTCACAACACAAACACACAAGCAGGAGGAGGTGTAAACGCTACAGCGAGCAGATGGGACATACCTCAGGTGGTCACTGGAAACGCACTCCATCATCTCACTCTGCAAACACACTCACACGCTGATGCTAACAGCTCCGTAGCGGAGATGTGTTTCTGGACCAGACATGAGCAGCCTCCTCATCATCACAGGGTGAGACCTGAAGCCACAGCGGCATATGCCGGGCAGCGAGGGCATGATTTAAAGTGCCTGTGTCTGTGTGGAGAGGGTGTGTGTAACATCAATGCATGCATGAGTGCACTGAAAGAAGTCCAGCCCAAAAGGCAGACGACAAATGTTTGCAGCTGACATGTTGAGTTGCATATTGTTGCTTAATTAATTCCACTTGATGCATGATGCAGGCTGATATAAATGTTTCAGCTGCTTTAAAGGCAGACTGGCAACAGCTCACAAAAATGTCTGACCTAATTCCCTAATAATCACCCCCATCAGGGCGAAAGCGATGAAAGCTGTCTTTATGAAAACCTGCTGTTACTCCTGACCCGTCCTGTTTTAAACACTTTTCCAGGCTTGTTTTTTTTCGACCACGTGAACGTAGGAAAAGCAGAACAGTAAGGAGAGGCTTTGTGGGACGCGTTTTCCTATCCGAGCTGGCAGTGTTCGAGATGAATCACTCTCATGCAGGGTTGTTGTTTCAGGATGAGAACTGTGACATAAATCATGCACAAACATGAAGGAATTCACCAATTTACAGATGTACATGTGTATTTCAGTCCTTCATCTGTATGCTGAGGGGCGATTCAACATTCTGTTTATTTGCTTTCTTGACAAGCGTGAGATGAGAGGATTTTTCAGCCATTAATGCCACTGATGTTCTCACCAAGCTCTCCGCAAGAACTAGAAATGACCCCGTTCATGAAAACGGCATCCTGAGCACTTCGGCACAGAAATAATTCCCCCGCCAGTTATCTTCCATCCCCGTTTAATGTCAGGTAAGGTAGTTTTTGACATTTTTACAGCCCAAGTGGGCCACCTAATGCACTGAGCAGATTTGGAGAATGAAAATACGTTGCATCTACAATTTAGTTTACAGTCTGGAGACACATTTCAAACATTTACATTTAAAGGCTTTAAAAGTTGTTTTTTTTAAACGCAACATACTGTGATGACCACGAGGGTGGAGAGCAGCCGCTGCCAAACAAAGTCTCTTTGCAGACACAGCAGAGACAAGTTCTTCTAAATTCTTAAGTGCTGCTTTAGGATTCAACGTCAAGTGTTGTTTGCAATAATCACCGTGTTTAATACCAGCACCACCCTGTCTAGCTGAAATGTCACTTTAGATGCGGTGTAAGCAGTGCTTGAATACACAAGTTAAGTTAAGTTAAGTTTGTCAAGTTCCAGATGACACAGAGACGGAAAAAAAAAGAAAACATTTTTAATCTCCCCAGGCACCTACAATGTGTTGGTCCCGTAATGGCTCAAATCCAGCGCTGAAACGGAACCCAGTCTGTATCTTGGCCTAAATTCAGGTCACCTGACCTCTCACACACAGTCAAAGGTCAGACCAAATACCTCCAAAAACCTAAACACCTCAGATTTGACCATATCTGCAGCCACTGTTGGACACAATGACACCTGTTCATGCCTGGTGCTAAGATGTGTCCTGGGTGATCCGATCGCAAGTGGACGGCACTAAATACACTCAAGATGGCTTTAGGATGCATTCACAGACCATCTGGGACGGTTCTCGTGACATGCTGAGCACAACTTTGTCCTGGGCCACATTTAATGACAACCTACTTTCTTGACATGACTACACGCAAGCATTCCACGAGGATGTTTTCTTAATCTGAAAATCATCCAAACTCACAACATGTCTCCTTCACCTCCTGCTAGTCCTTTGTGATAATTGTTACAGAAATGGCTCAAAAGCACATAATAATTCCGCATCCCTGAATTATCAGTGAGCTCCCCCTCAAAACTGAGAGGTGTTGGCTATTATTCCTTTTTTTTTAACCTGGCCAGATTACAATGGCAACAGCATTTTGTTTAAAAGAATTTCATTCCCTGGTTATATTTCAGAAAGCCAAATCAGATTTGATCCAAACCGAAGGCGCTCAAATTGATGTCAAATAAATGTTTGATGATCAAACGAGCGACAGAAGGTCAGTAAGTGGAATCTCTTCTCATAATTCGGCCTGTGCATTTGATCAAATGCTGACGCTCTCATCACAAGGACGTATTTTGAGTTCATTTAGTCTCACCTGGTTACCGTGTGTTTTTCTGCGTTCTCTGCCAGAAACGACTAACAATCCACCCTTGAGATTTCCTCACAGCTCCAGCTGGCACTGCCCTCGCCACTGCAACACTTGCTCTGACATGTAGGCTTTCCTGCACAGTTTCCTCTAAAGCATCCTGCCAGCCTCGCCCAGTTCCAGCTAACTGTTAATACACACAGCAAGACTGTGACAGATTGGTGCGTGCCCGCAGGGAGTCGCAGGTACTTCCAAACTGCCTGTATAGACTAGAAAATATGAGAAATGAGGGTTGTTTTCTTTCCGCCAACCTAATGTTGTGAAACCTGGAACGTGGTGTGCAGCTCAAATCGAATAATAAAACTACACCGAGGCAACACCGGCTGCTCTCAACCCTTGCTGTGGGCGCCACGGCACAAATAGAGCACATTTATATAAAGTTTATAATTTCCTTATTTTGCATGCACATGCAGCATTAAAAATACAGTTAGAACAGATCAGTATTCATATACTGTTTGAAAAAGGTGTAAAAATCCAGTGCGACAGTCATTGAGTTCTTGAGGTCTATATGATTGTAGTCAGACAAAACAGCCAATGAGATGATCCGGTTTAAAGAGAGGGCGAGTCGTCGCCCTCTATTGCATATTTAAGTTTAAACTGAAGGAGCTGTGGCACAAAGCCCCCTGAAAGAAAGAGCGTTCAGCCAATTTGATACTAGGTGATTAAAGCCAATGACAGAACCCAGGTTGATGAGAGTGTTTTTCTTCCATCTGCCTGTTAAAAGGCATTAATATTCACCCACATTCACACAAGAAGTGAGCGATGTCTGTTCAGGTTCCGGTGGAAACCACTTAGCAGCTCCACGCTAAAAATGGATCATCTCGCCGACTGTTTCCCATGCTGTTTGCTCAGTGAGGCTTCCTTGATTTCCCAAACATCTGTAGATGGCACCACAACAGCAACTGTTCACGTCGACACACACTTATCTACAAGCCCTTTTATGAAGGGAAGAGGAGTCATGTTTGGGAAAACAAAGAGAGAGAAAAAGGAAAATCAGACAAACACCGACACACTGAAACACAGCTTCATTGTAAGCTTGGATCAAAAAATTTGTTTACAAGTTACAGCAAAGAGTAGAAAAGTCCCTCCAACATCTTTCTGGAACCGAGAAGAGGCCAAAAGGGCCCCTGAACGCAACTCAGAAAACACATCATTGTATCACAAACTTTTGACTTTTAGATACAGAAAGCTGAACTCAGACTAGCCAGCACCAGGAAACATTCTATCGTCGTCACTGTGCGCCTGCCTATTACAGCAGCGCGCATCCAGAGTTCCTACACACAACGTGGTGAAACTCCACGCTCGTCAAGGCACATTCAAGACTCCTCCAAACACCATGAGGGTGAAGCGGATTCTGGAAACACACAAGGACTCCTGTTTAACCGTTAATGTTTATCAGCAGACCCCCGAACAGAGTGTTTGCAGAGGCGTCCCCCCCCACTGTTTCCCTCTTCTGCTGCTCGTCGTCTTATAGACAACAACACCTGAACTGGCAGCCAATAGGAGCAAATAAACATGCCTGTCAGCATGGTAGCCATAGAAACCAGCCATACGGTTGGTAGGATCTGGACACTTTGAAAACCTTCTCCATTTCAGTTCATGGGAGGAAATGCTGCAACCGCTCAACTGCAAAGCCATTTTCTGCCACTTCCTGACTCCACAGAGCGCCACCTGCCGCCAGCCCGTGGTTGGGTGCTGCATCTGCGTAACACAGGCAGGTCTGTGTGAAGGAGGACAGATAACAGCCCCTTGTTTTTGATCACCTGCTGAAAGGTGGTGGTTGGCTAATCAGCAGCCACGGAGCTGAGGGAGGGAGCCTCCTGACTAAAGGCACATCCCATCGCTTTGCTGACAAGTGTGAATAAAACTCAACACGAGCAGGAATTTTGAGAGTATAAAGTCATATCACATCAATATACTGATACACACCGAAACTGTAGCTTAGATATACTGTACTGCAGCTTATTCTGTTTATACTGTAGCATATATTGACCTATACATGGATGATAGAGGGTATAGCATGTGTTAGCCTCTTGTCACGTACAAGTATTGTCATGTATGAAGTAATGATCTAAGTGAGGATCAGGTACATAAACCAGGTGTCCTTATAAAACTGTCAGCGTGGGAACTACTGTTAAAACAATCACTGCCCAGCGACTACACCGTGCACACACACGGAGAGTTCATTGTAACTCATGAGAGATGATTTTTATATCACCCATAAGAATAATGCAGTTTAGTTTTATTCTACACATAAATCACAGCTCAGCTCCTAACAGGCAGCAGTGGAGTAAACGCACCAGCCACTCCACTTTGAATAAAAGAAAAGTCCGCATAAGTGTGCCAATCACTCTCTCTGGAGCAACAGGACCTCCTATTGTGGTCTTTGAGGGCAGTTTAGATTCTGCAGTGCAAAGGCCGTGTTTATAGTCGGAGCTGGTTTTTGAGCTTTTGTTTAGCCGCTCGCTCCATCACAAGGTTTCGGTTCGATATGGATGATCGGATCAGGAGGATGCTGCCATGAGGCATGTTAGGCATCATTGGATGCATCCCATGCAACGTGTTCATCTGATGGTTTCGTGTTTCAGAGCTCCGAGGTGTGGCAAACCGTCGACTCGTGGATTTGTCACATGTAAAATTCAAAATGAAAGTCTGAGACAGTAAAGCACCCCTCAGATAATGTTTGAGTGTGGGGAGGGGGGGCACTCATGGGTCAGGATAACTGCAAATTGCTCTTTGACATAGTAAATACATACACTTTCTGAAAAACAGCACGATTCCTGCAGAATTTCAGCTCTTCAAGCTACATCCCAAAGATTGAGGTCGTTCTTTTGCAAGCAACTGTGATACTGGATCAACTGCACTCAAGCTTTCGACTGCATCACATCGTCTTCGTCAGAAGTGTTTCCCTTAAGCTCACCTGTTGTATGCTGCTTTAGATGTATTCAACAGACTTAGTTAGCTGTCACCTGGAACTATGTCATGATGTCATGTTATCCAAACAACTAAGAGCTCATGCTGAGTTTCCTCAGACAGAATCTGACCAATTTCCACCCGGCTTTGATTGGTTGTAGGTTTATCCTTTTGTGCCTTACAAATCATAAACTAAAGTAAACTAACTCACACAATTGTCAGGCTCTTACAGGGGTGGATTTGTAGTGATAATGAATAATACTAATTCAATATAATTTGAGACATGATGCAGTAAAAGGTGTCCATGACCCGATTATTTACTCTGTTAAACATCAGGGCAAAGCATTCTGGATCAGATGAGATTCATTATATCGTTATGAACCATTCTGCAGAATGTCCATTTCAGCTTTTAAGGCTTGAGGCATATTTTTGATGCCAATATTTCTGCATATTTGTGTTTTTTTGCACGGTTGTTTTCAAAGAATTGAACTTCGTAACGCGAACAGATGACTGAAAGCCGATCATCTCAATCTATGACGAAGACTGAGTGTCGTAGACCAAAAGCTCAAGGAAAAGCATGTGAACCAGCCTCGACTATAGATTCCTTATTTCCAAATTCAGATAGCAACATTTTGTGGGTTTGAACCAAAAGCACTTTAGTGCTCACACCTAAGAAACGGCATTTTTACAGACACCAATCTAATTTCACCGTCTGCAGGGAGAAAATTCACCAGTTGTGCTCTGAGGCCCTCAAACATGGAAGTCACCAAACAAAAACAGTCGAGGACGATGAAGCAGTGGGAACATGGGGGTTTCCCAGCGACACGCTCACTGACTTGTGTCCGGACACTTGGTAGAATTGAGGCAGGGTGTTTTTATTTTCATGTTCTACAACAAAACAGTGTGTACAAAATGAAGTCATGATCAGAGGACTAACTGCACTGCGTGGGTAAATATAGCACCTTTGTTTCTCCCCCGCCGAGGCCAAATCCGAAGAGATCAAATACGGAGATATATACGGCAGCAAATATCCTTTCTAAGTTCATTTGGATTCACCCGAAAATAACAGTGCGAGATTTTAACTTTATCCTGTTGTGACTGATTTGATCGACACAGTGTTGAAAAGTTCAGAGATTACTTCATGTGAAAATTAGCTGCCTGGAAAAGCTGCCGCTTAATTTATCCAGTCCGGTGAGATCCTCAGAGGACTGAGGGGACTTGTTTCTGGACAGTAACCCGGCTGCTGCTGATGCCAAGATTTTTTCCAAATGCCAGTGGAGGAGAACATAAAGCACCAAAGAGATGGAAGTGCATGGAATAAAAATTTGAAATAAAAATGTTGAAACATTTTTTAAAAAAGCCACATCAAGCCGCTGGTGTCTTTACCAACTAAAGCATCCATGAACCCAGAGCGTTGGTTTGTCAGGAGCGTACCCGACCCGACCCAGAGCCACCTCAGGCCATTTGATAAAGGTGTGTAAACTCCTTGGGAGGAACAGTAGTGATGCTTGAAAAGAGGGGAGCAGCCCGCACACTTCGCCGGCGGCTCCTTCACGTTCCCACGCACAGCGAGCTCACAAATGAGCCCGAAAACACACTGCGATGTCAATCAAACTAAGGAGAGGCAGAGGAGAGGTGGGGAAAAGATAAAAGGTTTTAAATCAGCTGAGATTTTGGAGCCTGAGCGGCGCCGGCAGTGGGGAGCGCGAACGTGAAGGAGCTCCGGGGCGAGAGTGACGGTCACACTCAAAGAAAAGAGCACAACAAGCTGAATTTGTAATGACAATTATGCCACGACAGCCACAGGACTCTTCCTCAGCAGAACATGAAAATAAAATGAATAAACAGTATATATATTTATATATGCATATACATGTGAAAAAATAAAAGAAAAACAGCCAATCAACCTCTTTTGTTGCTCTGAGTTTAGACATTTCTCTTTTTCTTAATGTATATAGATGTGTCCTTTCTTTAACAATATATTCACATTGTACAATGGCAAATGAGTTCTGAGATAATCTAAATATTTCATACTGAAACATCAACGTAATGACACAGAAGAAGCACAATGATCGGACTTTAGGGCTACCTCTATGTTCAAAACAACAGGAGACGGGCAGATTGAACATCATTTCCTCAGAAAACATTAGTCTCTAACATGTCTTGTTCATAAGGTGTCAGACATACTGACCGAGCTAACGAAGGGAGCTTAGAGATAATACGACAACTCCGTATATACAGGAACAAACTAGAAAAGAAAGAAGAAAAAAAACAAAAAAAAAAACAATACAGAAACAGATGTAAGGGCTACGATTTGCAGATGTGGAAGTACGGTATGTTAAGATGAGCGAACGTGTGAGTTTATCAGCTGGTGTTGGTTCAAGCTAACCGGTGTAAAAACGCTCTCTGTGTGTACGCGACAGAAGCGCCAACCGAGATTACAGCATGCATTTAAACAACCACAAGTCACACAATGCAGGAGCAAAGGCAGGAACAAAAAGGACAAGGCGCCCCGTCGGTGGACGTCTGCCTCGACTTCCAACGCGTTCATGTAGCACGTTTCGAAGCAGGCCCCGGCCGACAGAAAGTTGGTCCACATTTGTAAACTTCGAAGCCTTATGATTTTGCTTCCCGCCTTTCAGTAAACAAGGAGGCTGAGAATCAGATGAACACATTCATATGACAAAAAAACTAAAAAAAAAGAAAAGAAAGGAAAACTTCATCAGTTACGATCACAAGGGGCTCTCAGGAAAGCTGGAGCCAAAGTTGGGACCAGCCAAGTGACTGATCTGTGCAGCGCACGTCGAACCACAAAGACGGGGCCTAATCAAGTGCTTACAGCTTTTCCTGCCCACACGGAAAAGAAATGGTTCAAGGAGGGGGCGTAGCTACAGCTGGGTGGAAAGATATTTAGGGTTTTTTGCTGTTATTTCTTGTAGCAGTCATTTAAATTGGATATTGAGTGAACATAGTGGTACACAAGCACACATACAGAGAACACTTTTGGTTTTCCGCCCTTCCCTTTTGGTTGACAGATGTCGTGGATGCACCTCTGTGGTGTATGTAAACAAAGTCTTTTTTTTTTTTTCTTTCTTCCGTCCTTGTTTCCCTTCCTTGCACGACGACTCGAAGAGGAGGGCTACGCGTCTCTGTATGCGGCGCAAACATGCTTATCCTTTAACTTCTGCTGTTAACTTCGGTTTCAGCCACAACAAGAGCAAATAAAAGCAACAACCATGGCACCTTCAAAACAAAAAGCCGACAACATAAAAAGCAAGTTAGAGGAAGAAGGATTTTGGTTGCAAAGTTGTCGCAGGTATTGAAAGAGAGAAGCCGTTGAGATAGTGCTGCATATAGTAAAAAAACCCAAGTTTAAGCTGCTGGTTTTTCGCTTTCTTTAGAATCACATCCCTGATGAAGCAAACTCAATCAAATGGATAAAAAAAGTGACATAATCCTCCACTTTGACTGCATGGGATTACTTGTGTCTGTGTGAATGCTGTTGCATTTTACGCGGTATGGTCCATCTGCTTTCCCTGACTGTAAATTGTATCTTTCTTTTTTTTTTTGCATTGATCTTTCATCTCGTGTGTCTCTCTTCCTCCTTGTTCCCGCCCACCAGCCAACCCTGCTTTCCCTCAGGGGGGAGAGCGCTGAAGGACCAGGAGAGGCTGTGATGTCGGTGACAAAAGATCACCTCAAAGTGTCCGGAAATGAAACAGAAACAAGTCGAAGGGAGAACAAAAAAAAGGCTAGCTTCACCTTTTCATTCCTTCATAACGCCCTTCACAAAACAGGCCCATTCATCTTTTGGATGAAAAAGAAAATCGATTCAAATCTTTCGGCGAAACACACAAAAAAAGCCTGGATCCCTGCTTTGATAAGACTTCCCATTTAAAAACCAGAGCTTTTTACGAAACCAACGTAAAATGAAAACAAAAAATGCAGAAATCTATCTTTTTTTTTACACCGTTTAGCTGCACTGGGGGTCTCCCACTACTGGGAATGAGGGGGAAAAGTGAGGCAGTATCAGGAATCCTGGACGGAAATGTAAAAAAAGCGACTCTGCCGTCCTTCGCTTGCTTCCGCGGCTGGATTGGTTCAGTGGAGCTGAAGGGCGGCGAGCAAAGGGGCGGAACCATAGCTTGACGGATAAGTTGCGATTTTGAGCTGAAGAAAACCAAATGCATGCAAAACGACGCCCCTTTCTCTGGCAGACAACCGCGCTGCCTGTTGGTACGGCGCTGCGCTATCAGAGGTGTGGGGGGGGGGGTCAGTCGGTGAATCTCTGACAGGCCTTTTTCCAGCGGCAGGCGGTGCACCACATGTCGCGGTTCTCCATCCCATAGACCTTACGGCACTTCTTCCCCTCGCCACGCACTTTCCGACTGGAGAGGAAAAAGAATTGGAGAAGAAACTGTTGTGATGGAAAAACAACTGTATGTGTTTACAAAGTAATCAGCTGCTGAGGTATAAAAATTCACAGTTGAGCCGTTCAGTTTCGCTCGAGCTGCTAAGAGAAAATCTGAGATTGTTTTAGCCCTTCTGAGTCCCTCTCAGCTTGGCTCGCTCGTCAGAATTTGTTTCTGAAGCTATCGTGGGTGAACCCACTCTTCCTTGGTAAATTTACAATTAAAATACAATCTTAAGAGAAGAAAATTGGATTTGAAAATTGGTCATTTATTGAGATCACAGCTAAAGAGGAAATTTTGCAAAAAGCTTTTCATGAAATTTTAAAGAAAAAGGAAGCAAGAGTCCTTTTTTAAGTGAATCAGAGCCTGAACCCCTTATTCAATGGCCGCTGTGCCTAATGTGTGCTAATTTTTACTAATTATATTAGATGCACCAGCATGAGTCCTTTCTTCATCACATCTGATGGTCGAATTCCCTTGATTCAGGCTGTAATTAAAGCTAATAAACAAATGTCCAATAAAACACACTGAGCAGGGGGGGGGTCCAGTACCTGAGGGCAGTGGTGGCTCTCGGGGGGGAAGAAAGCACAGCGATGGTCTGGGAGCGCTGTTCGCCAAATCCCTGGCTTTTACTGGGAGAAACCTGAAGAGAGTTTCAATGTGATCATTAATCCCAGATGAGAACATGTGTGTTTAAACTCTGGGTGGTGCACCTTTCCTCACCGTGCTCCCGGTGAAAGTGACGGGAGGCGACTGCCAGGAGATGCTGAAGCTGGAGCTGTTGGTGGGAGTGAAGCTGGTGGAGGCCGGGCCGGCCGGATTACTGCCGCTGGACGGGATGGACACGGGAGCTGTGGCCTGAAAGCAGACGTCCAAAGGGCATGAATAAACCTTCAGTATCGTTAGAAGTTGTTGATTATCCAATTAATGAAATTAATTATCCACCAAGCCCTGACTTTTGAATCTCCTTTTGTTTTCTTGCGTTTTTACAACAGCGTGTCGGACTCTTCTTGGCTCTCTTTTCCCTTTCCTTGTGTTTCAGATCAAACTCACTATCATTTATTCATGTAACTCTACGTGAGAGCAGATGTACAAATGAATATTAATGAAGGAGGGCTATTAACCAACACTGATAGTTATCTAACAAGCAGTCCTCTGAAGATTGGATTTAATTTGTTTAAAAACCACCCATCACTAAACACTGAGAGCTGCTGCTGTGTTCTGGCATGACAAAAAAAAACGAAAGCGTCCAGTCGGACCACCAGTTGCTGTGACATCCTGAGTTTGTGATGGCAGAGTGCGAGAAACCATATGTTCACTCTGTGAGTTTGGCTGGATAACTGTGCGTGTGCACGCTAACCTGGTAGGCGTGGTCTGTATGGACGAGGTAGAGAGCGCTGGGCGCAGAGCGGCTGAGGGGGGTGGTGCCGCCAGCATGAGGCTCCTTGGCATCGGAGGGCTGCAGGGGTCGATGGGAGTCCGGCGGCTGGCTGAGAGGAGGGAGAGGAGACGGGGGAGAGAGGATGGATGGCGACACGGGGGACAGGCTGCTCAGCCCGTCTGCCACAGAATCCGTGTTGAGCTTGATCTCCGTGTAGTAGAAGTCCTCCTCGCCGTCGCTGCAGTCTGAGTCGCAGTTACGCCTGGAGAGGAACAGCAGTTGAGCGATGGCAAACATGTCAATGCAGTCAAATTATTTCCACAAATCTTAATCTATCCACGATAATTTCCGTCCGCCCCACTCGTTTTCTCTTCGCCGGACGCAACCTGAGTGGATGCGTCATTGTGCCAAAAATCCATCAAACATTGATCTGCTGTTCAGACTGAGAGTCAGCGTGAGGCGGCGCCTTACCCCAGGTGGATGGTGCGGATGTGTCTCTGAATGCCAGCAGTGGTGCTCAGCACCTTGCCACAATTCTTCCACAGGCACTTGAACATCACCTTCATGGAGTTCTGCAGGACACGCACAACAGAGAACACGTCAGAGTTTGCAGATGTGACCCTTCCCGTCCGCCACCATCACCGCTGACACCACAGGAGGCAGACAGACTCCCTCAGATGTTCACCAAAGACATTTCCTACTTTTAAACGCAAAACTTTGGAACCTGAAGTTAACAGTATGAACAGACGGATTAAACTGAGGCTTTTTTTCTTGGCCATTTGATTGGTTTAGGAGGCGAGTGTGTGCAGCAGCAACAGTGATGTCTTTGGAAGATGGAAAATAGAAGAAAAACTTGTTAAAATATCCCCAACAGGGACAGATAGGCACTTGTTCGCCACTGTATATTCAATACAAATACCCACTTCGGGCAGATCACCTGTACTGTGTTCTGCTTGAAGAAATTAAATCTGAAATCAGAAATGTAGACGCAGTGTTTAGCGTTGTCTCCTCTCGCCAAGAGAGGCTACGGCCTTTGACCTAGATTTGTCCAAAGAGTTTGAGGTTGGGTTAATATGTAAAATATAACATCAACAATCTATAAGTTCCACTGAGCCAGACGGAAGCCGTCAGACACTTTGAACCGGTGATTAATAGGTGGCCGATTAATCAGGCCGAGTATTTGCCCTCTTGGCACAATCTCCATTGGCTGATTGCTTCATGGCACCGGGTGCTGATTATTTCAGGAAGCCGGCAAACACAAAAATGAATGCAGGCACATCTGCAGGCAGCCTGGTCAGTGTGTCGGCTGTGGAAAGCTGCTTTTGATTAACTGCGGACATGTGTTTAGTTGACACGTTTGTTTCAAATAAGTGCGCAGCAAGCGGACCGCAGAACTGATCTAGTTAAGCAAATGAATCAATGTTAAAACATAATAATGGGAATAAAATCCTCTGTTTTTTTTCTTTACTAATTATATTGTATTTTCTTAAGATGAAAGAAATAAAAAACAGAATATGCTGATATTTTTGCATTTATCCGTAAATAATCTGCACCGGCCACCGAGACATCCTCATCCATCAACTGTGAACAGCAAACACGGCAGAGTTGGGCATGAGGGCTGCAGCGCAGATTAGTTTTCTTTACCATCTGCCAATAACAACAGACACAAATATTCCCCTCAAACAGCGGAAAAGAGGAAAAAAAAGTTGTGAAAAAAAAACAAAAATGATCAAAAACGCACAGTTCGCCATTATTTTTGACCACAATATGTGTGGGTAAATGTGATAACATTTGCCATTAATTGTGCACTGACAGAGGCTTCAGGATACAGCTGTTAGCATACAGTGAGCAGGGAAGTGGCGAGTTAGGAAAGCAGTAAGATGTCACACTTCTTTGAGTGTGGATACCCAATAATAAAGAAAGACGACACCGTGTCGTATGTCCAAGAGCCACCGTGTCGCCATCGTGTGTGTGCTTAGTTTGATGTGCGATCGTTAAGTTTAGTGAGCCTCTACAGTACGAGGACATCTGGTACATTGTGTGCCAGCCATCGGCTGTCTTCAAAATAAATCACCTGAATATGAGGATTGTGCCGTTTAAGTGGCTGTTGGCGTTAATGTGATCGCTTTGCAGTTGCTGCCAGACCTCACCTCACTTCCCTGTGTTCTGAGGTATAGTAAAAAGATTTGAACATCTTCAGACTACATGCTGCTTCATCCGTCCACGGAGCTATTCTGGACACAAAGCAGGCCACGCTCCTCCATCTCTTCCTCGGCTGCTGTAATTACATCACCGGCTTCCTACGGAGACCGTTTATTGTTTTCATGCAATGAAAGGCCCCGAGGCTTTCCTCCGTGCCCTCCTGCGCCACCGTTCGGATCCACTATAAATGGCCCTACAGGCCCGTCTATCAAACTTTTGTTGAGGGAGCTGATTTAATTTTGAACCCCCCCCCCCCACCCCGCCCTTTTTTTTTTTTTACTTCCTTTCAGAAATGCATGCACACAGCAATCATCTGTCCCCTGTGTGTTGTTTTGTCTTTGTAACAAAACCTATTTTGTGCGTTACCCAATGTGTGCGCGCACTCTCTTTATAAAAACACTTGGCAGTTAATTAAATGGGTGGGTGGGGGGGGGGGGGGGGGGGGGGGGCTTCCAACAGTATTGTGTTGCCAATAGGAAAAACAGCCCACAAGAGGGACATGCAGATAAATTAATGTGAAACCCTTCCACAGCACATATAGCTTGTATAAGTGTTTTCAATAAAGATAATATAATTGTCCAAACTCTCAGAGAAGCTGTTTGTGTCTCCAGTTGTGCTCCACTCCATCCTCCTCTTTCCCCCGTAATATCTGTAAGTCACTCTTTAATTTTTAATGTGTAAAGTTTAATCTTTCTTACTCTCCCCCGCCTCTAAATGTCTATCTCCCATCATTCCTTTCTTTTTGAGAAGTATGGTGTATGTGGTGGAGCTGACCCACGAGAATCTATTGATTCTGAGAGGAGACACGAGGCGGGGGGGTGGGGGGGGGTCTTTGTGTTTACAGTAACGGGTGTTGAAATCTTCCCGGGTGATGTGGAGTGTCCGTGCGTGAAGGCTGAGAGGTAATTATGAAGAGCGAATGTCTGTGGAGGAGCACATGAAGGGAAAGAAAAATGGGAGAAAACGCATGCGAGAGGAGGAGAGGAAGGAAAGAGGGAGAAAGAGAGGAGGGGATAGACGGATGATGCTGTCAGCCAAGCAGTACATGGGAGCATTGATGAGAAGCACGCACAACACATAATGATGAATAATACAACAACAGAAAAAAAGAGAGAGACAGTGAGCTGTCAGTGGTGTGTAGAAATGAGACGCAGTGACATGATGAGTGAGAAAAAGAGTGTCAAGGATGCGTGTCTGGAAAGCAAAAAACTAACACTGGAGCAATAAAAAAAAATCGGTGTCTTCTCTCCTGTCCCACTGTCATCGCTGCCCATCAGTCAGAGTCTAGATTACATCTATGACACCGCCGGTGAATCCTGCAGTGTGTCGAGGAAAAGGATTCAAACGAATGATTTTCCCCTGACAGGAGCTCAGAGACAAGTCGCTGCTCTTACTGTCAGAGCCGCTGCTTTAACGCGCGCAAACAGTTAGTTAAGCCTGCTCAGACGCATGATGGCGGACCAAGTTTCCTCTTAAAACCTGTAAATATGAAGATTTCATCAAGATCCTGACAATCACCAGGAGTTTTTTTCATTTGGCATGTGTTTTTGTGTGATAATATAGCCTGTTCTCAATTATAACCCGTGTTTTAATAAATGATGAGTTATTATTTTATAACCATTTCTTTCCTTGCGTGACATCTTTCAGGGGTTTCTTTCTCAGGGGTTTGAGCGTCCTGACCGGCACAGTTTTCCATACCGTGTCCTTCTAAACTGATTTACAGCATTCACCTTGCGCTTGCGAGGGATGGGCTCATCGAAGAGCAGGCTGCTGCCGTCCTGCTCGTCCAGGCTGGGGTCCTCGGGTCCTGCGGGGCCTGTCCCCACGCCGCCCAGGCTGGGTACACGGAAGGGCTTGAAGCTGTCGGCCGAGAGCGGCGGGGATGGTGTGGACGGATTGGACTGATCGCTGGGAGCGGACCAGCTCCAGTAGCCCCCCGAGGAGCTGTTGCTAGACGGAGTGAAGGGTCCGGTCGAGCCGTTTTCCTTCCACGAGCCATTCAGACCCTCTGAAGAGAAAGAGTGGAACAGAGAAGGCAAGGATATAAGGAACGGGAGGTGGGATGGTAATAGAGGGAGAGACGAGAGGAAAGGTAGAGCTGGAGAATAATCTAACGACCGCTTGTCTGTAGATTCAGACTGCAGTTCACATTAGAAGCACCACAGCAACACTGTAGACTGTGACACGAGAAAATAAAGGTTACATTTCTGTTGGAGACACTCTCAAGCTCTTGTTTTTATACATCAAAGAAATGTTTCTTTTGAATATCAAAGGCATCTCGCTTTGTAAAGATAAAGGCTTTGTGTGTGCATATGAGAGTTTGCGTGCCTCTGTTTCTTTACCGCAGCCGTATTAAACATGAAATACCAAGTTGGTTTTGAGTTGGAGAAAAGTATAATGATGAGCATTTCTCATGATAAGAAACGTTCGTTTCCTTGAGTTCGATGTTGTACACTGAAGCGCGGTGTGATCTCATGACTGCATGAAGACAGCAACTGTAAAGCAGGTATTTAAAATGGAATTCATCCATGTGTGCATGATGTTTAGCATGAAGATTCTATGTCTGCTTGCTGGAACGGGCAGTCGCTGTGTGCAGTTGCAGTTGTGGGGCCCGTTGGATTCCTGCCACCATGTTGAGTGGCTGAAATCCAGACTCTTTGTGCCTCTCTGCGGATTGGAGCAGTTCATTGATGAGGCATTCCTGCAGCACAGCAGGTGGCAGTAATTTATCAGCCAAAGCGGCCACATGCACTCACAAGATAACAGCTGTGAGGGAGGGAAATGTCAGCCTATGGAGAACGTACAAATTAACGTCTCCGAGTGAAGCAACTTTCTTGCATTTAGATGTCAAACGATTTCTGCTTTATTTGTGATCGAGGAAAAGCAGGCGTCCTTCCGTCATACCCGCCATGTCGGCAGGACGCCGCCGCCTTGTGCTAATGCTACTTACCGCTGACTTTGACAGGTGGACTCCTAACCAGCGGGCTGGTGGAGAGACTTGTCAGTACCATGGCAGCCGTCACCTTGTCCATATCCACTTCCTCCTCTGACCGTCTGACAAAACACAAGAGAAGAAGAAGAAATCTCAGAAGTTGCCCATTAATTGTCAGAAAAATGATAGTTCACTGCTTATTTTCTGCAACTATCAGTTTTAGATTAGTGGAAGTGCCACCTCTTACTCCACCTCCACTCGGCTCAGAACCAGAAGGCACCCACAATGATGCTGTCGTTGCTGGCTTTGCCATTAAATCCGACACTGGCCTGCAGTTGGTCAACCTTTGGAGGTTAAGCGCCAAGAGATTAACCGCTGGCGCCATTAAACTACAGCAGGGGCTGCACACGATGGAACCAGCATGGATACAGGGATGGAAATGGGATGTTTCCCTTAGTTCAATCCAGCTGTTTCGACACAGGTCATCACAGTGAGATCAAACTTTAACGTCGGCTTCAATTCAAGTGGAGAGGAGCAAAAATCTGCTTCGGTTAAGATTTTACAGGCAGCAGTGACCACACGACTCTCGCTGCCAAAGTTGGACAGCTAAAGAACACAATGAGCGCTTGTGTTCTTCACCGCCCTCATCCAGATGTCGTCTGACAAAAAGCAGAGCTTCTGGCCATACTGTTGCAATGTCTACAACATGAGGTGCTAATTACATGCAAGTGTTTTGTTTTCTTTTAGTCCTTGGCGGGCAACTGACACAACTGCCCATAAGCCACAAGAAAAATCAACAGTTCACAGCTGAAATACTACATCCCAAAATAAGGATCGGGGAGTCGTGTAACTAAACTAGACTGATGTGTATGTTTTATTTCACGGTACACAAACGCATCAATCTACATGACAGACCCAAACCAAATCCACCACGCACATTTGTCTAATCTCACGGATGTGTGGTAAACGGGGACTGGAAGACAGGCGTCTTAATCTGCAGGCATGTACTACTCCTAAAAGAGAGACGAAATCCCCGTGATCAAAGGGATGTCAATAGCTTCATCAGTGACAGTATACCTGTGGTACAAGTTCTCTATAAACACGCCGAGCGGTGCGCGCGCGCCAGTGAGGCTTTGATGGTACGCGGATGCCGAAAAGGATCAAAGACGAGTGCATAATAAAGATGAAATCTTCTGCTGCCTTGGAGGAACATGACATAAGCTGTGCTGCATTTCACAAGATCAAAAAGTAGAGCCTCTCCATTGTTGGGAACACAGCGAAGCAGCGAGCTGTTAAACTAAAAGAACGCCGTTTACTTCCTCAACAAAAGTTCAAAAGCAACCAGGGCCCGTTTAGCTCAGACTGCAGTTATGCAATATCAGTAAGGTCCTTCGCTGCACTCAACTTTAAACGGCTGTGGTTGAAGTGGATGATGATGCCGGAGACCCGAGGTGACTGTCACTGCGTGACCCCGAGCGCACTGTACGACAAACGCAGTTTGTAGCGACGCTTTAGAACTAAATTACAAGAACAGTTGAGAGGCTCAGTTAAAGCCCTGCTGTGATGCCTGATAATTATTTATAGAACGGCTCGAAGGCACAGATGCTCCCCCTCTGGGCTGACTGTACTTAAGAAAAACAGAGGGAAAGTCCCAATCTCCACACGGGCCACTGACACGCATGTAAGACGCCAGAGCAGATGCAAAACTGCAAATGTTATCCAGACATCAAAGCTTAAGGAGAAGTGTCTGAAAAAGTAAACCACAACTACGGTATTTAAAAAAGAATCGACGGTTTTGTGTTTCCTGGATTACACCAAACGTTACATCTGTGGACTTGTATGTTATCTGATAACAACGCTTCACTGACTCGAGCATCCCAAACGCCTGACCACACAGGTGTCCCTCTTCCTTCTGCGTGGCTCCGCTCAAACCTGAGACGGCTTCCTGAATGTAGCGTTTCTCCTGATGTAATCGGAGGTTTTATTTTTGGCTGCCCAGTGAAGACTTAAGGCCTGTGTTCGCAGCCACATGTTTAAGAGAAAGAAAAAAAAAGCTAACAGAGCTAAGGGGGATTTCCAGAGTTCTTTTCTAAGCCCAAGCAGACTTTTGAGGGATTATTTTTAGAATCATTCTTATAAGATTGATTCACCACAGGGTCCACGGGCCATAATTTTCCACAAAAAAAAAAAAAAAAATAGACAAATTCAGCTGTGTTTTACAGCACGGAAAAGAGAAATGCAAACAAAATAAACGACACGCTCCGTAAAAAAACAGCACTGCAACACTGAGCTGGGATTACTTTGTGTATTCTAACTGACATCAAACCGAGAACATCGTAAGATCTCAGAAATATGGAAAAAAATTCACACACACTCGACGACTCAGGCAGTCTGATGGATGATCAGAATCAT
Organism: Leuresthes tenuis; assembly: GCF_036924035.1. Lineage (NCBI taxonomy): Eukaryota > Metazoa > Chordata > Actinopteri > Atheriniformes > Atherinopsidae > Leuresthes > Leuresthes tenuis. The sequence goes on along the minus strand of NW_027325372.1, from coordinate 12,938,213 downwards.
GGACTTAGCTGCTTAGCTTGAGCGTAACAGGATTGTAAAATTTGACACGCGATGCAAGTCGTAGGCCTAAGCTACACGGCCCGTGTCTCGTTAGTTTCATTGTGAGCGAGTTGCACGATTAAAAGTGTATTTACTTCACAGGCGAAAGAGGGATAGATGTGAAGAGTGTGTTGGCTAACAAAGAGAGAGGCTCAGCTTCCATTAGCTGATGGCTAATTTATTACCCCTCCTGCTGCTGAATATGATGTCATTACAGCCTTCACATAAATCAAGAAAAGAGGCTGCACACACAAATGGCACTTTTACGCATCACCCCCCCCCACCCCGCGACGCCATAAAACCACTTCCTGGTCACCTTGGGAGGTCATCATGTGACTGTATATATTCTCTCCACAGCAACAGTGACAGATAATAATTGCCTGGAGATTTGTCCATCATGAAATAGGAAAGAGTAAATCTCAGAAAAACTCATTAGGAAGTCTTATAATTAAGTTAGAATGTATGGCACGGAGGAAAAGAGAGGTTTTCCCAAATCACATTCGTCACTAGTGGTCTTATCAAACTTAGATTTTGTCCAAGTGGCCGTTATGGCTAAAATTAACACACACTGCCGGAGAGACAGGTTGAGACGCGTTACACAGGAGACATAGTGGGATGGTTAATGGTTTGGTAAGTCAATTCCGAGAAATGAGTTTCATATGTTGGAATGTTTGTGTCACCGTGTGTGTGTTGCAATATTCTCACTTTAATCATTTGTAATAAAGCCTCCTCTAGTATCCGACCCCCCCCTCCTCAGGGTCCCTGAGGGGCGCATAATCCTGGACGCAGAGCTTCATCAACAGAAAACTACAGATAAAGTATAGAGCTCGTTGACTAAAGCGGTTCACATGAAACGGATCCATGTGATGTCACCCTGCTGCTGGCTAACTGGAAATGGAAAGCGAGCTTACACTGGAGATGCTGGGAAAGACCGACGAGAAGTTGTTTTTTTTCAATGAAACAAAGTCTTTCATTTGAACATATTCTATCAAAATAGCGTCAACATTCAGAGTGACTTAAATGTATCGGATTCAAAGCCGGTCTGAAGCAGCTCCGTGCAAAATTGCATCATTGTCCTCGTTTCACATGTACACACAGTGCAAACCATGCATTAAAGGAGGCACCAGAGCAGTTATCAGGCTTCGTGTTGATTTTTACCTCCCTTCTCTCAACTTAATATTCAAATCCTCCCATTGGCACATAGGAAAATAGCTTTATAATAAAAAAAAATGGAAAGACAGCACATAGATAGGACAATTAAGTCTGTGCATAATGAGTTTTGTCATAAATTAATGATCTGCCTGTAATTTTTTTTTTTATCAGATTCTTTTCTGTTACTGCAAACAACCAAAACCTCGAGAGATTCTGTAGATTCGGACTCTGCAGGCACACAATACAAGGCAAAGCAGCAAATGCTCGTGTTCAAGAGGCTGAAACAGATGAATATTCTGCAGTCGTGTCCTTAAAAAAAAAAGAAAAATTAGCAATTCAACAGACCTTTATGTTTTACTCCAGAGACTCCACACAAGCAGAGGAAAAAGAAAAGTGCTGGAAAAAGCTGAGATCAAACATTTCTACGAACCAATGACGCCAAATCGCTCTCGGTCTGACAAGAGGCAAAAGAAACGAAAGGCGGGCGAGTCAGATGTCGATCAACCGCACACTCCCGCTTAGTCATCAGGCGAGGTCTTATCAGACGAAATAACTGTGAGTGAGTGGACAAACGTTACGTGGAAGCTTTAAACTGCATTGTGATTTTGAAGTTGATACCGTGTCCCCTTTCTATGACATCTTTAGTGTGACCTGATGTGGCAAAACAAATAAGACACATGAGGCCTGCACGCTTAGGCTGGCTGACGTGACCGAGGGAAAAGCAAAAACACTGCATGTTTTGGTGTGTGGGGGTGGAGTGGATGCAGACCATTTGTTACTGAGAAATTCAATAGCTACTGGATCTCCTGAAGATAAAAAAAAGACGAGAAAAATCACCGACTGAGTGCTTTGAAAATCAAGAACACGTGTAGAAAACAAGTGAAATAAGAAACTGAAGGGAGTTCGGAGCAGAAGCCGGGATGAAATGGCATCAACCTTCTGTGGTTGTGGAGACACAGGTAAAACAACAGCTCCCTCTTCAGGAGTTGTGATGAGTTTGGAAGGGGATTTGGCTGCTTGCCAACCTGTCAAGGAAACGTCTGGGTGTGTGTGTGTGTGTGTGTGTGTGTGTGTGTGTGCAGCAGATGCTTAAATTTGTTGTACTTCCCTGACCTGATGCGTGTAGCTCTTTTTAAAAGTATAAAAGTGAACTGAGCAGAACAAAGAGCCTGCATGGGAGCGAGTGAGATGGGAGGCAGGCTCATAAGGGTTGTGAAGTCTGAGGCCCGAGTCACTGCCATTGTGGGGGGGCAGGCAGTGTCCAGTTTCAAGCAAAACACTGTGCAAGGCGGAGAAAATAACATGAGTTCGTGTTACTGTGACTATCCTGACAGATAGACAGGCAGCCAATGAAATGTGGGCCTGTTTTTTGTCCCCCCCCCCACGTTTTTAACTTAGGTCGGACATCAACGACAGAAAAACTTGCATTATCTTATAAAAGGTGCATTATCTTTCAAGCCGGAACAACACAACACAGGATATTTCACACAAAAAGTTCTTGATTCATTTTGTTTTATTAACTTAGGCCAAATTAGTTGCTTTTATGGTCTTTTTCCCCCCATATTTTTGTCCAATACTGTTGTGTTCTTTACTTTTTTTTTTTTTTCTCACATTTTTTGTGGGGTTTGTTGCGCTTGCTGAGTTTTCTTCAACGTAGGTGTGCTTTTTGGTTGTTTTTTTTTTTTTTCTAAACCTCTTATGCCGGAGCAACAAGCTTCAACATTGCTCCTTTAAAAGCTAACGAGGGACGGTAACTAAAACAGTCTCTTATCACATTCCCGACGAGTCCAGATACAACACCAGTCTATGTTTCACGCAGACCAGCAGTGCAATGCACGTTGTAAAGTTTTGTCATCTTTTATTAGCGAACTCCCTTCCCAAACACATTCAAACTAAAAGGGCCAAGTTCAGCCTCGGTGCAGACAACCGAGCACCGACTCTGCTCGCATTAGTTTCTATGGCACCCAAAGCACCATCAATCATTTCTATAAGGCAGCTGAGAGGTGTGGTGGGTTTAGGAATTCCCCTAAAACACAGACCAGTGCTACCAGGCACACCCCTCACTCCTACACTCTTCAGTCCTCTTGCTCCTCTTCCTCCCTTCACCCCTGCTGCACTGACTTTCCATTCTTGTGTGCCTCTCTCTGGGCCTCGCGAGCTTTCCCTCCCACACTTGGAGCTTCTTTGACTTCTGCTGCCACGGATCACAGTGCGAGCAAAGTAAGCGAGCGAAAAAAGAATGCGTATGCCTGTGTGGATAAATACGTGTGTGTGTGTGTGTGTTTGGGTTGGCTTGTCTCTTTGATGCTGCATGGTGCAGGGAGGTCTACTCGTTTATAACAGCCACTGGACTATGAAGCCCATTTCCTCCTCAATAAGCTCCTATAAATCAGAAAGCTTCTTGCATACTATGTGCTTATCTGATATCTCCAACACACACACACACAATATCCAAACCACAAAAGGAATCTGCATATGACACAAGGTCAACATGCATGAAGGGCGCAGCTTCTGACTGGCAGGTGCGCATAAAGGGGGACACTCAGGATTTTTCTTTGACAGGCATGCATCCTTCAGCGATGTTGCCAACAACGGTCCTTTGTTGGAGAACAAGCACTCAGAAAACAGCTTTACAATAAAACCTCAATGCAAATAGAAATACAAGTAGGTGTGTAGGAGCCTTTTCAATATCCCGAAGTGTATTGAGGTAGTTTTCTATACATGATGCGATGAGGGAAGTCACCAATGACACACGAGGCCGTATATATACAGTGCCAGCAGCTGCAGGACAGTGTTTGCTTGTTGTAAATAGGAGCACACGGCTTGTAAGAGGCATCCACTTTTATGGCTGCAATATGAATTTTACAGCTCCGGAAGGGGATGTTTAAATAAATAAATCACGTAGCTCCGGTGCCGTCTTTTCACCATATAACTTAATGTTCACATATGCTACATATAGGTTTGTTTTTTGTTTTCAAACAGAAACAATAAATTGTTTAATAAAAGTCCAGATTAATATGTAACAATTATTAGATCCATTAGTCATTTATTTTCTTAAGCAGCTACCCAACTGTTCCATGAACATCCACCTGAGCTTCTGAAAATCAATTTACAGATTTTTTTTTTCTTTTAAGGATTTCCCGCATTTAACGGACTAACTGATTAAACGGCAAATTGGGAAAATAATCAGCACATTAATCAAAGAAAATTGCAGTCCTAAGTGGCTAGATTAAGACCGGTTTCCGAGTACTGTTTGGCCTACTTCGGTACTTAATCATTTCACAAACGGCCACTTGTTAAACGTGAGGACTTTGTGTCTGCGTTTGAACAACTGAAAATTGGATCCTTGTGTTTTGATCTGGAGACATCTGAAGGCATCACAGATCAGACTAAATGTTTAGCCGTTAAATGTAGCCCCACATTTGTTTTACTCCATCCACGTTTGGCTGGCTTCCAGTCAGTTGTGTGTCAACATGCATTCAGAGATTTGGTTGGAAAAGTATTCAAATGCAACTGTTTAAGCTACCGCTTAGAAGCACAGATGCACGAGCTCACACATCTCAGCACAATACCCGTCTATAAGCAAGATTTATGCAAACACTCGTCAGCTCACAGTCTGTAAAACTTTCTGAGGAGGTGTAGCATGAACAAAGAAAGAATGAATAACATCTTGATGCAGATCTGGACCACTTCCTGTAAAACTGATGCCCTACAAGTGCTCTTCTGGTTTTCAAAGTTTCTGACCTGTACATCTGCTCGGAGCTGCCCCCTCACACAGGACTACGTAATCTTCCTAGTCATAACAACATATTCAGCTGCCTGGCAGCAGGTAGGGTTCTGAGACAGGGGTCATGAGTATCTCTCCGCTCACTGAGACTCTATTTCGGCTCTCCCGGTTTCTGGGGCAAAACCTCCATCTGATTCATTGTAACCCGAGCTCTGCGGTGAACTGTGTCCTACATCAACGTTCCTCCAACGCTGAAAAACGGGCTCCGGAACCAAATGTCAAGATACCCTCATTTAGAGTTGATACAACACAGTTGAAACAAGAGGGATTACAAAGAAGACGGCGTTAGATTACAGCCACGAGTGACAGCTGAAAGGAAACAGAAATAGTCCACTCGAGCTCGAGGAATTTATTTGGAGTAACTGGTGGGTTTTGGATCCTAATGAAAAGCCTGGACTGAACTCTCAGGCATAAATAGAGTGAGATCATTGCTCTTTCAGGGTGAAATCTCCCATCGATTTTGTAATAAAGACCACACACTTGGGTGGTAACTTGAAACAGCATCAAGACATTGAAACCTACATGCGCCTCAGCTGGAAAATTCAACGATAAGTACAAATTCGTAGCATCCCGTGGTCATCTTGCACGCAACCGTATGGCAAACACCTCAAACACTCATGGAAGCAGGGCCGTGCTCAAGAACATGCTCGTAAAGATTTGTATCCATTTTTATCAGACCCAAAGAACGCAAGCTGAGCGCCGGTTGGGCTTTTTTGTCATCTTTGTTTAGACTGAACGCAATTGTCTTTTCCCATTGATCCCCCCCCCGGCACACCCAACCAGACCAGCGTCTCTACATAAGCCATGAAAATCCTGCTCACCATCTATTGTGCACCGTACAGAGAATTGCTTATTGACTGCATGGGGTTGGCCACGTATGGATTAGAGTGGATGATGAAGCCATTAAGGCTCAATATTATTATTGCTGTGAGCCACACCACATCTAATTGTTGGCAGTTGCTTGCAGCTAATTAGCTGATTATGCCTTTGCACGTTTTAGTGGTCTACCTCTTCAAACGCACACACGCTCGGGGCTACATGAAGACAACACACGACAGTACATGCTGGTGGAAATGAACACGCCGTTTTGCTGATCTACTTTTCTTTATTCTTGTTTCCTTAAACAACAAGCAAACAATCAAACTCTTCCTACAGATTAAGCCCTCCGGTAAGAGAAAACCAGGGTGTGGCGCACATTAGCCGGACATGGAGCCAAAGACTCTCTCCGTGTGTGTGTGTGTGTGTGTGTGTGTGTATGTGTTGCTTCCTCAAGCATCTGCAGACAGACAGTCACAGCTGTAGAACAGAACTATCTGCAGATCAAGAGAGCGAGACTTTCCCCTCTTCAGAGGTCCTGATATTTTCCTTTTCCTTTGCCCTTTTCTGTTCCGACGGCGGTGAGACGCGTTCCATGTTGTAAATGGACGGATACATGTTTGCACTGACCTGCTGACACGCAGTGCAGCCTCTCACTGTCGTACAATTTTCTCAATCAACAATGTATCGCGGGGCACACACACACGCGGGAGGTTTTCCCGCCTCTCTTCCCCATTACACCCCAAAGTGCATCACGTAGATCTTCAATATCACAGAAAGCAGCCGCCCTCCTCTGTGTTGCTCTTAAGCCTATTTTACTTGAATCTAATAAGGTTTACACACCATTCGGCTCCCTCACACATACACACAAGCGCGCGCACACAAAGAAAAGCGTCGCAGCCCTGCAAGCAAAATTGGAAATTAGATCATATATGTAAACAAAGGCACATACACATGGGAGAGACAATAGCTTCCACTTGGATATACCAAGTTGGCTTGATAAATGCACATATAAATGTGATTTAAAAAGCCTATACGCCCTATGTTTTTTTTTACACTGATGCCATAAAATGTGATGATTGTCACATCTTCGGCATTGAAAAGTCTTTGAGCTGCACTGACACACTCGGAGCGACTCACCCAGTCAGTGGGTCTTAAAAGCTACTTATTAAAATATTTGAAGGACATTCATGTGTCACTCACATCTCATTTATTATCTACCTTCTGTGTCAGTTACATTTTTCCGCACGACTGCCACAAATGCTAATCACACAGGCTATTACCATTTAAGTACGTATTTATCGGAAATCCTCAAAGACCCTTTCAACCACGGGAGAGGAGAAAAAACGCCCTCTGTGCTGCATAGCCTCTGAAAATCACCCCTTTAGCCCAAGTGGCTGCATATAACTGCTATAAAAACATGAAAGTGAAAATGATTATATACAGTATATGTTAATGTTTTGTGTCATGCACCTATTAAACAAACAAAAAAAATTCAGGAAATGTCTTAAAGGGGAACTCTGTTATTTTTAAACCTAGACCTTATTTCTGGCATGAATTGCGTTTATCTACTCACCGAGAGCAGTTTGGCGAAAGTCGGAAGATAACTCGCGATCAGCGTATATCCATATAACGGAGTGAACGGGGCAGGGACGATGAAGCCTCTAAACAAGGCATTATCTGTCTTTATTTCACCAATACTTTAAGAAGAATGAATGAACAAACTTGTACTATGTCTCTGTTAGCTCATAGGTGCTGTTATGTGGCTACTTGCAGCTATAGGAGAGCTAACGGAGGGATTTCTACACCGGCACTCTCCTGGGACCACTTCATCCACACGCCCCCCTGGAGCACAGTTTATTTACTCCTTTCTCTTTGACAGTCGGCTAACTTCACATGGAGTTTGCTACTGCTAGTTTTGTGCAACATGGCAGGATATTTATCAAATTTTGACAATGTGAATATTATTTTTTGAATGTCCATCTTACTCAAAGTCGTCGGACTTTGAGTAAGATGGACATCCTTACTGGAGTGAATGAGCTGTGCTGCAGCCATGCGTGTGGATGAAGTCGTCCCAGTAGAGGTGTGTGTAGAATTCTCTCCGTTAGCTCTCCTATAGCTGCAAGTAGCCACATAACAGAAGCTATGCGCTAACAGAGCAATAATACTCGTTCGTTCATTCATTCTTCTTAAAGTATTGGTTAAATAAAGACAGATAATGCCTTATGTGGAGGCTGCATCGTCCCTGCCCCGTTCATTCCGTTATATGGATATACGCCTATCGCAAGTTATCTAAATAGCTCCCGAAGGACGCCGACTTTCGCAAAACTGTTCTCGGTGAGAAGATAAACGTATTTCATGACAGAAATAAGGTCTAGGTTTAAAAATACCGGAGTTCCCCTTTAAAAACAGCATCGCATTCAAGCAAATAGCAGAAATTGGCAATCAGACAAATGCGTGACGATTGATTAAAAAGTCCTCAATGCAGATGAGATGGATGTTATCGAATGTCATACAACAATAGTTTTTTTTTTTATCAATTATTGTCTATTCTGCTCTGTAAAGCCGTGCCACTGTGCGCGCTTTTCCTCAGCGTTGATGCAACCTGAGCAAAGGCCTTCTGCATTTGTCAACTTATCCTAAAGGTACCTTGCACTTACCGAGTTGTACAAACCATTGCTAAACTCCACTGAAGAGTCACCAGAGCAGCCCCATAAGCTCGAGCACTCTCTTCTTCTCCTTCATCTCTCCTTCTGCATGTCAACAAATGTTCTCAGTTTAAATCAAAGTACAACCGAAGTCAAAACACAGACTTCATCAAAGGTGATTTTTAGCTGGTTAACATGCAGGCTGAAAAGGTGCCTTTGACTGTGCTGTCTGATAAAAGAATGTGCGAGTCTTTATGAGGCGTTCAGTTGCACTACAATTCATTTTATGAGAGCTGAGAGAAGCGGGAGAGGCACAAATACCTATACTCCTTGACATCAGATAGAATGCAAACACTTTCTGTGGTACTATTATCAATCTTATAGCAGTAATTGAAATACAGAGAAAATACCAGTGTTTCAACATGGCACTTAGATGCACGAATGATTTTATCAGCCCTCCTATAGCGATACAATAATAAAAGGGCCGTGCGGTTTCGTTTAGTTTACTCCTCCCCTGCCAAAGACTTCATTAGGAAACTACCTTTAACTTGAATGCAAACATGTCATAAAAATACGAGTCAGACAGTGAGGATCAAACGTCAACGGCTCAGTTACTGGGATGGCTGGGAGTATGAAACAATGTAGTGTTTCTGGATGAAAAGTGCTGCAGGGTGTAGAAATGGGCCCTCACTGAAAGTGTGCGTCAGGTTGATGTATACAAGTTCTGATTGGTTCTTATTTTACATCTACAGAGACAGTTAACCCCTTCAGCGACAGAGACGGGGGGGTGATCACTGAACCTCTTTGTGGCAGTTTTCCTTTAATGAGCCTTTTGACTGACACGCGTGCGGCACTCTGTCCTAGATTTGCACTCTAGGTTATGGGTCCTGCACACATCCCCACCTTAGAGATAAGGCTGGATACACACAAACGCATCTGGTGGTTATACACTAGACTGGGGCTATAGGTTAGCGGTCCCACTCTTGCCTCTGGCTGTGCAGCACTTTCCCATACCAATAAAAACTAGGTCTCTTTTCCCCGCTGTTACAGTAGCAGGTGGAAATGTGCTCGGTGGCTGGTTTGAAAAACGTTTTCTTCCCTGAAGCATGCAAACTATGTCTTGTTTAAGGAAGGAGGCTGGAAGGAGGCTCAGACCATTTCCTGAGGTCTTCCCTAAATGACTGTAACATGTTTTGGTCAAAATAACACAGAGAGACACAACAGCAACTCGTTTTTCTCCCATTAATGTACACCTCCACTGAAGTGGACCATTTTAGGGGCAAGGAGTGACCCACTCAACTCTATCCACCCCTAATATCCCCTGAGGCATGTTATTATAGAATAAGTGAGCATGCAGTAAATGGCCTGAGACTTCGGACCACACACCAAACTGATAAAATAGAGGAAGTTGTTAAAACAGGCACCACAGAATTTTACGGCTGCTGGATGGCTAAGAACACCTTTGACAAGTCACGTCCATCACATATCGGCTCAATAAAACACCAGACTTCGTTACCATTCAATTCCTCTGCGCAAAGAAATGTTGCCGTCACTGGCAATATTTCACCAACGTTTGTTTTTCTTTAACAACAGTTATCGGAAATGTGCCGATGGTGTGTTCAATGACAAACGGGAAATGGAATTTTCTGACTTCAGGGCGGAAAAAACCTCGATGAATGTCAAGTAGAAGTCAGATTTCTTTGTCCTGATATGAAACATTAAGCAAAGTCCTTGCGGGGGGATTGCTAGATCATTTCATTTCCTCAGTTAGGCTTAGCTCAAGCGAGCGAGGAGGGTGGATAAACTCGTAGAGGGACAGAGGTTTCACAGAATCAAATCTGTGCACAAATCACATAAGCACTTTGACAACTTGCTATGAAGCCTGGTCTCTTCTTTTGTGGTGAAACTAAAAAAAAAAGAAAAACACCAACATGATGTATACCAGTAACTTTGAAAAGCTGTGATTAGCATATGTTTGCTACCTGAACTTGGGTAGCTAGAAATCAACAGTCCTGTCTGCTGGTTCTGGCAGGAGAGGAAAAAAAGCTCAAAGCCAACTGTGTGGTGCGTGTGTATTCGCATCAAAAAGGAATCAAAACACGACCGGATAAGAATGACAATATGATAAATAAAATTATACAAAAAAAAAAAAAGGCACGCTCATAAAACAAATAATTTTCCCACCACTGATAAAAAGATAATACCAGGCTTATGATGGAGCCACGTTTAAAATACAAAGCAGGGTGAAGACGGTGATGGAGGAAGAAAGAGGGTAGTAGGTGGGAGTAGGGAAAACCCATCGTATACAAACACACACAGACACATTTATGATGGGCTTTCCTTGAATTGATGTTGTTGTAGGCCCTAATGAGCAGAGGGAATACACAGGATCTCACTGCTCCGAGCTACACATTTATGTGTGCACGCGCGCGGGCATGAGTAAATATATCCCTTTCGGTGAGCCGTTTATGTTTCTGCTTACAACTATAAGCGTGTCTGAGCACATGGATGTATATTAATGTGTGTGAGCGTCAGGGAGGGAGTCCTGCGATCTGAACAAAGGCAGCAGCCGTAAGAGTGATGATGACCTTTGCGGCAGCTGGCTGGTAAATATTCTCCATCCTTCTGTCCTCCTTTCTTACAAACCTCAGCTCCCTTCTCTTTTTCAATCTACCCATCTTCCTCTCTTATTATGATTCAACAAAGGGATGTAGGTAGACCCACAACGTATCTCAGCTCCGTGTCTGAAATGGAGTGAGAGAAAAGAGACGTAAACAGCTGGGGAGGTCTCCCTCTGTGTCTCTTATGCCCTTTCTCTGGCATGATGGCATGTGGCATGATTTATTTATGTTAACATCAGAGTTCTGACTCTGGGTGCTTATTAAACTCAGTCATCGAATCCCTTGGCAGGCAGGGTTCAAAAGGAGATTAAAATTATATAAATATTCTTGGTCTATGGCTTCTCAGACCTGCTAAAGACCGTCTCATGCAGGATCTTGTGCTAAAATGTCATTTTCAGCCACATGACGCAGTTTTATTGATTGCAAACGTGTCACTAGCGCTTTGAAAAATGCTTTTCTTACTAACAGGTGGGAATAACCACTGGATTAACTACTCAATGGCACAGAATGAGAAGTAAAAAATAAAAAAGGTCAGCAGCAGCTTCAGCATTAAGTCGCAGCACTGAGTGTTGGTAACCCACATTACGGCTTCATCCAGGGCCCAGTACACAAAGAGTTATCACGGTAAGCTGACATATAAGCAGTTATGAAGACTTAACTTATGGGCTTGTCATGAATTTCATCAAAACCTAATGTTCGAACTGTATGCAGGCTCATGAAATCACTCCTACGTGTAATCTAAGGTCTCAGATATCCATCCTCTCCTCTAGCTGCCTTTCACCCATTCAGTGCATGTGTGTCCGTTATAGCGTTTGGTGGTGATAATGGTGGTCATAAGAGCAGCCCGAGTTAACTCCCAACTGTCCCCTTTCTCTCCACCTGCCCTCTGGACACACAACTTGCCAATAAGTGACATAAACCATAGACAAAACACACACAAGCACTCTTTTATCACCACTGAGCTTGATTATAAACACCTTGGCTGTAACCACAGCCGAGGCAGAGAGATACTTCCACCCGGACCTCCAACCTCTCACCTCCCAGGAGAGCAATACGCACACCGAAGGAAGGGGGCCTCTTTCCAAATTACACTTTGAAGGAGAGGGGGTGATTGTGTCTCAGTGTACTGGTGTGTGTTTGATGAAGTTGCTCATAAAACCTCTGGAGACTGCGCCTGATGGAGAGCATTAGAAGGGGTCTATCAGCTGGTCCAATCACCTCGTGCCGCTTCCAGGCAGGACCGGGCAGGACAAAGGATCTGCCAACCACTTCAACATTTACCTAAAGGGCTTTTACTTACACCCCTCCCCCCTTCAGTCTTCCTCTGCTGCGCGTCCTCTCCAATGTATTCATTTAAAAGTGCAATATTTAACCTTTCAGTCCAGCCACAGTTAACTATTAAATGGTTTCCCATCAGAGTTAATTAACTTTTCACTCATACTTTGCTAGTGTGCCTACTCGAGGAGTCAGGGAGATAAATAGTTAACCTGCAATTCCAACCGTGTACTTGTCCTGTCGGCATTTGTGAGCTGCGAGTGTCTGTTATGAGTGCTGCAACGCGATTAGTTGTGTTTGAGTGTCTCGTGTTCAAAGAGCGAAATCTAGCAGCAAACATTATTCCAACGTAGCGGTTTATTTAAAAGCTGCAATTTGGACTGATGGCAGATTGAATCAGCCGGAAGGATGCTCTACTGCGAGGTGCGGGTCGTCTGCTGTTATTGAACTCTTTGCCAGGACGTAAACATCTGCAAAGAAGGCAGGTTGATTCGTTTCGCTTCTGAACGTTTTGTGGTTTTGTTCCGTTTAACCCCTTGAAAGATAGCCGGTTGGACATCGGCTATATTCTATAAAACTTTGCTGTGACGAGTGTTGGGCATTAGTAGCTGCAAATTTGACATTCTGTTTACAATATAAGACTCTTGTGAGGGTGACCACAGTGGGTGCAACCAACGCCAGTCCGCTCACCTTTAAAAGCCCCCTAAAAGTGTTCTATCGTCCCAACGGAAGCAAGAATCCGCACAATGCAGTCCTATTAAACAGTGAAGTGTCTTAGGTTAGAGCGGGCCGGAAAGTTGGCGGTCCGATTCCCACTCTCACCGGTCAAAGGACTGCTGAACTGACAGCTGGAGGGGTGGCAGTCCACCACCTTGCCCCATGCTCCCAGGGCGCTGTGAATGGCTGCATCGGTCTCTGTGAGTGTGTGACACTGTGCATGTGTGTGTTCAACAGGTGCCAACCTGGATGGGTTAAATGTGGAGGAGTCATTTTGTGTATTTACATGACAATAAAGTCTCTTAACTTTAAACCTTTTTTGCTTTGACAATAAATTCCCACAGTTTGCTGTTGCACCATCTCCAGCAGCTTCGCCTAATCTTTGACGTATTCTCTCCAATGAGTCCGGCTGGCATGTAAACACAGTGACTTCAGAACACAGCCAGCCTTCTGAGCGCTTGATTAGCATCTCACTTTTCGCATCCAAAGACACCTCTGACACGCACACACGAGGCCGGGCGTAAAGGAAGTTAGCAAAGACAGACACATTCATTAATAAAAATGAGGATATGCCGTTGGCGCGTGCATGTAGAAAACACAGTAAATATTCATTGTTTTGTTTTGTGCTATTGTTTTTAACATCTGGATTAGGTGGTCTGATCGTGACTTCTAGTTAATAACTAGCATTCTTTTTTCTTAATCTTTAAACATTTACTCAGTCCCCCCAAAAAAACAACCCTAAACTACGAGTGATTCCAACTGTTTGGGAATAAAGTTCAATGTTTGCTATCAGGAGAACAAAATTAAGTATTTACTCCATATATCTCCAGAAAAGCTCTGTTTACTTTGTGCATGTCAGGGACAGACACCTTAAGACCAGAACGGGAAGGGTTTCAATTCAGTTAAATTTTTATTTACATACATTACATTTATTACAACAATTGTCATCTCAAGGCACTTCAAAGACACAATCTAATTCAAACCAATTAGCATCCAATTCATTGTAATCCAGTCAAATTAAATTCATTCAATTCCAAATTAGTCCAATTCATACGTACAGAGCTAAAGAAATCAACAGATTGCACCAAAACCTCTCCTTGATTCAATCCCCCGTCCTGAGCGTGCACAGTGGGCGAAAAAAACTCCCTTTTAACAGGAAGAAACCTCTGGCAGAACCAGACTCAGGTTGGGTGGCCGACCAGCTCGACCAGCTGGGGTTCGGTTTGAGAGGACAGGAGAGAGAGGGGACAACAAACACCATAACAACAACATTTGGGTTTAAAACTCTCCCAAAAAGAAAGACAAATAGATGATGTATTTTTTAATTCATGGGAGGGGTTTTGGTACGCATTAGAGCATGTGTTAAAACCCACACAGGTGGCCAGTTGGAAAGTTTCAACAAATTGGCTAATCCTATTCATCTCATTGTTCCCTGTTAAAGCTGCTGCACAGCTACAGTCACCGATGTCTGTCATCAACGTTTACAATGCCAGAAAAAGTGATGCAATCAATACAACTTACAAGCATGGCTGGATGACCTTTTCCTCTACTTTACCTTTATTTTTTGCCATAAAAAAATAGTGTTTTAGAGCAAAATAAATCAGAGTGGGAGAGAAGGGAAGGTCTCCATCAGGCGGGGATGGTTTCTGACTAATCTGCTGCTGTGTGGTACGAGGATGTGACACCAACCGGTTAAAGATGGCCGTGACAAATAAACGGCAACACCACGAGAGAGGAGAGGGAGCTAAGAGACAGAAGAAAGGAGAGCTCACCCACCCCATCATCTTTCTCAACCATGTCAACAAGTTCGCACAACGTCTCCTCAGCGCCATTATCCCTACAGATCTATACGGATGCATCAATCCTCACGTGCACTTAAGATTTTCTTTCCATCCCTTGAAAACTGTAACGTGATAGCACGTCTGAGACTTTGAGCACCTGTAAAATATTTTACTGAAATAGATTTATTCTCGGATGAAGAAAAGACTCGAATAGAGTCTAAAAGCGTGAAAGCAAAGAGCAGAATATAACATCCTGCTAGTTAAGTTCTGCCTGAAAAACACATGTTTGATGACACGTTGTCTCCCGTGGATTAAGTTCTACCATCAACTGAATTCGGCAGCTTGTACGATCAGTACATTTGCATGAGGAGTGGAGTCAAACTGCAGCTTGACTCTGCCATTTACTGTCCTTGTCCTGATGCGCTTGTTGTGTTGGATATCATTTGGCATTAAAACTAAAACAGAAGAAACACAAGTAAAATGTAATTTTTAAAAAAAAGCAGCCATACAGACCCGAGACCAGGGTGCAGTCACGTATCCACACATTCAACATGGTTGAATTTGTCCCTCCCCTTGTAACCACACCAATAAGCCAGCTCACTGACTGAGGCAGCAAATGCTACTGGTAAGTCCATCCATGGTAAAATACAATGGATAACTGAAATCCACTTTCCATACTTGCTCTTTTTTTTCTTCTTCTTTTTTTTTTTTTTTTAAAGCTCTGTCAAGGTAGACAACCGTCGTAATCAAAGGGTTCTGGTAACGAAAAAATATGCTAAGTCTGTTCCTCATAATTCATTGGATCGCTTTCATATTGGAAGACTCTCTGCAGTGTACCAAAAAGCATCTATTTGCATCTCTTCAATGACTTATGTGTAATCGCGCCACCCACACAGTTTGCGTTTGGACTGAACTCACCGTGGAGCTTCACATGACAATGGTGTCACTGATCATTCCTTACTGTGCTGAACATACAACGCGTTCTTAATCATTCTGACCGACAGAGACGTCGGCATTAATAACATTAAAACCTTAAGCGACATGCAAAAAATTGGTCTGAACACCTGAGCTGCACTCCGATCACTACTGTATGTGTGTGTGTGTGTGTGTGTGTGTCATCATGCTGCTCACGTCTTCATGCCAATGCGCAAAGGAGCCGCAAGCGAGGCAACAAATTGATAGACAGTTTCAGCCACCTAACGTGCCAATTGTCACCTAGTATTTGCATCAGTGCTGCATGCTCTTATCTGCAACTGTATGTGACCAACAGGTAAACAAAGACAAACTTATGATCAAAATGCCCCATTGTTGTTTAAACACGCTGTGATATGATCAATTGGAAATGGAGGACCGTGCAGCATTCTTTGATAATCAACAGGGGTTGATAGTGTGCTCTGTGGGTGCAGAATCAGAATCAATTAATTAATTACAGCAGAATTATACATAAATAACTTTTCCCTTGTGAAATGAAGCCAACTGGACATCTGACGGAAGCATATTCTGTGGTGCGTGCACACGGACGTCAAATTTCAAGAGGGCTTAGGTGCCAAAATTCGACAGCTCTTTGTCAGAGAGCACTCAGACAAACAACTTGTGTTCGTCACAACTGATTTCATATGCTAGTGTGAGCTAGCCGCACTGCCTCTTCTACAATGCCAGCACACAGCTCAGCAGTGGTCTAACATCTCTCTGTGTCAGTCAGTCAGAAGGAAAACACACTCTCTCACACAAAGCAGGCAGCGAAGACAAAGGAAGAGAGGGAGAGTCAGGGTGTGGGGAGGGTGGGAGAGACAGATCATGGGGGAAGCGAAGGGGGAAATGAGCGGGAAAACAGAGATGGAGAAAGCGAGATAGAATACGTCGAGCCAGGGGAGGAGAAAGCAGGAGGGAGGGAGAGAGAGAGAGCAAGAAAGAAAGAAAGAAAGAAAGAAAGAAAATGGAAGGGAGATGAGGGGAATAAACAGAGAGCAAAGTGATTGGACAGGGAGAGGAAAAAGTATAAGTCAGAGAAACAGAAGCTAAAGGCTGTATAGAGGGATGGGGAGGAAGTATAGGAGGTTTTCAGTTTGTTTCAGTGACATTCTGCCTGAAAAGCAATCAACTCTGAACCAGAAAAACAAGGCTGACAATCAAATCTGACTTATTCCCAGCACCACTGAATTCAGATACGTGATGACAGCGACTTAAATGACTTTTAACTTGTCAAAGACGTCAGAAGATGCAAAAAAAGCGTATCTTCTTAGAGATGTTGTTACTGCATTAAAGCGAGCGTGGCTGAAGCTGAGAACATTTGTAGTATAACTCATCAAACCTCCAACAAAGAGAAGAAGCCGAGGGGAGCGCCCGTGTTTATATAGATGACAGCGGTAGATCATGCATTATGCATGCTGTATGCAGGAGTGTGGCTTTATAGCATGTGCATGTGTGCGCCTTTGCAGACCTAAACTAAAAGAAAAAGAAAACAGGAAAGAAAATACTTTTGTGTGTCTGTTAAACGGGAGTGTTGTGTTCCCCTCTATTCAGGCTGTGAGACTCAAACAGCTGCAAGAGAGAAAATAAGAGAGGGAGCTTTCAGAGACACACACACACACACAGAGGAAGAGATACAGAGACGCTGCTGGTAAACACATCCATTTTCAGCTCATGGTGAGGTAATGCTGCCAAAGCTTCCACAATCTACACACAAATACACACTCAGGCAAAAAGACACACAAAGTTCTGCAGTGCTCCAGTTTGGCACAAGATCGCAGCCCCACCCCAATCCCTAAAATGCCTGCACACACACACACACACACACACACACATACACGCGTGTGCGTGCACCAGCTCTCATGAGAGTCAAGTACAGCATGAGGAACCCGAATCAAAACAATAACAACCTCGTTTTGCAGATGCTGGTAGTTCACGTGACCGAAGCCGCCGGCTCCCATTGTTTACGAGGAGGAGGGACAGAGGAGAAGCTGTGGTGGGGCGCGAGGGAGGTGACGGACCTACAGTTTGGGCAAACTGCAGTCTGTGTCACGAAGAAAAACAAGAGATGGTCGGAATGACCTTTCCACATGGGGGCAACAGCACCAGCTGTCATCTGAATTCCACTGCCGCCCCAAACATACACCCCCACACAAAGGCAGTCACATGAGCCACCTCCAAACTCAAAGTGCCACCGCTGGCTGTTTAGTTTACAGGCTGAGGAGCAGTTGAACTGTGAAAAATGTTTACCTTCAGGGGGCTATGTGTGTGTGTGTGTGGATTTTCCAGTGTGTGTAACCACTCTGCTGCGTGCCAACGCACAGGTGAAGCTAACAACAAAAACGTCTTTGAAGAAGAAAAAAAGGAGGCAGAGAAGCAAAGACAAAGAGAAAGTAAGTGCGCACAAAACGGAGACAGAATACTGCAGAGGACCCCCGCAGAGAAGGGATCCAGCAATTAAAGGTGCGTCCTGTTTGAGGGCGGGGCTGTGCGGTACAGGTCAATTATGATTCGTTACAATGGTGGAGCAGCCGGGGTCCTCCGTTTAAAGTTTCAGTGCCACATAGGGAGGCATTTAATAGTCCCGCGTCAAAGTCACAAGGACCCAGAGGAAAAAACTGGGAGTTAACAGATACAAAGTTGAGAATGGCATACAGGCATGTGGACATAAATCTCAGGGATCAAAAGATGGATCCAATTTTCAAAACACTATTAGTTTCAATACAACTTAAGTAATCCTGTAAGCTTCCCATACAAAGCTCTAATTTCAGGAAAGATAAGATGGGCATTATCGCCCCTTTCCTTTTCTCCAAGTCAGTGAACTGAAAACCAACAGATGATGGATTACGTTGCCTGGTTTCTTATGTACAGTTCTGGTCTGCTGCCTGCTTGCAGCTTTAGATTTTATTGGGGACACCAAAAACCACAGAGGCCCCTTATTGGATTATGAAGTAAAAGGATATTCCACTGTTGCCCTATCTGAGGACAATTTATGTAGATCTCCCAAGCAGATGGATCTTAGATGTCAGAACAACAACCGCCGGCTCTCTCTAAAACTCAACGCCGCTCACAGCACTCGGTCCTTTGTTGAGGAGGACAGATGTGGGAAAAGTTTGAGACAGCGTCTGGCTTATTTTACCGAGCAGTAGAAACGACAGCACTGAACAAAATCTGGAAGGAAGACAACGTCGCAGTTCCTCTGATAAACGTTCCACTATCGTGACTTCAAAACTCTGTGATTTGCCATTTCTGTGGGGGGGGGGAAAAATTACCTTTTTGAAGGTGAAATTACATGCAGCCACACTAAACCCATTATAGCCTCTCCCATGGTGTAAATATCTGCCGTGCATCTGTTGGCCCAGACGGTGCGTTCATGCCACATGTGGGAATTAGCACATCATGGTTGTGATTCATTACGTGAGTTAAGATCACGTTTAACCAACAAAATTTCAACAAAGGTCTTCACTATTTAGTGGCCGTGACTGTGAAATTGTGCAGGAAGATGCTTTTTAAAGACCCCCAACAAGCATTTTACAGGCCGGCTGTAAACATGTAAACCAGTCGCACTTCTATCAAAGAGGACAGACTCAGAGACCAACAGACTAAATGAAGGAACAATGGTTTTTTTTTTGGTTTTTTTTTAATGGAGCAAATAATATGTCCTGCTGTGGATGAACCTGTCTGTCTTTGAAATGAATTAGCACTTATTTCCTTTGAATATGAGACGGAATGACAAAATGTGATGAACAAAGACAGAAGCCATCACTTCTCCACATACCAGAGCAGGTGGTGCTGCAGTTGGAGTGGCTTCAGTGATGGACATTGGAGCAAATTGAGAGCAAACGCGCACAAACGCAACACATGTCAAACTAGGACGCCCCCCACTCTTCCTTCACCACCCACTCCGTCACGCTGCGCCCGCTCTGCTAAACTGCGATAAAACTGGTGTGTGACACTCGAATTAAAAAGGGGCTACAGTTATGACACCCTCACGGCGTGCTCTTAATTAGTACATCTTCATTTTAATTAATAAAGCCTGTCAGCCTGACAGATATCAATAATTTAAATCAGACAGGTCAGCCGAGCTTTAAAATTGATGGCCATAATTAGAAATAGTGCACAGAGAGGGGGGGGCTTCTTCAGGACTGGGTTTGTTTTTTAATAGGTTAGACTTGAAAAGCATGTCGCCTCCCTGTTGTGTCACAATGTCTTTGCCCCAAACCAAAACTTTGTCTGGGTCAGCACAGTAATGAAAATACTAAATTATGCAGAAAGTGCAAAGAGATTACATTTGCGAACCTGGGGCTGTACATTCTGCTCTTAAGATCTGTGTGTTTACGACGCAGTGTGTGCAGACTCCTAAGCAAAAAAAAGAAGAAGAAGAAGAAGAAAGGAGTGAGACGATAAAGGTTAAAGGAAACAAAACGAAAAAAGCCAAGATATCACATAAATATTTGCCCTGAATATTTCTCAACAGGGTCCAAACTCTGTTGCGCACACACA
Organism: Leuresthes tenuis; assembly: GCF_036924035.1. Taxonomy (NCBI): domain Eukaryota; kingdom Metazoa; phylum Chordata; class Actinopteri; order Atheriniformes; family Atherinopsidae; genus Leuresthes; species Leuresthes tenuis. Next base: position 12,917,905 of record NW_027325372.1, on the reverse strand, counting down.
CACACGCTTCTGTCGGCACATTTTCAGTCAATAAGTTTAACTTCCTGTAGGATTTCTTGATCCACACTTAAACTTCATACAGTTATTGTTGGGTTAAACAAGCAGCTGTGTGCGTTTTGAAACAAAGAGGCTTCATTTCCAGAGCATCGTACCGTGTCTTTTCGCAGATCATTTTCTATACAACCCTTCCAGTGTGCAGCAACAAAAGTTTCAGACAGCTCATAAACAAAAACAATACCGCAGACCAGACCAGACCAGACCAGACCAGACCAGACCAGACCAGACCAGACCAGACCAGGCATCAAACCCAAAGAGCCTGTTTGGGACGTGATGATTCTCATTTGGGCTCCCACGCCCACAATGGCCCACAATGGCTGCATGAGATGCGCGTCTCAGGCGCAGCTATTTTCATGCACAGGTAATCATCACGGAAGCAGCTCTCAGCTAAATACACAGTAAAAACTGTCGGTCATCACATGGACCTCACATGAGCAACAATACAGCTTTCGCCATAGTTTCAGGGCGTGGGCCATTTACAGAAAACTGATTTTCTAAAGACAACGCAGAGTAAAAATGTGGTTATTTCTCAGTCGAGTTCTTTAAACCATGGTGTCCAAAGATCAAGCCCAAGTACTGTAACATTATCTAATGCCGGCTGCTGATTTTATTGCCTAGTTTAGGTACAATCCGTCATTTTTATTAGAATGGAAGTTTGACGAAAGATGTTGACTCGTGCCCTAATTAGTGTTTCTGTTTGGACGCAAAGTGAGGCAGTTGACACCGCCATTAATTAGTAACACTTTGTTCGTGCCGTAGATGACCATAATGCACATCCATCAATGGAATCAATTAGAGCTTTTCTTTTCCTGCAGCGCTCTGTGCCATCGGTCCATTAAAGCTGGGGAGTATGGATTAGTCTGAGGCAGCAAAGGGCATACAGATCCAACTGTCACATGAAGACGGGGCTCCGAGTCCCTCACTATGCATTATAGATAGCTGGAAGGAAGGACTGAGCAGTAAACCCACTTTATAAAAACAACAGCAGCAATGTAGGGCAGATTAGCATATTAGTGGCATATTCTGCGAGGCTCGTACGTTGAGTTTGAACACCGGCACATTTAATCACGCTCCCCTAATTGTCACAACCGGTGATCAAACTCCAGAGAAGCAGCATAATGTTAATTTATGGCATCAACAACTGCCAATAGATTCTTTTTTCTTTTTTTTTTTGCTGATGGCTATAAATGAATGCTGGACGTAACGAGCGAGTTCTACAAGCAGTCGTTAGCAGCGGGAATCTCAAGTGTCAAATATGTTAATCTGACAAACCGCTCACTATGACAAAGTCATTTTAACTGCATGAAGTCAGCTGCCCCGAGAATCTTTCCATTCTTAATGACTAATACTGTATTTAGGATGCCAGATGCCATGTTTATGTGGACGCATATAAACTTTCAAGTAGCTCTGAAGTCTCCTGCAACAAAGAGAATGTAAATCCTGGATTGGGACCACATCAGTCACACACACACACACACACACACACACCTGTTGCCTACACATACTTATCGAGGTTCAATACTTTGGAAAAAGATCAGTGAATTTGTTCTCTAATCTATGGTTAAACATCCTCCCACTCACACTAACGGACATTCGTTGCATTTAATTAAAGAGCCAATTTGCATATAAATATCAACTCCCTGGCAGCATCACAGGTTGTTTTCCTGAGAGCCTGTCGAACGAGCTGCACACCAACTCAGTGTGGGCCTCGGATACTGACAAAGAGCGAGGGCTTTGCCTTTGATTGTGCATAATAAATCTGACGCTGGTTAAACAGCAGGGTAGGATGGATCCGCGAACACTCGGCCTGCGTCTGAGATCAGAGATGCGGCATCAGCTTAAGAGGCTCTCGAGCCTCGAACAAATTAAGTTGCAGTGAATCCCTCTCAACAGAGCAAGCCAAATCAAACGTATTGCTTCAAGGCGTTTGTCAATAGAGACGGCGCAACTGCAAATGAAATAGATCTATGTAACCCACGTATTGTTTACTAAACAGCGCTCCATACATTAAATAAGTACAGAAACGAGGGGTGTCGTGCACGTGAAATGAGTCTTTCGTGGTTGAAAATCTATGGCGCACGAGGCCGCTTTCGTCTCAGCTGGAGTCCGAATCTCCTGCGCATCTGTACTTTTTTCGCCACAGGCAAGAACCCTTATTGTCAAAGGAGAGAACTCGAAGAAGAAAAGGGAGAGGGTGGAAAGTGGGTCTGACGATAAGGAGATGCATGTGATGGTTACTGCGCAACCATTAGACAAATGAGCTAATATCACTCCAGTGCAAGTACGTCTGCCCTGGCAAACTGAAAGAGATTTGAAGATATTGCTGATAATAAAAACATGAACGCATCTGACACCCAGATACGATCAGAGACCTTTTAACCACTGCCGGTCACGACTGGCTCCTATTGAGCAAAAAGGCGACTTTAGAGGGAATGAAGTCTGTTGTGATGAGCTCAGCCTGACTGAACATGTGCGATCGCAGAAACCTTTTTCTGATTTTCACTCATCTCTCTCGGCTTCCTGGGCTGCATCTCCTGCTCTGTAAGAGTTTGTTAGAACTACGTTACCAACAAAGTGTGCCTCTTTCCTCACTACCTCACAGACAAACGAGCACTGAAAGGCTACATGAACGCTGTGTAAAACCTCTACTGGGCAGCCTTCACACCGACTGCATCCAAATACGCCGTTTTCATGGTTTTTTTTGTTCCTTTTTGCCAAACCATTTGCTTGCATTTGAAAGAACGTAATAAAACCCATGTCCCTTAAAAAACAAGGCCTGCTAAAGCCATTACGATAAATCACATAACAGTTAGAGTCATTGCGGCTCTCTAAATGGGAACGCTCAATTACACGCGTTGAGCAATGTCCGTTTTACAGACGAAAATACGGGCACATTTCTGTTATTTTTAGACGTTTGTAGGTGTGCCGATCAGATTATTGCAATAATTAACTCGGCACACTCGATTTGAACATCGTTTGGGGGGGGGCACCAACATTTAATCAGATAATAGAGGCCTGAGATTAAGAGAGTGAGAGAGAGAATTAGGGGGAAACAGAGGGAGAGATCATGGGAGCTGTCTTTTCAGATGGTAATCGCCTGGTTTCTCGACTCCACTGGCATCCAAACCAGAAAAACTGTTTTCTTTGGCAAACACTGAGCATCCCTCTCGCTCTTTCCCCCACTTTTTCTGTCACTCACTCGCCTTCGAACCCACAGTGCTCTTTTGCACACGACCCCATCCAGCCCTCCCTTTCACTTGTTTCGAAACATAGACGCCCTCCTTCACCACCAACGGCAACAGAAAGAAGGAGTTAGAGCTGCAGCGTTGGTGCAAGAGGTAGGAAGAGGCCACAGAGACAAACAAAGCCAGAAGCAGCAGGAAAAACAAGGAGATTACGAGACGTGCCACTTAATCAAAATAATTTGACAGCCCCTATGGGCCTCTTTTTCTTGTTTTTTTTTTTTTTGTAATCGGCCTCACTCCGTGTCTGAGTTGGCTGCTGCACCGTGCTCCGAAGAGTGAAGCGCGCGGTTGGCCTGGCACACTGGTCTGGCTGATCTGCAAACACGAAGATCAACAATAGAACTGAAAATCACAAATGGCTTTGTTTTGGCATCAAAGTTGTAGCTTTGTAGCCAAACACCCACCCAGCGCCACCAGGTTTTTGTAACGGCTTACAGCTACGAGACATTGTGCTCAGAAACCATAAAAACAAAAAAAAAATATGTGGTTACTATGTCGGGCTTTTATAGTCGAAGAAAAAAAGAAAACAAGTTCACGGAGGGCCAGCAAGGGCTCAAGTCACTGGCACAAAAGTGAGTAACTCAGGGTCATAACAGAGAGGGAAGGATGAATGCTGGTAGGCTGAGTAAAAGAGGATTTGAAGCTACGGATCTGTTGTTTTGAAGTTTTTGCAATAATAAGCAAAGCACCCTCTTTATTTCTCCTTCAACTACGGTTATACTTCACTTCCCCTGCTGGCAATTAGTCTGCAGAATGTTATTTATCAAAAGCCAAGCCATTCGTTTCCACCGGTCTGCCCCCGCCAGCTCTGGTTACAATTGACTGTTTCCTGCATGGAGAAAACATAAGCCTGAGGAGGAAAGAGCAGGTCCAGCAGCTGGCTAAGACCACGGTCTGACTATGCGTCTGATACTTCAGCATCACACACAATAAACATGGCAGCAAACAAATCCAAACCCGCCACACTGAGCAATTTCTTCCTCTGCATCTTAAGACGCAGCACTTTCTTTTTCTTTTTTGAAAGTTTCATTAAAGGAAACGGTTTCTTTGGGGATTTGTAAGCTGGAGCGAAGCGGGGAAAAAAAAAATAATAATAAAAATAGGTCAATCACTGAATGACACCCATTGATTTTTTTGGGTGAAAGATCTGCCAAAATGCAAGCACGGTAAATGTGTCCCAACCAAATACGTCGAAGAAAGCTACTCAACACAGTAATGAGAGCTGGACCAGCTGACAGAACGGTGAAATGTAGCGACACAAAACCCCCTCAGGTCCGACGTATGTGTAGCACTCTGTCATTTATCCTTTATTTTTTCGCAATGACTGCAGACGCGGTACTTCCCTCGCTCCCACCGAGGCAGCACACACCATTGTGTTGCGGGTTGCAGGGGATCCGGTGAGTCGTCAAAAGGCCAGGCAGACTTTTTATTTTCTTTTGGGTAAATCACCAGCAGAGAGGGAATTTTTTCAGAGAGCAATTCACAACCTCAAGGTCGGACTTCTCTGGAGAGTTTGCTCTGGAAAAAAAAATAAAGAAATCCTCGGGCATTTTTCTCTCTGTTGTTATCTTCACAGCTACACACTCTTGCACATGCTCTATCCATCTCCTTTCCCCTCTTTTCCTCCAACACCCGCCTGTACACATCCCTCACTCTTATTCCTCATACTCCCTTCATTTCCCTCCCGCTGTTCTTCTAAGCCTCCCCCCTCTGAGCATCTCTCTTCCCCCTTGTCTCCATTACAGATAAGCATTACTTTGTGGTCAGGGACGACACTGTTCCTCCCCCCCGGCACCGGAGCGGAGCTAAAAATCGGTCGCAGGTGTGCACAGGATGAGAGCCATGGATCTTAATCTTGAGGCAATAATGATGCTGTGAGCTGGAGAGGCCACTGCAGATATATCTACGAAAGAGAGCCCAGAGTCGTTCCTGCTCCTCAGATGTGGCAACAATGAACTTTTTATGTTCCCGATTGTGCAAGAACACTTTATAAATTGAGCTGAAAATGGATTTTCTTCAGGTCTGGTTTGGCAGTGGCTTTGATTTAGCACTTGACAAGTACAATAGATTGTTGGATTTAGAGTACCAGCCTTTGAAGTGTCATACACAAAATAATAATGTCAAGCCCATGAAGTTGAATTTTTAATTAACACATAAAGAAAAAAAAAGTCTGCATGAAGGGAGGAACTTGCTGAACTTCAACTTTGCAGACATCTGGAAGAAAGAAAGGCGATAAAGGGGAGCTCAAAAATCCAAAGAAACTCCCATTTTCAACCCCTGTTAATGAGACTTGATTATGAAGCAAAAGGGAACTTTGCTGCAGGTCTTACCCATTTACTCCCCCCCCCGGCACAAAAATTGAAAAAAAAAATAAAAGAATACTTACAGTCATGAGAAAAGAAAAAAGGGAATTACATTCAGGGTTTTATGTATAAAGACATGAAGAAAAACATCAACTGATCTCAACCACATCTTAGAATTAAGTAAATAAAAAGAAACGCAGGAACAATGTGTGAAAAACGAAGTAGTCTTGTTGCTGCTCACATAGAGATTAAGAAGAGAAGCGGCAGCAGACAAGACCAAAGTGGCAAAGCGTCACATTCGGAGAAAACCACACACAGCATATCAGCGACAAACACCTCGTGCCAGCTGTCAAGCACCGTGGTGGAGGGCTGATAATTTGGGTTTGTTTTACAGCCACATGACCTCAGCATCTCATCTGTATTTTTGGAGTCAAACGCGAGACCATCTGTCTCACAGATAAAGCTCGGCTGAAAATGGGTCGAGCAACAGGACAACGATCTCAAGATCCTTAAACTGGGAGTCTATTAAAGAAAAGCATTGGAAATGGTCCAGTCAAAGTCAAGACCTTAACCTGATTGAAATGCTGTGGTGGGACCTGAAAGGCTGTCCCCTGCCCATGGCTCGGTTTTTGTGAAATGAGAACCTAAAGGTGTTTCACTCTATTCACTATTTTTTCTAAATCCTCTCAGTGGTTTTATTGGGGATTACTGGACGCGAGTAGAATCATAATTCACAACCTTCTCCATTGCCATTTTGTTGTTAAATGGCACCATTGAGTGGTAAATAAGAAGCTGGCCTATAAATCCCTCATCTATAAGCTGAGGAAACAAGCTGAACTTGCACAGTCGCAGAGATAATCTATAGACCATCTCATTATGACGGAATGCTACTTTAATCCATATGCAGGGAGGCGATTATAGTGGGACAGGTGGGCAACTTCCAAAATGTAAAAGAAGACTTTTCCTCTTTATGGGCAACAAGACAGAGTCCAATCAATTAGCAAATACCCATTACATTTAAAGGAATAGGTCAGGAGGTAGTGATGAAGCTGCAGACTAAGACTTTTCACCAAGTTGCCATCGATTGGACCCCTCCAACAGCAGGTAATGGAGATGTTCAATAACCACACTGTGCATTGCAAGGTCTTATTGTTTCACATTTACAATATTCAACTGCATTTGTGTGTGAAGTGTGTAGAGAATCACTGAGAGCAAGGGAACAACTAATGCAGTGTCATCTAATAATTGTTTCCAGATGTAAAGTTTTCTGAGCTGCATGTCGCAAGATCAAGTTGATCGTGTACCACAGTCACATGAAAGCATGGAAACCATGTTCTCCCACACAGATCACAAGCATATCTGATAGGGACATGGTGCTCAAGTGCGTAGTGTCTCTGCTTTGAAGCGGGGAAGATGTTCAAAAGAGAGAGATTTCCTACATTAGTCAAAACTCACGTCCTTGAGTCTGACTTGCACCACTTTTACAATTTGGGTATGGTTACCATTACAGTAACCATACCCATAATTGCTTCTGCAACTTAAGCCGTTCCAAAAAATGACAACCCATTCATTATCAGGACAGGGGTACAGAAAGGAAGACCAACTGCATTTTGTAATGGGATTAAAGAATAAACCAGTTTAAAGATACAGACACGACTGATGTTGTATGTGATGGATGCATGTGGATGGCATGTGATCATATGTATACATGTGTAAGGAATAAAAGTGAACTCCTGTCAAATGACATAGTAATCAATGCAGTTCCAAAATGGCTTCAAGGATGCGATGAAAAACAGGATGTCAGCATGTAAAAATTCTGTCCTATTTATGAGATGACATATCTATGTCATAAACTCTCTATGAACTTTGCATATATGAACTCGTGCCAAACTCCCTCTAGGAGGGGAATCAGACACTTGCTGTCATTGAGTTGGCATGCTTAAACACACACACACACACACACACATGGTCCAACCTGGCATGAGGGACGTCAATGCTGGAGGAGACTACTTTGCGTTTCTGCTCAAGCAGGGACACTGATCGGGTATCGGGATCCCGGTTAACACGCTTGCCCTCGGCCAACCGCTGCTCCTCCGCTGCCTCTGGGCTCAGACAGCCGGCCTCCCCTTTCTGACTGTCTGGAGCTCCATTACTGAAGCTCTGCTGTGGGGGGGAATGAAAAGAGGAATAAGTCAGAAAACCCACAAAAACACATTTGTCACAAGGCTGACGAAAGAAGGTAGGAATCTTGAGCACACTATGGACACGAAGCTAACTCTAACACGCACTGAGGAATGAATATGGCATGTGACTCGGTGAAAGGAACGAATTCTTAAAAGATACGTGCTATTTCAATCAACTGTCAATCAACATTATCACATAATAAAATTAAAAAATCATAGTCTTTAAGCACAGAACCAGATAAAAAGGCTAGATCTGCCCATCTAAAGCCTATAACCTAAATACTCCAATACTTCAATATTTACATTTGAAATGAAGGAGCAGATTAGGACTTAGAAATCTATTCAGACTCTTTCCAAAACATACTGGATAGACCCAAAAAATTCACAGGGGACAACATAAAGCTGTTTTTCTTGGTCGCTGTAGATGTTTTGGAATCCACATTAAAAACTAAACTTCATATTCCGTCAAAGGCTCCACGACAATAGCCGTCTGTGATGTAGCGCATCGCTCGATAGACTTTTGAGCGCCTGTTTTTTTTTTTTAAAGTATACAAACAAATACTTAAAAGACCAAATACAACAAAAAAAATACCAGCAGTCGTGTGCTGGAACTGTTAGAAACGACTCTGTATTGTTACCGTTTGCGGCAATCCGGGATAAAGTAAAGGAACATAAAGACTGAGAAAATATACGACACAGACAAAAAGATACCTCCTTAGAGCAGGGATGTCCAAAGTCGGTCCCCGAGGGCCGCTATCCTGCAGGTTTTAGATGTTTCCCTGCTTCAACACACCTGATCCAGATGAGATGGATCACTTCAAAAGACGGTTAAGTTCTGCACAAGCCTGCTAATGATGTCTTGAGCTGAATCATGTGTGCTGAAGCATCTAAAACCTGCAGGACAGCGGCCCTCGAGGACCGGATGTGGACATCCCTGCCTTAAAGACACGCATAAAGCGCCTCAGAAATTAAATCCAACTTGTGTTTCCAGAAACAAAGCACATAAGAGCTTTAAGATAAAGGCAGATATGTTTTCCACACACAAAGACAGATATGACATCACCACCCTACGCCTCACATCGCACAAAAGAGGAATAGCATCTGACCAGCTACTGCACTGTGAATACACCCACCTGTGGCAAAGCAGGGAAAAACAACAGCCGAGCGTCATCTATTGTCTTGCACAACAGTATTGAATGGCATGCGTCTGCACACCACCACCTGCATGCACCGACGCGCATACCGACACACCTCCGTGGATATCTATAGCCGTTGGGCTTTTTCGAAACACTCAGTGAAATATCGGCAGCGGCACACACAGCTGTCAGTGACTTTTTTTTGTGTGTGTTGAGGACTACGCAGTTGGGGCCAGTGTGTGTGTGTGTGTGTGATCGAGATCCTTATCTCAAAGCACTGTAACATGATTAATCTTGACTGTGAAAAAGGCAACGGCACACACACACACACACACACACAACAAAGAAAACGCTTTACTTAATCACAGAGGTCAAAAAAAGAGAAAAAAAAAACCTTCAGACGAGAGTATTAAGTATCACTTATGATCAAGGACAGCTATATTAATGCTCAGCGGTGCGCAAAAAAAGACACAATGTGAGGATAGAAACGTAAGTAAAATAACAGGACAGATCGCACCGGGTCAGGGAAGATTAGGGGATGTTCGTATGATGAGCGTCCCGCTCGGATGAAGCCAACAGTAATTCCTTCCCATCACCAGGCTTATGAATTATGGAATCTCACAGAGCCAGAAAAGTGAGAATCGTGCCAAATCGATGGCGAAATCTAAGTTTCACAAGTCAAAGCTGAAGTGTTCCTCCTCTCGTTTTCCTCTCTAACACCCAAAGCCAAAGTCTTTGGGCAGAAGTTTGTCAACAGCACGCTGCCGTTTCATCAGAAGTCAGAGGTCATAACAGATCATTTCGGAAAATCTCTTTGGCAGCATCTGCATCAGAGCAGCTTGAACTTGTTCAGCATCTGGCCCTAAACAACATTTTGATTTACCGTATACTGCGACTAAAGTTGAAAAGAATGCTGCTTTCAAACTAGCGAGAGCTACAATTTTATGAGATTCCATGAGGCTGCCCCTAAATGTCGAATAGCTGTAAACACCTTTCCTGACAAGTCCAACCCTGTTTACCAAGAAACTGGGGTTCTCACAAGGAAATTTAAAAAAAAACTTTTTAAAGGGTAAAATCTCTGAATGTTCAACTTCAGTTTGCAGAATACTGTTTATTTATTCCAAGAATCTAGAGAAGCCACTGTTTGTTACAGAAAAGGCTTAAACCTAGCACTCAGCGGTTGTGATCTTCTGGGCTTCAAGCGGTTGTGCGTTAAGGAAAAAAACAAAAAAAAAAGGGTACATGGGTTCAAGAAGTCTGAAAACAAATGTCAGTGGACTCCAAATTATTGAAGATGGACTGAAGCAAAGAGATAAACTGCTTTGTGGTCTTAGATGTCCGAGCCAAAGAAGAGAGGGAGCATCTGGCTGGTTAAAGAGTGCACAGAGCTAGAAAGTGATGTATATGACTGAAAGAGGGCGTGATCAACTGGCACAATAATTGAAACATCTGATTAATGTACACAGGCAGTCGAAAAATGCACCTTGACGTCTTTTTCCAGAGAAGGTCTTGCTCGTTTCAGCACAACAATGCCAAAACATGCTCTGCTAACAGAATGGCTCTGCAGTCAGAGAGTCTGGGTGCTTTCAGTTCAGACCCCTCGGTTAATGAAAGCATTTGGTGTGCTATGAGATAAAGGGATAAAACAAAGGGATTGATCTGAACGAGAACCCGAGGACACGGGGCTCACTTACAGGGTGAAGGCCACGAAACGCCGGAGTGGCAGTGCCACCAAACGCTGGGATACGGCCCACACCAGACAGATCGTGGGCTGTGGGGAAGTCTCCCGTTGTACTACCGTTAGTTTTTAATTAATAAGTTGGAAAAGACGTATTTGTTTCAATCAGTGATAAAATCTCTTGAGGGCAGCTGGATAAAGCTAAGTAGCTGGTAGAGCTAAAACATAATCTTACTACAACGGTCCTGTATTTGATAAAACGCCAGTCAAAGGACAGTTTATGTCAGCAGGTGGCATAGTTGCACCATTTAGTGGGATTTAACACGAACTTCAACTATAAAACACATAAAAGCTCTTTCAAATGATACAAATGGCTTGTATTATACAATACGTTTTCCATCTTTAAAAAACAATTCAGCCGCATGGACACATTACTGCTCATTTCTGTGTGGATACACACGACCTAGCTTGGTGACTCACCTGAAGAGCAACGTCTCTGATGAGATTTAATGACAGGACTGTGGGTTGCTCAGTTCTGGCTATTTCTCGACCTCAAAAGTCACTCTCTCCTCTACCGTTTTAGTTCGATATGCAACAGCGCTGCTATGAAGCCCAGAAAAAGAAAAAAAAAAAACAAACACACAAAACTCCCAGAGCACCATAGAAGAAGAAGAGCTGCGACGGGACAGGGGGGAGCAGGTATAATTAAAAAATGAGCTTTTTCCGGGAGATTAAAGTAGGACAGTGGAGTTACACCACAGGAGCGTCTGTTTTGATGCGCTTCTTTCGTTGCTGGGGTGCTCTGGGCTTATTTTTGCCTGTCTGAGGAACTCCATCTGTAATAATGAACTATTTCTGGCCTCAATTTAAATGGTTGAGTCACAAAGAAAAGAAAAAAAAAATCAATGTTCAGCTGACATGAAGGGGAAAATTATCTTTCTGTTCTGCTGTTCAGTTGAACATTTGATGGTGAAGGCTTCATTTTTCAGCACGGCTTGGGTGCACAACAGATATAAATATGCTCCTGTCCAAGCTTTTTTCAATGACTGCAAATTCCTTTCTCCAACAGGTGATTAAACTGAGCAATTCAATGCAACATTTAACATTTAGTCTTTGTATTATATTTAGTCAAAAATAGGCTTAAAAGATTATTTCCTAACACCTTCCAGCTTAGCAATGCGGCCTTTCTGCAAATGGGATTGTACTGTATTGTTAAAATGACGGAGTAACTTGCCAATTTGGCTCGGAATTCAAATGTTTCTGCGACAACAAACAACTTTTAAATGCTGATGCGAGGTAATGCTGGGATTATTCTTGGTACGAAACCTTTATTTATCCACAAATACAAAGCAACTTCTATTTCATTTGCAATTGCAATATCAATATTGGTCAAAAAGTGAATTTAAACACCTGCTCCCTGGTGTTTTTTGGTGTAACGGAGGAGCTTAACCTCCATGCAGGAAGTCATTTTGTGACGAAGGTTTTGTGTTATTTAGCTCATCGTATACAAATACATTCAAAGGGAAATGTCGGCTCACTGTCAAGAAAGGAAAACGATCTAAATCTGTGCGCGTTGTTCCGTGGTTGTGGGTAAATAGCATGCATGACGCATGCAAACACACACACTTCCTTCATCCTTAACGATTACTCATACGCTTCCACGGGGGCCTGATCGTCCAGACTGGACCCTTTGCTCGTTGTGCTTCATAGTGATGTCACTCAGCCACCTAATAATGACAGCCTGGGATCTCAGCTTCACAACAAAGAGTCACTCTGCCTCTGTCAACAACCTTGCATCATTGACTCTTTTGTTGGCGTTCGGTTAACACAAACAACACACACACACACACACACACAAATCAAATAAAAAGTAACGCCTCTTTCTATGCATCAAGATTTTTCTGTTTCTAAGGTCACACAACACACACTTATACAAACCAACTTGTCAACAAGTGGCATCCAGAGCCCACCTCCCTGCAGACATTCATTTGCACGACTGGGCAAAGTGCCAGGCATCCAGATTCTTTCTTGCGTGGCATTCGTTGCCAGTCTGGAGGTGCCCACTTTGTTGGCTGTAAAGCTGCTGCTCAAATGGGGCGGTGTATTCTCACAAGAATACCCCACACACACACCCACACACACACTTTCCATCTCACAAATACACACCAGAGGAAAATCACATCCACCCTTCATGAGATGATATTCTTCTGCAGCAGCACAGAGGCACATGTGAACCTACACACAGGGCGGACTCCTCCTCCTCCTCCTCCTCCTCCTCGTTTTATGGCTTGTTTTCGACATCAGCAGGAATCGAGTCACGCTGAAAGAGACTTGACCATTGTGCCGACGGAGCACACTGCTGCACTACTGAAGCCTGCACCGGGACTGGAACGGTAACGTGCAACAGCTTCTGCGAGTGCAGCAGTGCGTGCACAAAGATGCAAATCACCAGCACCTGAGTTTAACCCAGCATTCCCCATCACACACACACACAAAATCTGACAACTGTCCATACAGAGCTCTTTGTTATGGTGTGTGGGGGGTGCTCAGAATGACAGTTAAGGGCTTGGATTTTACAGAAGACAGAGGCGGCCTGAGAGTTGCTGCTGTAAGATAATGTGGTCGGTCGAAAGTGTGGAAACTAAACCAAGCCACAGATTTCCTTTCGGCTGCATAAACAGCACACAAGTTACTTATTCTATGAAAGCGAAACCCAACACAAACATGAACACAGCAGGTAAATAAATCCAAAATCGGAGTGTGAAGAAAGAAGCTGTTACTCAGTCATGAGCATTCCTAAGTCCCTCCATCAGTTTAAAGACAGGGAACAACACACACTTCCTCCTGTGATAAAAATAGTGCTTTCATCCGAGGGCTGGACTGGCTTCTGTTGCTCACAGTCTTTATGACAGCAGAGCTGGATTTGAAGGCAGTCTGGTTCATGTTTATCAGGCCCACCGCACGGCCACAAAATTGGGTATTATCAAAGCTCACCATCTCCTCTCTGATGCTACAGGAAGCCCACGTGATCTATTTCTGAACAATAATAGCCTTGTGCAGGATGCATTCACAGAGCCGCATTTATCTTTCGGTGTTTTGGTTGTTTTTTTTTTATCAGCTGCATTATCTACATTATCTAATACCTGGGTGCAAATGTGCATTTAAAGGCTGAACGCGCCGAATCTGCTGAAACAGCCGTGATGCGTAAAGCTAATGTGGAACAAAAATAATAATCGACGAGCTTCTTCTCCTATCGGTCCAAAAGGCTGCAGTCGGAGCGCGTTTGTTTGCTCCACATTACCCACCCTCCAGCCCACATAAACATTGCGCAGGCCCCACAGAGCCCTTTGTCCCACATATCTGCTGTCGCCAAATGTCATGACAAGCCCCGCTACTCAATTAACACGTCAACCAAATCGACATCACACACACAGTCTGGCGGATGCACTTTTTTTGGCAGCGGCTGCTTCAATTCACAGTCCGCGCGGGCAACAACGGCGGCGGTGGCACCGTTGATCCGCTCCGCGCAGGAAGCGGTTAAACGGCGCAAAACACCGCACAACAACACACAGCGAGGCGCAGCCTGCCGGCCGGGGCCCGCTGCTCGCTGACACACACCTTCAAGCTGGACTTGAGCGGTCCCTTGGCTGCAGTGTGGTTGGAGCCCGCTGCTATCTCCTCCTCGGTGAACTCCTTCAGGCTTCCGTCTTGCATGAGCACGGTGTAAACGCTGCGCCGGGCCCCTGCGGTCGAGACGTCTCTATTTTCCTGCTTGACAGCCTGGACCACTCCTGTCACCGGGGCACCGTCCCCCGTCGGACTCGGCGCATAAACGCGGCTGCCGAGGATCGAGCGCTTCACCAGGCGCCTCGTATGCATGTCTGCGATGTGTCGCTGTACTCGAAGCCGGTGACCCGGCGAATTCAAACCATCAAACGTCGAACTACAGCCGGTAAACAACGTCGAGGGAAACACCAAACCGACGAGGGTACACTACGCGCTGCAAAAGCCCTGATAAAATATTAGGAAGCGGCAACATACTCGGAGGGGTGCAGAAAAACCAACAAAAAAACTCCGAACAGCGTTCCGTTGCACCGAAATCTGACGCACCGCAACCTGAAGAACTTTGACTTTAGCACCCGACGAGAGCGGCAAATAAAAAAAGCTATTCATTCGCCGCTAAACAACCTCCCCATCCAACCGGCTACCAATCTTTCTCCGTTCGACCTGTTTGTTTTCCCCACTGCTCCCTGTGAGCTGAAGGGGCAGCGACAAAACGCGGAGCAGCCGCTGCGCCCGGGACCCGCAGTGCCACGCGCACACGATTAAACAAAACGGCACCTTATCGACGGAAAAACGGCTCCGGCGCTGGAGAATGTGAGCAAGTGCGTCGAATTGTTTCCCTCCACTCGGCCGCACGGTTTGCAACGTCGCGTCACATTTAGAAAACGATTGAAAATCCTACCGTTAGATGACTCCGGTTCCGTTTACTGGGATATCCAGTCCGATGTCTCCTCAGCCAGAGCAGATCCTCTACCGGCGGAATGCTGCCTGTAAACATGTGCGGTCCGGCGGCTCAGGCGGCCTGCAATTGGACGGCGCAGCACACGCCTCCACAAGCCCCCCCACCGCTCCCCCTTTCTCCTCCATCCGAGGGTAAACGCAACTCCGAAGGATGCTCCATTCAAAACAATGACGCAAGGATGGATAGGAAAGGAGAAGGGAGGGCGTATGGCAGAAGGATAGATGGAAAGAAGGTTAAACTTCGGCTCGGGAAAGGAAAACTTCAAGCAGACAGAAAAGCTTTGTGCCTCAGCCCAGTTGTACACGCTCATAACCTACTTTTCAGGTGCCACGGGACCACTAAATTACTATGATCTGGTTAAAGAATTAAATGGACTGCACTGGTCTGCCTCTGTATGATGTGAAAACAACAGATTCTACACTTTCTAAAGGGATTCGTCACACTTTAAAAGACACTTGTGTTTCAAGCCATTCAGCCTAATTAACCTTAGGTAAGTTCTATGATGTCACAAGTAGCAAAATAATTTTTTGGGGGGGGATTTTTAAAGATCATTGTGAGATCATGATAAATACATGTTCAATCGTTTGAAAAAGAAACCCCAGCCTCTTCAGTGTTTCCCACAGCAGTAGAATACCCACAAACAAGCCCAAATCCTCACCCCCAGTGGTTGACAGTTGGTATGAGGTGTTTGTGCTGTGCTTGATTTTTGCCCTAAATGCTGCTGCACACACACACACACACACACACACACACACAAGCTACAGTGGAAGGCAGAGATGATAGCTTCTCCAACTCCATATGACAGCAACATCAGGAAATACCAAGGGCTAAAGCAGGAAGTTGAAAAGAAGTGGGAAGAACACTCGAAAATGATTCTTTCATAGAGAATTTTAACGTGCACGCCTGCAGCCTTGTTAGAAAGACAAAGCAGGAAGAATAAAAGTCTAACTTTTCACCAGTGACATTTCCAGCACAGGTTTGGCTTCTGAAAGAGACCAGCAACTCATTCACTGGACAGCAACAAAGGACCCGCCATGCACTCCTTCCATCATTTGGAAGCAGTTTAGCTAATAGTCAGGAGGATTTCTTTAATCCACGCAGACATTTTCCTTTGAGCCTCGAGGGCCATTTGCACAGTCCAGCCCTGGGTTTAAGCCCCGTAAGCCCACACATTAAAAACAGCTCCGTGTACCAAGTCTCAGTCCAAACTGGCTCAAATCCACACAAAATCTCACCAAATCTGGCCTTAATTACTAAACCAGAGCTGGCTTATCAAAATTGAGCCAATATTAAAAAAAGTAGAGAGTGTCCAAGAGTCTGAATTGGCCCAATCGTCCTGAGATCATTAAGAAAACAATACAGGAACAGTTTGTCTTGTGTGAACGCTAAACAGAGATATTATAACAAGGGGACACATTTGCAATCATGAACAATGGCTGAGATTTTAGGTTTTTAATGGAGATTTTGGTGCCACGTGGTTTTCCAAACTAAGAACCACGTCCTTCATTACAACATAAAGAGTTTAAAGGAAGGCAGCGCTGTCTGGAGAAGTGAAAACTCACAGCGTATCGCAAGTTATCGCTCACAAAGAAACAAAAACATGCGACTGAAAAGTCTGCGCCACTTTCAGTACTCATCAGGACATCTATTCGTTCGTTGGAATTATCACATAGTGGAAGAGAAAACTTAACAGAGAATGTTGGGGAAAAAAACGACCTAATTAGTGTCAAATGTTTTTGGAAAATCTCAATGTCGAGTACAAACTCTCCCCAAGACAGCCTGCACAGAGAATAAAGAGACAAAACGACGCATTTTTGTTATATTTGGATTTTAATAGAACAATTCATGTTGTAAAATATTTACATGTAGACAATGGAAAGCAGACAAGAAAAAAAAGAGTGACAGATGTAACCATAACTGCCAAAACAGGCTTTACCCATTGATCAAAGATGGTTGTCACCATAGAGTTGTCTGCTGGTTGTTGGGGGTAACAAAAGGTCTAATTAGGGGAGGAGCGCAGAGCTGAATGAGAGGCAGCAGGTGGGTGGGGGGGGGCTTCTGCAAAACTTAACCACACCCCAACTCCCTGAAGGGAACTGACGCAGCGGGCTAAAGAGTCTAAGTGATTTAGGTGAGTGTCTAATAATGGTGGCTGTGTGTTGTCCTCGTTAGATTTGGCACTAAGACGTCCTCTTTGGCATTTCCTCAGAGGTCCTTCATAGCATTCTGAGAGGAACACAGTCAACAGCGTGACATGCAGCCACATCACGTAGTGGGAACAATACTCTCAAATGTTTAATGGTCTAACTGGGGGGGGGGGGGGGGGGGGTGTTGTAAATACTGATCATTATTAACTCTTTGCAGAAAAAAAAGTGAATTATCTCTTTAAGGGCTTCTTTCACCTGTCTTCATTTAGGGGGACGGTTTGAATTTAAAATGGTCTGTCATTGTAGGATTCCTGGGAGATGTAACACCATTTCAAATGTCTACTATTTATGAATCCAATATCATTGTGAGCGGTTTGCTCGAGTTTGCCTGAACCAACGAACATGCTCCAGCACGTCTAATGAAACAAAACACAAGGCCGGAGATACCATAAAAGCTGTAATATTTTTTGATGTGGAGGGGGGTATAACTCACGTTTTTTTTTTCTGCAAAGGGAGTAGATACCATGGCAACATGGCAAATATTTACAGCAAAAATCACAGGCTGTGTTCACCTAAAATAAAAAAATTAAAAATAAATTCCACAAACAATCCACAAAACTGAGACATTATTTTTGTTCTTAAATAAAAGTACCATGCTCCTCTTAAACGGCATGTACCAAAAGATTTGTACCACATGTCTGACATCTGATCGGTTACCACTTTGAGTTACAAATATAAAAATCCATCAAACAAGGTTTCCTTAAAACAAGTCGGACACGCGTCAGTGCCTGGAACGGGACCAAACAGACACACCGGACACGGAACAAATAGGTAAAAGTCTACAGAAGATTTCCAGCGGGTAACAGTTGGTTAAAATAGTGCTCTAAACTACGTACAAGCCTTTGTTGGCATGTCGTCAGGACAAGCTACGGACAGACAGGTTGTTCCTCTCCGAAAAGCAGCGAGTGTTGAAATTGTGCGTGAACGTAACTGGACTGTGACGGTGCGTTTGGTGGCGTCGTTAAATGCAGTACCGTAATTGTCGTTGTGCTTCAAAGCCAAATGAAGATGTACCGAGAGCAGACTTGACTAAAACCTTTTTTTCCCTAAAAAAAAAAACACAACTTCGTTGTGTCATTTTAGACCCGATAGGTCATCCGAAGTGTGTATAAAATGACAGCAACAAGTTCTCAACAGGTGTGAGTTGTTTTCGTTTTTTTTTTTTTTCAAACAATAAATTCTTTAAATAGTTACAGGAAAGCGTACCTAACTTCATTACTCACTTTCATTTAGTATTTCAATGAAAATGCTAGAAACTCCTATAAAATCCTATGTACTTCTGTCTCACAGACACAATCTGTAACATTTCACAATTACACAATAATAAACATTTTTAAATAAATATAACTTTCACAAAGATTGTTGACATCGGGACTGTAGAATTTCTAATCGACTGGCGGAACAAAAAAAACAACAACTTCTTCCCTAGTTAAGTCCCATACATGTTTGCGTGAGTCAGCGAGTTATCGCCTCTGCCTGAGGGTGTCGTTGATTTTTACACCGACTTTGTTTGGCCACAGATCAGATTGCCATTTTTCTGCCTTTCACGCCCTCTTTTCATGACCTTCGAGCAGAGAACGCACAGCGGGGATGTTTGAAACCGGACAGGGAAAAGCTTAGAAATACACAATCTGACATCTCAATAAAACACGACACGGAGGCACCAAGAAGAAGCTAGAGAGACTAGCTGCTGCAGAGAGGGCAGAGAAATCATGTTACCGTCACATGAGCAGTAAGTGCATGAGTTTTACATGAGCATATGGCACTGAACTCTTGGAATCTTCTATTTATTAATCAGGCATCGATAGTGTCCTCGGCTAACTCGTAAAATGCTGCATATGTGTTGTGATTGGATATTTCTTTGATATTTCTTTCACAATCAAGTGTTCTTAAGGCCTACCAGTACCGATGACGTTCACCCTGGTTGATAAATTAATGAAGTTGGAATATGATAAACCGTACCCAAGCTTTAATGATGACGTGCGCTCTGGTGGTGGAAGCAGAGAGGAGCCGTTTTCCCCAAGTCATGCACCAAAAGCCCACTTTGACAGCTGCTTTAAAGCACTACACGGCCGTCTGTTAAGATACATCGCGAAGGAAGCTTCCACTAAATGGCCACGAGTAAAGATGATGAGGGGGGAGGGGGGGGGGAACTCAAAGGCGAGACATTTCTCTATCGAGGCCCAACTCTCCAACGCTCTCGTAGTCAGGCTCTGCCTTGGGAAGGTCAGCTCCTTCGGCTCCTCCCACACCAGCCCTGCAGTCGTCATCAGAGCTACGAGTCTTTGGGATGCGGATGGTTTCGTAGCAGGGATCTGTGCTGTCCAAGCCGGGATCTTCGTCCGCTTGGGGCTCGTCGGGTTGGGAGTAGATGTCTCGGACAGTCGCATAGAGGTCGCTGGACGAGGAGGCCGGGACCAGACCATTGATCTCTGCGATGCTGCTGTAGTCGTGCTCTTTGTCCTCCTCGTTAATAGCTGTGTCACTGAATGTTTTGTTGACTGTAGAGTACACTGCTGACTGAAAAAAACCCAAAATGAAACAAATAACTCACGTTATTTCTTGTAGCACATCGTTCGATGCTGCATAATTGTTTTACCAGTTTCAACAGCTTTTTTTCCCGCCTCTTATGTTTAACCTATCCAGTGTCCTGCGCATTAGCAGTCACATAAAAAAGGGCTGCTGTGTCGGGACTGGAAACGGCAGTTTGGGGAATAAGGGAGTTAAACACACACTTACCTCATTGTCTGACAGAACCTCGTTGCCGAAGCCCGGTGCAGGAGACAGAGGGGAGTTTAACTGTGGGAAAGAGGACAAAAAGATTCAGATCTGGCAGCTGGTGGAGGAAGGAAAAGATTGAGAAAGTCAGGAGTTAAAAGAATGTCCGTGGCTAAAAACACGGTGCTTACTTCACTTCAAAGTGGCTGATCGGAAAAACATTTTAGAGATTATCAAACATTTCTATGTTAAGCTGCAGGCTGTAATTCAGAAAGCTGGTGCTATAAAAGAGATGTTTCACACAACTCACATGGTGCGCAATTAAGGTAAGGTTTTTATCAAGTTGTAATAAAAAGATATTCTCTCACACTATTGAAAAGTCCCTGTTAAACATACTTAAACATAAAAAAGAAAATCTCCTTGAAAGTGAAGGAGCACTCGGTAACTGATCATCAGTCGAATTCTGAACAATTCCCAGCAGCAGGGGAGAAACAGTTTCCGTATCTGCTGTTTTGCCCCGATACACTCAAACCTGATGTTGTATATAACCACCCATTCATTGAGAAAATTACTGAGCTAAACTCAATAAGAAGTGACAGGGAGTGCGATGGTGTTCTGCACAGCCTCTGTCCACTTTGCCTTATGATCGATGAGGGAGCCATTAATCAACAAAGCGCATCTGACAGCAGCACAAAACACTCCAGGAGCCTAACAAGAATCTCAATATACCCGCCGGGGCTCACTAACAGGTTTGTGTCACATAGGGGAGGAAAGAAAAATATTGTTTTGTTTTTTTCATTTCTTAGACGCAGGGATAGAAATTTAGATTTAGTCCTTGGTTGGACAGACTGAGGTGAATGCAGGTGAAAGTTGAGGCTCCGTGTTTGGTGACGTTTAAGACCAACTCGGTGTAATCTGCACTCTTGAGGACAACAACCTGTGCACAGGCGTCATCCATCAAACTGTCCACCGCGGCTGCATGCTTTAGCATCTTTATTGGCGGCGCGTTCTCAAAGCGTGTAAATCAATATGAAGACTTTATGGATAACGTGTGTTTGGAGACATGATTACTTTTATAGATCCAACATGCACTCACCAATGCTGCCGATGCCTTTTTCATTTCACTTTAATTAGCAAGCCAATTAAGCAGAATGTCCCTCCAGGAGTATTTATAAGAAACCAAGGACGCAGGTGACTTGGCCCAGTCACCTCACCTCAAAGTTTGTCTCATAACGTTTGCTCATCAAAAGCAAATACCCCCCATCTTCAGGAATTAATGAAAATGGAAGAGGACATTTTAATTGAGTCACTCGCACAGAAATAAATGCAGTTTTTACTCCGCATTTAGTGCATATGGGCACTAAATTAGAGTCATAAAAACTCCTTTTTATGCATCTAAAAGTAAGACAGAGGCTCACAAAAGTACGTGAACAGCTGTTTGTTTTGTGGCAATATAAACTGAGACTTTACAGCCGAGAGATTAGTATTTCAGCGTC
Organism: Leuresthes tenuis; assembly: GCF_036924035.1. Taxonomy (NCBI): domain Eukaryota; kingdom Metazoa; phylum Chordata; class Actinopteri; order Atheriniformes; family Atherinopsidae; genus Leuresthes; species Leuresthes tenuis. The sequence continues at coordinate 12,896,357 of NW_027325372.1, read as the reverse complement.
TCACAATAAGACGGGATGTGCTGGCGTGTGTGCATGTGAGGTCAGATTAGCCATATGTGTTGATGCTGTATGGAAGTTGTAATGACATACAGGGCACGCAAGTATGACTGTAAGCCGATTACAGCCGCCTCGGGAAGATGGACGTCTGAGGTGTCAGTGTGTCAGTCATGCTGATGTGCATGTTGACTCAGGCAAATATAAATCAGCATGAATACGTCAGCTCAGGTTTACAGTGGGCAAGTGATCATGCACAAACCCAAAGAAAAAAAAGAAAACTTCAAACTTCAGTTCAGATTAAATCTCGTAATACACAAATCTTCGGAGCATGATTCCCTTTAGCGACAGGTCCTCAACGGTGCCGACAAGCTGAATATCGCTGTTACCTGCCCTGCGTCCCTGACGTAGTTCCCCCGCAACCCACCAGCAGGTCAAATTAATTTCCTGCACCTCACATTAAAAGCCCACAGGCGACACGCAGGAAGCACAAACAACAGCAGAGGGAAAAGTGAATAAAAGGTCACAAAGAAGCCGTGCAAGTGTGTGTTTCTGTGTGTGCTGTAAATGTTCACCCAGAAACCCGGTGTGTTCACGTAATAGAATGTAAGCTTAGAGGAGCATTTACCGAGCAGCCACCTGAGGGGGCTCCTTTTAGACATTTCCACACAGACGCCTCGGGGTGCGCACAGATGATTTCTGTGTGTCTGTGTGGGAAGGCGAAGACTGAGAAGGAGTTTCTACAGCACAGGTCATCCATCATGAAGCCAGACTAACTGTCATAGTGATGGGGGACAGCTGGTGTTCACTAGGCCGACGCACACTTGGTCAGACGAGACAAATGGCAGAGAGCTCGTGGTCATACATAGGCGCAAACCCCAGGGAGCCGAGAACATTCACGGTTAACCTTAAATCAGTCCCGGGGTGGTCCATGTTGCAGAATCCATATGAACAGACATGTCATTGTCTCTCTGTGTGTGATGGGGGGGGGTAGATACTGTACATAAGGGCGCATATGTCTGTGAGAGGTACATTTTCAGGTGTGTGTGTCAGTGTTGTGGAGTGTGTAATGGAGCTTGCCGGATCAAGATTTATTGCAGGAACGGGGGTCAGATGAGGCTTTGTTTCGATGCCGTCCAAATGAGTTGCAGTTATTAGCTAATTGGCTGCAATACTACAGACAAATGAACAAAGAAATGCGTCTAAAAAGAAGAGAAAGGAATTGGCTATGGGTTTGCATGCCTGAAGACGGTATGGAACTATTATTTATATCAGTTATTATAACATTGTAGCTGGGGATAGGCCCCCCCCGTGGTCCTGAGTTGGAGTAAGCGGGTACAGACAGTGGATGGATGGATGGATGGATGGATAATAACACTGCACAACCCCAATTCAAAAACAGTTAGTAGGCTGTGTAAAATGTAAGTAAAAAACAGAATATATTCATTTGCCAGTCTCATTTTTAAAGGTTGATGAATGGCAACCCCAAAATGTTTGGCACAGGGGCAACAAAAGGCTTGAAAAGTAAGCGGCACTAAAAAAGAAACAGCCGGAGGAACATGTTGCAATTAATTAGGTTCAACACCGGACGACTGTTAGACTAATAGTTGTTAAACAAGTTCAACTATTTCCGTCTGGATCAAAATTCCATCCTAGTAATGACAGAAAAAGAAAAGAAAAATTAGATAAGAGATAATACAAATTAACGAGACTTTTCATAGTAACAAATACTGCCAAGAGACAAGACAATGACATCATCTATATAGCAACACAGGGACAGGACCTTGAGAGGCAGAATTCAAGTGGACAACAACCTGTTGAGTCACTGGTTGCTACGGTAATTTGTCCCTCTCAAGGGGAGGCCCGGGAAAAAAAGCACAGCTCAAACAGTACATTTCCTAATTTAAAAAAAAAAAATCTTTCACATTCAGCGGCATGAGCTTGTGCTGAAGTGATGTCTAACCGTTACTACACGATGTATCAAAGCCTCGTTACCCACAGAATCAGCTCTAAAACCAGCCGTGTTTTTTTCCCCTCTGTATGCGCAGATTATTCACATTTACATTCGCATTTTTCCACTTTTCCAAACACTGTAGGATAAATTGCCGGAAGATTTTATCCAGCTAACACTAAACTAAAGTCATTCCATACCGTTTCCACACAAATCCCTGGCATGGCATCGTGTTTTTTTTTCCAAAAGTGAATTTCACAGTTTACAGAAAGAGGCTAATTAATAAGTGTGTTTTATCAACTGAGAACTGGCACGTTAGATTATTCTTTTAAACGGGCGAGGACGAAAGCCAACACAATCGTAACTCAGGTGAAATGTTTTGTCTAATGGAATTCTTTTTGAGCTCTTAGTGAGAGTATGCTGCTTTGCGTGTTCCTCTGATGGGAGCCGGCATGTCAAAGGCAGTTTGCTGAGAGCAGCTGCAGCCCCTCCACTCTGTTCAGCCTGACGTTGAACACCCCCTTATCTGTTCTCACGTCTCTGCTTTTTTTCCCCCCTCCTCATCTCCTCACCTGCACGTCTCCCTCTTGCACCCTTTCTCTTTTCCAGTGCGACTTCTTTCTCTCCATCTTCACCACATTTAACATTCTTCTCCATAAGACTTCATCTGTATGCTGCTGGGTCTCTGTCTCACCATCTCTCACTCTAATGCCTCCCGGTCCTCTCTGTTCTTTCTGCCATCATCTCACTGTCACTATCGCTTTTTCATCTCCTACTTTTCTCACTCCAGCTCTCATTTTCACTCTTCCCCTCCTAATGTCCCTCCAATACCATTCAATTTTCTTCCCTTGGATTGCCACTCTACCCAAAGAAGAAGGGATATCAAGAAGAACTCAAGCTTGCAACGTGGATGTTTTTCTATATTGTATAGATTTGTAGGTTCATTTGACTCTAGAAAAGCAAGTCTTCGTTATGCAAGTTGTACATTGCTGGCTAAAATGTACAGGTTTGAGATAGCTAACACTAACACACAGCCCCTCACCTCTCCATTGTGCAGCCCAGCCCCCATCAGCCCATTCATCACCACCGGCTGGTTGTCATTTTCATCCAGAACCTTCTCTGGTACCGGTGGAGGTAGATCCTCCTCTGGCTCCTCTGGAGGCTTTTGCGAGGGGACGGCGGCATTATCAGAGCGCCTTTTGGCCTCCATGTCAGCGCTGTGACGGCTCTTCTTATTCAGGTCGACGGAGGCGTACTCCACCCCTGCACACAGTGGCCCCCGCTCGGGAGTGCAGGGGCTGGGGTGGCCATTGAGAAGGGCAGGGGGGTGAGGAGGAGGTTCGTCGGGGCTCAGCTGGACGGTACCGTTGGGGAGGCGAGGCTGAGCAGGGGTGTCTTTGAGCTCTTTGACAGTCTCATACAGAGAGTCCTCAACGCTGACGTCACGTGACGCTGTCGCCATCTCCTTCACCACCTGGGTATCAGAATGAAATGCACTCGATTTTTTTTTTGCCAGGCTTGTAAACGAGCAATCTGCATTTTTGTTGCTCCCGTTTTTCTCGTCGTAAACTCAATCAGTTTGTCAGCATCTCGTTGTAAAGACACGATCCTTTTTCTCAGCTCAGTCAATTGAAACAATCGATTACTCAGTCAAACAGCCCAACAATGAAAGCTTTGATTTCTTTTAAAGTGCTCGTCCAAGTTCATTCTAAGTGAAAACATGATGTCTGCTCGTGTCTCCAACTACTGACCTCGTAAGTGCTGTCCCCTGAAGCCGGGGGTCTTTCCCCGACGAGGGTGCTGTTCGGGGGGATGCTGGGGAGCTCGCGGTCCTGATGACACTTGGAGGACCTGAGCTCTGATTGGCTGGAGAGCATCTCCTCGGAGAGCTGGGGACTGGTGTCCTGCGTGTCTGTGAGGACTGGTGAATGAAGATTATAAAGAGTCAAGGCAATTAAATAGCTTCCCTTGATCACTTTCATTTTAATCAACAACGAGACCTACTTTCAGCATTTACTTTCTAGCTCTTTTGCAATGAGTCACGGCTTCTTCAATCACTGCAGTTTAAGATGGATCTTTTAAAAGCTCTCTTTAGCTGGTATTTGTCACGCTAAAATGCAGATATGACTAAGAACATTACATAGACATGCCAGTAACAAACAGCTGATATTTAGAATAAACCAAAGCTGAATGACACACATGATGCATAGCAACAGCTGTCGAGCAAACCTCTTCATCATGTGACTTAATGAAGAAAAGGACATCAGAAACATGCTGCACTTTGTTGCAGTGACTCTGTTGTCAGTATCTGAGATACAGACCACATTGACAACAAAGACATGCAAAGATGAAGCTGAATGTCTCGGCTTACTTGTACCGCTGGTTAGGGGACCATTGTGAGAGCTGCTGACTGCCGCGTCAGTCACTGGACTGTCTGCTGATTGGCTGGCCGTTTCTCTCTCTGATACCTGCACAACACAGGATGAGTTGTCAGAGAGGTCACTTCACTCCTTCGCACAAATCAATCTGCACTTGTCACTTTCCACAGGATGCCCAACTTTCACACCTCTGTGCAAATCAGAGGTCGCCGCAGCCGACTGTCACACGTTTGGAAAATTGTTCATTTTCTTCGGACTTTTGGAGACTCGCGTCATATTAGCAGCGCTGATTCCAATTTCCGCGCTTCCCTGCTCCTTTCTCCCTGCTTTTCTAAGCTTTTCCATTCACAGCACTAATAGCTTTAAGCCCATTGTGGCAATGTTATTCATGCTAAATTAAATCTTGCGTATTTTCCCCCTCAAAGACGTCCACAGATCGCTAACAATTCCTGGGAGCATAAGCCACCGAGAAAAACGCTGACTAAAAAAGGCTTTCAGATATGCTGCTGCTGTTTGTGGTAGCTTTATGACTGACTGAGTTAATCTAACGTGCCTCTTTTGACATAATTAAGTCTAAAAGTCACTCATAGACGGGTCTAATTTCATGTTCAAAATCTTACATTGAATTGAATGACGAGAGAAAAACAAAACCAAGTCAGGCGTAGCAGCACAGTTCAACCAAAGTTCACGTGTATATACTGAATACACTGTGAAAATTTGACTCTGCTTCCCTTTTACAGAAAGCTAAGCAACAACCAGAGCTCTGCAGCTGGCAGGTATTCAGTCTCACACAAGTCCGTTTGAGCAGCTGAGACCACGTTCTCCTACTAAAAGGGCAGTTTCCTTTACCAGCAGTTCCATGCAAACACTGAGAAATCAGCGCTCTCTGATCCATCTGTCTGCATCTGCCACAGTGAGCACAGTTAGCTCAAATCAAACCTCCTCTCAGCAGCAGTTAACACTGAAAAGTACACCAATTTACACGGGATGTGCTGAGCATGTGCTGCACCGAGGTGTGATGTGTCAAAATGCACTTAGCACCAAAAAAAAAATCAGCACTGAGTCACAGAGATCAGAAAATGTGAAACACTGCAAGCCAAGAATAGTCTTTGTTTAGAGCAGTTGTTTTCCTTCTGTATGTGTGACAAGAAAATGGTGCATAAGAGGCTCCACAACCCCACCTAGTGGTCAGATACACTCATATCTGTTGGCGTCAATGATGTAATCTTTAACTATTTTGTGACATCGGTATGTTGTAATTCTTCCTATTTAATTTGAAGTAATTGTCATTCTATCAAGTTATCTAATCATATTCCATCTTCATGAATATTGCCAAAGGTCCTTAAAGCTGAATAACTGATATATTCTTTTGACAGTATGTGGAAAATATGGCATCATTGCATCCTTCATCAAAGCTTTTATCGCTCTCTTTAGGGACATCTGAAGCGTGATCGAGGCAAAATGCAACACAACCAGAACCGGCAAGGCAAAACAAGGCAAAATGGGTCATTTGGTTTCATTTGTAGCTGGATTTCACAAGATATGAGCTCTGCTGTTCACGTATTCTGACCTCAGACCGAATTCAAAGCCAACTTTGTTGAATTTGGACCCAGAGGGCTTTCAAAAAAAAAAAAAAAAAAAAAGATACAGCGAATGGTGAGGAGGTGAGGGAGAGTGTTTCTGAATGCTGGCTGCAGGAGAGGCAGTGAGACGGATTGCTGGTGAGAGAGGACGAGCCGATCTGCTCACGCACAAAGACAAAGACCCCCCATTTAACCTGTCAGGCTGTGACACGGTCCCTCATACAAATGGGCACCTCTTGTAACAATTCTGACAAGCCGGCAAATTACGCTGATGCACAAGGCTGCGGTGAAGATATCAATCAAATGCAAAAAGGGATGTGCATGCGCACAGATGAGAGGTACATACACAAAGGCGTGAGGGACTGACACCTAAGCGGATGTGACTCAGACTGAGGAAGCATGTGCTGAAGCATCAGTATTATGGTATCTTTGCCAATGACATGCTCTTTAAGAGGACATGGTGATCATTTATAGGGTGTGAACATGAGGAAAGTGTCTCAAGAGAAGGCGAAGGTCAACTCTATAAATACTGAAGGTTCTTCTCTTCGGACTTCGTCTTTTCAGAGAAGAAAGGGAATCGGCCTCAATACTAAAATGACTGATATGAGAACATAAGTGGAATTTCCCTCATGTGGTCGATCTCAGCAGGAGTAACCACTTCCCTGTCAGCAGCTGCTCGCAATTAACAAACAATCCGGCTGACAAGTGGAGGGTGTCACTCGGTCGTCAGTGTGATGTAAGTGAGTCAGGAGGCAAGTGTCAGAGGGCGTGAGCGGCTGTTATCGGCTATTAGGGAGGAGATGTGTGTTATTCAGGGATGTTTTTACGGCCTAATTACAGACATGTCACTCTCCCACACATTTTTTTTGCATATTTTCTTTAATGGAGTGAAGAAAGAAGAGCATCTTTGAGAAAATGTTTTCCCAGCATTTTCATCCAACTATTGAACTTTAACTAAGAGAAAAGGAAACTGCGGTTTGGCACATAACGTCTGAAGAACTCCATCACATAGATGATGCAAAGGGAGGCACAAGAAGTGCCATTTGAAACCCAATCAAAAAGCCTTGAGCTTTGAAAATGACATCCTATAACGATCAGATTGTTTTTTCAAAAGTCGGAGTTTGCACAAAGGAACTTTCCAGCAAAAAAAAAAAACAACTTACTCCATTCATTAGGTTCTCATGGTCTCCTACTGGTTGTCCATTTACTGTTTTCTTCTGCCTGAAGGAGAGAAACACGAAGAGATGAGAGAACAGAGAAAGATTAAAGATGATCGAACACAACGCTGTGCAAGGCCTGTGTGAGTTACCCATCCAGGAATGCAAGGTCTTTTATCATTTTAAGTAGTGTTTTTTAATACAAAATGTGCACCCTTTGTAGACTTTAGAAGGCACATCAGTACATTCTGATGCAATCCAATGTAACTTCTCAGCCAGTCTATTTCCTGTTCTTTATATCCACAATGCCAATAAGGTTCTGTTTGTCATACTGGTGTTAATCAAATAATGTATGTTAATCTACATGAAAGTAGTGTCGGCTCCTGTTAGTGGTCAATGAAACAGTTTATCAAATTGTTCCCACTGACTGAACTACAACGTGGTTACTTCTTATAATCCACAAGCAAAACTGTGTACAATGTTTCACATTTCAACAGATCCCCTCCAGAATATCAGAGATCAACGATACTTTTCAACAACTTGAAGTATTGTGGAATTGATCGACAAGTTCAGCCCAGCCCTTGAGCTTGTTGAGCCAGATTCTGGCAGGTTATGCCGCCCACTACAGCTGATCGAATCACCGCTGGAGCACTGTTGGATAGCAGGGCCGTGACCTTGTGCTAATCCATCTCAGCCGCACAAAAGCAGCCGTACAGCCGCAGCTCAGGAGTAAGAACGGGCGGCCTTCATCTGGAAGATTGTTTATTTGGTCCCCAGCTTCCCAATTCTACACGTCAAAGTATCTTTTAAATCTTTCTCAATCTATGAAAAAACGACTTGGCATACTTTTTCCACCTTGGTGGTTCTTTATTAGCAAACCTAGTAAAACCTGGATTTTCAGCAACCAAATCAATCATGACACTGTGCTTAACTGAAAGAGAGCGCAGGATGTCCAAATTCATCCAAAGATTTAAATAAATCCAATTTGCCCATGATTTAAGCATGATAAACAGCTCTATTGTACAGCTCGGCACAACGTGGGGTATGGATGAAATAGCTTAACGGATGACTCATTCGTGGTGGATGCGGAAATGTCTAAAACTTATTGTATGTATATTTCTACTCTATGAAAGGAAATGTTTCTCCTGTAGAAAAAATATCAGAAACAAGCGCACATAAGCCAGCTCACTTAAAATTCAAAAGAAATCAAATAAATATAGATGTAGTAAAAGGTATTTATGCATGCAATGATTCAAATGATTTCAGACGATGCTACAGTTACAAAATCAGGATTTTATGAGAGCAGAGCAGAGCATTGATGCATTTAGCCCGCCTGACAAAAGAAACTGAAAAATAAGTGAATGAGAGCAGCACTATTGGGAATTTCACTCTACTGTTCTGGATGTGGGTGTTTTAGTCTGACTGTCCTTTTCTTAGTGTCATGTACACATGCAAAGTGAAGACAGCTAACATGTGTATTTCTTTACCACTGAGTAAGAGAGAGTGTTTTAAAACCAGTGTGAAAAACAGCTGAAAGAAGTCCGGGTTCGCAGTCATTAAGCTGTCCTCTCAGCATTGTTTAGTTGGACATAAGTATTGTTATTTTTCTGATTTAATTCCTTGGCTGTTTTCAGACTTTTGCTGCCTGTGTACTTGGCTCTGTCCAGGGACAGCAGATGAAAATAAGCTTTTAGCTAAATCTGGTACAACAGACGTATTATGTAACAGAGATTGTACATTGTCCCTATTAAACAAATACTTAACAAAAAGAACAACAGATTCTATGCTTTGGAAACACATTGCTATAGTGAGGTTATCATGAGGTTATCATGCGCAGTAACATATCATTCCCACTCCATGATTAAGTATCTCATTTTCACCCCTTGGTAACTCATGACTATGCAATATTTTTAGTCACCATGGAGCTCTGCAGTTTCAGTTCAGTAACCCAGGAGATCTGTCCTTTATACTGACTGATTATGACATTCTGAAACTCATACTTATGATTCATTTATTTATTATCTGCCATTTTCCACTCAATGGCTCTTCTGGGGCATTAAAAGCTCCACCACAGGCTGTCCTGCACAAACAGCTCTTGAGGAACACATGAAAACAGCTCCAGTTCTAAACTCTCTACAAGCTTCATGAGTTTGATTAACAGCCTCTAACATCACAGCTGAGTGTTATCAGCTCATTTTTCCTAAACTTCTATGCGCCAATGAAATCAAAGCTGCCTTTTTTTTGTAGAGGCTGCACTCATGTTTGTGGCTCAGACTCAGGTTACATCTTCATGACACTAAACAAACATAATTGCCATTTCAACTGTGCTGCTCACACATGTATCTATGGTTTATCAGCTCTTCTAAATGGTATCTAAATAATGAAATAACATCTTATATGTCAGCGCTTGAATATTGTTCTGCTGTGATGGCAGAATGGCATATATTTAAGTGAGTATTATTATGCCACAGGGGTTTTTCACCGTTGCTCAGGAGCAATGCTCGACACTGTCAGTGGACAAACAATTATGGCAGCTCAGAATGTCCTCTCAGGTCTTTGTGCGCTGTTCAGAGAGCCGATGCTGCAGAAAGTGTCAATACAAAGACATCAGCCTTGTCTCCCATCTTCAAGTTACGGGTTTCTTCGAAGAACAGTACGGGCTTTGATATATATTTGTGTGTGTGTGATGGTGCTCACCCCTGGCAGCTAGCACACAGCAGCAGCAGCACAGAGACCAGCAGCAAAGCAGTGAGGGTACTGAGGGTGACAACCAGGACCAGCTGCCCACTCCCCAGCCACGCACCGCCAGCAGCAGCTGCTGTCCCCGACCTGACAACGCCTGCCTCCGGCCCCCACCACACTCCACTCAGCACCGGAGCCATGACACATCACAGTGTGGGGCAAGAGGACATTTGACAGGTACCAGCTGTTAAAAACACACACACAAAAAAACACAGTGGTATTAAAATGAGCCATTTTAGTGACAGTCAGGTGGACAACCACATTTCCAAAGAAAAATACAGGAAAAATCGAAATAGAAACTAAATTTAATAATCGGCCAATAATAATTGTTCTTTGAATACTAAATCATTCTATTTAATTTGACACCAGCAACTTAAAGTTTTCGTACGAAAAAGTCAGAACGGGGCAATAAATGGCAATAGGTTCATAAGCCATATTCCAAAGGAAAAAGGCAGCACATCTCAAGTTAAAAAGGACAAAATAAACTGTTTTACTCACAATTTATTTGGTTCACATCACAGTAGAGATGTAGTTACTGCTTTAAGTGCATTTCTACAGTGATTTCAGTAAAACTAATGAAATATCTGTATTTTATCCAATTTTAAGTGGAAATTATCATGTGCTGTTTTTTTTTTTTTCATTTTTATGGAATATATATATTGGGTGCTTTCAGTTTTGCAATCCTACCGAGGATTTCCCTCTTAAAGTTAAAATCAGGTTAGTAACAATATTGAGCATAAGAGGAGCATCACCCTCTCGGAGGTGAGGAGGAGGTCATCACTCAGTAAATAACTGTGTAAGAAAATAGCTCAAAAATAGAAGAAGATCACTTCTCAGTGCAAAATGACAATAATAATTTGAGGATTTTGTGACTTACGGAAAGTTTTTAAAAGCATTTGGAATGGAAACATGGACATCGGGTTGTGAACTTCACTAGGAATAAATCTCATGACTACTTTTGCAGAGACACCGAGCTGATAAAAGAAAATCCTACAATAAATATGTAGTCGGAAACTATGGAAGCAGGCATGTTTTGGTTTTGGTTGATTTGGGATAGTTTTATTTGGGATACAATTGAACAAAGTGCAACACTGCACTGCATCTGTTAAATGTAATGTATCATTCTCCAAAGATGCTATTAAAATCTAATGACTCACAACATGATTGCTTTACTTTGACCACTGTAGTTTTTGAAATATCTCTTATAAAACCTAAAAAACAAGTTGAAATACTGATAATTCTTTCTCCCTTCCCCCCCCCCCCCCCATTTTGCTGCTGCTAACAAAACCCATCCGTGTGTGAGTGATTCTCTCTGTGACTCTCAGCCCCGAGCTCTAAGGCTTTTAAAATACTGAGGTATCTTTAATAGTTTTTGGACATCCAGCTCCTCTGCATACCATGACTAGACATGGCCAGCAGGTGGCAGGACAGAGCAGGTGGCAGACTGCGGTGCAAGCAGTCTGCTGCAGTGGCCCTCACACCTGATCCTCCATAATCGCTATCTGGGCTCTGCGCACAGCATCAGAAACCGCATCACGTCTCTGTCTAACAGCTAAAGTTGGGTTTCACCGAACTGATAGAACCCCTGATTTTATCACAGATGACTTATGGGAGACGTGCGGGAGTTGCGGCTGAGACATAACAGTGGAGAGGTGGTGGCAGGGATGAGATTGTGAGCCTGTGGCTCATGAAATGTCAAACAAACAAATGTGGTGGGGGTGGTATGTACTCCAGTGTGTGTGTGTGTGTGTGTGTGTGCTGCTGTTTCTGTTTCAGCACAGGTGTGTGTGGAGAGGGGCGGACTTGGGGGTGGGGGGGTGGTTAGAAATCAGTTAGAAATGGTGACATGCAAGACGAAGGACTGTGAGGAAAAAGAGCGCATAAAGTCGGGAGTGTTTTCTCCTGGGCTCTCAGTCTATCTGCCTTTCTTTGAATCAGCTGAGATGATGACCACGGCACAGGGCAGGGATCGGAGGACGGCAACAAAAAGAAGAATCTGATTTTCCTCGTCTATTCCCCCCCCCTCGTGAATGAGCCAAACTCCTGTCTGGCGTAATGTGTATACGGATTGTGTGTATTTTGTGCGAGCGGTGAAAAACTCCATTGTGTCTCTCTGCTCGCCTATGCTAATGTGACTGGGGAGTGTGGGAGACGGGGAAGTGCTAATCGTGTTCTTACAGCAAAGAAGTTATGTGGCGAATCGCATTGCGCTGCGGAGGGCAATTTGAACCTGTTCTTCAGGGAACACGGGGGAATTTCTGGAAAAATACCCCCGGAGCTCGTGTTGCTTTCAGTGTGAGCGGCTGATGCGAGGGGAACGCAGTCTTACCTCGACACCTTGGATGATTAGTCAGGTCGGCCTCGCCTGGAAGAAAGCAGATAAAAATTCGAGAGTGAGGGTAGTGTTGCTCTATGAGTGTGTGTATGGACCAAGTGTGTGTGTATGCATGGATGTAGGCTGGGCTGGCATGTGAGTGGGAGAGCAATGAGGGAATAGAGTGTGCTTAATACTAAGATCATCTGAAACTTCTTACACACACATTCTAGCTCTCTCTCACACACACACACACACACACCTTTAGCCACGTACACTTTGTATGACATGCTTCACTGTATCATGCACATGGGACAGAGATAAAGTCTACTTTATCGATCCATTAGTCGGTGAAACTGAGAGGATAATAACCAAGTGACATCATGGCTCAGTTGTATCATATAACACATTATATCTACTGCTGCAATATTTTTCATTGTTAACGGACACTTCTCCCCTCCCTGTGGTGCAGTGGTTCAGTTATAAACTCCTGAACGGTACATCAAATTGAACACTATGCGATGTTGACCTTCAGCTCCAGATTCTGCTCGAAAAAAGGCTCCGAAACGAGCGGACACGAGGTCAAAATGTCGTGGGGGCCTTGTGTGACAAAGTGCTGATGAATTCCTCCACCGACGCTGTCTGAAGGCTTGGGTCCAGGTGTCACTATCTACCAGCATGTGCCAGCTCGTGTGCCGTCTCTGCTGGCACTTAAACCAGAATAATTACCGGCTGCCACAGCACTGTCACCATGGCAACACTTCCCTCTACCCATCGGTGCTATTTATGGTGGTAGAGAGGGAGAGAAAAAAAATTCACAGAGATGTTGCAACAGCAGTTGGAGTGAGTGTTACTTGTTGTTACGCTTGATTGTAGCTTAATTGTGTTCCTGTTTGGTCGAGCTCGGTTTCTGCTGCAGCCTCCGGGGTCACAAAGTCCGTCTCAACCCTTTCGCCAACATGACCAAGAAGTCACGTGGGCGCTTTACAACTCAGCTTATGACAACAAGGCATCTCCACCCGCTGATGAACATCATGTGACGCTGTCATGAAAAACAACCGCTATGCTGCTGAAATAGCGGCAGAACATTAGCGGAATAGCAGCAAAAGCAATTCAGGACGTTTTTTCACTGTTTATTGTACAACTTTCCCACTATATTGCATTGATGAGTCACAGCGAAGCCAGTTTATGATTTATTTTTAATTCGTCAGAGATCATACTAAACAATATTAATCCACCACATTTAGCCACTGGCTAATCTCCATCTTCCATCCTTGTTGAGATGGACCTGGAAACATAACAGTGAAGCTATCATAAAGAAGGGACAGAGCAGACTGTACGCTCCTCAAGGAGTGCAGTCTGCTCTGTCCCTTTGCAGCCATCTTTTGGGGCAGCAGCATCAGACTAAGTGGCTCAAGGGAACTGAACAAACTGATAAAGAAGGCTGTGTCTGGGCTGGGGACTGCACTGGAAGATGGTTATGTGCTTGGTCCATCTTGTTTATTCACCAAGGCAAAGCCGAAGTGGAGGTATGTAACCTTTGCTGATTGTCAACAAGTTAAAACCGCAGAGTCAGGTTTTACTACATTTTTCCATATTTTCTAGCACATCATTCGTATTAAAAATCAATTGTAAAACATAGAATTGACTTAGGAGGAGGATGAGCTCTTTGAGCATTTTTTCGCTCGCAGGATTATGGACAGATTTACATGACAGTTTCACCAGTGATGGGGCATGGCCTAATTTAGAAGTTGTCAACTTTAAAAGGTCACTCCAGATCTGGACAGGGACCTGGAAACAGAACTTTTTATGCAGATTTCTTGCCATTAAGAAGGGAAAAAAAAAGAAAAAAAGTGCTGTCTTTACTTAAAGGCTATGAGGAACCTGTAAAGTACAAATGCAGATCCAGCTCTGGATAATAACATTGTTGACATTCTGTATTTCCTTGCTGAATAGAAAGAATGTGAAAACTAAACCACCAGCTCTTTCACTCATGGACACAGTTCATCCCTTAAAACTTTATGAATACCTTTCATAAAAGCTCTGAGTATCTCTTTTACTGGCAAAGCTGCTCACAGGCCAACATTATGAGACACAAGGGAGCAAACGAAGGACTTCAACTGTACCTTCTGGAGCTGTCATTCTCTGTCTCCAGCACTTTCAAGCCTTGATGAAAGAAACCAGAAGCCTTGGAAAATAGATAATCAGTATAGCGGTCTTCTGTCTCATGCCATGGAAAATAACTGGCTGGAAAAGTCATTTAAAGAGGAATGTGTTTTGGGAATTAAGGGAAGAAATCCAAATTCTACCCTCACCCAACAAACACACGGGCCTGACACAAACCACAGCCTCCGTCATAGCTGAACCTTCCATATAAGGAACTACCGTGAGCCCAAAAATCCAAGGCATCAAATCTGAGCCCCGCTGGCTGCTCTACAAGCAGACACGTTACCTGACCCAGCAGCGAGTCCACCAACCCAGACAGACGCACATGTGGGAGTTTCATCTTGTTGGAGAGCAGAGATGGACGGATGAGAAAAAGAGAGAAAAATAATCCCAGAAAAAGCGATGCTTCACTTTCTGTGAAACGCTTTTGTAGCCTTGTGATACCTCTTTCTGCAGGGTCCTCTGGGTCAGAATGGCTGCTGAGGGATGAGCCAGAGGCTTTTTTCTTTAAAGAAGTCCTGCTTGTAAAGACCTCTGCAGGCATTGCTTCTGTACACTGATACATACTATCAAGATTCGAAGGGACAGTCAGAAATCCCGTGGACGAAAACGGTCAGCTTTGACAGCAATAAACGAGGACTGAATGTTTGTTTTCATGTTGGCTTTTGAGCGAAGCTGCAATCTAAACACAGCTTGCTGTTGGGATTCCTTTGGGTAGAAAATAATGTTGTCTCTTCAGCTGAATAAAGTAGTATGAAAAAAAACAAGGCCAACAACTCCTCATAACTCTTAACTTAGTGACTCACTTTGATAGACAGACCTAGAAACTGTACAATCCTATAGAACAGGGGTCGTGAACCTATGGCTCGCGAGCCAGATGTGGCTCTTTTGATGATTGCATCTGGCTCGCAGATAAAACAAAATATTCTCACTTGTTTTAATCCATCCATCGATTTTTCACTGCTCATGTCCTGTTCAGGGCTGCAGGAGCAATTGTCCATTATTTTAATTGGATGATACTGGACTACGTTGGCCGTTGCAGCGTAAAACAAGTAAACGCCCCCTTTTGAATCAGTCTGTTCGGTCATTAGCTCAAAGCTAGCCTTTCGACGAAGAAGATGGCGAAAAGAAAAAAAGATGACGAGTATCGTACATTTCAGGCCGAATGGACTGAAGAATTCGCCTTTGAGGAGAGAGCAAATTCTGCGGTGTGTCTAATTTGCAATGACAAAATTACATCGATGAAACGGTCGAATGTAAAGCGGCACTTCGACACGCGCCATGCTACCTTTGCATCAAAATACCCGGCAGGAGACAGCAGAAAGAAAGCGTGCGAAGAGCTACTGAGCAGGGTACAAGCTAGCCAGCAGCAACCCGGCAAGGTGACTATAATTCCGCTAGCTTTGCTGGATCTTTAGCAATAGTGAGGAACGGAAAACCATTCACAGATGGCGAGTATGCTAATAAATAATATGCTAATATAATATGCTAATAAATTCAGAGGCTTATTATACTGACATTTAGTTGAATTCACTTTTAAAATATATTATATGGCTCTCATTGAAACAAATTTCCAAATGTTTTGCTTTCATGGCTCTCTTAGTCAAAAAGGTTCCCGACCCCTGCTATAGAATATACCGTGATAGAGAATAGAACCATTTGTCTGCAAAGGGACTATATTTAATGGACACCTCTGTGCTTTCACCTAAATCCAACCACAGAATGGAGTTCAGTTTGTGTTCAGTCTGCATTCCTGAGTCAGCTGTCTTTGTATTATAATCACCAAAATGCTTTTGTGTTTGCTTTTAGGCAGAATTGGAGTAAATCTCTGTTAAAGCCTGTGTGTTTTCCTACAACTGCAGTCTCCTCACAATGTAGTTGTACGATGTGCTCTGCTGACGGTGGAGCAGCCATTGAAAAATCACAAGAGAATTTTGATTTTGATTTCTACACACAGTGGTCGGTTTTAAATCATAACAAGGAAAAAAAGGCGGGACCAGGGGAGGAGCTAGGATTTGGAACATCTCCAAATATCAAAGGAACACTTTTGTGATGTCAGCTTGTGATGTCACATTTATAGAACCTAAACAGACCACTGAGGCAGGCACATTTTCAGACAAACACTAGTTTTGTGCGCAGGATTTCTACACTTTCTGTACATTTTGTGCACATTCTAATCACACGACTATACACCAATAGGCATTTGTGCACACACATATTAGCTAAAGATGGACTGTAAGACATTAAGATTCCCTAACAGGAAAGATTTTAAGAAGGAGAAAAGTGGAGGGAAAAAAAGGATAGAGCACAATAAGCTACAAGAAAAAATGACTAAGCCAAATATCCCAAAAACAGAGAAGGAAGGATTCTTAGAAGACGACCAGCCGAGAGGAGAACCAATCCAACTGTCAGAACAGGCAGAAGCTCTAAGATTTAATATGGCTCAACGGAAAAAACGGTGGGATATGAAAAAGAACCAGGCAAAAGACAAAATCAGAGAACGAAGACTGCAGAACTGTGATGAAGCAGATACTTCTGAAACAGCAGGAACATCGTCCCAGGAGCAGTGGACAGCACTCCTGTCGGAAAAGGACAAAAACAAGGCTCTGAAAGAGGAATTGAAAAAAGCCAAAAGCTCCCACAAGGAGCTGATCGCAAAATATGAAACGGATATCCTTGTAGTAAAGCAGGAGGCTGAGAAACTTCGACAGGAATTTGAAAAAGTGGTCAAATCTAATAAGGACAAAGTAGTGCAGGACCTAAGCGCTGAGAAAGAAGCTGTCCAGCAGAAAATGATGCAGGAGATCAAACTCCTTAAAGAAAACTCTGAAGCTACGAAGATGCATTTACAGACAGAGCTGAACGATGTCAAAGTTTCGTATCAAAAACTCAGCAGTAAGTATGAAACTGATGTCGTTCTGAGGCCGGAGGCAAAAAAGTTGGAGCAACAGCTGGAAAAGGAAGTCAAGGCTCATGCCCAAACTGTGAGGAATGACCAAGAGATAATAAACGACCTGAGAGCTGAGCAGGACGCTCTACAACAACGAATGGCGCAGGAAACCCAGTCCCTGCAAGACAATGCAAAGAAGACGGCCCACATCATGTTTGCATATGAAGAGCTCAAGAGAAAGTATGATGCTGATGTTCTTGCACTAAACAAACAAGTAGAAACACATCAGCAACAGCTGGAAAAGGAAGTCGAGGCTCATGCCCAAACTGTGAAGAATGACCAACAGTTAATAAACGACCTGAGAGCTGAGCAGGACGCTCTAAGACAACAAATGGCGGAGATTACACGCCTACAACAAACCTCAAGAGATAAGGAGACATACTTAAATGGGGAACTAAATAAAATTAAACGTTCAAACCAAGAACTTTGCAAAAAGCATCAAGCTGACATTGCTGCTCTGAAGTATCACACAGAGACATACAAACAACAGTTGGACAGAGAAATAAAGGCCCACACACAAACGTCAGCGAGTGACCTTCAAATTATTAACAACTTGAGAGCCGAGCAAGGCGCTCTACGACAACAAATGACGCGGGAGATTGTGTTCCAGCAACAAGTTTCAAAGAGGATGGAGGTGCAGTTACATACAGAGCTAAACCAAGTCAAAATGTTATACCAAGACCTCAGAGTTAAATATGAAAGCAACGTTGTTGCACTGAGTCAGCAGGTGGAAACGTTTAAACGACAGTTAGACAGTGAGATTAATGCACATGCACAAACTTCAGTGAATAGCAAGCAGATCATCAACAGTCTGAGAACTGAGCAGGGCGCTTTAAGACAACAAATGGAGCAGGATATGGCGCTCCTGAAACAATCTTTGAAAGAGACAGCACAGTATTCTTTCCAAAGTTTATACCGGGACCTGACAATCAAATATGAGACTGATGTCGCTGCACTGAGGCAGCTGTTAGACAATGAAATTAATTCTCACGCACAAACTATAAGGAACGGCCAGCAGATAATCCACCAGCTGAGAGCTGAGCAGGACACTCTGCTACGACAAATGGTGCAGAAGATCAATGGTCGAAAAATTTCGTACCTGAGACAGACTCAGGCATAAAACCTAAAAACTCAGCTTGGAGATCGAAGCCATTTCAACAGTCAACAGAAAACCCCCCAAAACATACCCAACACAATTCCCTCTCCTCTGGAAAAAGACTATCCCACTGTCGTTTTAAGAAAACTACGAGACGGAGGGAAAATATAAAAAAATATAAAATTCAACACATGGACCCAAGACCACCAAGAAGAAGAACGTAAAAAAACAAGACCGAAAACACATTTTAAACTGTTTAAATCTTACAATAAAAATAAATAACAAATTCCATCATATATTGTTGTATTATTTCCAAAAGGTCTAACCTGTCATACAAAAGTTTCTAATCATCCAATTAATACGCTTTGTAAGTTTTTTGCTTACGCTGCATCTTCCAATAAACGCCGTGACATGCTCAAGCTAAATATACAATGATAGTCACCTTCTTTATTCTGTGTTTGTACTTGCTGACATTTGAAGAAAAGGCTACTAATAGTTTGCCTTTTACTTACATTCCTGAAACATGACTGCTGGTGTGGAAAACTATTTTTCTGTAGTTTCAGTGAAACATTTCACCACATTTGGATTATACCTAGTTCTGTGAAATCTTAGTACTTTGCAGCTAATAAAGTTAAAATTATTCTGTTGTATTTTGGGGATTCTTTTTGGAATAGGTAGACAATTCTAATGGTTCTCAGTCGATATGTAAGTGTTTGAGCTGAAATGTGCAGGTATCTGCATCAGTTCTTGGGAATGTGACCTTGTGATGATGGGACAGGCGGATTGGGGCTTCGTCAACAGTAATAAGGGCACTGCTCCGGTCCGTTGAGGTGAAGGTGGAGTCAGACTGAAAGGCAAAGCTTTCAATTTACTGGTCCATCTTCATTCCAACGCTCACCTATTGTCATGAGATTTGGCTGCTGACTGTAAGAATGAGATCGCAGATACAAGAGGCTGAAATTAGTTTCCTTCAGAGGGTGGCTGGGCTCAGCCTTACAGATAGGGTGAGGAGCTCGGCCATCCGGAGGGGACTTGGAGAAGAACTCCTCTGCATCGAAAGGAGCCAGCTGAGGTGGTATGGGCATCTAATGAAGATATTTCCTGGTCCCCTCCCTTTGTAGGTCTTCGGGGCTCGTTCAGTTGGGGGCAGACCCAGAACTTGCTGAAGGAATTACATTACGAGATCCCCTGGAAGAGCTGGAGAGTCGCTGTGAGATGGAGATGGATGTCCGGCTTTCCCTCCTGGACCTGTTGCCCCTGTGACCCAAACTCAGACAAAATAATAGCCCCACTGTTTAGATCTGAAGTGTAGAAAGCCACATAAAAATGAGGAAATGTTTAGGAAATCAGTTTTAAGTGAGTAAAACTAGCAAAACAGCTTCTTTGTGTTGATCCCTTCTGCTTAGCCCAGGGACAACGACTGGAGAGGAGAAAAAAAATCCTTCTGGCTAACACTGGTGCTTTTACATTGACGATGATGAATGTGCGCTGTCCCTGAGAAATAAAAAATAAATACATAAAGAGATTAAAAAAAGCTCCTGATGATGTTGCATCTCGTGCAGTTGTGCTTATATGTTAAGTCAATTTCAATGTGGGTTTTATCTGAAATATCGTATTATTCTCAGTTTTATTTACGAGGCTAAAATGTCTTTAACAAAGTAAGACTGCTTGTATTTGCACCTGACAGGTGCATATGCCCATAGAAACAGACCTTTTCTGTCCACATTTCACTCATTCTGGTCTCACTTGGATTACTTGCAGGGGGGCGGCTGCTTATTTAAACACGCCATGGCTGAATACTTGAATCTTATGCCATTCATTGTGTATTTGAGCCAGGATACAGGTAGAGGTAGAGCCTGCTACATATTATAGTGCGGATAGAAAGTGGCAGTGCTCATGTCTGTCAAAATCTTCACGTCAAACACAATAATCTGGAAGGCACGGAAAATGCTAACCTCATTTGTACCACAATAAGCCACGACTCCGTCATATAACACTCTCTTAAAAGTAAATCTGTAAAGGTTGGCTTGACGTTTTGATGCCACAAGTCAGAAAGCTATAAAATATTATGTGTAAAAGCCCAGCAGACATCAGCCGCAAAGGCTGGGTACACCCTGGAAGGGCGGCCAGTTCGTAGCAGGGTTAACACGGAGATGAACATGACAAGCAACCAAGCCCGCTCACATGTGTGGGCAATTTATAATCACCACTTAACCTAACATCCACGAATTGTGGGAGGAAGCCGGAGTATCCACAGACAAAAAACTCACCTGATCGGAGCCTGTGAGATACAATTACTTCTAATAAGCTGCTGATGTTTGCCTCATTACATAATGCTGCAGGTGTTCAGTTGTTTATCACCGATGGCATTCTCCCACAATGTGGGAACTTATTAATATTTGACACCGATGTACAAGGCAAAATGTAGACCGGCTGAAAAAGAAATAATCCCAAACTTTTAACATAGTCACAATGTCAGTTAGTGTTTCTGTTTTCATCTTCTTAAAAAACTGCCCATCCAAACTATCCCATCACACTCTCTGAGTCCGCTGCTATCTACATATCACAGGATGTGCAAAAATAAAATTAAAAAAACAAAGCAGAATCAAAAAACTGGACTTCTTCACATAAGTTGCTGGTATTTGTGAGCCACCTTAATGGGTTAACCGGTGAGCTTTGGCTGATCAGACCAGTTGGTCGTCATTTAAACCGAAGAAGAAGAAAAAAAAGAGCATGGATGTACCACTCACTCATCATTTTGTGTCCTGACCGGAGGGCCATTTGGATGATGGGGGTGAGAGAGCTGGGGGAGGGGAGAAGGAGGACAGGGCACTGCAGCCAAGAGAGGAGGGAATGGCAGATAATGAGGAAAAAAGGGGGGGGAGTGATGAAGATCTGCAGAAACCACACTGCAACTAAGTGAATCAGAATTTGATAAAGAGGAAAGAGGACAACTCTAAAGTGAGCAGGCATAAAAAGCAGAGAGGAGAAAAAAAAGACACAACTAAAACAAAAGAGGGAAAGCAGAGAGATCCCACAGGCTGATATACAGTTGTCATAGTGACACACACACACACACCCATCCTCAGGGAGTGTTGATGAAATACAACTCCCCACAGGCTGCAGTGCAACAGAGACCCTGCCTCGACTGTAACAATGCAGTCACATACATACACATACGTGCACTCAAATGCATGCAGACAGTGAAATCTGTTTAATCATTACACATTTTTAAAAAGCTGCAAGTGCGTGCATGTGTGTGTGTGTGTGTGTGTGAGTGAAGGCAGTTGGCTGAAACAGGGAGATTATTGTGTATGTAATTCAATTCAGTCTGATTCACCACTCATGCACCCCTCTGTATGCGTTCCTATGTGCGTGTTTGTGAGAGCGGGAAAACAGGTGCTTCTCTTCAAGGGACATACCACTGTTGCTACGGTAACACTGGCTAACCAAAGGGGTTAATGGTTTTAGCATGAGAAATTGATCTATCCTTCCTAAATGGGGATATTAAAACTGCATAATTCAGCAAGGCTTCCCCCTGTTTTCTCCAGCTCTCATGTTACAGATAGTTGTGTTGTATCAATGCGCAGGATTATGCTGCTTTCTGCTACAAGATACTGCTGGTAGCAACATCTATATCGATCCCCGCTGGGGACGTGTAAACGAAATACGAGACGTTTTCCCCAAGCAGATTAATGTCTCCCTCTGTGAAGTTTTTCATGATCCGAAGAGATTAAAAGAGATGCAGCAGCCGTGCAAACCAAGAATCTCAGCTTTCCTTCGGAAATGTAATATTTACACGTATTGTGTGTTTTGTAATGCGGTAAAGCCTCGTTTTTTTTAACAGTAGAATCCAGTTTCAAGTGTTCAGCGTCATCCTTGAATCCTGACCAGTTGCAAGGCCAGAGAAACAGCAACATGTGCAACACGTCTTCACTATAAATGATAAAGCTCTCGCTAATCATTTTGGGAGTAGTCCTGACCTCTCCGTGCCGTTACAGTTTACAGAGGCCGTGTGCATGTGCGCAGCGCTTTTTTGTAAACACTTGTGCACGTCTGTGAAATGTGCCTCCAGTTAATGTCACATAAACCCATGGGAAAACTTCATTTCCTGTCCTTCCTCGGCCCGTTTTTCGAGGACGCGGCTGACCCTGGAGTCTTTGGAGGCTGAAGTGAACCAGAAACTACTGCACTGAATTTGACTTTAATTTACTGGCAGCTGGATCATCTTTGAGATTTTCCACGATTTGTTCCGACAGCAGGGTGGGTGACATCACTTCTGCTAAAAGCTTTCATTTGGTATATCAATTGCATTATTGTTGAGCATAATTCACATTTTTGTTTAAAAGCTATACTTTTCCTCCTTTGGGGGCCTTTTTACTCTCCCACATACTTTCATTACACATTTTTGCCAATACTTGAAGCAGCCTCTCTGCATTTAAATACCTATTGGTGCTTATTAGTCATATTCACTTTCTCAACCTCATCTTTTTCAATTCTTAAGATAAACAACTCTCTCAGGCTTGCTTTGACATATCTTTCAACTTCCTTTCTTTTTTACACACACTCCCTTCGCTTAAAAAGCAGAAGTAGGCTGTCAGTGTTAAGAGCCTTGCCCATCTGTCACCTGCACCTCCCGTCACTGCTACTGAACGACTGCTCCTATAACCGCCCTGGATATGAAAGTTTCAAGAAACAGTGCTAACTGCCAGGTCTTGTTGCTCTGCAGAGAAAGCAAACATCGGTTCAAATTTAAAATGAATGAGTTGAGCTACATTTGACACGTTTGCCTACTCTCTGGAGCAAAAAGGCGTTCCGTCATTGCCTCAAATTGATTAGCTTTGTGACCACGGTGCCACTCAGTCACGAATAATATGCTAAAACAAAAGTGACTTTAGTTATTGTGCCGCACAGCAATTTACAGTGATTAAACAAACCAACCAGGCGCGACATCCAAATATGTAAATGGAGGCAAAGAGCGTGAAAGGAAAGAGATAGATTATTGTAATGATTTCAGGAACCGTCACTCACATTGTATGTGACCTTCTGTGGAAACTCTAAATGGGGAGATGAAGAAAACGGTGAACTGCTGAACTCTGGGAATTGGAGGACTGAGGGCACAGACATAGCTGCAAAGTGTCCCGTCTGTCTTCGTGTGAGCATGAGTGCGTCTTGTTTCTAAGTGTGTCAATCTTGAACTAACCAAAGCTGACCTGTTTCCTTTTTTTAAAAGCAAAGAAAATCCCATTAACTGCATGCCATTAGCAGATGCACATACATGCACACAGCTCAGACTAGGAAACAGCTGATTTATTTGGCACTGACACGACTGCATGCATAAAATTTCTCAATCATTGTCACCTTGAAATGCAGATTAGCAACAGAGTGAATGAGGGGCCGATACGACCACATCATTATTCAGTGGCACTGGCCTTTATGAGCTGAATAGCTGCCAAGATAAAGGGATTATCAGGTTGAATGAAATAGGATGAAGGATGTTGCGTGTGTGCGTGGCTGTGGGTAACAAATCTGTGGAGGTAATTAATTCTAAAAAGCTGCTAATGAGATGCAACAGATGCCTGCAGACGAACGAGCACATTCTCGCTCCAGCAAATGCCCATGCACCATCGGGGTGACACATGGACAACATACACACACACACACACATGATTTCCATGTCAGAAATGCACAAACAACCGCCGACGTGATTCTTTCTTCTCTGAGCCGTTATTGCCACACCCCGAAGCCTCTGTCGCTAACGCTCGGGAAATCGCTACGCAGCGTTTCATTTATCACCCTCTTGTGACACCAGCCTTTTGGATAAAGCACACAAGGGGGAATTAGTAGAGGTGTGTGACTGAGTGAGAGCATATGAGTGACTGAAATGGAAATGCAATCCATCTTTACAAGGATCTAACCACAGCAGGAGTGGGTTTTATTAGATGACGTAGACAGGGCAAAGGGGTCGGGGGTCTGAACCTACCAAACCTATGAAATGTTGCCGCCAACGCGAAGCGGGCGTACTTAAAGTGAAAGTGTGGTTTGCTGGTGGGCGTATGGGTGCGTTTTGAAAGGAGTGAAAGGAGACTGAGGTATGCTTAATGGGCTTTTGTCCTTTCAGTGCAAGACATTTTCAGGCATCCGTCTTGCGGCTGGGATTTCACCCCCTGCTGCTATGCTCCTCCAGCATTAACAACCAGTTTCTTCCCTCACAATCCTTGTCCAATAACCTTTCCTCTTTGACCTTCCCAGAAATTGTATCCCTGTTCTGGTTTTGTCTTTCTAAACTGTTCATCTTGCCTTTCTCTGCCTGCCTCTAAGCATCTGCCCTCTACCTCTTTCTTCGCACCTTCAGAGCTCCGTCCCTCCCCAAACCAGACCATCGTGTGTTCAACACGCCCGGTAGCCCGTAAAGATATGGTAAAATATGGAAGCCTGCAGGGACTCAAAGGACAGCAGCAACAGCAGTTGGGGGTGGGGCGGGCAGTTGGGGGTGGCTGGGGGTGATTTTGAAGCTAAACATATTTGGCAACCTCTATAAGTGCAAAGAGGGGGGGGGGGGGGGATGCTGCAAGACATGGCAACCTTCAGACGGCAATCTTGAGATTTCTGGTTCAATCCTACCACCACCACATGCATGAGCAGATCTGGGAGATTGCACCAGACAGATGCAGCTTCGTCCTCACTGTTTTTCACAATTCCATTTGATTTCTCATTTCACAGGCCAAAGACTATTCCATATTTCATGGCGGTGAGGATTGGGGGGGGGGGGTATTCGGTGCAGCGGGGAAACTTCAGGTCACAGAGGAGGAATAAAAAACAACTGTATGTTTTGTGCAATGTGCAAGGAAGGATCTATATTGTTTCTACATGAAAGGAAGTTTGGTTGTCAGTTTACTAAGTGTTGCAATTCCGGGTTCAAAACCAGCAAAAAACGAGACTGGGATGTCTACAGTCTGCTGACAGACCTTTGATCCAGCTGAAACATTTTTTCACTTTGTTGCCTGTTTCTAAAATCCAGCAGTAAAAAAGAAAAAAAGTGGAATATCCTTGAATGTCAGATCTTCCTGTCGTTCACTGTCTTCTACAGAATTAATTGACAAGATAAACATGAAGCCAGTCAGCTTGGACTGAAAACATATCCAAACCTCTAACAATCACCATGTAACATGTTGTATTATTTTGTGTAATTCTTTTAAAATGTAAAAACATCAAAATGTGAGATCATTATTATTACTGTCGTTTTTGTTCTGTGTAACTGTATTTCTGGGTGGTCCATCAGCTTCTTTTCAGAGGATCTGTTCAGATAACTGTCGATGAAAATGATCTGAACATCGCCATGATGACGATGATGGCCCTGATGAAGGCCCCAAGCTCAAATATGTTGGTCCATCAATAACTTAATTCTATATACAACAAGTGTTGCAGGAGACATTTGTTCCTTTCCTGATGCACCTTTGAAATTGATGATGATGTGCCAGAAACCTTTATTCTGCTTCCTCATGATCCTACCTTGACAACGACTTTCTGTTCCGAAAACAACTGGTGTCACGGTAATTTCCACTTTCTCCTGAGTAAGTATAGACATCAAGCATTATTTAGTGACCTGTACTCTCTGACAGAGGCTTTCAAGCAGGAGATACAGATTATCCAGCCGGTCTTAAAGGGTGGAATCTCATTAAATGTCGAAGCAGCAGAGACACTAATCGCAAGTCATGAATACCACACCAAAGACTGTGATATGATCTTTGACACTCCGACATCTCACAGAGACCCACTTGTCCTTCTTTCACAGCACATTTTTATACATTTTTAGGTTTTGATTGGACATCCGAGGTATAACCTCAGGCAGTAAGCCTTAGATTTGGTGGTAGGAACTGGTTAATTGCTGCACATGAGAATACGAACATGGCATCAATTTTCTTATCTACTGCTGGAGATAAACCTACCAAACAGATGAATAAACTGTCTAACTATTCCTTGAAGCTACCAATATTTTCCAGCAAGCTTTTTTAGCTCCATCACAGCCTATTTGCCAGTAGATGATCAGACACATAATCGTGTGCTGCAGATGTCTCTGTACAGGCTCAAGTTAAGACAAAACTCGCATTAGAAGCTGAATCTCACACCGCTTGCTATATTCAACTCCTTTATGAGCCAGAGGGCCAAATCCTGTACAAAAACGATATAACATGGTAGGATTCTCATTTACAAAATGCCACCAACCCTCTCAAATCAGTTAATGGGGTGAGGCTCAGTGTGTCCCAAGGGAGAGCTGGAAACCAAATGAACCAGCTGAATGTGCACCAGAGCAGTAAACAAAATGCCTGCTGGTGGCGGAAAATCGGCTGTCAGTCACAAACATGTGCACGTGATTATTTTTTAGGCACGCACGCTCGGGTATTTAGACTCAAAAATGTACAGCAAAATGTACACACACACACAGAGTCATGTGAATGGAGATGAACCAATTAGGGAGTGACGGGGACAGAGTGAGAGATGTGAAAGAATACATTAAAGCACTCAGTGTGCAGGCAGCGAGTGGGAAAATGTAAAACAGAGGCTCCTTCACACTCTGACACTTTCAGGGAAGCTGAGGTGGCCAGTGGCAAATCCATTCTGACACAGCAGGTGGTTAATACTGGAGGATGCGAGGGACAGACTGAGGAGGCACTCACACAGGCCGACAGAGAAGCAAAGTAAGTGGACGGACGACAGACTGGCTTCAATAAACCGCACTGCAGTTTCAAGGATAAGTGTCTTGGTGACGGGATGAGACTGTTCATCAGCATACACCTTCACAACTGCTTAGCAGGCGCTCAGACAGCGAAGGAAAGCTCATCTCACCGTAGTTTTCTGACTTTGTGCTTGTGAGGTGGTTTTTATTGTAACTATGACAACATCATTTGAGCCCAAAAATTCAATTCATGGTATCTTGTGGTTCATTTGTTGATTTTTCTTACAATTTTCTTTTTTCCAGTTTTTCCCTTAAATTTGCCACCCATATGCATATGTAACCCTGTGCACACTTTGCCTGACTGCACGCTCTTACAGAGTGCCCCTTGAAATCAAGAGTCATTACATTAAACCATTGGTAAACTGCCTGTAAACTCTCCTAACCGCCAACTCATATTAAGCCATTAGCAGTGCCCTGGACACTTATCACAAAACTGCACAAGCAACCCTCTCAGCACTGCTCTGACCTTACCGGTGCTGTTGATGGGGATTTTTTTTCCCCCTGATAACTCTCTGGGTGATATGTGCATTACAACATGGAGCAGCATAGAGTGCCTACAATGACTTGTGTTTTTGACTTAGCCACTGAAGAACTTCCTGAGTAGTTTTATCAGTGGCATATCAAATATTGTGGGTAAAACCATCAGTACAGACAGGATGCCGGTCCGTGCAGAGATTTCTCAAAGGAAGAAGTCAACTGAAGGGAGACATTTAAAGAGACGCTAAGCAGCATTTCATATCCTCATATTGGCTGCCTTTCCAGGATTTTTTTTCCCTTCTCCAGTATACTTCTCAACAAAACTTAAAGACTACGAAAACAATATTTATAAGAGTATGTGATTCCTTCTCCAACAGATCAAGCTAGACAGAAAAGATGACCAGTGTATTGTCAGCTGACGCAGCAAGGCGCTGAGAATCCTCTCTTGAGGGGGAATTAAGAGTGTGATCACAGCTCGAGAAAAGATTGCCGATTTCTCCCTAAGCTGCTTCAGTACAAAAATAACATGTGCAATCTCCTTGCTTCTAACAACAAGTTTGTTGTGTAAGACTTCCTAGAAATCTACGAGGCCTGAACTGGAACAGACTGGAACCAACCACAAAACTTAATGGCAAAGGCATGCAGGAAAAAGTAAACAGCATGACACAAAGGCGTGCCATTTTAAACTTAGCCCTATATAATACACATACATACACATCTCACTTTCAACTTAAAGTGAAGTCTCTTATATTTTCATATATATGTGTGTGCGAGTCAGTTGTGTTTGCCACTGGTCTGAGGACAGTTTCTGACCGTGTCCCACTGAGAAAACTAAAAATATCAAACATAAATGCTCACACACTTGTGCTCTCTCTCAGACACTGCAGCACATGAGAGAAGATAGAGCAAGTTTCCCCTATGGAATCAGTGGAATGTAAACATGCCACCCACCAACACACACACACATATGGACCCACGCACATACACACAC
This sequence comes from Leuresthes tenuis, assembly GCF_036924035.1. NCBI lineage: Eukaryota > Metazoa > Chordata > Actinopteri > Atheriniformes > Atherinopsidae > Leuresthes > Leuresthes tenuis. Next base: position 12,867,821 of record NW_027325372.1, on the reverse strand, counting down.
TTTTGTGCTTCATGAGAGGCCGTGAGAGAGGGGCACATCTGGAAAAAGATGTACCACAGGACAGTGAAGTTTGTTGGGATTGTCCTCTAGGTTTATCCCATCTGACCACAGACTGTCCTCCACGAGAGGCTTCAGGAATGCAGCTGCATGCTGGGAAAAATGTCAGCCTTTGACCTTCTCTTTTGTCCCAAGCATCCTGTGTGCAACATCTTGTAGAATTCTGGGTAAAACGACGCAGTGACGTCCAACCACGCTAAAGAGAGCCTTGCAGGACTCCAGCTAAAGCAGGTGTAGTAGCGAAATGAAGGCAAAACTCAAATGGTACCAGTCATCTCACCCTCGCACACATGTCTTTCTAATCCTCTGCCCTCAATTGATCCTATTCTTGGTTCAGATGACTGGCATCAGTGCCTCTCTGGGGTCACACTTGTCACTCTATAATCTGGAGTATGTGTGTGCGTGTGTGAGTGTTCAGACATATGCAGTGTTAGTTTGTATGCCCAAGATGCACTTCAACCCTTTAAGGGTTGTCAAACGCAGCTGTGGCAGACATGAAACTGTAACAGCTGTACATTGATCAGTGGTAGAATATTGTCAGCCACTGCTGGCTTCAATACTTTCTCAACCATATGACACCATTGTTGTGTCATTAGGTCTATGGCCCACATAACCACCTGCTCTGCAAATGACTTTCTGGGTCGTCGGGGGATTATTGTGGGTCTAACGCTGCAGCACAAAGTCCTGGGGGCTGCAAATGGGTCAGATGCGGTCTCACTTCAAAAGTATTCACTACAAAACATGCAAGAGTAACACCGGCAGCCAATTCCTTTGAGATGATAAATCCACAAGGGGGCTCTTTTCAATTAATTAGTAGGAACAAGTCTAGACAAGCGAAAGTAAACAGTAGCTAATTTCCTGTGTTTTGACTTCTCCTGGCCTTGTTTTGTGGTTAGCCTTCCATTTAGCGTACCAGATGCCCCCACCCCCCAACGCGCATGTTGCTGTGACACTTATTGTTCTGCTGACAAGCCACTAATAGAACTGCTGGTTGCAGCCGCTGTTATTGTGGCAAAAGTGGCTAGAGCTGCTTCAAAAACAGCCCTACAGACGTTTGAAGTTGTTTTCCTTTGATGGGGTGGATCCCCGTTGTTAAAAGTTGGGAGATTTTCTTTATTTAGCGGCGAGAGAAACCATCTAATTTCAGCTTTAAAGTCCTTTTATATTGTCTTATGTTGCATCTATGTCTGCAAAATTGGCCACGAAGATGCTGACACATTCGCTTAAAGAAACCTCAAGGGCGAGGAAAAAGAAAATACATCTGAGGAAACACGCCAACCACAGAAGATCACATAAATCTCTGTGTAATAAGAAGCAGAGAAGATAATCCCAACCCATAAACCTCAATTTAAAGTGTAATATGTGGTAGTTGACTGCAAAATTATCTTCCTTATTGATTTCCTAACACTATTCATTAAAAGGAGAAAAGGGAGATGGACAAAATGATGAAGCAACTCACTGTCGATGGTAATAAAGACCTTCACAGTGTGGCTATAAGGGCCCATTAAATGGGCCAGGGTGCATCAGCATAAGTGTCAAGATGAGAGGCTTTTCATGTGGAGCTCTGTAAAGGTAAAAGTAGTTAGCACAGATGTTTGGAGTTATTCCATCAAACCACCGTCTCATCTTCAAAGATTTCTTGAGGAAATGAGAGAGAAGGAGAAGAAGAAAGTAGACAGAGTCAACCTAAGCACAGTCCTCAGTCCCTTTGGGAAGGTTTAACTGAACTCTCGTGATAGAAAGCCATTACCTGAGATCTCCAGTTGATGTTTTACACGCAACAAACGCACACAAACATGTGATTCACCTAATAATCCTTTTCGATGAATAATTGATCAAAGCATCAAGCTGTTGGTCCGGACGGTGATTCGGTAATGAACTCCACACAGCCTGATCCTGTAGATTTGCTCAGTGGAGCATCACTGAGTGTGATGTCAAAGTGTGACATGTGACAAATGCTGCAAACTGGATTCAAACCCACGCCACAAAAATGGATTCTTTAGACCTCAGAACCTCAAGGAGAAACTACTGACAGTCCACTCAAGAAACCTGTTTTAAAAAAACGTTTTTATGTTTCGCAAAGTGGCAGGAAAATCTATTTGTACAAGTCTAAGTGGGCTTTTCAAAGAGCTTTTAGGTGCATGCTCTTTATTGGGTTCAGAGTACAAGTTTTATAAAGAGCTGCTTTGGCACAGAACCTAATTTGGACAGAAACTAGAGAGCGATGAGAAATGTATGCCTGTCACCAGGCTTAGTTACAGTAACCAAGGCACTGTACTCATAATAGTCAAATCTATACACCTTTAAATAGGGGCTGCATGTTATTAGGTAAACGTGTGGTATGTAATATCATTGTTGCATATTACAACGATGACATGACTTGCAATATGTAAGCAAATACTACAATATATGATGCAAATCTCAGGTGGATTAATGAAGACTTTACTACACTTCTCCACCTGTTCGTGCTGGTTAGTTGTACAATATGCACAAAAGTAGAGCATCCTCCTATTGGAATGCAGCCTTTATAACCACTCATGCTTGTCCTATTTCAAGTCACCTTAATTAAACAATTATGGAAAAAGAGAAATTTTGCTTTTCTGTGCATTTAATCGACCTAAATAATGGCCATGAATGAAAGACTTTGAAGGCATCTGCCGGCACGTTTGACCCTACACAGACTAAATGTTTGACTGAAGTTAAATGAAAAGTCAAAGGACTGAAGTAAAGTGTCGAATGAGTGATACAATTTTTCAACTTCTAATTCAGTTTATTATAGAAAAGTGCATCAAAATACAGAGAGTGCATCCAAAGGTTTGGAGCCAAAATGGACGCTGATGTTGCTTTTGGGAACAAGGACATACGGGTTCAAGTTTTGTGGCTCACGCGCATATGTGTGTCGTTGTTGTTCCACAGCTGATTGATGCCGCCCAGTAAAAGAGCCTGTGTGGAGTCCCACATTTGAGTGAATGTGCGTGCTGTATGACACACATCTCGGGATCAACAATAGCTTATTAACAGCCCTTCTGATGTTCACCCTCACCGGGTCTTGTTATCACTTGGCAGACTGTCTTGCACCAAAGCAGCGTCTTCCAATAATAGGCTATAAAAATGACAAAGCGTATCGATGGCATCAGAGGCTGTCGGGGATGCTCCCAAGGATATAAAACAACCTTGCTGTGTGGAGAACAAAAAATACCCATGAGAGATGACACAGACGAATGAGGCACACAAGAACACACATGCTTCCACAGACTCATTACTCAGTGATTATCCCAGATGACTGGCTGTGTGACTGGAGTGTGTCTGGGGCCTGTGTGTTTATGTGTGTGGGTGGGTGTGGCCCAATCGCATTCTGCAATCACGTTCAAGTGCCACTGACACCGAAAAGAGAGGAAAACAAGGCTGTGAGGGCTAGAAGTCGGTGTCGATTTAAAGCTTCGAAATAATCCTGCAAAAACCGCTGCAACTATAAGGCAATCGTAATATTATCACGAACAATAAATCCGTTTACCTAAAGTCGGTGCCTATTCAGTTACGTGTTGTTTACAGTTTGAAGTAGTTTAGGGGAACGATATGATACAAGCTTAAGGAGACTTTCAACAGCTGAGCTACAGGCTTTTCGTCATAGTTACATCAGTCAGCAGGTAGACTGTGACTGAAGTGGCACCAGCTGATCTGAATGCCACAATGAGTCACGGCGGGAGCTGAGAAGTGAACATGCACACGCACAATCTTGCGGGAAAGTTATGCATGTGGGTTCTCTTGCTCATTCGTCGTAATTCTCCCATAATCCTTTACTCTGCGAAATGACACAGCTGCCAGACATATCCTCTTTGCTGGCGCCTCAAACCTCCACTCCTTTCCTCTAAATCTCCCCCTCTCACAAGCACACACACACACACACACACACACACACACACACGCACACACACACACCGTTATTCAGTCACATACATGGACTTTACAACCACTACATATGTTCAAACATCCCATCGCAGTGGATCATCTTGATTGCTTGGGGCACTTTGTCGTAATAATGAATTAAACAGTCTGCTAAAAGAATTCTGCATCCACAGTTAGCAAACTCAGGCATTCATCACCATGACAGCTCTATGACTGGAAACAAGCAGGAACTCCAGATCTATTCAATACGACAGAATAAATGTTACTGCACTGGTTAGAGCTGCAGGAGGACGATGACACAGGGGCCTTGCTTCCTGTTTGTAAGGACAGTACACGCCCTGTTTACATTGCGAGAACAATCACACAAACTTCAATTCCTAAACCACAAATCGTTTTTAGGTGACTCAAGCATCTGCAGAAACCAGTTGCACCTATTCAGTAAATGCTCATGAACCATCTTTGACAGGAAAGCAATTCTATTTTCAAATGAGTCTGTAAAAGTAAAAAAAATCATTTGCCGGCTTGTCTTAAGACAGCGTGCAAAACAAGCAAGACAAAAACCAGGCTGCAGAGCGCCCGACATGCCTAGCTGGAACTTTGGCAATGCCAGTCTGCCCATCCATTCCCTAGCAACCCTGTAACTCGGGGCGACAGGGCTTTGACAATGAACAGACCGAGCAGGACTCTGTGGTTCTCCCTATCTGTTGCCAAGAGGCGAATGATAAAAGCCTTCCAGATTTACACAGGCAGACAGACATGCATATATAAAACACAATGCATGTACTGACACATCAAAAATCAGAAACATAAGCAGAATGTCAAAAACAAGCAAATAAAAATGCAATCTGCCCTCTGTGCTGTTATCAGAGGGTCAGAATGGCTGTGATGGCCAAACACCTCACGGTAACCAACGAGAAATGGGTGGTCTTACTCTCCTTTCATCCGCGAGCAACGCAAAACAATCCAATCGGGTCAAACCAGGGCAGAAAATGGGCAGCAAAATGAGCACACACCTCTTCTCCTGCTTCTTACTGAAAAGCGTTTCTTTCTTATTGGTGTAGCACAGCCGAAAAAGCTGCACTAAATTAGATGAGCGGGTCGAACGCTCACTTCAAGCCCTGCATGGATGCTAGATGACAGCACATGAGCAAGTGTTAAAAAAAAGCTTGGAGTGAACCAGCAACACTGCCATCACAGCAAATAGGATGCGAAGTGTCTGGAACAGTGTGTGTATTGTTGAGGGAGCACAGCGGAGGGGGGGGGGGGGGGGGGGGGGGAGATTAGGTCATAAACCTCCTGTTTCTTGACAGAATACAATAAAAAAAAAAAGTAAAAATCAGTCGCATCCATTACCTGCCAGCTGCTATGTTGCTAGTCTAAACATGACAGAAAAATCCCACTTTGTTTTTAACTCACTCCGCAGACACAAAGCACTGTGGAGGGGGTGTTGTCCGTCTGCAGAGTTTGTGCGGCTTAAAGCAGCAATTATGGCATTACGTCTTAGAGTACTGTGAGTGTAACAAGCGCTGCAGAGTCATTAGCAGTGTTGCTTTCAGTGTTCAGCATGCTTAATGAGGGGGCACGGCCATGCTGTCTGAATGATTAGTAACTGAGGAGGCCGAGGGCCAAGGCTGATCACCATATGTGAGAGCGAGCAAGGCAGGGGGCTTTGCACATCTGGACATATGGAGGGTGGAAGGTGCGGGTCTATCCGAGCTATAAAGTTAGAGACGCAAACCCCAGAGTCGTTCTGACAATTTCAACTGGAGATCTATCTTTCAAGGACACAGTCACATATGTCAAATCTCCGCTCCCTTTATGTGAAATGAAATGTGAAACGACAAATGTGTAAGATAGTCAAATTATTTTTGTTTCTTCATGAGACATTGTGTTGCTATAAAGAACCTAAAAACAACTTTCATAACATGGTTGTAAAGGAGCTAATCCCCACCCCGTTTAGCTTATCAAATTTATTGCTGCACTTGTTTTTTTTGCCATCAGTTTATATAGAAATATGTATTATGCATATTGTACTTGCAGTATCAAGGATGGAAAATGTGCTAGGGGTGGGGACTGGAGAGGAGAGAAATGGCAAATATTACAGTGGAATTCCCTCCCTTCGGCTCTCCTGCTACAGCACTGCAGCAGCCACTGCAGCCTGCTTTTATCAAGTACGACACACAAGACTGAATATCTGTTTACTGTAGGAAAAAATAAAAAATAAGCCCGAGCATTTCCTACTGAGATTCAGCCTCAAAAAACCCCCGCTTTTTTTTTTTTTTAAACATTTATTCAAATCAGAAACAAATGATGCATAAGCAAATACAGTAATAGAAACTGAAAAGAGAGAAACAGAATGCCCAGCTCTGCCCAGCTCACGGTAATAACCTTTAGGATCCAGGACAGCCATGATACTCCCCTGGTACCTTTTAGTGCAGATGATAATAGTGCAGCTGGATTAGTGGATTAAGTGAGTAGCTGGTCAACAGCAAAACAAACGGGACACACATTTCAGCAGTCACTCAAGGTAAAATGCATCATAGGACTGATGACAAACATTATCTTTCTAGCTTTCAGGCACCCTCCCACTTTATAATAATGGACATTAACATCTGGTTATAGTCTTAGAGAGAGAGGGTTCTATCTGCAACTGTTGTCATTTCAACCAATCAAGGACATCCTTTAGCTGAGACAATACAGTCCCCATGTAAATACCAGTCTAAGGTCAAAGTGAAGCAGATTACAAATCCACAACAGTTAGTGTGTTAGCTCGAACACAAATAGTTCTGCATCTGTGTTTGAAGTACAAGCTGCTCAAGCTGAAATAAAACCATTTCACATTGTCAAAAGTTATGGGATGACCAAAGTCTTATTTTCTTTCGTTGTTATGGAAGCAGGAATGTCGAGGTCAAATGAATTTAGCTGATAGTTTTCAGGAAATGTTGGCAAAAGCCGTTCTGTCGTAGTCATAGGATCGCCAAAGTCTGCAGGGTCCACCATCTGGTAAAGATGAATGTTTGTACGACATTTTAGGACAATGTGTCACACAGCTGTTAAGATGTTTCAGTCAGGTCCAAACTGGTCAAAACCGGTGGTCTGAAAGAAACATTAAAAGAGACTTTTCCATTTTCAGAGAGGAGCTGTGAGCATGAGCAAAAAGAAACATATTCAGCCCCCCATTCAGTGACATTCCTACGATGCTTAGAGGTCTTTTAAGATGACAGAATGTTTTCCTTTTCAAAATTTGTAAAGGGCTCCTTTCAGGATTTTAGGAAAATTGGCAAAAAGGATACCTTTAGACTGGAAAATTTTACCAAAGGGTGCCAGGAATTTAAAAGGTCTGTTATGTCTAGCAAGTTAACATTTTACAGGTCTTATTACAACTTGGCTTTCCTGCATGCTGCCACTTCCCAGTCAGAGAGTTGTCACTGGCTCACATTCTCAGCACCATTCCTCCACTTCTACATTTCTCTGCATCCACAAAACACTCCTAAACACATTTCTAAGTGACTAATATCCAAACCTCGAGCTGAAATACAACCTCTTTTACATTTAAACTGCTGCTTGATCTTCATTAAAACCTTATGTTCTTTATGGGGTCTCCTTTGTCCCAAATGTTTTGCTGTTAACAGGAAATTAGTTGCGATTTAAGACCTTTCTTTTATCATTTAAGTCTTAAATTCTGTCGATTTAAAAGAACAAAGAAGCATTGTTCTTGATGCCACTATCCAGTGTTCACCTCTCTTCTTATCTCTTCTGTTCTTTCCTCTCCTATTTTCCATTTGTCTTTTCTCTCCCTTCAGCCTGATTCAACTCCACAACCTTTCAATACCTCATTTTTCCTCAGCCTTCTTCTCCTTTCATCATTTCCTCCCCTTTTCTCCTTTCCCCAGTCCCCCAAGTTTTTGTAGAGAGAAAAGAGGCCCGGCTCTGGCTGTAAACTTTGTTATGCTGCTGCTCAGAGCAGCTCAGCACAGCACCCTGCTGCGGTGGGTCTGTTCATTTTTCAGGCTCACATCTCTTCCCTTTTAAAAGGGTCCGTGCCTCTCTCTCTCTCTCCCTCACTAGCTCTCTCAGATCACTTCCTTTACCAGAAGCTGGAAGTTGAACCACTTTCATCTTCCCCTCCTTCTTTTTCTCCCTCCTGTCAAAACTGCTACTCCCACAATCGGAAGAAAAGGTTCAGCTTCCGTAAAGCAACTGAATGTTTAAGCTGTGTTGGCATTTTTCAAACCGGGGCTACTCCCCAGGCCGAGCATGTACTTTTCACAGCCTCACTGATCAATGCAAATAAAGAAAAGGGCGTTTTGACAAAGATGTGTCAAGACATTGAAATGACAGTTCACTTCTATCACTATTATTATTATTTTTGCTTTCTTATAACCTGCTGAAGAATTTTTAGACAGCGAGTAATTTCTTACTTTGGGTCAAAGTTCATCTAGACTACTTACTTGAACTTTTAGACTGGATATTATGAGAAATATTTCAAGTGCAGAAACCTCTTTTGAAGATTACGAACACGTTGTTTTGCAAAAGACTGCAATAAACAAATAAGCCAATCTTCGCAAGGATTTATGAAAAAGAAGTGCAAAGAACCGATTTGAATGAGCTTTTTGACCAACACAGAATGTGCTTCTTGCTGGGAAAAAATGTTTTCTGCCATTATGAACAAACATATAGTCAGTAGAGCTTGATGCTATACTCTCAAAATTCATAATTATAACAAGGCAAAAAAGTTTAAACGTGAGCTTGGCAAGTCAAAAAAAGGACCTGGTGAACGGCAACAGTCTGCTTCAGGAAAACCAATCCCAAATGAAAAACATAAAGAACAAAAATCCTTTCTCTGTCGATTTAAATGTTGCAGCACTGGAAAAAAAAAAAGATTATGTGAAGTAAAAAAAAAAAACTGTAAAGGAAGGAAATCCGATTGCTGTATCTCTTGTATTTCTGTGCTTTGGTCACGTTCGTGGTGAAAAAAAATGACCTGTCAAAAGTTCAGTAAACGCAGTTGTAGACTCCTGTGTTTACTGAAAAGTTAGCATGACAATCCTTCACCCTGTGAGTGTGCCAACTATTTCAGTGTTTCATCAGGCAATCTTAAAAAAACATCAAGGACAAACTGTCCAGGAACTGAAAGTCCTCTCAGTTCACTTCAACAATCAGCTCTTTGTGTTTCCACTTGACTCAAACATCTTTTCTCCAATTCTATTTACTCATTCATTCAGGACTAATTCTCTGTCTGTACCACTCTCTGTCTCTGTATCATTTGTAATTTTTTTACGTTTTTGCCACTGCCATTGTCTCCTCCTGGAAAGGGGAAGCGTAATTACCAGCAGACAGCGGAGGCACACAACCAACCTATTCAAAGAGCTCAGCCGTGGTAGAGATTGTGGAAGGAAGGAGGAGCATGGAGTGGGAAAACTGAGAGAAACATTGAGAAAATGTTCCCTAAACGTCTTTACAATACCTTTAAACAATCTCTTCAGGAAATAAAAAACATTTTAAAAACAGTTGTAATGCCTTTTTATTCCTACCAATTAAATAATGCATTCAGACACACACACTGTTTGTGTTGCCTGTTCCCATCCACCCACACACAAACATACATTGTTCTCTCTGGTGACATAATGCCATGTGGTCCATTAACAAATATTGTCTCTGTTATATAGAGACATTTGCAATAAGGCTGAAGACACTCTCCAGAGAAAAATTGATAGAATTAGCCCACCATTTCCTCTGTGCCAGCCTGATAATAGCCTAAAACTATTAAATACTCTCAGCCAAGCAAGAAATTAAAACTGATCACTTCCTTTATTGCTAACATAAAAGTGTGTCAGAAATGCAACGATTAAAGGGAATCATTCTGCATGACAGTATTCCAGAGATACTGGAAGACTTAATAATTGAAGAAAAGTTTCCTTTACTCAACATATGATTTTAGTCTTGTAATTTGATCAACTCCGTAATGTATTTCATCTCATATTGAAAGTGTCCACTGTCACCAAACTATGAAGATAAAACATTAAAAATAAAAACTGAAACAGCTGTATTTGCAGTAGCATTTTCCTATAGGTACTTAAAAAACATATAGAGGTTTCACGCCGTTCGGTCATGTGATCAGATCCTAAGTATATGACTGTGTCAGCTTACTAAGACCACAGTTGTGCAAATCAAAGGCAAACAAAAGCCTCTTTTAAAAAAAATCCCATTGGATTGGTTTGCAACAAGATCGAAATGTTTCGACAAATGGCAGTGAAACCCACTGACCAGCAATAAGATGATTTAACCCCATGAGGGAAAAGAAACTAGCTTATTCTTACAGCTATGAAAAACAAATTAAAAAAAGAGGAATCATGGACAGATAGCTAGAGACATGGGTAAATTGTGCAAAGAAATCTTTCAAATAAACTGTGTGAACTCATTGTCCCAATTGTCCGTCAGCTCTGTTTTGTAGCTCTTTTGCTAACAAAACAGCAAACACTGTGTTAGCAAACACTTAGCAAGCATGTTAGCATTTACCAACAAAAATGTTGTTGTTTTCTTAGCCACTTCATAAAAATTTCATGTAGTGAAATTCTGCTTAGTTAGAAACAAGTAATTGGTTCTACATAAAAGATGGATGCAGCTGCCCTGAAGTCTCCCACTATTTGGTGGCAAATCATATCAGACCCAAAGTTAGTCACTGAGTTAAAAGCTAATGCTAGTAGCTCAGTTAGCTAGGTGCATTCATAATTCATGTCAACTGTGAGATTAATGGGGATGCTACTTTTCTACACTTCCCTGGTCTTAATACTTGGGAAAACATTTTGGGTGTACTGTACACATTCTACTAAAAACTAAAACTGCATGTATAGTGCCTACAAAAAAGAAATCAATGAATTACAGTTAAACTTATAAAAGAAAAAGTAAAAACATAAGTAGGCTCCAGCAATGAGCAGTTTTTCCTTACTTCTATCTCTCTGCTTCTTTATAACTGTAACGGTTAAAAATTTGTACCATCAACTACATCAGATATTACCTTGTTGCAGATGTTACTTAAAAATAGCACTGATATTTTTTTAAAAATGCCTTGTAAAATATTTTGTGAACTATAAGATATTTAGACTATGACAGACTATACATACACACACAGGATCAATAAAATGTTTGGACACACCTTATACATTGTGTAAAGTGTGCCCCAAGTTTTGATTCCAAGTAAACATCTTAGAGGAAAGTGTAACTATGAAACAAGCACCCAACACTTTCCACTGCACATTCAGCTTTGTCTCTATCGATTAAACAAAAAAGGCACACTCAGATACTATAATGGTTGCGGTCAGACAGGTCTGATTTTCACTTCCCACATTTCAGTTTTCCTTTCTCATTTATCTGTTTTTAAGCTTCCTGTGCCAAAAAACTAGTCTTTTAAACACAAAACTTGGAGGGGAATCATCTGAAATGGCTGAACATGTAATATCAGCCTTGCACTACTGCATTTTATAATAGCAGGGGCACACCGGAGCACAAATCCACATCTTGTTTGTCTACAGCTTGTATTAATACACTGGTACCCAACAAGATAATACGGGTATTTCCTATTATGAGCCTGCCTGGGAAAAGGCAAGAGAGAGCATGCTTTAATTGCGCGCAGGACTTTGGGTGCATGTCAAACTGTTTTCAGACATTTCTCTATCTGAGAGAAAAGAAAGCACCAGGGAAAAGGGTAACAGAGAGACACATGACAATGTAGAAAGAGGAATAGAAAGCAAACGAATTGCAGAAAAATGCTAGACATGGTGAGGGAAAGTCAAAGAAGAGAATGACTGGAATGCAAGGTGATTAAGAAGGGGGCTGGGGGAGATGGTGACAAAAAACAGTAGACTGGGGAGAAGAGGGACCAAACTATATATTAGGGTCAAAAAGACAAAGGACAAGAGAAGGAGGGAAGGGAAGGGAGCAATGAGATGGCAGATATAGAGAGAAAGTGTAAAATGGTGTTAGACAGCCTGAGGTCCTTGATGATAGATGACAGCCAATCCAGCATCCAGCCATCAGCCATTTCACAGCACATAAGGGAGAATACAACCACTTTGAAGCACACAAAACATCACCGTACTACCACTCGTATATGGAAACAGAGCATAGATGCAAACAAGGGACACTCACAAGGAAATGTTACACATTTACACAGAGATATCAGAGACTAACCAACCAACAAGCACCCCTTTGTGTTTTAGCTTCCTTTAACCACTCATTAAACTCCAGACATAAACTGTCCATGAATATATATCATTTTTCTCCAAGTACATGATGTTGTACACCTGAACACATGCACCCAGCACCAACTACCATGACTTGAGGCTGAATCCGATGCAGAACTTCCAATAAACGCAGTTCTATGCGTTCAGGTTAAGAGTCGCACCAAACCACCAGAAACCACCAGGCAGCATCACGTATTTTGTTTATCAAAGTGGGTAATCACTCTCACAAATGTATACTTGAGGATATGTGCTCTCTTATAGGTCATGAAAGCAAATGCATTTGAACTGTACAAATGTCATCAATGAAAGCAAAGGCTGGATTGTAAAATTAGAATAGAATAGAATAGACTAGAAAAAACTTTATTTAGCCCCATTTGATCATTTTTTAACCCGAATAAATCCATTTTGATTTCTAACCCTAACCAAGTGACCTGAAAGTAACCTGAACGTAACCTACTGTTTCACGTATATGACTGAAAGCACCACATGGAACTTGTCACCCTCCCCTCCCTTCCAGCTCCTTTACAGGATATTGTGAATTGTGAATAGAAAGACAGAAGAACGCCTTCTACTATGATGTGGTAACGCTCACATGAGTTGTATTTTTCTCCTGCCGCTTCCAGGGGCTGTACAGGACGTTGTTATGGGTTGTAGTTAAGGGTGTGAACAAACGATCTATATGGTTTTTTTGGGTTGTCGAACTTCTTGTTTTTACAACAACAACAAGAAGAAGAATTTTACAAAAAGACATATTGTGCTAACAAAGACTAATCACGAGTGTGCCTACAGAATATAAATAAGGCTCAGTATGTGCATAAGCAGCCTGCATGCAAGCCTCTGTGTATGTGTGTGTGTGTGCCTGTCCCTGTGTACAATTTGTGTGTATGTGTGTGTGTGTTTTCAGCCTCCCTGCAGTGCTTTACCCAGCAGAGTGCAAGATGAGGATCCTCCCTTTGGGCGACATTATAGCACCCCTCCCTTGCAGTGTGCGATTGTGCGCGTATGTCTGCTGCATCAGCAGCACCGTACACCAAGTAGAAGGGACAGTCTATACACACTCTGTCCACTCACACCCACGTTTGTTGTCCATCACCTCTTATCACCACATTCCTCCATACGGCATGCGGTTCAAGACTGAGTTATCGCTTGTTTACAGCTCAGCCATACGTGGAACTTGCAGAGCACGTTACAGCCACTTAAAGGTGTAAATGTCGCAGTGGAAATCAAAAATAGAACCGCGCTTCCCACAATACCCCTTGGCCTCTGTTACGAAGAGGATGTTGCTGCTACTCCCCTCCCAGTCCTTGGCAATGCTCCATTTGACTCGAAAAGCAAGAGGCAACAGCAGGTAGTTGCTCTCAGAAGTAATTAAGCACTCATGCAAGGAAAGATAACGTGACCCCGGAATTACAAACACAAAATCACTGAAGGTGGAATAAAAACTGCGCAAATCTTTTGAGCCTTCGTGAGTACATTCAAAATAAATCATCTCTGTGAATTGACGTTAAAGATCAAGATATTGCCTCTGAATCAAAAGCGTCCCTTTACACAAACAAAAAGACCATGAAGATGTTAGAAGTTGTCTTGGAAAGTTCTGCCAAATCTCAGCGGTTCATCTTGGAATTAAAAAAAAAAAAAAAGGTGGTTATCCTGTGTGAAATGTAAATAAAAACAGAATCTCACGAGCAAGTATTTTTTTCATAATGGCACACAGAAAGTAAGACATTTCACAATTTCATGAAAATATCATCAGTGATAAATTCATTTTGATTTGTTCTCCACTTTGCCTCAGTCAGTTTTACATGAGCTCTGACCAAGAGGAGATTTGGCAGCATTTCTTGATCAGGTTCACATATGGTCTCTTCTACACATGATAGAGCATTTGTGGACGGCACTGTGAACTGTGCACACAGACAATGATTTCTGGAAAAGTTCCTGAGTCCCATGCAGTGATTTCCATGACAGAATCCTGTCTGTTTTTAGTGCAGTGCCACCTAAAGACCTAAAGATCACTGGCATCCAAACCTGACTTTCAGCCGTGTCCATTGCACTCCATTGATCCTCTGAATCTTTTAATGATATCATGTACTGTAGATGTTGGAATATTCTAAATCGTTGCAATTTTACTTTATGGGTTACTATTCTGAAATTGTTCCAAAATTCGTAGACACAGTTTTTTCCCATGCAGAGGTTCAGCAATCTGCAAAACTCACTCATGTTGCTAACCTGTTCCCGATTAACCCTTCTTAGTTGCAACATGTTCCACCTCCAGCTGTCTCTTTTTAGTACCACTTACTTTTCCAGCCTTTTGTAGCCCACCTTCCAATCGTTGTTGCTGTCAACTTCAAGATCAGCTAATATTTATCATGAAATAGTAAAATGTCTGCTTTCAGGCAGAGATAACTATTTCTTACAGTAACAACAATCATTATCAATACCAGTCTGGACAGTTGTTCCTGTAAATGTAATTTGTTTCCTTTCACATCCACTGTGTGAGAAATCTCAGTCCGGATCTGAAACCCTCAGCTGATTAAACAGACAGTCTGCATAGCTAAAACTCCATGGGGTGAGCGACGATGTCGACGATGCTACATGAGGAGTCCTGCTTGACCCCCGGAAATCTTAGTTTAACAATACAGTCCCAACTCAAGGTCTTCTCGCTGCACAGTTTTCTTCATGAGCTTAAAAGTACAACACACAGCGATCGCGAGTGGGCAAAGTTCGCAACGTTGTCAAGGAGACAGATATGTTGGTGCGCGAGCTTGGTGCCTGCTATGATTTGAGAAATGCAAGCTTAGATAAAAAGACTCGAATAGACCTCAGTTTTTTTTTTTCCCTGCATAAGAAAGTAATCATGGAGTAACAGAATGAAAGTCGTTTCAAATCACCCACCCTCTCCTCGACATGCATTCTAACAACAGTCCCAATTGTTGGGAAGAGTGACTCCAATTTCCCTTTAGAGTTTCCTATCTTAATTTACATGCTCTTAGCTCACCTCACGCGCTCCGCGTCGTCCTCTGCAGCAGAGAACTAAGGTCAGTGTCTGAGCCGTAAAGCAGAGCAACAGAGTAGCTGAAGACGAGCTGAAACACCCTGTTATCCGTGAGGAAATTGCTAAGGGCCACTGTGAGAAGATAACAGTGTCTGTCTGTGCACTGCATGTATTAAAGAGGTAAACAATGAGTGCACAAGCGGATACTGGTGCCAAATCAAGTGCTTGAGACTGGAGAGACGGCAGTTTAAGCATGCGTACATTTATAATGACACGGATGCATGTGCGTGTCTATTAGCCGCCGTGTGTGTTTCTCATGAGTTTTGGCTGGCTACAGTGTGTATTCCTGGGCATGATCTGGCAGGATTACACCCACTATACATCTAGACAAACAAGTCTGACTTCATTGATGAGCCACGAGCTGTCTGCACACACGCACGCAAAAATGTGACATTGTGCATTCCTCAGCTCAGTGGTTGCTTGTAAAAGGTGCTGCATCTTGTTATTTCAAAGCGAAACACACAGTGTGTGTTCACATAGAATTCCTTACACGGTTGAGTTTTCTTTAGTGCTGTGTCGTCTTCTTACGCTCTTCAGCCACAGTCTGTTTAAAACCAGAGACAATAAAAAATTAAATAAAAAAAAGACTGGCTGTTCTTTAACTAGATGTTAATGATTTTCCACGTTTGTCTATATTATGGGGAAGAGGATATTCATCATAGTCCTGTTTAAGCTCAGGAGTACATTAGGTAGCTTCCCCGATTTAAATAAGCAGCAAAGAGCATTTCCTGAACCAACCGAGATGCAAAAGAACGATGGTGGAAGGCAAAAAAAAAAACTCGATGAGGACGAGTTTGTGTATTCACGTCCCTTTATGAGGACAGGCACTTCAGGTGCTCTAATGACTGCAACAAATGAGATTTGAAAAAAAAAAATCCAAAGTGCCCTTTACACTGTACAGAATAAATGAAAAATCTATTTTACAAAAGGTCAATAGTGTTGAGGAGGAGCCGGAGAGGAGTACCGGTGATAACCCAACACACGCGGATCAATATCTTCTGTTTATCGTTCGAATTGCTTTCTAATTTTTTATTCTCTTCATATGTCGCATCAGCCATCGGACAGTTTTTCTCATGCTCAGCTCTCCTCTGTTGCTCTGCGACTGAACTTGTTTGTCTCATCTGTCGCTCTGAACCCTCTAATCTTTACAAGCAGAGGGCAGAAAAACATTCAGCGCTCGCCTCTCATTCGGCTGGAGTGCACAGTTAATGATTTCTCCGCCAGCAATAAGTTGTCCTTCATTCTGAAATGACGGGTTTCTTATGACAAAACAGCAGCTCAAAAATCAAAAGTAAATGAGAATTACTGCATGCAAGGCTGAAACGATGTAAGAGAAACCAACATTTTGGCGATGCCTTAAATTAAGGGCAATATCAATAAACAGTCTTGGTTTCGTGTGGAGGCAAGTTAAGGAGAACATGTTATGCTTCTGGTGTTTTTTCTTTTTTCTTTCCTTGAGTTTGTTATATAAGGCACATTTCTACCAGAAGCAACCTAAACGCCTCAGGGTGTTTTGCAAGGAGCTGTAAGATCATTTCAGTTCTGGTCTTGTTGATGTATTACAGATGCTTTTCATTCAATCAGAGATTCAAGTTGCATTGCTCCGGTTCACTGCCTCCATGTCACTATCGGATGTCAGACTGAAGTAGACGCACATTTTTGTTTGCAACGGCGACGGCTATTCCAGCAGCACCACTTACAGTTAAGAGGTTTTACAAGCTATGATGGAGATTAAACTTAATGTAACTGAGACAAAAAGGTGGAAATAAATTGCTGAGAATACCAGTCACAAATGTTCAGTGCTGCAATGTCCACTCTGCAGGTTCCAGGAAATCTCGAACCCTCCTACGTGGGCCATATTCAGGGGTAAAATACCTGTTTAACTCCGGATTCTTATTGTGCCAATGGCGAGAGTCAAGGAAAAGATCCCGTGAAAGAAAACAGTTTCTGTAAAATGCTGCTGTAGTCGAAATGCAGCCTTATGTTTCCATGTATATGGAAAACAAAACCTTTTGTTCACATCATACAAAGACAGATACGGGTCATCGGCTGCCTGAAACACCTCGTTTGTAGTACAGCTTTTGCTACAGTTACTTGTCTATATCACCAGGAAACACATTTACATGATGACCCCTGTCGAGTGACTAGTTTAGCACTTGTCAAACAACTGTTTTGCACACCAGTTTTGACCAATCAGAGCAGACGGGCCAGACAGACCTTTTGTAATACAAGCATTATAAATAGAAATTTAAGACAGAAGGTGGTCTAACAATGTGCAACACGAGAAGTACTGTGTTCTCTGAACATTATTATGTGTACACTACTCTTGTAGACCCCCCAAAATTAAATCATGAATAATGCAAGTAAGCAGGATACTGGCTCTTTAAAAAGGTCAGATCAGCTCATGAACCTCCACACATGCTACTAAAAGTACAGTTAATGGAGGTTACATAGCGCTAATAATGGGTGAATCCTTGACCATATGCAGCAGTTATTGTGTAAGCACACAAAGGTATTCCTAAACCATAGTTTGCCATCTTTCAAATGACTACAGACTGTGTGAAGGGCTCCTACTGCATGCATTTCTCTTCTTATAGCTCCTATTCCAAACAGCATGTGAAAAAGCCGCATCTTTCTGAAACTGCAAACAACTCGTAGACGCAGGTAATCAGCAGGACAAGTTGGTTCTGTTTTGCCATCTCTTTGAAACGGCTTACATATTAAACTAAATCAATAACTTCGGTTATGTTTTGGTAGTGACAAAGCTCAGATCTAACGCAACACACACATGGCATTTCGATCCTTGTTTTTGTCCTGAAGACTTCCCCCATCTGACCACTACAGCAGGAACTACATCTAAAGGGGAAATAATTACATTTAGATCCTCCATTTTGCTTTGTTCCAGATCAACGAGAGAACAAACAACTCTTTGCAGCACACGCACAGAACAGTTTTTGTTTCTTCCTTTTTTGTAAATGAATCCAAAGCAAGTTCGCTATTTAACCAACCCTCATTGGTAGTCACAGCAGCAAACATCTCCTTCAGATTCAATCCTCACTTCAATTCCCTGAGGTGTGTGCATCTCAGATGGACAGGGGTGTCAGACGGGGCCTGCGGGCTAATTGTAAAACTTGGGTCGCACGGCCAAACACTCCACCGTTTGCCTTCCAATGATGGGGATGGGGTTCTTGCTTGTTGAAGCCTAAGTGAGTGTGAAATGTGTGTAGTCTGCTAAACGACATCCTGACAGTCTGTGATGAAGCTCAGCTTGCAAAGCAGTCAGACAGAGAGCGATTTTGCTCTCTCCTTTCAGAAAGCGGGACATTCAGGTCCAGCACGGCAACATAACTGTGCTCTCTAACCCATTGTGAGCAGTTGTAATAGGTGCGGAAATTAAGGCAGTTGATGCGAATTACCTTCTACAAAGGCATTTTACCACAGGGTCTTATAAGTGGTAGCTTTTATCAACCTGCGATGTGACTGTTGTTTTTTGACTCAAACAGAATAAAGAGAAATTCAGTGATTTCCTTTTTTTTAAATTCTTCTCTTTTTAGATGCAAGTATATCAAAGTGGCTGATAATCCCGACAACAGAGGACAAATGAACATTATGCTAATTCTGCATTTAGATTTAGCTGAATTCTTGAGGAAACTGCGTAAGTGACAACCACATACGGCCTGAAACCCCCACATCCCACGTTTTTACAAAGTAACTCTTTGAAACTAAAAGTAAAACATTAATCATCCTTTGGAGGGGACTTCGCTCCTGTAATGTTCCACTTTAGTGCACGTTTCCTCACGCATCTCATTCTTTTCCTACAACAGCTGCAAGGACCCAGCCTCGGCTCCATCCAAATTCCAGCGCCAGCGGCACACCATGAACACTCTGAAGTCAAAACGATCACAAAGCGTTTGCCATTCATACGCAGTCAGTTGATAGCAGAGTGTCAGGCATTCTGGGACACAGACGCCCCGCTCTGACTCCTCTGACATGTGCGTGTTACAAGCTGCTAAAGGCCTCCAGCTACTTTCTTACAAATGTAAACATAATAGCATGGTCATATGAGAATGAGCCTTCTAAGTCATTTTCACATTATTTAAATCCTTCGGCATCCACGATGGCTTGAATACGAAATGGCATTTATTGCTGCTGTCGTCCAAAATGGCTCCAAAATGGCTCCAAAATGGCTAATATGACCTAAACTCCTGGCAGTTCTGTGACACAAATAGGTATTCATTTAACATGTTCTTATCAAAGCAATTCATTAATGTTTAGCATGTAGCACAAGGAACCGCTGTGACGGCAAAGGGAAGCTAAAACAAAGTGCAAATTGTGTTTGCTGAAGTGAATGTCAACTTGTGTGACAGTCAGACTGCTGCGGGGTATCTGCCAGCATATTCAACAACTGAGCACATCAACGCTGACTGAAGAGGAGGGAGGGGGGGGGTTGTATTGGTGGCATTTGGCTCCGTTTGTTCATGTGTGTGTCTCTGTGAGAGGGAAAATTTGAGAGGGGGTAAAGAAGAACTGCCAATGTGAAAAGGGTGTTTATTTGACCGGTGAGCTTTCAGTTAGACAGAGGGACTTTTGCCAAATAGTGTGTGTGTGTGTGTTTTGCTTCATCTCTACGTGTACATACACCATGTGTGTTTGGCTACACACACACACACACATGACAGCTCTGAGTATAGTAGTAGAAAGAGGAGCCACACAAGCCAGCGTCAGTGAAGACGGATGTTTTTAAAAGTCAGAGGGTGTCAAGAGGGTTTCAGAACAACCCCAGGCATGAGAACATATGACATGATGAGGATGTGTGTGTGCTTCAACCGCAATGGGGAAGTTATTTTTTTCATCTAAGAATCTAATATAGACTTATCTTTCAGCTATAAAGATCTGAAAGTTCCCCATAATTCTCACGGTAGCTGATAAAGGAGCAAATCACCCACAAGAAGCAGACTGTAGTTCAAATCCAGACTTAAGTCACAAGAATAATGGGGTATGGGGAAAGCTGAAGGCACATCTGTAAGATTACATATTTCTTTAAGCCGGCAATTTAATCCTCTGCACCAATCAAAAACTAACAAAACGTGTACATTAGTCATGTCAGTGATAAACAAGAACATTGCAGCGCAGGAGCCCCGTCACTGTTTAATATCACCAGAAAAGACGCAACGCTTTACGCGGGGCAACAAGTCTCTGCCCATGCTTGGCTGTCACTGCTTCTCCAAATTGTGCTTTCACTGCCACCATCAAGGCTGCCGCAGTAACAACTCCGCTGAACTCTCTTGTCTATGTGAAGTTTTTTCAATCCTCCCAACGCACAGAGACCGATCCCACTCTTGGCACCACACTCGGCCGACAAAAACAGCGCAACTTTTACGTACAGATGTGAAGATGTGAAACGAGCGCTTACCAAAGAGAGAGCTGTCCACAAAATGACCACTCATCTGCTGGTTGCGCCGAAAGTGGCTGGATGTGTTCAGTGAGGGCTCGCTGTCCGTTCAGCGCTTCATGAAAGAGAAGTGATGGACACGAGCAGCGAGATGCGACTCTTTCCGCAGCCTGCGCACATTTCAGGACGAGAGAGAGAGAGAGACGGTGGGCTTTTTCGTACGGCTTGCTCCGCTGTGTGGCTGCTCCGCCAGACTGTAGCCAGGACGCCGGTGGGAGGAGGAGTACCAGAGAGTAGCCGCGCAAAGCTTCGTGGGAAATGTAGTGGAGAAACATCGTGCCTCGCCTCCAAGTGGCTCAACTATATTGGAGGGGGGCGCTGAAGTCACTTTCTGTAGATTGGTTACTTGTTTCCAGACAGTTCCTCAGTATGAGCTTATTACGTCACTATAAAGAAATTAAGGTCTTTCAAAGTTGTTAATTGCACAATGTCTGGTGTTTCTTTTTTTTTTTATCACTTAAAACTGACCAATGAATCATTCGAGTGCAGATGAAGAACAAATTAAATGGTATCTTTTGGCCATTTGCTACAAGCAATCTGCTACAAAGACATGATGACATAAATGTTTGCACCAACAAGGTAATTTTTCAAATGAACAGTATCTGAATACGATATCCTTCAGAAATAAGGAATAATCTAGCAAACCTGACACAGGGCCTGAGAGATGCATCTGAGATACCAGCAGTTGATCCATGTACTGCTCACTGAAGCCTCGTCAGAAAAGGTCTCCATGGAAGGGTGGCTGTAAAAAAGCCTTTCTTATAGAAAGGAAACAGGGAGAAAAGGCTGAGGCATGCCAAATGACACAAGAGGTGGACTGAAAATCTGTGGCAACAGGTCTTATGGAGAGATGAATCCTCCCCAGAGCCCGGAGCTCAACATTATTGAAGCAGTGTGGGATCATCTTGACAGAAAACACAATAGAACAAAAGGCAGAAAGCATTAAAAGAAGAGCTTTGAAATGTCCTTCAAGAAGCCTGGAGAACTATTCCCGAAGACTTTACCAGACAGCTTATCTAAGAGGGTTCCGGCTGTGTTGTAGAATAAAGGCGCTCATACCGAATGTTGGCTTTCAAGTTTGTTGGAATTGCACAGTCTCTGTTTTTGCCTTGAATACTATATTTCTATCTAGGGTTGCAGTTTCAATAGACTGCAGTTGCTATTTCCTGTTTCCCTGGTAATATATGTAGAAGTCAGGGTTGGCTCAATACGTTTGTACAGTACTGTACATTTACATAAGCATGTTGTCTTTCATGAGCACATAGATTTCCTATTAGCATGGTAATATATTTTGTACTAGTATTTGATAGTTATTCAGAGCACACATTTGGCTCACTTACAGGTTGCTCATTTTCTTCTTCAACAAACAGCTTGTAGCTGTGGGGAATTAACTGTGTGTTTGTAATGATGATCTCATCAGACCACACAACCGAGGTTATACTCACTCGATTTGCAGCATGCGTGTGAACTTGCAAGTATGTCTCTCTGAGAATGAGCAGAGTTCTAGCTTTTCCCTATCACTGAATAAAGCATCTCCTTTCTCTCTTTGTCCAAGATAGAGGAATTAATGAGCTGTTTGAAAGGCTGTGCCTTGTGCTTTACTTTCATTGTTTTCTGTGTTTGTTTTGGTCCAAGTTGCTGCTGCTCACATTAATTTCCTTAGGTCCTATAATATTCCCTTAGGGGCTCTCTCCCGAAAGGCCCAGTGCGCTCTGACGGTCAGTAGATTAGTCAAAAAATGACCTGGCACAAAGCACCTCATTATTGTTTGTTTGCGACGTGCCAAACCAGCAACTCGCCAGGCATTTTGCAAATGGCATTTTTAGGCTAATCAGGAAGAGTGTCTCTTTGGCTGAAAGCAACTCCTTTTAGTATGGACTTTGCTACTTTGTGGACTTTGTGCATGCACTAAGGAAGAGTGGAACCCCCCCCCCAAAAGAAATCAAAACACAATACGGGCTCTTTAATGAGCTTTGCTGAGGCTCTTCTCGTTTACGGCGGTGACGCATAGGGACTCTTGCAAGTTTCATAATAGTACTATCATACGGGCTAGATTGCCTGAGAGGAACTCAAAGGGAACGTTTTTGTTGTTTTTACTGATTCATGAGTTCCAGGATTTATGAGTTTCATGCTAATTTATATTTGATAGGTTGCAGAGAAGCATAAAAGGATGAACTGAAATTCCTTTGTGTGAAGGACCAGAGTGTCACTTTGTGACATGAATACCTCTGGGAACACCCAATGATTCACAAAACTTCCTTAAGCATCGACTATGATATAGAGAATAGAAAAAAATGACAGAAGGTGAAACTGCATTGTGATCAGGTGTAGTCCTCAGGGGCAAACCCATTTCTCCATAAGTAAATCTACTGGTATTTCTACAAAATCCCTGGGGTGTTCAGTCACGCTATATTTCCAAATTAATTCTCTGAAGTGACACTCTATATTTAACAATGGTAATATCGCAGTCTCTACACTCTAGAGTCACACCTTATTTAACCTACGGGGGAACGAGCACCAAATAAAAGTGCTCCGAAGCATTTTGAAGTGCAATAGAGAAGTAGAGTTGTGGCCATTCATAGGAGCACCAGTGATCAGGCCTTGTAGTTCTAAAGGACACAAGTCAAACACTATCGAAACCACTGCTTCCATTAAAGAGCCTTTCATAACATATCATTGTGCTCAGGCTGAGACCTTGATGGATGAAATCCCACACTGAGACAATAACTTGTTTTCCTTTTAGGTCAAACATCCCCTTGAGCCTTCATTGTTTCTGTGCACCCTCTCCCCCACTTTCTCATTGCTGCGCAGAGAGTATGTTTCCTGCATCTATTTACTATGTGTGTGTGTATGTTGTGCACGTGGGGGCGTGTAAAGGAAATGCTTCTGCCTTTCAGAAGCCTTATGTCTAAATTTAGAGCGCCCGTTGTCCAACTGTCACAGGCAGGGTCCGACTGTCGGACGTTCAGGAAAGAGACTTGAGGCGTGTTGAAGTAAGGATAAATTGTGTGAGCA
Source organism: Leuresthes tenuis (assembly GCF_036924035.1). Taxonomy (NCBI): domain Eukaryota; kingdom Metazoa; phylum Chordata; class Actinopteri; order Atheriniformes; family Atherinopsidae; genus Leuresthes; species Leuresthes tenuis. Next base: position 12,844,096 of record NW_027325372.1, on the reverse strand, counting down.
AGGGTGTGCTGATCTGAGAACAACATATTCACTCTTCACACGCCCTAAAAAGAGAGCCTCTATAAATACCCATATGTATGTGCAAACATTTTAATTAGTTCTCATTTATTCTTTATACCCTGACAGCGCTGTTGACAAGCAATGTTCCCCATTTCTACTTGTCTATTCGATCATGAGACGTGTCTTTCTGATGGTCTATTTGAAGACCCAGCGCCTCCTTTTTTGACCTATAGGTCATGACAGACCCCCTTCCCCCCAGTTCATTCTCCAGTATAATTGAGCTCTAGGACATGAGCACAGGTACATGCCACAGTCAGTTTTCTTCTGAATTTGCCTTTATGTGTTTGTCATGCCATTGTGGGCAATGTGCTGCTGGACTGCTTTGAATGCCATGCACTGGTGGTGCTGTTGTTGTGGTGTGATCCTAACAAAAGTAACAGGAAGTCTAATATTCATTAACATCGAGAACATCAGTTCTCAACGCTGAGCGTATCTCTACATGCTTAAATTCTGAAATGTAAATTAGATTACATTTAAAAGCTCCACCGTGCCCTTTCAAACAGTTTGCACAGTTCAGCTGTCAGCCGCCGGACTCGGGTGAATCCTTATCTTCTAGCGCCCCCCAGTGGCCTTTACCGGGAGCCTCACTCTCCGACGAGGTTAGAGGTCACTGCATTGAAAACATGGCGGCTCCCAGGAAAGCAACCGTGGTGCTGAAGGCTGTGAAGAACATAACCGTTCAGTTTTGTCCGTTCGAGTCCAATGTCCGGTCCACACGGTAAGAAATGCGTGTTGAATGTCGCCGCTGTCGTCGTGTGCGACGGGTCTGTGGTTAAAAGCCGGAGTTTGACAAACCCGGACGCGGTTAGTGGGAAACAGCAGCCACCACCAAAGACGACTTAAACACTTGTATTCTTGTTGTGTTGTGCTGTGACGTTACATGACATGTTTAGTTTGAAATGCGACGTGAAGATTAGTCTGAAGTGGAAGGTATGTTGTGAATATATTCATAAAAGCAGGCTTATATAGAGATGATGTTACTACTCAATTTGATACTGAGCTTAGTATCAAGATTATGTGACCAACAAAGGTGCAACGTCGTCCGCTTCATGGTGTCACTGAGTAAAGAAATTAATATGAGGTGGGTATGTTTCAAGTTCCTATAAACAGATGTGCTTTCGGGCCTTTAAATGTCTGCAGATTCCCCATATAGAAGCCAAAAAGGAAAAGAAAGGGTTTGCATAAGACTGAAAGGACACTTTCTATGCTGTCATTGTTATTCGGGGTCATCTGGTCAGTTATGTCATTTTAAAGCGACGTTGATTTTGTTTGGCTTTGCCTGATGTAAAGCTCCCGTTGCATCATTTTCTAACAACAAAAAAAAAAACCCGTTTCTTGTCTTTACGTACATCTTTATGCACGCCGCAGTGTGAAGGAACACTAACGAGACGCTTTTGTGCCATTATCTGACACCCTGCAGAATCTACCAATGATGGTCTTTTTTTTTTTTTTTTTTTAACTCCACCACAGCTGATGTGTGCTGTCTGTCTTACTCCGCAGGGAGTTTCTGGCCAGGGTGGCGTCGGACAAGGCCCGATCTTCCAACATGAACTGTGAGGTGATCACCACGGTAAAACACGACAAGTCTGAACCTGTCGTGGATATCACTTATGGTGAGAATGACCTGATCGCTTTCATTCGTGTCTATGTGTATGTATATGTGTGTGTTTTGCTTACAGGCTGCGGGGTGTTCATGGCTCCATGTGCAGTTTGGGTTTCCGGAGTGTTCCGAACCCTTTTTGAGATTCAGCTGTCTGAAGTCGCCTGCGTTACCAATTTTAAATGTTAGAAATGAATAATGTCCAAGATGCAGCAGTTGACTGATGCATTTTAATTTCGATTAAAAGAGATGGAGACCGTAAAAGAGTGATTTTAACAACATTTTGATATTTATTATATACGTCAATACATCTGATTTCAGTCCGACCAAAACTCTGACTCTTAGAATGCAGATTAACATGTTGTCTGACACAGATTGTACAGACTAACGTTCCCACATGATGCTGGAGACCAGGAGGTGTGCTTCTGCTGTCTGTAACAGCTGTGAAAAGTCTTAAATATATGTTTTATTGCCCTTATTCTGCGCTTTTTAGTCAGAATAGCTACTTTTTTCCCCTCCTTTGAGCTGAAGCTCCCTCCACCACAGCTCATGGGTGCACCTGTATCTTCCCAGTTAACCCAAACTGCACAAATGGCGTTGTTTGAATGTTGAGTTTGCGCTCGGCAACAGCTGTTCCTGCAGCGCGGCGTAAGGCTAACGCGATTTAGGAGCTGTGGGAGAGAATAAACGTGAGACGACTGAGACAGAATGTCGGAAAAAGGAATACTCGATCTGAAGTGTGCAGTGCAGAAAGGTTCCAGGTCAGGCCCTGAAAGGAAGCTTTTTCAGGCCACTTGTCCAGCTGCCAAACTTACTGGTTCAAAACAGAAAATGAGGGCCATTTTTTTTAAACGTTAAAAGGGATTTGGCTACATAATTTGGGTAATTTACCTCTGGAAAAATTCCATGGCTGTGACCATTTGGGCGAGTGTGATGTCATCGTTTAAAATCGTCAACGTGAGCGTATTTTTTTTTATATAAAGGACCCAAAATGAATGCATCATATTTGTTTTCACCGACTTGATCGGCTGCTTCAGACTTTCCACTTTCCAAACAAAAAGTTTATTTGGCCCAGGCAAGTGGTGCAACAGTTGATGTTGAGCCTTCTAAGTAATCTCAAAGGACACCCTCCCTACCGGGCTGTTTTATCGCCCTTGGAACGTTTGTTTAGTCCTTGTTTGTTGCAGTGGAAATGAAGGAGCCAAGGAAAGGAGATCCAAAAGATTCTCTGGACTGGTTGAATAGTCTGTTTGGCTCAGGAGCCTTTAGGATACACCGGCCCATCCTGTATGAGAGATAATTCCCTCCCACAGCTATCCTGTGTGTTTTGACTTTTGCTCAGAGTTAACTTTCCTCCCGCCTCTGCTCCCTTCCGATTGTGTGTGTGTGTATGAGTCATGTTCTTGTGCCTTTTGTCTTTCTTCACCACAGTAGATGGAGAGAGGCTTGTGATGAAGGGAGCAAAGTTGACCAGCAGCGAGATGCTGGCTGCCTTTCAGTCGCGCTGCGCAGCCAAGGACCCGCAGACAAAAGCTGCCACAAAAAAGTGACCCCTCCCCTTGTCAGTGTATGAATTTATATGTATTTATGTGTGTATATTCTCCGACATGTACAATAATAATAATAAAAAAGATATCAGCTGATTTATATGGTGCTTCTGGTGTTATTTGATGTTGGTTCCACATCTATGGGTCAGCTGTTTGTTTTTTTTGCTGTGGCAGCTGGATGAAAGTGAACCTTCTTGTAATGATAACAGCCCCATGAGCTGCACTTATTTTCTGCTCATTTGAAAGATCAATCGAAATGCTTCAGCTGCTAAAAAATTGTGCTGTGATCAGTCGGGGTCAGAGGGGGTCCTTGCATGATGTGACGTTTTCCTGATGAAAGAGACTCTTCCAGTGTTTTAGGGAACGTTACGCAAGCTCCAACCTTTGACACAGCAGGCTGTAAATGTGATTTGGCACAGAGACTCAGATGGAGCCTCACTGAAAGGAAAACCTTTCGCCTAGTCATACAGAAATGGAACCCCACCCTCTTTGCTTGTTACCGTCTGATTCGTTGTTCTTACACCCACTGTTTTATCAAAAATGTCAATCCCACACACGTACACTTACGTGACTGAGATTCAGTCAGGTATAGACAAGTTATTGAACAAAAAAAAAGTACAAATTTTGGATTAGATTTAGCCCCTGAGCACAGATTTGTACGATTCACAACACACCCAGACTGGGGCCATAACCATGCACTGTCACCTGTCATCTCAAACTGGTTGCATTGTGTCTTTTACAAATGTAAATGTAAATGCAAATGAATTTGTATGCAAATGTAATGACTCGGCGATAAGACCAGCTGTTGTCACACTTGGACGAAGCAGCTGAGCTGGAGAAATACACTTAAAACCAGATTTGGACCAATGAAACTGTATGTTAAAGATGGAATTATTTTTGAAATTGATTCCATGGACACCAGTCAGAAGAAGTTCATCCGATTAAGAATTTTGCACTTAAAGGCAGTTTTTGCATTGGCCTCACGTCCGACGTTGGATATGTCCATCCATGATCTATTACTGGACACACCTTCATAAAAAATTAGTGTTTGAAGAGTCCAACAAGTCAAATGGTTTGTGCAAACCAGGCAGTTCAAGTGGTCTTTAACTGTTTTGAATAGATCTGGTAAATCTCACGTTTAAAGCAATTTGTTACTATTCCTGTATGATACACAACCCTGGGAGAGGGGAGGGTGGGGGTATATTGATTGATATTGATTGCTAATTAAATAATTTGCCGTGTTGTAGGATTTTTGTGGGTTTCTTTCTTGTATGTCGACCTTCAAGGTTCAGGTGAGATCCTAATTTAACTCGTGGTTTCATTTCAAAACAGATCCTCTCTTGTGGGCTTCTGTTGGTTTTGCTTCTTGTTGTGGTTTTGCTTCTCACGTGTGTCTCAATTGTTTGTCCTTTGTCCGTTTTCTGCTGCCATGACCTCTATAAGATACACTGCCCTGCTTTTCTTTGCACATTGCCACCCTTGTTACTGTTGTCAGTTGTGTTCCTAGTTTGCCCTTCACTCGGTTTTACTTCCTCCCTGTTTGCTGAGCAGCATGTGTACTTCAGAGTCTCTGCTGTGCAGCACAATTGGTTTATTCTTATAACATTAGAGTCTTTTCTTTGGACGTCAGAGGCTGTATTCAGGTCCACCTCAAGCTGCGTCGCCAGCACAATTGTTCACACTTAAAATGTAGCATTAGAAAAAGTGATAGATAACCGTTTATTGAATGTTACAGCTTTTCGAAAATATATTTTCAGAAAAAAGTTACAACTGCAGATTGTTAACCACTGCTCCCATCCCTTTTGCCAGATGAGGGTGTGGTTGGAGGCGGGCTTTGTGCTGCTATTGTGTGACGTGGCTGGCTTTGATTGGCTCCCAGTGCAGCTGCCAAAAGAAAAAGCGGACTGTCCCTTTTAAAAAGCGCCGGTCCTCGCTTCCCAAACCAGTGAGAGAGAGTTGACCCTGACAGGCACCAGTCGAGTACTTTTTGGTTGTTGAGGATATCACGTTCACAAGGCTGCAAAAATGGTCGACAAGTTTGTTGGGACATGGAGGATGGTTTCCAGCGAAAACTTTGATGACTACATGAAAGCTCTTGGTGAGATAATACGTGGTTTAAGCTAGTTTTAGGAGATACGCACATACGTTATGCTAATGACTTTTGTATAATTTTTTTTTAAAAAAGTTAACATTTTGGTGTAATTTGAGGAGTTTCTGGCATCCGAAACTAAGCCACGACACTGTAAATGTCTGAATTAGCTTGTCTCCACCCGAACAGGTGTATTTATGTGTGTGTGTGTGTGTGAGTGGATCTGATGCGCTTTGCTGCTGCTGCTCCCTTCCCGCTCCGCAGGTGTGGGATTTGCAACCCGGCAGGTGGGGAACCGCACCAAACCCAATTTAATACTGAGCATGGACGACCAGGGGACTGTTTGCATGAAATCTCAGAGCACCTTCAGGACCACTGAGATCAAGTTCAAGCTCAGCGAGCCTTTCGAGGAGACGACCGCGGACGACAGAAAGACGAGGGTTAGTGTGGTCCGAGGAGCACAAACACTCGAGGCTTTTGGTTTTTGTTCTTTTTGCGGGGTTTAACAGCGTGTCCCTCCTTCTCTGCCCCGCAGACCGTGATGACTCTGGAGAACGGCAAGCTTGTGCAGAAACAGAGCTGGGACGGCAAAGAAACCAGTATCGAGAGGGAGATCTCAGATGGGAAATTGATAGCGGTAAGAATGCAGGTCTTTGGTTTTTTTTTGTGTGAGGAATCTAATTGGTGAATACATGGACAGCAATTAACTTTGGTAGTTTTTTGAAAATTTTTAGAACGATTTAGATAACTTGTGCACATTTTAAGTTTGCCATCTTCCCACCTGCACAGAAATAAACTGCCTTGAAATGACCTATGAAGTAATCCCTGTGAGCCAGTAATCTAGGATGGTAATGAATTGTAGTTTGAGTTTTACTCGATGAGATCTTGGTTTAGCAGGATCCAAAAACAATACAAAGTATTAAAACCACAAAAAAGTGACTCACAGGACTCTGCTCATACTAAACTGTGTGGAGAAGAAAGATCTGCAGGACTGTGATGCGGCTCAAAATGCTTCCTTTCTGCTGTCCTAACTCGTTTGCTCTCTGTTTTGCGCAGAAATGTGTTATGGGAGACGTGGTCGCCGTGAGGACGTACATCAAGGACGCATGATGGCGCTCCCTGGCGTCACACGTTGGATGCACGGCTGGATGACGGGCTCAGTTCAATGAGCGTAATGCTGTGTTCTGGTTCTTTCCCCTTTATCCTCACTGTTGCCAAAGTCAGATTTCTGTACCTCTGTTCTCCAATATGACACTCTTGGTTTCATTTGGAATTGTTGTGGTGATTTGAATAAAAATGAGTGGTTTAAAAAAAACAAAACTAAAAGAATTTGTCAGAATGCCGCCTCTTGACTTTGTTAAATATATTAATGATCGGTCAGTAAGTTTGAGACGAACGGATTTGGATAAGTTCACAAAGGCATTCCAGTCGTTCAAGCATGCTGAGGAATGTTGTATTTGTAGTTTTTATTTATATTTTTTTAAAAAGCTCTAATGGGAACACCTAATCTGACAAGTTGATTTCCTGATCGTGGGTGAGCAATGGTGTAATTATCCCATGTGCAGTTGTGTTTTCCAGCTAGTTTTTTTTTTTTTTTTTTTTTTTTTTTGCTTCCTTATTATGGTCACAAGGCTAAAGCAAAGAAGAAGTCAAACATATCCCAGGCTTAAAGGTCAAAAACAAACGGTCTAGTCCATCTGTGTGTTGGCAGGGACTTTTTTTTTTTTTTTCCAGGAATGTGAACTCTTATAGAGAGCATCATCCAGAGAGGTCAGGAGGGAGATGTTTCCCATTTTCCTTTTTGGGAGGTTCAACATTTCCCATTGCACACTTACTGGCAGCTTATAAAGTACAAGCGGCTGGAGTATACAAACTAAAAGCATCATCAGTCTCCCCTTTAGACCTCCCCACCCTTTGGTCTCTTGTCAAGTTTGTGTTGTTTGTTTTGTGCAAGATTGTTCGAGGGGCGACAATCACTTTCCCATGACAGGAAAGGGAGACGATAGTACTGATTGCACCTAATGGCCAAAACAGCTGAAGCAGGTGGAATTGTGGGACTTATTCCGTTCTGCCCAGACAATAGAACTGCCGGCAATCGAGGACATGCAATGTTTGAGCTTCTGGGAAGATGCCAAGTGAATGAGAATGTAACATGTTGACAGCCAGCAAAGGTCAGCATGTTAAAGTTGAGTCAGGGGGGGTGTTTTTAAAAGCCTCGGACATTTCAGAAACGTTCAATGTGTTGTGCTTTTAAATGGGGAAAAAAAAAAACTGGAAAAAACACGTCAAAAAGGCAACTTCTTCCTTTAGCTCCCCAGAAGAGGTTAAACGAGCAACAAAATACGCAAACATTTGGAGTCTTTAGAGACTTGAACGTTACCAATATTCTTTTTTTTTTTTCACTCTTTAGTCCACTCCATTTAAGTCAAAGGACCGAAGCACTTCACTGTGTGGCACAGTCAGTTCAACTACTGCAAACTAAATCCTCCATAAAGACCAGACTGTTGCTTTAAAACCTCCCAAAAATAACATTGTAATCTTTATAAAGTCCTTCAATCCTTACTGTATTGCCTATTGGAATAGAATTCACTATATTTAGATAGCTGTCCCAAATAAATTTGCTTAGATCTCACAAACCTCGAAGAGTTTTCACAGCCAATCGACGTGAGACGTCAGCTCCTTCAACCTACATAACTTCTGAAGCTAGGAAAAACAGATGTACCGGCCCCCTGCTTATGTCCTCTCTACATGTGATGGCTGCTCAGAATGCTGTGGATCCTGTGTGTGCATTACAAAAACACTCCAAAAGCACATCTGCTGTGGATTGACTTACAGGTGCACTGCATGAAAGTCCGCAGGCATCCACATCACTCTGTTTGGATAACTGCAGGGAACGCGGCAGATCTCCTCCTCCCTGTTTTATCTCCGACATCTTGCATCGGTGGTCCACGGTTTGGTCTTGATGAACTGCAGCTCAAATTGGAAGCTGGGTCTGGAAACGGTTGACAAAACTAGCCTCGCATTCTGAAAGGAGCTTGATCACTTGAGCTGAGCCGACCCACCAAAACACGAGAAACATAAACGTGGTTCTGAGTATGTGTGGGGCAGAGGTTGGCTGGGAAGGGATGTTTTTCACTGCTGCCTACAATTTATAGAGGTGAAACTCACATCTGAAGTATCAGGGAACATTTAGGGAAATGCACATGAAATAGACAGATGGTGAGAGACCTACCATGGATAAATTGTCAGGGGAGGTCACAAAAAAAGGCTTTTTTGATCATGTGATGTACGAGAACACACCACACACTGATGTACAGCGTAAGTTTTAATGTACATGTTCTCGTGCCTGATAGACAATGAAATCTGGTCGACCCCGGGGTTGTTTTGTTGTCAAGAGAGATGGTCTTGGACTTCAGAGGAATGAACTCACATCCTTTGCATAACATCTGGAAAGCTCCACTTGAGCTGTAGTGTTGACACCCTTCCTCTGCTTGTCCTCTGCCTGCCCTCAACTTAAACACAAACACCTTTCATATTCAGGTGCTTCAACGGCTATTTAGATGCATGTGAATATCATATGAGCTTAAACTCTCACGCTATAAACCGCCTGTCCAACAGAGCGGTGATTTATGAGCGGTTGTTTATTTACGCAGTCGCACCCCGAGGACGAGACGCATCCCCGGAGAAGTTCTTGCTCGTAATGTGATTCGGGGATGCTTAGAGACACCAAACTAAATGTTTAAAGGCATGTAGTGGAACAGAGATGTAGTGTTGTGTCTGGCTTGTTGAAAGTTTCAGTCACAACGACGTAATCTGGAAAGCAGAGACAGAATTGAGACAAAATTGTTCCTGTTTACTTCCACATGTGAAGAACTGTGTAGATAAGCAGAAATAGGCAGATAACTAAATAGGTCATTTGCTTTTTTTGGTTGTGTGCCTTCGATGTATGATTAAGGAAGTCAGTTCTGTAGAAAAAAAGTGTCGTTATAGCTCTCTATAAACAGCTTTTTTCTTTTCCAATCTGTCATGTAAGATGTTGTTTTTTTTTCTGGAATTTAACTGGAGTTTAACATCCAAAAAAAACCTGACATTTTTGTCAGCCACAAACTCACAGCTGGAATAAATTGGGATTTTCTTAGTTTCACGTGACTTTACAACAAACTTCTCACTCGCAGTTCTTTGGTTTCGGAAAAACTGATGTAAAAAGACAACAGGTAGATCATCTGTCTGTGCTAACAATGCAAATCCCACTGCAGTTTTTCTTTTTAGGATTCTGCTAAAGGGTGGGGGTGGCCTTCAGGTCGGCTTCCACCTGCTCTCAAAACGGAGTTTCTGTGACATGTGCCTCCACATTTGCTAAAACCACATCAGTTTATTCTCTGCTCCTCTCCGCAGGATCTCTCTGTCGCCTAGGCTTACCTAAGATCTGTCTCCCGAGCAACAAAACACCTCAGCAGAACTATGAAGCCTCGCGAAACATAGCAACTAGCTCCCTAGTTGCTATGCAACAAGATTTCTCTCCACCAATCCTTGCAATCCAGTCAGGCCACATTCTGATTTCACCAACAAGTGTCTGAGCGTTATGCAAGCGGTGCCCTGTGATCACACAATGCAGGCCGAGTATCTCCAAAAGTTGTCCCATCAACCTTTGCATCCCCTCCTGACTCCCTCTCATACCATTTTGTGTGTGTCCACTCTGCCGCTGTTTACAATCAGTATAAATGCACTTTGAGACGAAATTGATAACATTCTGTCCTCAATGCCTTTTTATCTAATTCTAATTCTGTTTTTTGCCTTTCTGCATTTCATTTTTCCCACTCAAAACTGCCCCACCTAACCCAACCCCCCCTCCATCCTCGCACCTCCCAGATCAGCTCCGATTCCCTCTCTCAGGATTCCTTACTGTCAGCATGGCTCCCCACAGCAAAGCTGCTCAGTTTAGCCAAACATCCAGCATTTTTTCGGCACAAGCTCAGTCGTGGACACTTGTTGCCTTCAAATGGTGCATGATTATCAGGTCCGCAGGAGGAATCCATATGAACACCCTCTTTGTTGTTGACGACTTTGAAGGTGTGAATTTTCTCCTTTCTGTAAACAACTTTCCACGTCATAATTCACAAGCTCGTGACTTCCATTTGAAGGCAGCTGCTGTTTTGGGTAGACATCTGGATTACACCAACAGCAAATGTTTGCAAGCAAGTTTGTGTCTATATGGAACACAAATCACCTATCTCTGCTTTAGTTGCTTAATTCTGACCTGACAGGCATAATTAGTTTACACTTTTATTCATACCTTATGTCTCTCAAACTCATTTTAATCCCTGAAACCATCTAAAATTCAGCAGAGGGGTGCATATATCTGACATTTTTCTTAGGCTTTGCACTGTCTTAACACAGTTACAGAAGACGCTGTTTGCCAGTTCTGAAATGAGCCACAATTAGAGATTGACTGAGGCTGTTTTCTGTGTTTCAGCTTTCAGTTAAAGTTTTGATAAAGCTGTTGTATGCTGTTCGTCCAAAGAAGAAAGCAGCTTAAGCTATAGCATCTAAAATATTCTGTAGTGTGTATGAGGAAGGGCATTTCTTTTCTTGTCTTTGAGAACACCACAAAGAAAAAATCCCTGTTTTTCAAGTCCTACCAGCAGGAGTTCCTGTCACAGATTAGCTTGGAGTGAGGCCCCTGCAAGTGATTGTAAAGCAAAGAGGAAGGATGGTGGAAATCTTTAAAGTGACTCGATGCAAACCAGGCCTACACAATAGTAAGCCCCAAGAGAGCAGTTCAAACCAAAGCCTGAGCTATGGCTGTCGTGTTTATACAAGTACAACTACCTGCCTGTTCTTTTGTCTGTGCTGCGTTTGCTGCTCATAAACACATGAAGTAATGCCAAGCGAGGCAATAAAAGTCATCTGAGCCCCTCCTCCAACTCCTGTGTGACAGAACATGTGATTTGTAATCTGAAGGGGGTGACAGCGAGAGTTGGGGGTCAGTGATTGGGATATTACAAGCATGCTTGTGTGAGGTTTGTCAGTGTTAAACCAGGTGGAAAGTAACATAGTAGATTGCCTCTGTTTGTTCACATTGAGCATTCTTTGTGCTCCGCTCACAGAAAAAAGCGGAGTGACTCGGAAGCATGCGGAGATGTTTATTTTTTACGGCCACAGGACGAGCTTGAATGCAACTTCTGTGAGGGAAGACTTACTTCAAACACTAAATCATTACAGTTAAACCTTGGGAAACAAAAGACGCATGCATTTTAGTAGGCCCAAAGGGCTGCTGGGAAAAAAAGAAAAGCAAACAAACAAAATAAGACATCTTTGCTTGTATTCCATTAGTGAAATATGAGCAAAGCTCACTTGTTTTTGCACTAAAATGAACATTTTCAAAAGTGATATACACACTGCTGAGTTCAGGTGTGGCGGCAGATATCACTACCAGAAGACAGATTTCCCCTGTTTAGACTGTCTGGATAAACTTTTTCCCTGAATAAACTAATGGAGAACTAAGACTTTGTTGTGGTTTCTATGCCATAAGCATGCACTTGCAGACATGCTGACCTTCTGCTGCAGGTGGTATCGTTAAACAGTGTTGATATATTAAAACTCAAACTATGCTGTTTGTCTGTCTCAGTTTCGGTGGTTCACACTAGTTTTAAATTTAAAGGGAGATTGTCAGTTTAAGGTGCGCTTTTATTCCGTTAACCGGGACGAACCAAAAACATAGAGATGAAGCACCCTTTTCAGCATTTTGGGGAAAATTTGTGGATCGTTTCTGTTTTGTTTTGCTTAAAGCAGGAAGCAGTTTGAAGATTAGATCACAATAATTGATGCCCAAAAGCTGGAGAAGACCATCTTTTCCACTCTTCTTCTTAAATAAGAAATGTTATTTAAGAAGAAGAGTGGAAGTCAAGTTGAAATGTGGAAAAACAAGAAAAGCTTGGTAACTTTCTGCGTGTAAGACTGCTGAAAAAAAAGAGAAAATTTCGAAACACTGTTCGATTGAAAAAGAACTTCAGCAGTATCTAACCAAACTTCATTAAAGAACACCCCTCCAGTTGTTGAACAGGGCCGGTGGATCGATCGTGTCCTGGTTTACAGCTGCAGCAGGAGGCTACACCAAATACTGAGAAAAAACTGACGATGAAGAGTGGGAGACCTGAACCTGAATAGAATTGTCTTTTAAAAGAAAAAAGGTAAAAAAAAAAGTTGTAGAAAAACATGTCATTTTGCCACAGTATTTTGGAAATGTGTCATCTTGCACATTATGTCTGATGCAGATTAGCTTTTCTTTCTCTTTTTTTGATTAATTTCTATTTTCAATCATTTTTACGAGGGCTGTCCAAATTTTTGCAGAGCAAAACATCCGCTTAATTAAAAGAAAAGAAAATAGTTAGTCCTTCTCCACAGTCACATAAAGATTCCCCACAAAGGGACCATGGACAGTTTGGACTTTATGTGGCAACTTGAAATAAAGTCAACTTTCCCGACGGCCTGTCATCGGGAAAGTTGACTTGATGGACATTTTGCAATGTGCTCAAAGCGACAGACACTTCCCAACAATGCACTGGAGAGATAACCACAGCCTCTGATAGGCAAGAGGAAAACGGAAGCCATTAGTCACAGGCTGACCTTTCTTTGAGTTGCTTGCTGACTTTCAGCATTAACCCAAACAGCAAACATCTCTTAAGGTACCCTTCAGGTAAGATTTTTTTTCAAATCCCTACAATGATCAGTTTCAAAACAAAACTCAGCTGATGATAATTTCTGTTATTTCTGTTTCTAACCAAAGTTAGAAATGATGCATGATCACGGTATCTTGTACAAAAATGCAGCAGTGGCACTTCCACAAAACATTTAAAGCTGCAACAGATATTTGCATATGGGAAAAGTTATGTTTTAATAAAAAAAAAAAAACTTTGTCAGCATTAATGTGAAAGCCTGTGGGTTTACAGCTGTTTCGGTTGAAGTCCATGGGAAACTCACCAGGAAAGAACCTCGCTGCCTGCCCTGCAATGCACAGCTGCACATTAAACAAACAAGCACCCTGTGTGTGTCAACTCTTTTCTTTGCTCTTTGTCTTGTCAGGCACCTTTGATGAGGGTAAAAAAAAAAAAAAAAAAAGCAGAAGGGAGCGAATTTAAGCATGTGACCAAACACCAGAATTCTGACACCGCTGTAATGAGCAATGCTGGGAAAGAAGGTTACGCTGAGAGGTGGTGAAACATATGGTGATGAATTTGTCATCTTTTGGACTGCTGAGCGGGTTGAAATGAAGGAACTGCAGAGGTGGGCGAAATTTCTCCCTGAAAACAAGGAAAATTGGTACGGTTGCAGTGCATGAACAAACCCCACCACTGCGCGCTAACAGCAGGGGAAAGGAGCAGGACATTAAAATAGCAGGAAATGGAGAGAATTCTGTGAGGGATAAAGCAGTGAGGAGAGGGAATTTGCTTGAACTAGAGGCCAGTGGGAGAGAAGTTGTGCTCTCATTCTTCCCTTGGATGTTCCTGTCAGAGCTCCAAGGAAGCAGACATAATTCACTTAATTGGTTCTCACTGTTAAGACATAGCAGGAATTTTTTCCTCTTCTCTAGACCAAAGGTAGCAAGGACTTCCCAGTGCTGCTTCAGCACACAAAGTAGCTGTTCCTCTTACAACGAAAGAAAAACTTGCATTTACAGTGTGACAATGACATTACTCATTAGATGCTGAACAAATTTGAGGAAGTACAAAACCAAATTGATGAGGTGAGCAACTTTTCAAACATTCATCTCTGCATGAAATCAGTGAATTAAAGAGATTAATCCTATTTGAGACTGAAAGAACAGCATCGAACTACACATGAAATGCCAGATGAAGTGTGACTAACTGCAGTAAATTATACATAAATCACATGAAAGCCACGCTGTCCATCCTCTCAAAACAGGATGTTAGTGAACCCTTTCCCCACATTCTCTGGGTGACTGATGAATGCTTTGCTCATTTCTTTAACCTGTGACCCAGTAGGCACTCTCTGAGTGAGCTAAATCAGTCTGCTTTTACCTTTGTCTGCAGTAAGAGCGTAAACCAGAGCATTATTTACATTCAAGGCAAAAGGCCAATTAAAAAAACAGTTCAAAAGTGCATGAACCTGAGGCTTACTTTCCCACGTGTGCATGAGTGAAATTTAATCCAGTGGGCTCTCTGACAAACTTATCTAAATAATATTTTTTGGAGTTCTGTGAGTCACTGCTTTATCGGAAAAGGGTTGCAAATCAATGTTGGCCAAGACCAGTGATGTGCTGCTATCTGTGGACTCTCAAACTGTGGCTGAATTCCACACATATGTGGGAGTCACTCATTCAAACACTGAATTGACAGTTTTGATAGCCTGTCTGTTAGAAATGATATTACCCCATCATTTAAGATACCTGATCTTAAAGTTTAGTTTCACAAGTGAATGCACGAACAAAAAAGCTTGTCATAATATGAATTGTGTCAAACTGTTCACATTTTTTGACAAACAACAGAAGATATTTTCGACCAAACACCCACATTGTTAAAAGATATTTCTTGCTGAGACTGATACCTCCCTCATTTCTAATCGGGGTGACCGTAACAGCTGGTTCCCATCAACAAAAGAGGACCAAAAACCAAACATTGAAAACATAGAATTAACAAGAGCACTTCTTTTATGGTAGTTTATTAAGCTGAGAGTAAGTTTGTTGCGTACCTCAGCTTTGACTTCAAAACCTCATCGTGTCCGGATGGTCTGCTGGCTACGAAACTAGTTGGCTACTGACTGCATGTCCAGTATTCTAGTGTCAGTGTGGTATCAATGTTCTCCTCAAACATTTAACACAAGCTTCTCCAGGAAACATGATTTTTTTACACTAGACTTTTACAGTAATCTTATCCATAGCTGCCGGCCTCATTTTCTGCATTTCAAGAACTGAAAAAGTCTAAAATGTCAAGGCCAAAGCAGTCACCAGACTGAGCCAATGATGAGTGTTTTGGAGCAATTACTGTCCAGACCTTTCAACATTTTGTTTTGTTTCAGACTTAAAATAGAAATGGCCATTTATCTGTTCCTCTTTCTTAACTCAACTCTCAGGGCTGTTAGAGACAAATATCCCCACAGAGTGATGCTGCCTTCACCGTGTTTGAACGTAGGAGTGGTAACAGTGGAGTCACACTTAGTGCCTGTTTATTCTTTGCACATGCCAGTGCCGAGTCTGTGTTTCATCATATCAGGAGATTTTGCTCTCATGGTCTGAAAGCAATGAGAGCAAAGGGGCCTTTTGTCAAATTCTGAACATGCTCTAATGGGTTTTTATGTAACTAATCTTATGTAATTGCCATATTTCAATCCTTTACTTTTGATAGATGAACAAAACACTGTTCTTGCTTTGCCACTGTGACGTTTTTGAGTCTGAAACAACAGACAATGGTCCAAACATGAGTTGATTTAAAAAAAACTTTGTCGGGTCATATGATGACCTTGTTCCATCAGTGTATGTCTCGGAGCATGGTACACATCCTGTTCAGACAAAGCAACATGTTTCACAGGAACTCTGTGCACTGTGTGTGCTTTTTAAGCCACTTAATGCTCCCTTTAGCCTATCTCACACTCAACAGTACACGCAATCTCTCTGACAGATGTGAAGAACAAAGAAATCAGCTGAAAGATGGCTGTCTTCAAAGCCCGTCGGCACGTGTGTTTGCGTGCGTGCGAGTGGGGAGGTGTTTAAAATGTAAATAAAAACAGGACGCAATTATTTGCACATCACTTAAACCAATATATTTAATTCACAATAAAAGTTGAAATTGAGGCGATTTGTTGCTTCATGTAAAATATTGACAGGGTCATGTTCACCAGTGAGTAGCATCCCCTCTTCTTTTAGCAAACAGGAACAGAGGAGACCAGTTGCTGGAACTTTGGGAGAGAATTGCTGTCCCCTTCTTGTCTGATATACGTTTCTAGCTGCAGTCTGGGGTCATGGTTGTCTTATTTTGAGTTTAGTAGCAAAATGTTTTCAACTGGGAAAAGGCCTGGACTGCAGGCAGGCAGGTGTAGCACCTGGACTCTTCTACTATGCCAGCATGGCTCTACAAAGCCATGCTGTTGTAATACATGCAGTATGTGGTTTAACATTGTGAAATATGTAGGACTTTCCCAGAAAAAGGCATCTTCTGGGTGGAAGCATATAGCTCAAAGCCTGTAAGTACCTTTCAGCATTAAAGGTGCCTTTCCAGATGTGGCAGTTTGCAGTTGCATAGGCACTAATGCACCCTCATACTATCAGAGATGCTTAGAAGCTGATACTCCCCACCATATAGTTCTGAACTGAAGAAGTGGGAGGTGAAACGTCTTCAAGATCCAAGAAGAAGTCCAGTTGCCCTTATTCAAGCTCTAATGATTACCATGACCTGGATGACTGAGAATCTTCATCAACATATCAGAGATGTGGGCAACTTAAAGTGAGTGCTGCTAACAATCCTGATGGTTCCTTTCTTAATCAGGAAGATGCAGCATCCATTGTTTTCCAAAAGGATTTAAAATTCTGATTTGTCCTCCAGGTGTTTCTTTAGTTAGTACCACTTACTTTTCAAGCCAAATCTTGACCCAGTACCAACTTTTCTGAAGCCGTTTACCGCCATCAAATGTAAGATGAGTTAATGTTTTTTGTGACGTTAAACTGTCCCATCTTCAACATTACATATGTTTTCTATGTTTTATTGTGAATAAAATATTGCTTTATGACATTTGCAAATCCTTGCATTCTGCAAACATCTGGGAACTGCACCCCAACTTTTTAAAATTGGTATTGCAATGCATAGTTCATAAGACTTACACTGGCTTTATATTTCCATTTAATGTCCAATAACATAAACAATCAGCTTACACAATAGAGAAATTTGGTAACGCAGGTTCAATGGATTTACCTTTCTTCCAGCACACACGCACATACACACGCATGCACGCCCCCGTACACGCACGCAGACACACAGACACACACCTCTATAGCCAACCATAATCCCACCAGGTTATTGGGTTTCTATAGGGGTCAGCATTTGCCGGACACAGCTTTTATTTGGACCCGATTACATTTGGGCACAGTCATCGTATGGCCTCTGTCGACCGGGATAACGCTCATTGGTGTCCGCCTCACTGGCTCCATTCACCAGGCCCGGTACAATCATGTAGAGCTGGCAGACCTAACACCTAACCCAAAGAGTCAGGCCAGCCTCGTCAGCAAATACAATGCCCCCCTCCCCCTTCGATCAAAGCAGACGGGGAGTAAAAAACAGAGATGAGGGCGACAAAGAAATGGAGAGATAAGTAAGAGACAGGAGTAATCGGGTCCTGAAGAGTGAAGTGATAAAAAAAGGGGGAAATGATGAGAAGGAGAGGCAGTGTGTGCATTTGTGTGTGTATGTGTGTAAGAAAGAGAGGGAGAGAAAGAGAGAGAGAGTGTGTCAAATGCAGTTTTCCTTTAAACAAATGAGCAGCGGGTCAGTTTTCGACCCCACTGACCTCAACTGATGCATTTTTATATATGTTTGCAGGCCAGAACCAGAACTTACACCTTCCCCTCTCAGTGTGTACACTTTGTTACAAAATGTCAGCTTCATGAAGTACTGTTTTATTTTTAGATGCATGTACAATAAAAATGAATAAATAATTGACCTAAGACGCAATAAAAGAAAGGGGGAAACAAAACAGCTTGTAATTACAAATATGTAAAGATAGAGGACAAATGCATCATTGTTAGATGATTCTGATGGTTGAATTTGATGTCATTTAAATCAGAGCAATAGGCCTCTGCTGCCCTCTTGTGGAAAAGTCCGGGAGGTTGAAGTAATCTAATTAGAAATTTCTTTTTGAAGTATGCAACTCTCAGGACAGTTTGCCTACTGTGGGGTTGGAGCTGCGGCTACTATCATTAAGCCCGCTTACGTCTAGCTGTCTCTTCATTTGTACTTAATCTTATTTTTACTTTTTCTTTTGCTAAATATTTTTTGTTCTTTGACCACAATTTTATTTCCCTTTGGGTCCCGGATCAATTAAGTAGTGTTCCATTCAGTTCAACCAAATGCAATATGCCCACACATCTTCTACACAGAAATACTGTGTGTTGAAGGTAGGAGTCACTCTCTGCTGCTCATAATGAATGAGTCTTCAAGACGGGCAAAAACTTTTGTAACATTTGTAAGTCAATATCTCTATACTGCTAGACATCTTTGCATATTTGGAACCTCTGTCCCACATTACAGGAACTATTTCCAACCATGCAGGTCCCGCTAAGCCTGTTCCACCTGTGAAAGCTGATGTGGGCTATTTCTGCCCATAAATTACACTGCAAGTTAATGTTTTGGAAGATGAGATGCTACTGACTTTTAGGCATTTTACTGCCTTTTGTTATTAGAAGTTTTTCAATTCATTCAACATCTAAATAGATGATTTGCATACTAAAGCATTACATCTCATAAAATACATATTATGGAAATGATACTAGTAATATAAAAATAAACAACAGTGTAAGTAACATCTATCTCTAAATGTTTAACTGTGAATTGTGAATTTTTTAGATATTGGTTCATATATACATTGAAAACTCAATTGTGTGGTAATAAAAGAGACATTCAAAATACCATCTGTAAAAACAATTGACTGTAATGTCTCAAGGAAATGCAACAAGAACATGGCTTTATCCGAAGCCATGCGATAATATTTGATCCAATATTAAGATTTGAGTTCTTGAAATGTACAAAAAAAACCCGCACAAAATTTCAGAGCACTTGTAAAATAAATTCAGAAATAAAAAGGAGTCTCTTAATATAAGTTATCTACTTTACAAGTCTATTGAACATGTACTTTTTTAAAGTACAATTATAGACTTCAGTGCCACGAGTTACTGCAATAATGGGATTCTGTGCTTCAGAACAGGTGTCTCTGCACAAATAGGGGCGGGGGCGAAAACACGGCAAGCTCCTTTAAATGGTTCATACCATTTTGACAGGAGAGGGGGGGTTGTTCTAGTCGATTTCACAACATTATTGTGTCTTTCCTGATATTAGCAGAACTGGATAAGTAGGCAGTTTTTTTTTGTGCTAGCTTTGCTTAACTTTCATTGAGTTTATATTATGCAATCAATAAATCAATGTAAATAGAAACGTGTAACAGCGAAGTTCCTATTCATGCCGACAGAAGTAGGTCGCGTCGCACCAGTAAACGGCTAATGAGCGGATGGAAAGAAGGACTACCCAACGGTTTAAATAGCTTTCCCTGTCATGTTAGATAGCTTGTAAAGTTGCTCAGACGTATTTGTGATTATGACGGGTGACAAAAGCCGCGACGTCTCTGAAAATGTCTCAAAAGAGCCTCAAACCACCGCCACGACGGAATACTGTGCTAAGCTGCAGCAGTGGATGTGGCAGTATTACTGGGGGTATGCCAACTGGCAGAGCTGGTTGGCACTGTCAGCCTTCCCTTTTCCTCCGCCAGGCACCAGCGCTCAGACACCAGGTCAACCTGCCTCGACTTCCAGCGGTGAGCAGCAAGTTTTTGACGCGCGGAACTGGTACAACTACTCGTATCCTTTCAGCCCCCCCGCGTACTACCCTGTTTACCCGGGTGGTGCACAGACGGGGCAGAGCCCAGCCACAGCTGATGCCCGGCCAGCCCAACAGCAGAACGGGAATCCACCTCAGGCAGGTGCGGCTCTTTTTTGGTGGCGTGGTGGCCAACTTTGTCTAAAATGGTTCTTAAAGACTAAGCTAGGGGTCATAGGTCTAATGAGAAGCAGGCTTAAGCAAATGTACTTGTGGAAACGAGCTTATATGCTTATATCCAAGGCCTTTGTTTTTCTTTAACCTCTGTTGTCTTTCAGCAGACCTACAGCAGCTCCCTTAAGACTTTTCATAACTTCTTCGAATTTCTGAATAAGTCATACCCCTGTGTTTACATCTTTTTTTTTCTTTCTTTTTTTTACAGGCCGTGAATACACAATCCCCTCTCCTCTCCAGAGGTTCCTGGCAGAGACTGTGGATTTCTTCATCCTGTTCTGTGTGAAGGCCACCATTGTGTTGTGGATCATGCATCTCAGTGGCATGAAGTGAGTAAAGCCACCAAAGAGTATTTACAGATTGCACAATCTCCCCATTATAACTAGCAACCAGCCACAGGAAAAAGGGACGAAATGGTTGGGAAAACCGTGCTCACAGTCCATCGTACAGTTTTGTTTCAGCTCGCCTGATAGTTGTGTAGCTTTGGGCAGCATGCAAAGTTCACTTCATTTGTTTACAGCATTGCTTTAACGCCAAGTTATGCATCCATTCCTGCTCTCACAAACTGGCTCCCCTTCTTAAAGGGATATTGCAAAGTTTATAACCCACTTCATCGTGGAGGAGATAGACGAGAACACGTCCCTGGAGGATCTACAGAAAATGATGGCTGTGGCTCTGGTGTACAGGGTACTGGTGTGCGTCTATGAGGTGAGTCCCGTTACATTTTGCCTCGATGCTGGCTGTTGTCACTGTGTACACGAATTGAATATTCTGAACTCATTCAGTTGTGTTTCGTTGGAGAAAGTAATTACTTTCAAACATTTGCGGTGTCTTGTTAACAATGATGATAGTAAATAAGACGCCACAGTGTTTAGAGTCACAAAACTTGATATCTGAGACATACTGTATACAGTATGACGTGAATGCCGATCATTTGCCTAAACTTTGCCCTCGATTAACCGCTCGGCCATGCTCGAAAACAGTTGGTTTGTGGGTAGGCAACCTTGTTGCTGGTAGTTTTGGAGCAATCAAAGCAAATGCGTCCATATTGTACAACCCCTCTCTCTTGAAAACGATGAAAAGCTGTGTCAATTTAAACGGTGCATGAATTGGAAAATGGAGCAAAAGCAGTTTGATTTCTGCTAATTTATTTATTTTCTTGAAATATCAGCACAGAGGAAGCAAAGGAAAGTTGTGGGACGTCACAGTAAAAAAGAGAAGGACAGCACTTTGAAAACAGTCAGTGTAAATCGTAAATGCTCTGCAAGGGTTCGGGAAAACTTCAGAAATGCAGCTAACCACTGCATCCGCACATCTTGTAACTCTACAATCCAAAGACGGGGAAAAAAAGAAAAACAAGAGCCTGAAGCGATGCCTGCCTCTCTAGGCCGGAGCAAATTGAGATTCTGCAGGGCGTTACGACAATGCTGCTCTGTTGTGAAAGAGTCTCGGTGTATATGGGGTGCATTATGAAACGAAAGGGAAAAACACAAAACAAAAACAGCAAAGGTGTGACAGTTGCAAGCCTTTTTCCAAGCATCAACAGGAATTGCGTTGCTTTCTAAACTCGGTCTCCTCGCTTCTCCAATACAGTTTTAGTTTAAAAGATGATGCAACACGGTGGTAAATAGGCCCCTTTTTTCTTTTTCTTTTTTTTTTCTACATGCTGCTGGTGTCCAGTTCAAAAAGAGACGCAACACGTACTGAATAAGCAGAAAATTCTGCGTGCGCTCCGTCAGGTACAGGAGAAGCTGCGTTCCCCTCCACATGCTCCTGTTTACTGAGAGGAGTCGGGCAGAGTCTGCTCTTTACAACACAACATCGCTCTCCATTGAGGACAGTGATGCAACGTTGCGTTCATAATTGCCTGAGATGAAGTCATGTATCGCGTCTGCTGTGGGACAGACAGCCTTGTATTCCCAGGTGGGAAGGAGGGCTGGAATCACCTCAGCTCAGACTGACACCATCTGGCGTGTTTCATTCTGCTTCTGAGCTTTTTTTTTCCTTTACATTTTTTTTTACCCGTTAACCTGATCTGGCTTATGTTTGTTGCTTTATTATTCTAAACTCCTCTGTTTTAAGAATGAGGGGAAAAAAAATATGATGAACTGCTCTTGTGGTGTCAGACGATCTGCATTTGGGGTGCTGGTGGTGCGACTCCGGGGAAGTTCCTGCTTGGTCTGCGGGTGGTGACGTGCGACACATCCACTCTGGTTCGACCCAACCGTGTTCTTGTGGTCCCGGCATCTAACGTCTCCCTCTCTGCGTAAGTGGGCTTTTATTATTTGTTTCTTTTTGATTGAGAAATGAAGCATATCAATGTACTTTCAGTGGGGGAATAAAATCTAAAACAGTCTAAAATGTAGCTTAGATGGCAAAGCGCACTTATAGTGTCGCAACATGCATTTCCATCCAGATCTGCATACAGTTTTCACCATTAGGTTTTGTGTCGATGGCGGGAGAATGGGAGCACTTCATGAAGTTTTCCCCAGTGTATCCCAAACGCTCTTAAATGGACGTTTAATGCTCCCTGAGCCACGCTTTCACCGTCTGACCCACATGAATCCTGGGATATGTTCATACCTTTGGGGATACAGCCCTTCAGGGCTTCATCCGTTGCTCTGCCAACCCTGATTTGCCCGTCGATCTGGAACCTCAGAACCTTTTTCTGTTTCTCCCGAGTCCATACGATGTGCTCATTGATCAGGTTTTCTTAAAGCTACACAGCTGTTTAGTCCCCAATATCATTCAACTTCTTATTCCGATCACATTTCTTCCTCAGACGTAACGATTCACCACTGTCCTTCCAGCTTTTAATAGTTTTCCGGACAGTTCCTAGCCCGATTTGAGTGGTGTCGGTAGTCCCCTTGTTTTTTTTTTTTGTGTTTGACGGTAATATCTTTCCAAGACAAAACACGCGTCTTCAGACACTCACTGCGTCATTTAGGGTTAAATAACTTGTTCCCTGCTGAAGGTTATTATTCACGGCATTGCTTCTCCAATGCGAGGGTTTATTTGCATAGTTGAATCCAGGTGCTGATCAGGCTGTGTTTCTTGCTCCAGAGTTTTCCCGGTTAATGACACTGGGTTGTAAACATTGGACTCCAGCACCTGCAGAGCGTCTGTCTGAGCTCTTATTTTGTCTTGTGTTTTTCTTGATCTTCACAGCTCTACGGTGCGGGCATTGAACAAGAACTTCTCCATTGCTTTCCTTTTTCCTGTCTTCATCACGCTCCTCTTCTTCCAGCACAACAGAACTGTATACGACATTGTGGCAGGGACCATAGTTGTCCAGCGCAGAGGGGGTAGATAGCCTCTCCTCTCCTCTGACGGACTCTCTGAGTACAACTGTCCAGAGAATAGAACCTAAATCGGATCGATTTGCACTGAAAAGATCGACGCTCTGGCTCCTGATGTCACTGGATACGAGTTGGACCACTTTGAAATAACACGTGTGCCGATTTAGGCTTTGTATGTTCAGTAAAATCAAAGACGTTGCATCTTTTATTGTAGAGCATTCACTTCTGATTACTGATCTGGCAAATAAGCTTTTTGGGAAACCCTCTGAAGTATTGCAAGTTTTGATCCAGAGACTTTTCCTCACATGATGGTAATTTGACATGGATATTGTGTTACAATAAACTGTTTCATTATATTTTGTGAATAGAAACCTCTGTTGGTAGGATTTTACTAACTTTTTACTTTGGCTGAAGCAGAGAAGATCAGAAGATTCGGCTGCATTTTCTTATACGCATTATATCTTTTTTTTTCGTTGAGGAAATATCGGCAGGTGAGATGTTTGGTCCACTAACTTCGCTACATAGCGATTGCGCTTATGCTTTTTACACTGACGGAAAAAAGATTTATTGACAAGCTCTGTGCCTATGTGAAGTATTGTTTTGATATGGTGAACTGTATCAAAGACTTCTCTTGAGGTCCAAATATGTGAAATTTGTCACTTCTATGCTTATGTTCTCTGTCCTTTTGTGACTCAGGGCAGTTCTTTGGCAATCAAAGATGCTACTTGTCTCAGTTAATCACAGAAACACAATGCCTTTTGCCGTCGTTGGAGTTCTACAAATTGCACAACAAAGCCTCTCCTGGTATTAAATGTTATTTATGATTTGTTCACATGCTAGTTCCAGTCTGATTAAATGCACCGAAAGGCCACATGTTTAATTTATATCAGTTGTAGGAATTAGATTTTGTGTTTGATATTTCATCTTTTATTCCTATAATTATGCTGAAATAAAACCCGAGTGAGATGTCAGAGCTGAAAACAAAGCGTATTGATGTGTCTGTTCGGGTCAAACGATCATTTGAGCACCTTGTTTTGTTTTTTGGGATTCACGGAGGATGTGGAGGAAACCTTGTTGTGTTGAATAAAATAAAGAAAGAGTGGCAGGAGGTTTCAGAAAATCTGGCAAACTTTGAGACTTTTGACAGCGGTCACAGTGAAACATTCAAACAGTGTTTAAAAATACTCCTTCACTGAGTGTGGAGCACAGCTATGGTATTTTTATTTATTTTATTCGTCTCTTAAGTCAAAGAGTGCTGATGTTGTCAGAAGAGAAGGGGGGAAAAAAAAGGTACCTAGCGTGATTTTCTGAATGATTTTTCTTTGACTCACGCCTGAGAAAGTGGGTGTTGGAACTACTGCCTTGTGAAAGTTTGGAATTAAAGGGATTAGGTTTTGTTTAAGAGCCTGTAAAGGATATTCCACACTTGACTAGTGTGATCCTTTAATGTCAGCGTTGGGGCTGTTACCACAAGGGTCACTTTGAGCAAAAGTACAGAACCCACTAAAGCTCTGAATGACGACAGAAATCAAACTGATCAAACCCCATGCTGGGAATATTTCCCATTTAAGATCCTGCGTCTTATTTCCTTTGCATGCTACATTACGTCTCTCTATGTTTAGTTGTCCGCAGTTGCACTCACGGGGCCACACCACACGGGGGCAGCACAGATCAGAAGGATTTTAAGTCTTCACAGACACGAACTGAAGCTGCTGGATGTTGACATTCTTCTCTTTATGTGATGTGTTCAAGCACAACACGAGCAACTATAACTTGCACATCCATAACATCTAACCATCACTAAAGGCTTGTATAGACTCATTCTGGCAGGCAAAAATGGACAGTTTGCTGTAGCAACTGCAGCGTCCTTGTGTGTCGTCGAGGTCAGACGTGAACCCTGAACAGCCGTAACTCTTCGCTGTTAATCCTCAGAATGAAATTCTCAGGCCATGTGGTAGAAGGCAAAATAAAAAAAGAAATGACTTGGGTAAAGGATGATGCTTCTGGGGAAGAATGAATTTATAGTGAGGAATACAGTCACATTTGGTCACAGCCACAGATTTTTGGCTCTTCAAAGGCTGCAAATGGATACAGAGAACGAATGTTGGTGTTGATTCTTAGTCATCCAGGTCATGGTAATCATAAGACCTTGAAACGCTTTTGAACATTTGGTACATTTACGTCTATGCCCTACATTGTGGTAAACAAACAAACACTGATGTCTTTTCCATTTCTTAGTTTAAAAAAAATTCTTTGTACTTTTTGTCTCGTGGAAATATTTCTCATTTGAACCACTAACTGTATTACTATTTGTGTGTGTGTGTGTTGATTTATTTAATTTGATTTGATGCATGTCTTAATTCATTTGGTTTGCAGAATAGAGAAAAATACATTATCAGACGTTTAATTACCCACAACACAGAGTGACGCGTTCCCCATTTTCAAAGTTTCCCTGACAGAAGTACTAAATTAGTAAATATTCATTGAAGCTGCAGGCAATATCGTTGAAAAAGGGGGTTCTTTAATTATCGATAACACTTTATATTTTATAAACTCCATTTATTTTGTGTGGGTTCAAACAATGATTTGTAAAATCACTATTCGTCTCTCTTTATAAAAAAAACTAATAAAAAAAAAGTGAATAGTGTCATAAACCACTGGTTAATTCACCAGTAACGCCATATATAATGCCCTACTCCGCCTTGCTGATCACGACAGATGATGTCCAGGGTGAGTGGGGTCCTTTGCATTGCAGCTGGCTTTCTTTCATAGAGGTTCTGTAGGAATGTCTCTGAGCTGCACCCACTGCAGTGTCGTCCCGGCTCCTCTCACACAGCTCCTTTAGTTTGAATACTGAACATTTAGTTTCTGATTAAAGTCCCCGGGTAACTGATACTCTTCAGTAACAGATTCTTTTTTTTTTTAAGGGAGCATATGAAAATGAATAACTTTAGCTACATAAAAACGTAGCTTGTTATTTAGTTATTTATTTTTTTGTCCTTTGGGTTTTCGAGTGCCAAATTGCTGAAGATTTCAGTTTTTATGAGCTACTTTGGAGAGAGTTTAGCCACGGGGCATCTTATGTATTATTCCCAGGAGATGCAAAGCTTGTTTAGGGCTTCTCGGGATCATATTTTTTAAATAGAAACCATTAATCAAGCGAGTTCGTTATCACCGGGTGTCTCTTTCTTGCTCCAATACAAAACTGCCTTTCACAGTCAAGACTTTTTACTCGCTCTAGTCTTTTTTATTTCATTTTCTGTTCTATCATTACCACTACCTGCATATTTTAAATTTACATTTTCATCTATCAAAGCCTGGCCCCCAGGGATGATTTAATCAACTTGTGGCTTCCACGTGTGAGGTCTTGTAAAGAGGTACATCATATGCAAATGCATTTTCTTTATTATGAATTCATAATGTCCTCCATACATTTTTGAGCTACTAGTTCTGTAAGTTTAAAAAAAGCATTAAACTCCTTAAATGGCTTTGAGGCAAAATATAATAAAATAAAATTAGCCTCCTGTTGTATAATCTCCGCGTGTTGAGAAACTATCCAAACATTTTGTCAGCCATTGTGCCTGATTCTTGAACGCTCACAGCAGCGTTTTGTCTCACAGTTGCAGGTTTTTTTTTTTGCTGAGAGTCTTGAGTTGCTCTGAACTGAGAGCGGCTCAGCAATAATTACGCCTCGAGTGGCTCTAATACAAATTTCACAGAGAGACAGGGCGGAGAGAAAGCAACAGAACGAGTGAGACACTGAGACGGATTAGGAGAGAGACAAAAGCCCGAGAGGAAGAGAAGATTTGGAAACAGTAGTTCAAAATGAGGAGACTGCAAAATGGTAAGAAAAGAGTTGTGCAGGAGTGAGTGTGAGAGGCTGAGGGACACCATGCTTGAAAATTCTCTCTGATCTTTGAGCCTTGGGACCAGAGACGCTGGAATACCCTGCAGAACTCTATTAAAATTCAACCAGCTAGACTTAAGCCTTCAGTTATTATACAAGAGATGCCCTGCACAGTTCATCTCTCTGTGTTTGCTCTCTGTCGCCTGCACACAACATGAAACACGCATGCACAACTCGAACATGGACATGTTCTGGTAATCTGTCTACAAAACCTCTTCACTAAAGCTCTGTGTAAATACACCGTGTTGTCTCTTTTTCTTTCTTATTTTGGACCATATCAGATCTGCACGATCAGTCTGGGTTTTGTTTTAACTTCACTTCACTAAAACCCACATGGCTGCCAGCTGCTGCTCAGAAAGCACAAAGTAGCCCGCATGCAAGTGAGCTTTAAAGTGGAGCTGAAGTTAGTCACACATCCAGCAAATACAGAAAAAAATACATCATGTCTCTGGACATCCAATTAAGCTCAATATGGGGACCATAGTTGGAAAATACCTGCCCTGTTTGTCTGCTGAATGCATTACATTGTTCACAAATGCTGTTGTCTGTCTGCAGTTTTGTGCCGAGCAGCTAGTCTGAAGGCATTATAGTGGCAGGAGCCTGAAAGCAGTGAGTTGGTGTTTTTTTTTTTCTTTTTCTTTGTTTGTTCTTATGAAAACATCTGCTTCATCCTGAAAATGGTGGGGTTGAACTAGAACAGTCAGATTGTGGGCTGTTGAAACAGACCACTGAGGCAAAAAAATGCTGACACGCCCCGTGCAGAAATGAGGGCAACTGCCGGGGCCAGATCATGGTTTTCTATGGAGTCATCACTACGAGTGACAGATTTAACACTACACACCATATATGTGTATAATATGACCGACTGTTAACGTGGAAATATCTCCTGCACTGTTTTCTAATAACTTCACATGTTGACACAGAGAAATGTGGTTAATTAGCATGATACTGAGATGTATAATAATAACAATAAAGGCTGAACACGGAAAAAGAAAAATCTTGAGGGGTGGAAGTCTCATGTTCTGACACAATAACCAGGGAAACCACTCAATTAAATTCAACTCAACAAAATCTCATCATTTAATGAAACAGATAATGGAACGTTTCATACATTTGACCAAAACAGCCAATTATTCATGAGTATGGCCTCTATAGCAGGACCTACATGCATAGTTCATTGGTTAGGAATATGGCACCTGATACGTCTTCTTAGACCTTTCTCATGTTTGAAAGTACACTCATAAATGAACTTATTTCATAAATAGCCCCAAATTTTAAAAGACACGATATGTCAGGCTCTTGTTCTTATTCCCTTCTTCTACATTCTTCTACTTGTATGTATATTAATATGATTACTGCAGCTTTGAATTAGAGTGAGAAGAATATGTAAGCATGTCCAACAGATTATCGTTATCATCTGTGAGTGTTTTATCAGATTGAATGCAGTCCAGGTAACATAAGCTAAACCCAAAATACAAGGCAGAGTGTGGCGGGGACAAAAACTAAATTTGGCACGAAGAGTTAACACACGATGGAAACGAAGATGAAGGATGGAGGATTTTGAAGCACGTCTCATATCCTAAAATATACCAAGAGAAGAGAGGATCGAGGATGAGAGGAAGCTTATCGGGGGAGCGAGGATACAACAGTGTGTCCTGTTGAAAGTTTATTTGGCACCTGCAACATCTGAAGAGGCATGGCATTTTAATACCACACAACATAGTGTAATTCAAATGAAGTGTTAAGTTGCAGCTAAACATTAGATAAGTAATGCAGTTGTGTGACAGGCCATATTTAGAGGACACTGGTTTAAAATGATGTCTTGTTTAGTCAAACGCGTCACACGCCACCTCCTCTCCCCTCGAAACCTCGGCTCGCATCTTGTGGGAGGGATTAAGACACAAACAAGGGAGTCGGATGGAGGTACTGTGTGTGTGTGCAAATTGGGAAACGACAAAAAAGGACAAGTGCGAATCAAGAGTTCCCGGGCCGAATTCCAGCTGGGACCTTTCCGTGTGGAGTTTGCATGTTGAGTGAATGGATTGAGCGAGTACAGAAATGGATGAATGGATGGATGAACTCAGTTCAGGAAGCAACACTTAACAGAATGCAGAACGGAACAGCAGCAAAAGAAAACATGACAAACCCCAAAGAGCACGCAGAGTCAGTCATTTAAGTTTTTGAAATGAATCAGATCGACCTGTAACAATAGAGTTAGAAATGATTGTGTCAGCTTGGAATGTGATAGGCTTTATTTTTCTAATCTGTGTGAACTTATACAGGACACAACATGACTCATCTTTTACAACACAAAGAACTGGACTTTCCATCTGACTCAGTAAACTGATTTTCCTGGGAATTTTTACAATGGGACCTTCCACCTTCAGACACTTTGCGGAATCTCATTTCAGGCCTTTGGATGCTCTCTAGCACTCCAAAGAGCTGAGTGGAACTGCTTTTCTTTTGTCCATTTGTTGTTTTAATAATGAGCGTTAAACACAATCTGTGTAATACCGGGAGAGCTGATTTTTCTACAGTGCATCTATTGTGGTGTGTATACGGTTATGTGGCAGCAGAAGGCTGTACAGTAGCACGACTTCTCTCTGATTGAAGCAAAGACTGGAAGGTAAGTGGGGAATTTAGTAAGGGATGGGCCTGGAAAGTAGGAGGGAAACAATCAAAAGTGACAGAGTGAGAAGTGAGTGAGAATATGAAAAGGAAAAGGACGTATGACAAATGTTAAGACGCAAATGTCACCATTTTAATGAGGCACACAGACTGAATTCAGTTAACATTCAGCTGTGTCTCTGACTGAACATTCTCTGTATTTCCCAGCAGAGGGAGTACCTTTTGAACACAGATCCTCATTGGTTCTCAGTCACCTCAGTGTCGAGGGCGGCTCAGCCAATCGGCACGCTTCTGGGCCACAAATATCTGAAGTAGTAATAATACGGAATGTGCTGGCTCGGCATGAGCTGTCAACTAGAGCATGTAGTACTATACTACATACCGATGGTGGGAGGAGACGAGTCGAGGAGAGGAAGTGGTAAACACTCAATGACAGAGCAGCAGCCTGATCGTGCCCTGTTTTAATGTGTGTGTGTGTGAGAGTGTGTCGTAAGCAGAACTGTCAGCTGATACACACAAACGTGCCCCACCCTTTGTGCCTCTCCCTTTTAAGCACATTATTTTCCCAGAAGAAGCACGCCGTTGTACAGCTTAAATGAACTTTAAACAACTCCAGTTAAAATGAACAGACAGAGAATGCATCAACAGAACAAGTTTACACAGATTAACGTAGCATTTATGTGCCCAGACAAACACTTCAGGCTTTGTGAGGTTACATTGATGGAAAGCAGCTGGTTACATGTTGCATGACACAAAACTATCAGCCTTCAGGTCCTGACAGCCAGAAGTTAGATTAGTGGTTCTGCAGTGGAGCTTCAGCAGACCCAACACCTGCTTCACCTCCTTGGTGGAAGTATGTACAGAATGCTGGGAGTCTAAAATACAAATAGTTAAAAAAGATAATCCCTCAGTGGGCACATGTCCATGCGCATAGATGTATATTTGTGTAGACAGATGGAATGCAATGCGTTTTTAATGGCGGCGACAGAAGCTTAGACAACACAGAGGAGAATAAGCATAATGAACAAATGGCGAGGATGGAGGATGGATAAATATTTTACACATAGACTAATGGAATATATGTTTCCTGTCTCACACTCAAAGTTAGGTCATGTAATAAAATGTGGGAGATCTCTCTCTTCTCTCCCAGATGGCAGAGCATCAGTCTGATGGGTCATAATCTGGCCTGCTGACTGACAACATGTGGGTCAGTCACTGGAGGTCTGCTATTACGAGAACCAGACAAGCCCAGACGTAGCACACAGCAGAGATCAAGACACAACAATCCGATCACTATATGATGCAGATGTTTTGCTAATTAGGCAGTAATGATAGCTGTTTCGAACTAAAAAACAATATGTCTGCGTGTCTTGTCTCAAAAAGCTTTTGCTCAGTCTACCTCAGACTTTGAGGTTGTGTTGCTGGTGTCTAGTGTTGCTTTTGAGCCTCATTTGGGGCGTCTTCCCTGGTTTCATGGCAGAGCTTCATGCTGACATGCATGTGACAGCTGGGGACTCTGGATACTTCACCAATTTAGCTAGCTCTGATAGTTAAGGCCACACACAGATACTGTCATGATAAGAGTATCAGCCACTGATAGATATATAAAGATATACAGGTTAAGTATTTTGACCTATTCTCAAGATCTAAGTTAACTCTGCTCCTTTGTATTTCTTTTGATATTAAAGAGGCTTTGGAGGCTTAACTCAACAAATAATCCTGAACTCGGAGCATCATTTCGTGCTGACACGTTAAATGAGAAGGTTGCACCAGAGCATGTGTAAGTCTGTGATGAAATGTAACTTTGCCCCAGTTGTGGACATGCAATACTTTGCCGTGTTTTCAGTACACAGACAGAAATATTTACAGAATAACGAAAACCCCACATTTTCCACCGTAGATGAATCATGCAGTATGCCTCAGCCCACTTAAAACACTGTCTGACACACACAGACACAAGCACACACGCACACTAAGAGGAAAACATCAGCTGCAATCCATGACTCAAACCCAAAAGCTGTTTGGAAAGCCGGTGAGTGGAAGCTTGTGTTGACATGTGGGGGCATTTATAGGGCAAAGCATGCCACGTTACTTTCAGCTTCAGTTGAAATAGTCTGCCGCGGTCAGATACTGCAGCCTGACCTGAGATGTGTTATACAAGTATGCTTAAAAAGATTCTGCACAGCTGAAACTGAAACAACTGAAGAAATGAAAGAGAAAACAAGCTAAAAATAAAGTCGAAGCCGACAGCAAGTAGAGTTTTGTGTCTGAACTCTAAACAGAGAAATTTACATTTTTAATGGTTAAACTACTTTATCCAAATCAAAAATCCCCACTGCGGTGTGCTCTCAACGCTGAGAGTGCCCACCAGCCGATGTGGGCATCAGTACGTAAAATAAGAGGATTGACCATGAATATGAGGTTGATGTAACAAAAATATTGATCTTGATGTAAGCATTTCCATGGATCAATGGCAACAAAGGTAATCATGCGACATTTTACGTGAGAATATGCTTCAGAGATACAGTATTTACCTGAATCACATAAACATTTGAGTGAGACAAAGATAATGTGTATGTTCTATGTAATTAACTTCCACGAAATGTAGCGTCTTATCACCTTGACAAGTGGGTTGACCTAAATAAGATCAGTTACAGGACTTGTTCGCTCAAAGTGTTAACATTAATACATAAACCAACACTCCTCTATACCGCGGCAGTGCACAAGCTCACATAATCACAAGCAAACGGGAGACCTCTTGGTCAACTAGCATCCAGCAAACAGAATCAGACCAAACCCAGCAATTCCACGCTGTACTCACAGAGAGAGCCTTTCTCCACTTATAACCACGGCTTCACACGCAAAGAGTCACTGCGGCGATGATTAATTGATAGTGTTTGAGAGTTTGTACAAGCGCAGTGTTATCTGGCCTCTTGTGGCCATAGATCTAGTGGAGCTGTGCGTGGAGGAGACAGCAACATTATTGATTCAAGTTTTAAAAAGGCCTTTGAAACCGAGCGTCTAGACGATCCGGCCTGGTAGATGTTCGTATTGCACTTGAGGAGTGAAATGACTCTGGTGGCAGAAGGAAAGAGTGAATGATACTAGAGGGGTGACGGTATTTGCTTTCTGAAAACTCTGCATCGCAGCGCAGGATTCGCATTTCAATCTTATTGTTTCATTTGACCCCTGCTGCAGTGTGAATGCTCCAAGGAGAGTGTACTTGTAACGCTGGGGAGTAAGAGGAGTAGAGGGACTGCAAGTGAAGTGACTGAGAAGATCAAAGGATCCAATTTGGAGCACAATGCAGAGCGATGCTGTCATAGAATGCGCTATTTCAGTGTTGTGCATTAGGTGTTGAAGAGTAACCTTAATCTCAACATATAAATGCAAATGATGGGGTCAGGGGGTTAAGCCACGGAAGCAGCAAGCTTTGATCAATGACCACAATGCAGTGTAATCAATACAGGTGGCAAGACAGGGCATATGTGTCTCTTGATCTCCTGTTTCACCTGTCCTCCAACAACAACAAGACTGCAGAATCTTTGTCCCCTCTGTCATTACAATAAACTGTCAAGACAACACTGGGGAAGGATCCAATGACATGGACTCAGGTATCATTGTTTAGTACTACATGTGATGTGTATTTGTTTGTATGTCCTTGACGCGCACTCTTATTAGACTTATCTAATAGTTGTTTTGTAACGGACAAGTTTTTTGTCAGACTGGTTTTGTTTGACAAAAAGCAGTGAAATATCCAACCACAGCAATGGTTTAACCCTAATCAAGCATAACCTCTCCAGAAAAGTCTAGTACTGATCTGATTTGTATAGTTCACTGTGTGTCTGGGCTGTGCTGCCACGTGGAAAGGTCAAGTGAGTGATGGATCTGCCAATTCCTTGGTAGTACTTTTTTTTAAGTCACAACAGTTTCGGGAATCGAGTTTGTGAGTTTTAGTGTTGGTGATTTAACATCGCCTCTCTACAGCGATGACAAAACACAATGAAAAAAATAACACAAGACAAACTGATTATGTGGTGACATGACACATGAAATGTCCCTTTAAAAGTGGTGCGCTTCGTGTTACAAAAACTATTTTGTTGATGTTGGAGCTCACTGCTGAAAAAGAGGACAAACAGGACAAACATTTGTTTTTACGCCTCTATGGATTAAGTACATAAGATTCTATGCAATAACCGTTGAATTAATACATTAAACCTTTAGCAGAGCCAGGTTTGCAGTTACTCACTTGATGCTAAGCTAAGGTAACTGTCTCCTGTCTGTGTGGTGTCTTCCTACCCAGGAGCTATTAACCTGTTTTAGGACAGCCTGCACCTATGGGGTTTTTTCAGTTCTACCAATTACAATGTGAGTTGATGATGTTTTTTTTTAAATCAGGTGCTTGAATGTTCAGCTAACGACAGACAAAGAAATGTAACACTGAGGCTGCAGACTAAGGAAACTATTCAGCATGTCTACATTAATTCTAATGAACATATAAAGTTTGTTAACTTGATGTCGTGCTATCCTTGAGTGCATTGTACTGCCGCTGTGTTCTCTCCATTCATCTTGTAATTTGAATAAAGGTGGTAGATATGTTTGGCTCATCCAGTGTTTCTGAATTTCGGCAATGAACTTTCGCATTCATTCTCCATTCTCAGGTAGAGATATCTTTCTATATGCCTTTACAGAAAGAGCCTTCCTCCAATACATCTCTGACTCCAATAAACTATTTGAATAGCATGAATACCTCTCAAATACTGAGGGATAAAATCTGATAAATAACAGAGATCTAAACCCATCTGGTCTAACTTTTAAAAAGAAGGTAATGCAAACTTGTTGAACTCTTCTCTTTACACAAAAACTAATTTTTCACACCAAACGATTTAATCAACATGCTGCTACTCAGCTAATTACCTGTTTGTCGAATAATTTTTAAATACCAATCTCCTCTGAAAGTTTGCCATGTTTGATATAAATTGGGTGGAGTTTAACGAGCAGTCATCTGTAGTTAAAAAGATTTGCAATCTCACGCCACCTTCACTGCAGATCAAAAAGATTTTCAGTCGTAGTTTTTTCTTCTTCGCTTACCTTTACCTGAATTTTCCAGCTCTTGTATGTTACACACTATTGCTCCTCGTACTGTTAGTTTCTCCCTCCGATCCTCTCTCTAACACACACACACACTTGCAAAAGAAAATCAGGCTCCCAGGGTGGACAGGCAGGGTGTAAGTTGAGTAAACCGGTCTGACAAAACATGCAGATCTGTGAGCTGCTTCTTCCAAGCTCATCTATTATCCAGCTGACTCCACTCTGACCCTCGAGTTAGTGACTGTGTACTGTAGAGACCTGTCACGATATCACTCAACACTGTGTGTGTGTGTATGTGTGTGTACCAAAGTGTGTTGCAGAGGCTCCTTGGCCTGGTCAATAATTAAAGTGACTGCTTAGTAGGGAGAGAGTGGCTTCGACATAAGACAAGATTTTTTCAGCACTTATTAAACCAGGAAAGATGGCAGAGGATCCATCCTCATTCATGATATATGAAGGGCTGGTGTTTTAATTTTGGTGTTGGAAGGTTGAACGCAGACATCACAAGTGAGTGAGAATTACAACAGGGGTGAAAGGGGAGTTGAAACAGTACCAATAATATGATTTTCAATGAGCAGAGAGTGCAAAGGGTGAAGCAACAGTAGAAAAGCATTTTGTGCTGCTGTTATATTGCAGTTTCATCTACAAAGGCAGCGGCATAGTAATAGGTTCTGGGCCCAGAACTAAAAGCCAATTACTTTTTCATATAGAGGTAGCTTCACTGTTAGACACATACGAATACAGACGCTTACTTCTGTTTATTTCAAGCCCCATTCGAGTTTTATTCAGGGCCAAGATATAAAGTCGATTCTGATCTGTTTCAATCTAATGCCATACTTTTGTGAGTTTGGTACATTTAGGTACGTGAGGAATCAAAGTAAAATGTTTCACTGTTCCAATTAAGTTTGGGGATTTTCAGACAGATCATATTAAAGCGCTCTAGATTATTTCTCAAAATCTGCCTGCCTGGGACAAGCAGATTCAATTGGCTGCTCCTAATGCACAGATTAGGGAACTCTCTTTGCCTTCTAATCCGCTCCGCTTTCCTTCTCCCTTGGAATAGAATGGAGAAGGTGTGTGAGAACAGGTTAGCCGGTAGCAGGCATTCACTGCAGGATTACACTTGCAAGGGCGACTTTAAGCCTGTGTAATTTGGTTGTTAGAGAGGTGCAGTGAAAATTATAGCATTTAAGCAAGAATGTAATTGTTCCCAGTAATTGATGCTCATTCTCCGCAGAAGCTCGAGTTGGGTGTTTTAATGTCAAGAATTTTGTAAAGATGACGCATATTTTTCCACTATGTACTATGATGTACAGTATGTAACAACAGTGAGCTCACTACAATATTGCAAGCACTTCCACGTGTGATCCACAGGGGGAGCAGTGAGCAGCCGAGAAACTCTGTGGCCCTTGTGCAGACAGACTGTAGCCTTGAAATCTGAAGTGATTGCTGCTTTCAAAACCCACACAATGAGCGCTCCTCTTCGGCTAGGAAAGTCTTTACTGGTCTCCGCAGAGAGTGTAAAAAGCTGACATTTTGAGGCTGTGACTGACTCTTTGTTACGCTGACATGAGCACACTACTTGAAAAGATAAAAATTCATTCACAAATGAAGAATATGCAGTCATTAAAATGCACAAAGAGATCGCATGTTCAACTACAAGCACTTCACACACTGTGCCTCTATTTATAGCAATGGTCCAATGAAATAGAAACATTCACAGCCATTAGAATCTTTTAGACTCTCTCAAGAGCCTGTGTTATTTTCATAGTTATATCACCCTTGCAGTCTTGTAGATGCCTCGTATTTAACACAAAAGCCCTGGTTAAATAGAGAACTTGTGTTCTTGTGTGGTCCAAAGGGTAATCACATGGCTAAAAACAAAGCACGATGACATTTCAGGAGTCATTTACCGTAAGGGTATGCAAATTTAAGCAGTCTGTTTCCATTTCTCAGCCGGGCTCTTCTCATACAGACCACACCCAGTGCACTTTATTGTCCCTGAGCGTGTACTGTTCACACCTCCTGCAAAGAACACAGGTACATCTCCAGGGAGTAACCCAACACTGGAAAATATGCTCCTGCTCTGGCAGCACTTCTTTACTTTTAAAGCACACAGTGGCCCTGCACTACAAACATACTCAACTACGTATACTCATTGTGTTGTGGATGGTGCGAATTTTTCAAATCAAGGTATTGGCTGATAGGAGACTGTGGAAATTCTAAGCTTTAGCTCTCCATACGGTATGCAAGGCCTTTTTGTCACACTTTGGGATGTATGTGCGTACCTGTAAGTACACACAGGGTAGAACAAGAGCATAAAGAATGGTGCAAGTACATGCTTGTGTGTACACCGCTTTGCAGGCTAACAACACACTAAGCAACTCCGTCTATCAGATCACTAATGCTGATCAGCGGGTGAGTTATCCACAACCATGTAGTCAACTTATGAATTTCTGTTGAATCATTATCAGAAACCTATGTTAGAGCAGTCTAAAATGGATCCAATGTAAAATAACAGTGCAGGCAGAACGACCGATAACACAAAATCAGGACACCCAAAAAGCACTTCCAGTCCACTTTTTATACAGCCACTGTTAGCCACATTGAACAAACGAGCGTGCACAACCATCTGTAATAGTTATTATAGTAATCAAGTCAGGTGGGATGTAAATTGTACACAGAATGCAAGTTTAAAAACAAATGAAACCAAATGCAATGCTTTTTAAATCTCAAAAACATCAATCTCAAAAAACACACAGTGGAATAAGTTGGCACAGAGTCATGTTTACCACTGTGTAGCATCCCTTCTTCTTTTAACAACAGTCTGTAAACGTCTGGGCCATGAGGAGACCAGCTGCTCGACCTTTTGTAGGGGAATGTTTTCCCATTCTTATCCTATGTTGGATTGTAGCTGCTCAGTAGTCCTGGGTCCTCTTGCTTATATTTCGTGTGTCATCATGCTTCACCGACTGTTCTCAGTCGGGGAAAGTCTGTTTTTTTGGCAGGCCAGTCCAGTATGACTCTTCCACTATAAACGATGCAGTATGCGTTTTTTTCCTCATTGTCCTGCTGAAATATACAAGGCCTTCCCCGAAAAAAGACGTCATCTGAACGAGAACATATGTTGCTCTGGAACAGTATACCTTTCAGCATCGGGGGTCTCTTTGCATGTGAGCAAGTTGCCAGCTGATCAGGCACTAATGCACCCCCATGCCATCAGAGATGCAGGCTTTTGAACTGATACTGGTAACAAGTCAGATGGTCTCTCTCTTTAGTCTGGAGGATGCGCCATCTACAATTTTCAAAAAGAATTCCAAATTACAATTCATCTGATCACAGAACAGTTTCCCACTTTGCCTCAGTCTATTTTAAATGAGCTCTGACTAAGAGTAGATGGCAGCAATTCTTGTTCACATATGACTTCTTCTTTGCATGACGAAGCTTTGACCTGCATGCATGTGCGGATGAACTGTGTTTAATAGACAGTGATTTCAGGAAGTGTTCTTGAGTCAATGAAGTGAAGTTCCATGACAGCATCCTGCCTGTTTTATAGTAGTTCTGCCTGAGGGCTTGAAGATCACAGACATCCACTATAAATTTTTAGAGATATCTCCAAGATTCACTGAATCTTTTGATGATATGTTGTATTGTAGTTGATGTCATTGCAATCTTAGATTGAGGAACATTATTTTACAGCCTCTCTAAGGCGTTCTTTTTTATACCCAGTCGGGTTACTGACCTGCTGCCAAACAGCCTAATTAGTGGTGACATATTCCTCCAGTTGTTTCTTTTTAGGAGCGCTTACTTTTGCAGGAGTTTCGTTGCTGCTGTCCTAACCTTTCTGAGAGGTGTGGCTCCCATTAAATTAAAGATGAGCCGAGCTCCTTCGTGAAATGCTACAACATCTCACTTTCAGCCTTTGCTATGTTCTCTATGTTCTATTGTAGATAAAACATTTGTTTTGTTGAATTTGCAAATTGTTTATACAACGTCCCTACTTTTTTGACAGTGAGGTTGTACGTTGCCTGCACAGTAAATGGTTATGAAATGACTCTCTCTCTTTCACTTAAATGTCACAACCCATTCACCTTCATTTCTATACATCCAGGCCATGAATTTAATGCCAGCCCGCTGGAACACAGGGCAGCCTACCTCTCGGTCTCTTTGTTTGTCACACACGTGACAAGGACACAATGGAGTGCAGGACAATAGGCCACTTATTGAGTGACTGGCAGGGAGTGGGATACATCCCTGATCGTCCGTCACTCTGCGGCCGCGTGCACTCTGCGGCTCGTGGGCAGTGTCAGGTTGCACTCTCCTCTGAGGAAGAAGCAAAGGCATCTGCTGTCATATTGGAAATCTAGGAGAAGTCAAAAAGGTCAAGATATGTAAAAAAAAAAAAAAAAGGGTTCAATGGTTCTTTACTGTCATGCACTACAATGTCAGGAAAATATTTTTTTCAAAATGAGCCAGTTGAATTGTACAGAAATAAGTTCATTTCATTTACATCCCCCTTGTTTTTGTGGCTCCATGTGTGAGAACAGTTGGCAGCTGAGATTTCCAGTCTGTCACTGTCAGCTGACTGTCAGTCACTGCTTTCAGCTGAGCAGATTTTCTCTGAAACCTTGAGCCTCAAACGCCTGCCACGACCTCGTAACCTTTAAGAGAAGTCAAGGGTTAAACGTGCAGGCAAATTTAACAATAACCCCAAACATATGATGTCGAACATACATTTTGCTATAAGGAATACAGCCCAGCCTATCCAGACAGATTTCATCAAACATTGGCGTATGTGCTGTGTATTCCCACGCCTCGGTGCTGTCAGTGAACTTCTCTTGTGATTTTGTGGCAGTTCGCTCCGCTCCGAGCGCTGTCATATTTTTGCATGAGTAGCTCGCAAACTGCTCCATTTTTGAACCTCTCCCTCTGTCTCTCTCTGAAGGTGGGGGCAGAGAGGTATTAGCTGTGCGCTGCAGACATCATTAGGAGGGGAGACGCTTTCCACCGTCAGCGCCGGAGCAGAGCAGGGGAGCCCTGGCAACAAGGAGAGACACAAACTCAGCAGCCCGTTACACCCCACAGTAAGTCGCCCAAAACTGTTTCCTGAGAGCTGGTTTCACCAGGCTGTCACTGCTTTCGCCGTGTCACTTTTCTCTTTTGGAGCTTGGTAGATAAAATGGCTGGAAGAACTGGGAAGGGTGGCGCTGAAGCTCTGGTTTACTCCAAAGCCTTGGAAAATGATTACTTCGCACTCTGACCTATTTTTTAAGTGACCAAACAGCACGGAGGCACGCGGGGCACGGGTGTGTATACTTGTCATTTCGGAGCGTAAATGCAAAGTATTGTTTAAGTGGTAGGAAACGGAGCGGAGGTTTGGCTGGAATGTGACCGAGTAAGGAGCGCGTCCGCCGGCCGAGTTGATATCGGGCAGGCGCTGTACTTCCACTAACTGCGCCACTCGACCTCGGTTCAAACATTTTGTTTGCAGACTGTTTCTAAGCGTTAAACATGGTCAAACGCCACCGAACGGCGTTGCTTTAAGCCACACACGTCTTCTTTTGAACTCTTTTCTTACTGACAAGGAATGTCAAAGGCAGGCATTACATTTTTTTTTATCTACGTTTCACCATCGCGGAAGTGCTTTCTCCACACGAAAAGAGACAAAGAACAACTAACCATAGTCCACTTAATATGTCCACTTTTTTTCTTTGCGGAAACGACGTTAACATGTTCTGCGTGTTTCGACAGCTGTTTACGCACGTTTATTGCTGCATATGTAATACGGCGCTACACAGTGTTTTACATTACCAGCTGGTTGTAAAGGACATACGGTTTGTGATTGCAGGACTACCCGTGATGTCATTCATCCGAGCTGGACCATTATATAACGGGACTGTAGGGAAGCCTGCGATAGCAAGCTATTTTTACTCTGTTTACACCTCGGAACAGGGTTGGCTATGCGTCCCAAGTGGCAGCCTGTGCTTTTACTCTCGTTATGAATTTAATATGGCATACAAATGAGACAAAGTGGACGCACCAAAGTAGTCGTTGAACGCCAAAAGCTTCACTTCTGCCCTCGATGCACGTGTACACTTTTTAAGTGTTCAGCTCGTTTAAGGGCGTCTATTGCAATAGAATAATTTCTTGTGTCCGTGTGACTTCATTTAAACATGTCATGGAGACTTCATTTAAGCAGTAAATAACGGGTTTTAAAAAGAGCCTTAGTGACAGTTATAACACCATAAAAATGCTGATGCACCCAGATTTTGAATTGTTACATGTAGCTCTGTACTCACTATTTTGATATTGTTAGCTCATTATTATGCCAATAACCGAATATTTACCAGGGACAGCCGGACCTGCTTTTAAGTGTTGTCACACCTCAACGTCGACATTTCTTTCCTGGAACAAATGCTGGTAGCTCAGCAGGCTATCTTCAGAGATGTGTTAGCACATGGAGGGTGGAGGAGACAAAGTTTTTTTTTTTCTTGACGGCATAATTAAGTCAACCCCTCCAAAAATTTTTTTATCTGAATTTAACTTTTGGTGCTGTTTATTATTTTTTTCCACCAACATTTCAACAAGTCATCTGTTAATTCTGCTCCATTGGTTCAACGGGCTACTCGTTGCCTTTTTCAGGTGATAACAGAACTTTGGAACGTCATGTAGTTGTTTTGTGCACAATTTCAGTGCGAAACCAAACTTAACCAGGCTGATGGTACACGGTGTGACAAAAACCTGGGCTGAACTTCAAAGTTTGAAAATGTCATTTGAATTCTTTCAAAGCTTAGTGCGTGCCAGGACAATGTTCCTATCACGCATGATAATTAATTTCACAATTGTTGCTAATAGATGATGTGCTTTTTTTTTTCTTTGCTCCCGCTGCCTTTATTATCCTGCATCATTCACTGTGTGTTAGGAAATGGTGAAAGGCCTTTACAGTCTATTGGACTGGCCTCCATTGGTTATTATGTTATTCTTATCATTTTATATTTAGGTTTTATGATGCGTCATTACCTTCGCAACATGCATATCTGCCTGTTTGCGAGTTTGAAGACACACTTGTAAGAGAGTGGGAGTAAATCATTCAATTGTTTGGTTGTTTGAGCTCAATCCTTTGAGCACATTTTTATGACCTTTAATTATATCGTAAAGTCTTAATACGTTGTTTAGCATATTTTTTCAGTTTTCCGTGAAAATGCTGGATGGTAATTTAATTCGGGTTCGTTTTATTCGTGGGCCTTGTGAATCAGCTTTGATCCCAGTGATTTTTCATTAACAAAAGCTATTTTTCTGTGGCTTATCAACCACATCACAACACCACAACTTTACATGTAGCTTAGAGTTGTTTAGCAGAGTTAGGTTCTGTATATCCTGGTGTCATAATGACATAATGTAATGTTGCTGTTCAACATAAGATTCAACAACCTATAAGAAGAGTTTATTTCATCCCGTTTTCTTCCTATAGATTTTGCCTTGTCCAGTTCACAGTTGGCACATTGACAGGATACTTGGGACAAAAAACAACTAATTACTATGTTAGTCTGACCAAAACCAGACTTTTAAATTGTATGTAAACATGCCAGGCCGACCAAACTTGTGCTGAACAGAGCGTCTCAAAGCTGGACCCAGATAACGCAGTTGGGGATCGAATCCCTCTGCAAGTATACACTTAAATTAAATTGGCCAAGCAGCTCGGAACATGGTCCAAAGTTCCACCTTTTTTATGGCTAAATGTGTCAGAAATTGTGATTGAAAAGCAGCCCATTAAGACTACATGTCAACTCATTTAAAGCATTTCCACACTGCCACTCTGTTCTAATAAAATCCTGATTTTTAACCACAGCATCAGCTGACAAACGTTTGTGCAGTGAATCCAGTTGTACATACATGTACGATGATCTCACACAGCGAGCTAGAATCAGTAGAGTATCTTCATGATGTTGCATAAACTTATGTCAATGACCTTTTCTGCTCCCAGGCATGTAAACTATTTACAAGAGCGGCGGTCCAGTTAAATGACAAAGCCGAGCTGTAACTGTAGCTCGACTCAGCTGTTGGTGTAACAGTGACACAGCAAATGTGTAACAAAGAGTTGTGATGACGGTTGCAAAAATATGCTGAGTGTCATGTCTTTAAAAGACGATGCTCTTAGGTATAACAATGCTGAGGAAGTAAATGATAAAAGGCATTGGTCAGAATGAGAAGAGTTGGAAAGAAGTCATCGGCACTCAGGTAGTTTTGGTACTTTAGGTTCTTTTGGACCGCAGGAACCTTTTCATAGTTCCTATACCTATTAGAGGAAGTGCTGCTTCTGTGGTTTTTTTTTTTTTGTATTTTTTTTATGTCAGCAGTGCAGAAAACATAGCTGACTGTTATCCAACTACTTTTACAGGGTCTGTTTTTAGATCCTTTGTTAGAGTAGGAGCTTTCTCCTGAAAGATGGGAACCAGCTGTGAACTGTACAGTGACTGGTCCAAATAAAATAAGTGTACTGATTGCTTGAACATACTAGCGCAGAAACGGTGAAAAGTCAGCCATGTAAATATCAAGCCTGAAGTCTAAAAACCTCCAGACAGAAGCACCCTTGAAGGAGAACTCCCCAGTCCTGAGAACCCTCTGAAAGCCCTTATAACAGCTCATTTGTGGTTGGGCTGCAGCAATAGCTCAAATCGGCACTTGTTCTTTCAGGATGGAGTTTGATAAGTTATGACAGGAAATTTTAAGAGTTGGAAGTCAATAACCAAAGGGGCGATGTT
Source organism: Leuresthes tenuis (assembly GCF_036924035.1). NCBI lineage: Eukaryota > Metazoa > Chordata > Actinopteri > Atheriniformes > Atherinopsidae > Leuresthes > Leuresthes tenuis. Next base: position 12,800,348 of record NW_027325372.1, on the reverse strand, counting down.
ATAATACAAAGCGTAGGAAGTGAAGATGGATTTGACAAGGTAGTGCATTTATGGCTTTAGGTAATGAAATGAGGATTAACCAGGTGCTGAGTGTATATATATTTTTTTTTCTGTGCAAAGGACGAAGTTAGAAAAAAAGCTGCAGATTTACATGGCAGTCTCGGGGGTAGTTGTAGTCGGCAACAGTTTGAGTTTCAGTGAGTCTCAGGCTGGAACAGCAAAGGTTTTTGATTAGGTCCATAGGAGCATCAGGTTCTGTATTTTTCTTCAAGCTGCAGGCAAGCATGACTGACAAGACCAAAATGTAGTGCTCTATTGTGCGATCGTGCCACTGTGATTCTGGCGTGCTGCTCCATCCATCCACCCACCTGCCCCACACACGCGTGCACACGCACGCTCACACAAATGCACTTCTCCGCTCCCACCATAGCCTTTGATTCCAGCCGCCACTCACTTTCAAATGGTAATGAGAGGCAATTAGAAGCCAATGTGTCCTAATCACAAGCCATTTAACTGAGCTTGGCTCATTTGTCAGAGCCATGCGAGCACACAGACAAACACACATGAATACACGCGTCTGCCAGATCTTGCTCGAGTGTCTTCTTTGCCACAGGAATGTGTAGTTTGAGTAAGGGAAGAGAAGATCATTGTGTGCCTGCATGTGTGTGCGTGTGAATTTTCAGGTAATGACAGGGTTGAGATTTCACGACTGAATGAGCAAGTGACAGAATTGGCTCCGTACTCAAGTGCGGACAGCTATGGGTGGGAGGGTCGTTCAGATGGTCCACTGCATGAAACCGGTATATGGCAGGTTTGTGACTCTGTATCTGTAGAGAAATTAGCTGGAACGCCAATCCTGACTTTTATTATTTGCTCACGGAGAGTATTTGACAAGTATTTGACACTGCAAAAAGAGGTGTTGCATTCACTGACTCCTCTCGAAATATGAAAGCATTCACACAAAACCTCTTGGATGTACACTTTGTGTTTTTTGTAAACATTCATCCTGTCAATTCTTTTTACGGCTTGCCCTGTCTTCAAGCTGTTGAAACTGACACCTTCAGAGAGGACAATATCAATAAACCAATGAGGTGGCCAGGAATACCCACTCAAACAAGTTACACACAAATGAAAGGTTTGTTCTCTTGATATCGTTTATCAATGAAAATAGTGTCAACTCTCGTTTCTGCCAGACGTCTGTCACTACAGTCAGCTCCTTTTATACCAGAAGCTACTGGGAGAAAGGCAGTGGTGTTGTCTGAAAAAGGAGTGGTGCAAAAAAAAAAAACTATACAGGGAAGTATGGGACAGAGTGAGCTGAGCTAAAAAAAAAAAAAAAATAATGAAGAGACAAAAAGAAAAAAAAAAAAGCTAAGTGAGAGAGATGGATGTGGGATGAAAAAAAAAGTGTGAGGAAAAATGGTTGTGAAAATGTGTGGAGCAGTGGGTGGGGATGGGGGCAGATCAAGAGATTGAGCTGTCTCGTTGAACCATGCAGTGTGCTCAGACCTTTTCAGCTTTTCCTTTCATCCTCCTCTATTCATGAGTGCACCGATTACACATGCTTGCACACAAGAGAAAGGACACACTCACGCAGTGTTCAGCCTTTAAAGGGGATCAATGAGAGCTTTTTTGTATTTTCTGTTAAAGAACATTCCACCATGTGTTATCGTGCTTTTTCTATTGCTTATTGTCCAGTTATGCAATGACAGGTATTTCTCGATATGAATAAAAAGAATTTGACAGCTGCACTTGTTTGGCGTTCGTCATCCTTCTGTGAAGAAATTGAACTCTGTACGTGCACCAGTTTGTAGCACGTGTTGAATGTTGTGTGCGTTTGGTCGTTCGAGGGCATGAAAAAGTTTGCTGTCTTTGAGAACTTGTTCATCTTTATTTGGAAGATGCAAATTAATCAACGTCAATCTTCTGCAGTCCCAGCGTCTGAGAAGGATGGAAATAAAAGAGAAGAATGGCCTAAAGCCGACCCTCAAACTTTTGTTACACTGTCGGGTCGATAAGCTGCTGCATGGCTCAATAACCATGTGAAAAAGGGAAGCTGGCTTTGGGACTTAGTTCAGCCATGTTTTGGCTGTGGCTCTGTAATGGCTGCCAGTGTAGCCGACATGATATACAGCGGTCAATGTGCCAGGCAAGTCGCTGTAAAAGGCTAATATGGACTCAACCGTGGCATTGTGTAACAGTGCAGGTATAATACGCACTCAGGTTACAAATTTAAACTTCTTCATCAGTTTTCATCTCGGCAATTTATCGAACCCGTATGATCCTCTGAGCTGTCTCATTAACTCTCTAGAAAGATCATTACTGTGCCTGAGCTATACATCAAATGCGATACCTCTTTTTAGACCTCATGAAAGAGTGAATTCAGCATGCTCCCCCTGTGATCTCTGGTCCGTGATTCATATTTGATCATATTCCAAGCAAAGCCTAGCTGAGAAGGAGGTTTTTTTTGGGGGGCATTTTCCTTTTGAAAGCTAAGATAAGTAAAAGGAAACCTTATGAACTGATAACACTTCCCTCTTTGTAAGAAATTCAGTTGAAGTTATTTTGTCTGTGTTAAAAGGTCTGACACCAGGTGATTTATCCAATTAGATTTTTAACTGGCTTTCATGGTTTGTGAAATTAACATATAATTCTGTTAGAATGATATTGTCATTCCAACCCATTTCTCCAGTGCATCCCTTTTCTTTGACCTTTTCCACAACTTTGCCACTGTTTTTGTTCACGGTTTTACCTTCCCTTCATGGTTTGATGATATTTTCTTGCCATCATGAGCCACAGGCCAAGCTTTTCCAAGGCTGACTGCAGGCTTCGTTTCAAGGGGCTTGTTCGAATTGTCTGCACATGTGGTGGCTGTTCTGTTGAGTTTTCTTGCAGACGTGGTGGGCATAAATTACACAAGAAAATGGAGATTTTTCATTTAGTATCTGTACTGATAAATTCGTAAACTGCTCCACATTCTCACTGGCCGTGACGTCGGCAGCTGTGCTGTCTGACTTGCCAACATCTGTTGTTTGCCTCGCACAATGTGCAGTGCATCCACTTTAAGGCACCTGCTCACTCTCAGAACAAAAAAGGTGCTGACTCCGCAGTTGGGAAGATTCTTGCTCAGTTCACTGTTGACTGAAAACATGAACTCTATTTGAACGCTCTTTTTAGTGTTCCCAGACAGGAGAACACTGGCACTGGTAAATGAGTAATTCTGTTAGATAATTGGGATCGCGGTATTGACCAAAACAACATTGATAAAGGTTTTTGCTCCCATCGCCCTTTTTTCCAGTGCATAAACTCTATCAGCTGTTGCTTGCTCAATGGCAAAGCCACATCACTATTGGAGAAGATTGCAACCTAGTTTCGCTCCTCAGTCTTTGCTCTCGTTGTCTCTTTACTTAATACTATTTCTACTCATCCCTCTAGTTTTTTCTCATGGACATGTCTGTCGCTACAGACTCGTCTCTTCTTGTATCTTCTCTTCTCTCCTAACCCTGTAGAGGATTACAGAGGAGAGGGTAGGTGACACTGAGTGGCAGGCTGACAGCTCCTGCAGACTCCTCTCTTCCCCACTGAGCTTTAGGCTTGAGACGGGGATAAGCTGACAACCTGGGACACAGCCAGATATGTTGCGATAAGGAGAGGAAATGAAAGAAAAATGCCAGAAATTGGGGTCATGTTCGTACATCAGCGCGCAAATGTAACTGTTTATTTTATCTGAGGATTAACATCACATTTATTGGTATCGTCTGGGTAGGAATCGTACACATTGATAAACCAAGTCTATCGTTTGGCCATTACTTTCACAAAGTGTGTGCCCGACAGATGACGTAACAGCATTCTTTCTTTCAGTCAGAAGAAATGTTATGTATTCAGTTACACCAAGTCTTTTCTTTTTTTTTTAAAGGTGGTTTTTGTCTGAATACACTTCATATCGTCAGACATGTAATTACTTGCTTTCATTCTGTACAGTAACCCTGGTCCCATTTAGTGTGAGGTCACGAGCTGTGGCTGCAAGTGAAATGCTATGTTGAACCTTTAAGAAACATGCATTTTTAGTTAAAAGTTACTCTTCACCTGTTTGAAGTGGTGTTTCCACCTCAATTGTTGGGAGCAAGGTACGTGTGTGTGGGTACCAACAATGACTTAAGTCTGAGCCAGGAGGATATGCATTCAGCAGGAGGAATTCAATAACAGGAAAATGGCCAGTGATAGAAACAATCCCTGGAATACCAAAACCCACCCATCGCCAGTGTTGTTCTTGGCTAAACCTTGCTTTCCATTACTACCGTTTACTCCTTAGGTTGATGTCAAAACACATTACATGGCAGTATGGCCAGGCTCAGTGCAATGTACACTGAAGCATCATATTTCACTGACGGTTGTGATGTGGCACTCGGTGTCACGGCTTGAATTCCAGACTGTCCAAGACATGCTGTGCTCCATCCTCGTTCTAACATACATTGGGATATAGGAACAAAGGTTCACCCCACTCATGGTACATGGGAGAGTATTGGATGGCAGGTCAGTGCATGCTTATGCAACTAAACCATAAGCAATATGTCAGACAGTTTCTCTCAGGCTGAAACTATTTCCTTTGTTACATAGCTGCGGTGGGGTTTGAAAAGAGCAAGTGGATGGATGACTGGATCACTGGGTTTCACCGACAGGCAGTCTGTCTTGTCTGCTTGGTCGTTGTGGCTTGGCTCGCTCACCTTTCTTACTGGATGACTTGCTTGACTGTACGTTGATCAGCCTCATCGGGCTGCACATTTGGCTCTATGCTTGGCTGCAGGCGAACTCGCTGTTGAGTTTTCTGGACACGCGTCTTTCCGGCTGACCGGCTTTTACTTCTGGCCTTTTAACTAGCTATGTAGGAAGCTCATGACATTGGAACAGGGTCACATTTGGCTATGAAAGTCAAGGAATTGCGCTAAAACACTACTCTAGAGATAAAACCTAGTGAGCAAGGATGGTCCTTCCCTATTTGTGATTCCTATGAGTCCATTAGCAGTTCTGAACTTCTTTGGAGAGAGTAGCTTTCTCTGTTTCATTTCATCACATTACACCTGAATTTTTGATAAGGTGTCTCCACAAAGTTACTCCACTGGGCTGATGCTATTGCTAGAGCACAAAAAAGCCCCTTAGAAGTTATTGTTGTTGGCATTTGCGGTGGAGGAGGGTTGCCTAATTGCAGTTGTAAATTATACGGGCGAGTTGTCATTCCTGCTGCGAGTGTGACAACAAAAGCACAGTGCAGGACATTTATAGCAGCTCATACTTATAAAATTCAATTCTGACAAATGTTTTGCACAGCGCCGCAGAGACATTATTAAGAGGTTCTATTCCCCTCTCATAATAGTCAGAGAGGTACCTTTTATTGATGTGATGTTATAATGTCGTGTTTTTTGTTTTTTTTCACCTTAATCTAAAATCTAATTTATGCTACAATTTCACTTGTTGGGTTGTCTGGGAAAATGTTGCTTTCTGGGAAAATGCAAGCCATATCAATCCTGCACATAGGATTTACTTAAGGAGCACATAATAGAGACACTCACAGTAAATATTTGCACATACATACAACACAGACACACATTTGGTGCAGCGCTGCTTTGTACACACCCATCCGTAGGGGCTTACCCATGGGAAGTACCTGTGTAAGGCGAAGAAAGTCGAGCCTAATGGGAAATTACAAGGCATCATCATCAGATGAAAATAACTCTGTTTTTTAAAACGAGTTCAGCAGCCTTAATTGTTCTTATGGGAAGTTTTTAACTAAGCAGATGCTGGATCTCAGTAAGTCATAGTTCATGCATTGTGTGGCTTTGGAATCATCATCATTAACACAAGATAAGTAAGTATCCTATAATGATAAGCTGAGAAGCTCAAGATCTGCTTGGGTAACTCATAAAAGGATAACAGTTGGTAACATTAAAATGAAACGGTCCCAAAAATTAAATGATATGTAGACACCGTATAAAATATGCGCGGTCTGTCCTCCAGTCTCCTAAAGTAAACAAAAGTTCATCTTGATATGGATGATTAACCCTATGCTTTAAAGTATTTTACATTATTGAATGCAGTAAGCAGATATGTCAGACGTTTGGTTACTCAGGCAGTGTGTGCATATAAAGAAGATCTTTGCAAGCAGGGCTCGAACACAAACTAAACCTTACATAATTTAACATGGTGTGACGTCAACTTCATTTTCTCTACAGTACCTTTTTTGAGTAACCACCACAAAGAGCAATCAGCTTGCTGTTTTTCTTTGTCCATTAAGAAAAACACGAGCGTGCACACTTTGACTCTCATAGATATACTCAATTAAATCTTTTTCGGGGTAAATAATTCCACTGATATGAGCAGTGTAATGGATAAACTGGTCCATAGTTTAAAATAGGTATTCCTGTTTTTAAAATATAATTTTTTTAAGTTATCATACTTTTTTTTTTCTCTCCACAATCAAGTGGAGACACCAAGACCTCACGACCCCGTAGTGGATCTTTACCCCCAGGATTGGAATCACTGCTCTACAAGACGATTAATGTGATAAAGAGCCTGTTAGATAAACGTCTGTTAACAGTCCTTCTGTTCCCAGATATTTCCTCTTGTTCTTTTCATACACCCTCTTGCACAATACTGGTGCAAAAAAGACATCCTGTCGCTTTTCCCCATTTGTTGTTCTTACTACCTGATCAGAAGCGGCGTAACACAGCATCAGTATGGGCTTTTAAACAGTAGGGAGACTCTGAATGAACTCATTCTAAGTCTGTCTGTGCATTATGAGCAGTGTTAACCACTAAGCTAAAAAGAAATGACAGTGGAACTCTCCACCTTCTGCCAGACTTTCACCTTCAGTTAGCTTCAAAGTCCACTAACAGATTATTTTTGAGTGCATAGATGCTTTAGTTCTTGAAGCTATAACCCAGACAACTCTGTTTTAATACTACATGAAGCGCCATTAGCTCTTTTGTCCCCCACGCTACTTCCAACAGGATTGCTTTTGATGGATTGCTCAGTGCACTTGCAACCTGACAGGACACACTACCCAAAGGGAGACCATTGCACAGAGGGTCAGGGTGAGGGAAGCAGTTCACGGATGCCATTCAGCTTTACTTAACCAAAAGAACTTGTGCGCGCAAGAGAATTTGTGTTTGCATTTGGGTCAAGGATGAGTTTGTTATGAGTTCAAATGTGCTTAATTAATGTTGTTTCAGGACATCCAATGTGAACAAAATACAGTTGTCACAACAGCCATCATTCATGTTGCAAACATAACTTATTTACCAATTGTACTGTATCCAGCTGACAAGCAATTGATATCAAGATAAAGCAGGCTGAGCCATCCTCAGTAACAAATATCAAGTTTATGTGTTAACTAGACCTCAATATAACTTAGAAGGTGTTTTACAAGGGCGACCCTGTTTTGTGTTCTGAACCCTTAGGGGATATTCTGTGAATTTCAACTTATTCCTTGCAATAGACTGTTGCCAGAAGCTTGACTTTTTCCCAATCTTTCCAGTGTAGAGGCCAAAAAGCTATCACAGTGTAATGCCCCGGTGTCCGAGCAGATAACACAGTGTGAGAGTTGTGTTGCAGTGAGATTAAATGACCTATTCTGAGAATAACTTGTTACTTTGAATGTTCATGCATAAAGAATAAAAACTGGATCTCTATTTGTTTTTTTTTTACAGGTTTTTATGCATAGATGATAAAAAGAAAAAAATCAGTTGAACATTGAATTGAATGTCTGTGGCAAGGCTGGAAAGCTTTTGGGTCATCTCTGCTATTTATTTCTGAGTTCCCTGTCCAACGTTGTAGAAAATTAGTTTTCTTAATCTTGAGAATGCTAAAGTTACCTAATGCGGATAAGCAAGACTGGCCTGTTGAACTGATTCTAACTTTATGGACATGAGATCAGGCAAGAGAAGAGAAAGTCAGGTTTGTTGGGCTCAACACACTGTCTATACGAATCCACACATACGCCATAGACTTTGACATATGCTCGGATAAACCTGACCTCCATGACATTTTCCCTTGTACGGAGCGACCCTTAACCCTGTGAGTGCACTTCTACCCGCTGTGACATCGGACAACAGCTAACATCTGCATATACTCTCTCAGTGGATTAAACTCTTTATGAATGAGAGCCACGATGGACCAGTTTGAACTTTGCAGTGCTGGTCATCATGTTTTCTAAAGAGATATTCAAGAACTCCCACTTTCAGCCAGCGAGCATTATTTAGAAATAAAGACTGATTACCACCAGATTCCTCTTCCTGTTATACAGCTGTGGTTTCCTAACAGGCTCCCTCCTCTTTGTTTGTATCGCGAACATGTGACGGCAGGTATTCATTGCTCTGGATTGCACGAAATGCAAACTTGTTATGCAAGTAACCATGCAACATAGAATATGTTGTGCATGAGCATGAGGCGTGCATTTGTTTTAGAGGTGGGCAGTGCGTTTTAACGTGTGTGGTGGCATCGGTCACTGAGGTTACAAAGTATGTGTCAGCTAATGCTGTCATGCAGCTCGGTTATTAGTGCTGACTGCTTGTGTTTATATTTGGTTGTCTTGGTGAGGTCAATATATTGACGGTGGTGCGAATACAGATGTCAGGGATACTGAAGACAAAGGCGTAAGGACTTGTGAAATACTGCTTAGTGTCACATGGCCTCGGTGAAAGCCCTGCAGCCTTTTACCGTTAGTTAGAACTGAATGTACTGGAAATACAGAAATTTGTGACACTTTCGTTTGCTGCACACGCTTGTTTGTAAAAGTGCAGGCAGTGACAAGCATTTTAAATGTGTGTCTGCTTGAATGTGTGCCAGAGTGTTTATGTTTGACTTCCTATCTGCTGACCTGCAGCAAGTCTAGGCTTTATCAGCATGACCCACAGACTATCTGTATTTCACAAAAGCTTCTCCTGGGATCGATTTGTGGCATTGCATCGACTTTTTTCTGTTTGTTCTGTGGTGAGGATGTTGAAACAGAAGCACCCATTTTTCGGCTGAATGATCAATCTGAAACTGGAGACATCCACAAGTTCAAAGATTTGGGTTGCAAAATTGTTCCTTTATTTCGCCAAATCACAACTGAGAAACCCATGTCCCCTCTCCCAGCCTGTGATCTAATTCTCAGAAAACTTGCACAAGGCTGCTAAGAGGCTGCTGGATTTACAGGTTTCTATTTGAACTTTTTGTAAGGGTTTTTCCCCCGTTCTTAGTGTGTTTGCCAAGAGCAGCACATGATTAGAGTCCACCAATAGCGACGCTACTCAGTCCTTTCTGCTACAGCTTTGGATAAGAGATTTGTGGGGTTTATATTGTTGTTGTTTACCTCTAATCTTTTAAAACTGAGGCACAGTTTCATAATGCCTCGTAAAAGTAGTAAGCTTGTGTCTTGCACTCGTTTATACGTTTCTCTGCTTGTAAGTCCACAAGCTGGAAAAGAGGAGATTTGACGAGGCGTTGTACAGATCCTTCACCTCCACCATGTATGGTTTGTATGACCCCTTTTTACCTCTTTGTGTGTCATAAGACAAATCTGCTGAAGCTGTGAAACTGTTTTTCTCTAAATGTGAAAGGAATCGCAAAACAGACAAAACAATTGCAGGAGATCTTGCATATGGTTTTGCTCACATGGAATTTATAATTTGGAAAATCTTGCAAATCCAGTGTAAGTTCTCCATGTTGATCCATGAAACCCAAGCTACTGCGACCTTGTCTCGCAGACCGAGGTGCTATGATTCATGGAAGATTTCCAGTCTCAACATTTGCGCATGACTCAGATTGAGCTGAATCTGCCCTAAATGTGTCTGTCCATCCTTTAAGAGGTGTGTGGGTGAAAATTAACTTAAGTTTTGTGGTGGATTCCAGGAAATGATGCAAAGGTAATTGAATGGCTCTGTGCCAAAAAAAAATATGAATCGGTTTAATTACTGACTCTTGAAACAGATCAGTATCTGTAAAACTTCATGAAAGTATGTCTGCTGTTTAGAGCACTCCAAAAGCAAACTGGCATCTGAGATTCCACAAAGCTTTTTTTTTTTTTACAGCCTTCACAAAATTGTGTTGTTTTCTTGGAAATGTTGAGAGGTCACAAATCCAATGCAAAGGTCATATCACAATGTTGCAGATAAAAAGTTCCAAAGATGTGCAATGCAAGTACTGCGGCAGAATGTTTCACTGATACAAAGCTGTTATGTTTTCAAATAACATACCAGCAAGCTGCATTCTGCAATCATGCACCAACGGCAAGAGAAGCAATATCACTACTGATTTCACTTGATGATGCTGTTGAATTCTCCTGGATATTTTTAATCCTTTAGATTCATCCTTTGATTTGTGCTCCACTGAAAAGCTTTGTGTAAGCTATTCTTGAATACTATATACAATGAAAGCAGGTTCAACTCCCAAAGATGACATAATGAGAGTATCTCTGTGCAGCTTGTGAACTGAGATGATGGCGGTGGGCTTACTGTCTAATATTTTGACTGTTCAGAACGCTGTAATACGATAATCGCGTCCACCATTCTGTATAATGCACAGCAGGGAGAACACAAGATTTGTTTGTGTGAGTGTCTGTGGCGGGGGGATTGAATGAAAGGAAAAAAAGAAGTCATCATTTGTCTGGTCAGAAGTAGGAAGTGGTTGGCTGTTGCTTCATTCGGTGGAATCACTCACTTTTTGAACCAATGCTATGTAGGTTGTGGTAGTGTGGTTGTGTGCATTTACCCATGCGACTCTTTATACATTTAAAGTGTGTGTGTATTTTGAGGTGGGCTGAAAGGAGTTGCAGTAATTTCTCAGAGCAACAACTGTGTGCCTGCCCCACTTTCAGTCTTTTAATCATGTATAGACACTCGGGGGCTCTCCTGTGTGCATATCAGTTGGTGTGTGTGTGCACAGTACTTTTATGCAGAGCGTGAGAAAAAGGCTTGGGTACAGTATGTATCAAAGGGACTGCTCTTAGAACTCCCTGACCTTAGATTACCCTGCGTCTCTTCAGATGTATAAGTGCTTACTAATGCACGCATCTTTTTTTGACATAGGAGACACGATTAGTCATAACATTAATATTACATTAAGAGTCACCGTCCTCATTCCAACCTCTGGCTATGCAGCTACCTTGTTGGCAGCAACTTCTGTTATTTAATGTTGTTAAGATGACATAAAGTGCCCGCTTTATACATAATCTGAATTTGGAAATGTACATTTTAAATTGGACTTAAAATGTTCTAATTAGTGGCCAACATCGTCGAACTACAGTCTCTGTTTGAGAACGTGAGTGTGAGTGAATGCACATTGCATTTAGAGGTCCCTCCAACAATGTAATCTCAGTATGACCTCGTAGTTGTCCGTAGCCCCGCAATGCCCATCCCAGTGACTAATGCCCAGTCCAACAAGCTGCCTTGACAAGCTGTACTTGACATGAACACAATAAGAGGCTCTATGTGGAAAGGGCAACAAGCTTCTATTGGCCTCCCTTTTGTTTATATTTTTTTTTTAGTCTCATAGGCTGTTATTTGCATTATAAACTGTGAATAAGATGGAAAAAAATCCTGATTTATTTTCAGGGTGGAACATGAAATATTTTAACATTAAAATAGCAAGAAACGGTAATTTGCTTTGCAAAAAATGTAGTGGAGTGAGTGTGTTCGAACCAGAGACCAAAGTCAGCCTCCCTCTGTGTGTGTGTGTTGCAATCCCAGCTTCTTTAGTGTGTGTGACGTGGCTGCAGGGCTGGCTATACCTACATGTTAGTGAAGTGTGCAAACGTCTAGGTTTGGAACTTTTGACTGGCGGTTACAATCTCCCACGTAAGAAATGTATCACTTTACAACACTATGTCGCACACCAGATCTTTCTAGCAATAAAACTAATCAGCTTAGTTCTTTTTTGTGTGTTTTTATTTGTGCTTTCATGTGACATCATGGCAGAAGAGGTGTTGGGGTTGGTCAAACTAGAGTAAATCTCAGATTAGCCTTTATTCACTGGCGAGGGCTTCACAAAATAAACATACAGCATTTTATTTTGTTACACACGTTTATGTGGTATAAAAAAAGCCAGCTGCATTATTGGGAAAACCTCTCTTCTTTGCTCGTGTAAAAGTTGTTTTTCAACAAAAAGCCAGTTTCAACAGTTTTTTTGGGGGGGTGGGGGGGGGTTACACCAGCCTTGCAGTTGCATTATCAACCTGTAGGGGGCTCCAAGTTCTGCAAGTTGTATTTAGTGCTGCTTTAATGATAGAACACTCTTTAGTCCCTGCACACAGGAAGGTGTGACCTTGCCATAACAGTATGCACAGTGAAAGAGAAGTTAAGGACAGAGACTGCACCTTACATGATGCAGTTTGTTTGCAGTTACAGTGTCTCATTTGAAACCACTCACTGGCCGGTTTGTTTCATTTCGAAAAACATTTGTTTTTATGTATAGTTTCTGCTAATTTTTATGACAGTAGTTTGTGTGTCTATTGAGTATTGTCAGTGTAGCTCACTATGGAATGTTAACAGCCGGGCAGGGTGTGGCCTCGCCGTGTATACAGTCCTGGACCTGTGACCTGTTATATAACTTATTGTCAGGCTTTGTTGGAGTGAGAGGGAGCAGCTTTTTTTATGATATGTCATGTGGCTGACAGGGCTTGACAATGATATAACATAAATTCACAGGAATCAACCAGTGCAATTCTAGTAATTTGAGTTCCACCCATCCATTTAAACCTACAAGGGAGATCGTAGTTTTATGTCGTTTCCACTGAGCCTTTTGAGTTACCATATGTAAATGAGCATCTCCTGAATTCTGCATTGACTTTTTTTTACAGAGGTAATTCAGGGCTATACAAAAAAACCACTAAGACTCATATGCATAATAAATAATACACACGGCACTAGCAGTCAAGGTTGAACAAAGATAACCGGACCTTATTTGGGTTAAGGGCAACACAGAATGTGGGAAGTGAGCCATGGCCTGATACGCTGACACACACATACACACACACACCTGTCAGTGTGCTCAGTTCTGCATCTTGTAGTCTCTCTGCTGCTTTGTCCTCTCTGTCTTGGTCACTTTGCGGGACAGCTGGTGGGGCAGTGTGAGCACCTGTTCCTCCCATGTGTGCATCTTTCTGTGTGTGGTTCTGTTTTTCAGGTGGGTCGGGAGGGGGTATCCGCAGTGTTCTGGCCAAGAGTTTGTGCATCGGTGTGTCTGTATGGTGTGTGTGGTAAGCGTGTGCATGCGAGCACCTGTGCTGCCAGCAGGAAGCTGCCACAGCCACGGTGCTTCCTGACGTATGCTGGTGACTTCCTAAGGTCATGCTGTGAACCCCATAATAACTTTTTATCTTCTCAAAGTTGACTTACTCAGCCCAGAGAAGGATATTCAACTGTAAACATTATTTTTTTTTTCTTTACTATGACAATGTCAATCAAGTTGTTGGTTTAAAACAAAAATAATTCATGTTCATCCAGCCGCACAGCTTCCCCCGACCACCTCAGGGTTTCTCTGTGGGAGAGTCATCACAACATCACACGTACACACTCCTCTGGGGTGCACTTTGAATCATTTATTTAATCAACGCAAAATTATAAAACCTTTTTTTTTAAAATCTCATTTGTAATATTGACTTGTCTTTAAGGCTCTTCTTCCCTCCGTTCAAAAATGACATAAAATCAGTCATCAGCGTGCAAAAAAAAAAACAAACTACCATTGTTAGCCTGAGAGACCGAAGGCAGAGTCTTCATGCCTTTACAGTTAGAGATTTGCATTTTCCTCTTGAAAGTTAATACTTCAGCCAACAGCTGCTCTTGACCGAGTTTCTGTAGATAGATACTCCAAAAAGTGAACTAATGCAAATAGAATGTATTTAGTGTGGTTCTGCATGATGGTCTGTAGTGTATGGCTGTAACAGCTCAGTCTCATCTTTCTTTAAGAGTAACTTAAACTTTACTTATCCACAAGATGCCACGGATTGCAGAGAATGATGACTGATGGTTACCTCTTATGATGTTTTTATGTAGCTTATCCATACAATACAAAACAAATGGGTATTGTGGTGTGTAAATTAGATGTGTACCGTTGCGTAATAAGTGCTGATGAGTGGCTGCTTGTCTTGGACAAGACACTCGTAAGAGATTTGAATTCTCAGGAGGTTTGTTTTTCTGGTTGAATAAAAGAAAAAAGAATTCTCTCCTCAACTGTATCTTGAGCTTTGTTTTAAAGCAATTAAAAAATAAAAGAGGAAAAGCTCTCCTCTCACAGTCAAAAGCAACACAGAGAAGATCATTGATCAGTGTCACTGA